>NC_052153.1:92013911-92613911 GCF_902713615.1 Scyliorhinus canicula | reverse complement strand
GCGACATGCTGTTTTGGGTGGGGCGGGGGGGGGGTGGTTGGGAGAATCGCATGGGGGTGCCACAGCCGCGTGGCGTGATTCACCCGGCACGCCCATGATTCTCCCACCCGGCGTCGGGGTCGGAGAATCGCGCCCTATGTTCCCTACCTGTTTGTTTACCAGCATTGCCACCCCCCTCATCTGTAAAGTTGTATGAATTAAGTAATGGCATGATGGGAAAAGTGGTCAACTACTTGGTACAATGTAAGAAAAGCAGACCTAGCCATTCCAATATACCAGACCCCTGTAAGACTGATAAGGCCGACTCCGCATAACTTAAAGCATGAAGAAGATCAGAGAAGGTCAAGCTATTCCAAAATGCCTGATCTCTGTAACTTAAAATAAGGTTAACTCATCTTGATCCAGGGCTGTATGAGTAAGACAAGATAAGGTCAGGGAAGAAGGAGTAACTAACCTTTTAATGTTCTATCAAAGGACAGGATAATTGTATGAGTGATGAGACAAAGAGTCCTAGGAGGTCAGCAGGTTGTGCCATGTTTTATGACTTTGCTTATGTTTTTACCTCTGATCGAATTCCTGACTAAGCTGTAGTCACGCAATCTTGATAATGATAATGTATAAATATTGAACTGATTCTCTGTGTAAGCGCGGACTTGAGGAGGAATAAACAGGGGCAATAACTGCTCTCTGAACTCAAGTTGCAGCCAATACTGCATGCGGTCTTTTTGTAAATAAAGACTCCTTATTTTGTCGAAACTAACTTTGTTGAGTCTTTCTACCACAGTCCAGAAGCAGGAAAAATATTGATTTCTACATTTGGCACTGCGAGCTAATGCCAACATCCTGGGTAAATTCCGTGTGGGACTGAAGAAGTGATCGAGCCACGACCCGGAGGGAAGAGATGGACGCCGGCACTAGGTAAGATTCACCTTGGTCTCTATCTCTCTCGGATCGGTGCTACGACCCCTCGTCCCTGACGCAGGACACTAACAGGTGACTGTATTCAAATTGAAATTGGACTGTGAGTAGAGTGTTTAGGGTCAGGGACCCGATTGTGCTTAGCCTCAGGTCAGGGACCCCTTGATCTCGTTTTTGTACCGTATCAGGGTTGTACAGGCTTAGTTTGGGTCAGGGACACTGTGATTTGATTTTGGTACCAGGAATGTTTCTTTTGCCAGGGGCACAGTATACTGACGTTATGGGACAGAGTTTAGACAAAACAGGGGGCAATTCTCCTTTGCTTTTTATGTGTTCTGAGACCCCTTCTCAGGAACGTAATTTCTGACGATTATCTGCTGCACTAAATAGTAAATTGGGTAACAATATTTGGCCACTAGGCGGCACATGGAACTTGGAACATTGCACTGCAGCAGAAAAAGCTATTTGGGAAAAAAATGCAGGTTCCAAATTCAAATCTTTAATTTCAGAATGGAAAAAAGAGTCGACTAGTCACCATGAAGAATCGCTATTAATGAGTTGGCGGGATGACGCCCGTAGAAAAGGCATTGATGAGTGTGTGGATTGGAAATCAAAGAATTGAGAAACTTTAAAATTGGAATGTGAACTTTGGGATAGAAAGCATCATGAGACGAAACGACAGGGCAGTAATAAGACAGTGCCGAGTAATAGGCAGGTAGGGCTAGCCCATCAGATTAAACAACAGGAGGATCCTCCCAGTTGCCCTGGCATGCCAATGTTTCCCCGTTCATGCAAAATGGAGGAAGAGGAGGAGTTGGCCCCTAGATCCTCCCTTTATCCAGCGCTCCCCTCTGCTTCATTGCCACCGTCCCAAGTCCAGCCTCCCCCTTACCGTCCCGCTTCCGCTTCTCCCATGGCATTATGCACCCGGTCACAAACAAAACTCCTTCTCCAAACACAATCAAGCTCTTCTTGATATATCACTTCAACCTAAGGAGGAGGAGGCTTTTCCGCCACCATCCCCACCCGCAAATTATCCCATTAGGAGTGTTATCAACCCTGACACTGATGATAATGATGATCAATTCATTGAGGTGTGGCAGGCCTTTAAACCCCAGGAACTATGTTTGATCATGGCCCAATGTCCTTCCTGTAAAGACGACCCAGAAGGGTTCACTGAATTTTTGACATGAACTGTGACCATGTACGGGGCTACCGCACGGGATCAATATTCATTGATTTATTCGTCACTTCCCCCAGAGATAGGGGAAAAGTGGAAAAATGAATTGGGACTTCATGGGGACACATGGGCGGCCTTCAGCGCTGCTCACCAGATGGAGGAGGATCAGCCCACTGTAATGTTCCCAGCGCTGAACCGGACTCTCCGTAAGCCCGTGGACATCTCCAAACTCCTTGACTGCACCCCCGCTCCGAAGGAAGATTGTCCAGAATTTTTCGACCGTTACTGTGGCGTCTACACTCTTTACTCCGGGGATATTGCTTTTAGTGAGTGATGTGACCATCAATTCACAAGACACGTGATAGGAAGTGAACAGTGGTTTTAATAGTCTTAAAACTGAGCCTGCCTGCGATGAGATGAACTGGCAGCAGGCTCACAACTGCAGATCTTTATACTTCCGGTTAGTGGGAGGAGCCATGGGCGGAACCATGGGCGGAGCCAAGGGTGGAGCCCAGTACAAACTCCTCATCTCCCCCTATGGGCAGTGCCGCGCAACTGCTCGTATACTGAGCTTACAAAGACACAACACATACAATATAACACAGTGTGAATTACTAGGATTGTGATTCACCACAATGAGGGAACACAGTCTCCCCAATTCAATGCCCTAGTAATGCAGGTATTGCCTGACTGCGTTGCATCCAGTATTAAAACTAATATCAGGGATTGGTCTGACAGTTCTAAATCTTAAATGAAATGGGCTGTGTCTTATTATTGGAGCAATGGCCGCAACCGTGAGGCCTGTTATAAGGACACTACGCCGAGAATTAAGTCCGAGTTTGTCCAACGTCCCTCTCAAAGAAGGCCTCCTAAAGGTCCAGGTTCTCAGACTGATTCACGTTACTATCGCCCAGATTGCACGGACCCTCCAGAATTTGGTTCGCTCACAGGCTGCTTACCCCTGTACTCCACGCACGGAGGATTTTCACTGCGCTCCTCCGCATCGTCCTGTAGCCAAATATAATGTCATTTGCTTCAACTGTCAACGGACAGGCCACTACGCTAAGGATTGTCCAGCTCCCCAATGACAAGGTAGATTTCAACCCCGCGGCAGATGCCCTTCACTTCCTCTCACCCCTATTGACTAGCCCGATCTAACTTTCCAGTCCTCTCATAGAACCACTCTGATGAGCCCACGGCTACGATTTACATAGAAGGCTTGCCTATCCTCTTCTTGATTGACACCGGCGCAACTAATTCTATGTTAGATTGGACATTAATTCAGAAGCATAGATTTCCCCTCTCTGATAAGCATGTGGAACTTGCTGATTTTACGGGGGAAGGTGCTGTTTATCCACTTACGAAGCCGCTCTCTGTTCAATTTGAGGGCCATGAATGTTGCATCCCTTTCATGGTTACCCGGGTCCTTGGTGTCAACCTGGCCGGACGGGATTTGCTGTGTCGCTTGCAAGCAGAATTGTTTGCCTTGATAACGGCATTACAATATCAGCTATCCCGCAAGCCCAGCTTTGAAATTTCCCCTTTTTCACTACTCCACAGTGGTGATCGGTTCATTTTGATCCTTCCCACTTTTCTCCTCCCTTAGATATTCCTAATCCTTACGTAACTCTTTGCTACGATCACACGGGATGCTCGTCTGAGTTGGAGAGCATTTACCGAGAGTCCCTAGGTACTCGACAACAAGTGTCTTTTGTTGGGCTCGCTGAGGGAAAAGAAGGTTCTGCCTTTCTTGTTGAGGAACCACACAGACTCTGGCATCAGTTGGGAACCGTCGCACCCCACATGACCCTTACTGTCAACGAAGGCTACAGTGCCAAATCCTTCGGAGTTTTGGCAGCTGCACTACAAGGACAGGGTGATACTTCCTTTACTGGACGGCAAATCTTCCCTCAGGGCACTTTAGAATATTTTTCCCAACCTTTTTGTCTTAATCGTGCATTGCAATATCATCGGTCAGTTCAGTCTCCTATTTCGGAATTCCCCGCGGATTTATGGGCGGCTTTCAAACACGAAGTTGGTCTCACCAATGTACCTCCCATCGTTATTAAAGTCAAGCCAGATATGCCCTTGCCCTCCATGCCACAGTATACCCTTTACGCACCGAGGCTGAAGAAGGAGTCTCGGTCATGATCCAATCTTTCCTTCAACAGGGAATTTTGGTACCATGCCAATCGCCCTGTAACACCCCTATTCTTCCGGTTCCTAAGATAGGTAGACTGTCCGAATGGCGTTTGGTCCAAGACCTCCGACGTATTAATCAGATTGTGGAACCCTTACATCCTATAGTCGCAAACCCAGCTATGATCCTTAGTAATGTCCCACCTGAAGCAACTGTTTTTACCCTTGTGGATTTCTAACATGCCTTTTTTGCGATACTCCTCACCCCTGAATCACAGTATTTGTTTGCCTTTACATTAAGGGCAACCAGTACACTTGGACTAGGCTCCCACAGGGCTTTATTCATTCTCCAACCCTCTTCTCAGAGGCACTGCAATCCCAGTTAGCAACATTAGCACGCCCTGGTGGGTCCACCATTGTCCAATATGTTGATGACTTACTCCTTGCTAGCCCTGACTTCGTCACTAACCAGAGTGACACTGCTTGCCTGCTCACCGTCTCCATTTGTGGGGATATGTGATCCCGCCCACTAAAGTTCATAAAGGCCAACGGCAGGTCAAAATTTTGGGAGTCCTAATAAGTGTCACTGATCGTTCCCTCACTCAGGAATGTGTTAATCCTATATTGCAGACCCCATTTCCCACCTCGCCCAAACACATGAGAGCCTTTTTAGGACTGGTGAACATTTGCAGACAATGTTACTGTCCATACTAAAGAACTTACTCCTTACTCCTCTCAAAATGCTCCTCTTAAGTTTGAACTACCCGATTCAGCAAAGCAATCTTTTGTGACCCTCAATGATGCCCTGGCAACCTCCCCAGCGCTAGGACGACCTATGTATGACAGACCCTTTCAGTTGTATGTTAATGTTCTTGATGAATGTGCCACTGGTGTTCTGACACAAGAGCACGGTGACCGGCGCCGCCCGGTCGCCTATTATTCTACTAAATTGGATCCTGTAGCTTGCGGTCTACCTCCCTGCATCCAAATTCTTACAGCTGTACATTTGTTCATGCAGGCGGCCTCTAATCTGACCCTTCACCGGCCAGTACAAGTGCATACCTCGCACTCTATTGTGGCTCTCTTAACGTCTCAGCAAACCCAGCATCTGATTCAAGCTCGCTTGAGCCGCTATGAGGTTTCACTATTGCAGAACCCCTACCTCTCTTTTCATTATTGTTCTACCTTAAATCCTGCTGTGTTCCTCGAGCAGCTCCCCGATAACCTTGCTGACCCACCGTACGATTGTTTGCTTAGGAATCACTTCCTTACCGCGCCTCGCCCGGATTTAACGGATCGGCCTATTGAAAATCCAGATCTCATTTTTTATGTTGATGGCAGCTCCTCCATTTCTCTCACTGGTATCCCACAGTCGGGATATGCCGTTGTATCAGACACTGAAGTTCGGGAAGCAGCTGCCTTCCAGACACCTGTATCTGCACAAAAAGCCGAGCTATTTGCCCTTACTTGAGTGTGTATTTTGGCCACAGATAAAAGTGCTAACGTTTACGCCAATTCTAGGTATGCCTTTGGCATGACCCATGATTTTGGCCACCTCTGGCAACAACGAGGCTTTCTGACTTCTGCAGGAGCTCCCATTCAAAATGCTCTTTGGGTTAAAAATCTCCTCGATGCTGTTCAACTTCCTCGTCAATTGGCAATTATTAAATGTGCTGCGCACACGAAGGGAGACGCTCCTGTTCAATTAGGGAATGCCCGTGCTGATTCAGCTGCTAAGGCGGCGGCTGCATCAGCCTCTTTGATTGTTCCCAGTGGGCTAATCATGTTCTAAATCAGGTACCTGCATTCGGGACAAAGGGAATGCCAGAGATAACTGAGGTTCAAAATTTACAGGGGACTCCTCTGATTCTGAGCGCACACTATGGAAGTCAATGATGTGTTCGCACTCCTTGACACGGGACCTCTGGCTGATTCCAGTTGGTCAAGTTGTATTCCAAATTCTTTATTGCCGGTACTTATTGATTATTTGCATTCTTGTATCCATCTTGGCAAGGAGGGAATGGTACAGCTACTCCAAAATCTTGGTGGCACCCATATTTGAATACGCAGCGCAAACGCGGCTGGATCGATGCCTCATTGCATGAAAAATAATAAGGGTAAAGGCATTAAATGCCCTCCAGGAACCACTCCCTTGACAGATGGCCCTTTTGTCTGTGCAGCTTGATTTTATTGAATTACCAAAAGTACAGTGCTATAAATATTGTTTAGTAATAATCGATGTGTTTAGTAAATGGATTGAAGCCTTCCCCACCACGAATTGTACTGCACATACGGTGGTGAAGTTGTTGTTAACAAAAGTTATTCCCCGTTTTGGGGTACCCAAAATGGTCAGCTCACCGACTAGTCAAGCCACAGCCTGACATAGTTATACTCACAGAATCATACCTTCCAAAGTCCCAGACACCACTATCACCATTTTTGTCTGACCGACAGCAGAGGTGGCGGCACAGTGGTATACAGTCAGGAGAGTGTTGCCTTGAGAGTCCTCAACATCAACTCTGGGGCCCCATGAAGTCTCATGGCTTTAGGTTAAACATGGGCAAGGAAACCTCCTGCTGATTACTGCGTACCAGCCACCGTCAGCTGATGAATCAGTATTCCTCCATGTTGACCACCACTTGGAGGAAGCACTGAAGGTGGCAAGGATGCAGAATATACCCTGGGTGGGGGACTTCAATGTCCATCACCAAGAGTGGCTCAGTAATACCACCAAAGACCAAGCTGGCCAGTTCCTAAAGGACATGGCTGCTTGACTGGGACTGCAGCAGATGGTGAGGTAGCCAACAAGAGGGAAAAACATACTTGACCTCATCCTCACCAACCTGTCTGCTGCAGAAGCATTTGTTCATGACAGTATTGGTAGAAGTGACCATTGCCCAATCTTTGTGGAGACAAAGTTCTATCTTCACACTGAAGATACCCTCCATCGTGTTGTGTGGCACAACCGCCATGCTAAATGGGATAGACTACTCAAGACTAGGCATCAATTAGGTGCTGTGGGCGATTAGCAGCGGCAGTACTCAACCGGCATATCACCCACTCTACCATTACCACCAAGTCAGGGGATCAACCCCGGTTCAACGAAGAGTGCCTTCAGCCATTTCTTGACATCACGTGCAGTGAATCAAATTGGCTGAAGACTGACATCTGTAATGCTGGGGACGTCCGGAGGAGGCCGAGATGAATCATCCATTCAGCACTTTTGACTGAAGGTTGTTGCAAATGCTTCAGCCTTGTCCTTCGCAGTGGTGTGTTGGGATCCTCCAAAAGTGAGGATGGGGATATTTGTGGAGCCTCTTCTTTCTGTTAATTATTTAATTGTCCACCACCATTCATGACTGGATGTAACAGACTGCAGAGCTTAGATCTAATCCATTGGTTGTGGCACACTTAGCTCTGCCATCGAATACTGATTTTGATGTTTGGTGTGCAAGTATTCTTGTGTTGTAGCTTCACCAGGTTGATACCTCATTTTTAGGTGTACCTGATGCTGCTCTTGGCATACCCTCCTGCACTCTTCATTGAACCTGGGTTGCTCCTCTGAGTTCACCCTTTAATATGCAATCCATTTAAACCATAGGTTTCATCCTCTCAAATGTTGAATAGTTTACCAATTACCTCGCCTTGTTTTATTTGACATTGTCTCTTCGTCTAATGTAGTAGTATCTTGGGCCAGATTTTCCTGTCACAGACTTGGATCAGTAGTTGAGACCAATCCCTCCTTCATCATCAGGCTGTCAGGAAGCGGGATTTTCCCTATGGAAGGCCCTACTTGGTGCAAGAATTGGGTGCGCCATCTCAAAATTGTTTATACCACACGTTCCAATGGTCCCTTTCAAGTCCCAGCAAGAGGTCTGAGCCTCAGTTGCTGGCACTTAAATATTCAGCTCTGAATCTCCTGAGAGAGAGGCCAGTAAAAGTGATACCTGCCCAAAGTTTGGCCCTTCTATGGAGTCATCCCCCTGCCTCCACCCCCTTACTGACCTTCCTCGATGTTAGCCTACCTCCAATGCCACATTTAGTCTCCTAAGAATCCTCTAACGTACCTATCTGAATGTTTAAGGAAAGATATTGGGCGTGATCTATCGCCTGGTTGAGTGCAGCAAGTCCGGTAATTCATTTACTGGCCTCGTCAGGCCTTGTGTAATCACATTAGATCTTACAAGATGTTGCGATCTGGATCCTGCCTACTGTTGGAACCCAGGTATGCAAGTAAGCAGTTAGTCTCATTTCAATACATCTACGCCAGATCTAACCAGCATCCAGGACCTAATAGCCTCACCAAGGACACCCAGAGTGGGCGCCGTTTAGCACAGGTTTCCCTTGGGTGGTCGGACTCTGAGCAGGCTGGTACCCTGGCAACTATGATGCCACCCATACACCATTGGACTGGCACCATGGCAGTGACACCCGGGTGTCACCCTGGCAGTGCCAGGGTACCCAGCGGAAACTGAGGTTGGTAGGGGCACTGCCAGGGTGCCAGGCTGGTGGTGCCTAGGTAACTTCATGTCTGTGCTTGGCTCGGGCCTGGGTGTGCCCTGCCCTTATGAGATGGGATGCGGGGGGGAGGGGCTCGATGACATTATTGGTGAATTAGTGTTGTGGGGGGTCTGGATCCTGCGGTGGTGGTCTACAGATCACGGCGCCAATATCTCTTCCTGAACTGGTGAGGGGAGCTCATTATTGCAGGAAATGTGGCAAAGTATTGCCACAATGGGGCATTCCTCACCGAGGCCAAAAATGAATCAGAGTCCTGTTTAATAGCGGCTTTGTTCTCGCCGCTGCCAGTGCGGGGAATCTCCTGGCTAAACGTGCTCGACATGGAACTCTGTTTCATTTCCATTAAATCATAACCAGTATTTCATTAGAGTTGGCTCAGAGAGGGATTGTCTTATGAACAAAGGTTAAACAGGTTGGGACTGTACTCATTGGAATTTAGAAGAATGAGAGGTGATCTCGTTGAAACAAATATGATTTTTAAGGGGCTTGACAGGGTAAATGCTGAGTGGATGTTTCCCCTCATGGGAGAGTCTAGGACCAGAGGCCATAGTCTCAGAGTAATGTGAATAACAATTTAAGGCTGCGATGAGGAAGAATTTATTTTCTAAGAGGGTTGTGAACTCCTTGGCACAGAAAGCCGTGGGGAAAGAGTGCTTGTGAAAATTTAAGGCAGAGACAGATTTTTGATCAGTAAAGGAATTAAGGGTTACAGGGAGAGGCCAGGGAAGTGAAGGTGAGGAATGTTGGATCAGCCATGATCCTATTCAATGGAAGAGAAGGCCCGATGGGCCAAACAGTCTATTCCTGGTCCTATTTCTTATGGTCTATAGTTTCCACCTCTTCTCATTTGCAGGGGTAGTGGAGGGCTTGAAGCTACCCGCCCCAGTGAAAATCCTCCAATATCTGACCTTGGGCCTTCTGATAGCGGCATCAGACTTCCTGACTCCGTGCTCTTTCCTGTACCACACAAGATGGACAGTGGTGGAATAGGTGGTGGGACCTCTGCCCATGCTGCACACGGGCATTTATTTTGCTGTTGCACCTCTTTGGATCCCCTTGCGGGCCTGCAAAATGTAGTCCCTTGTCTCCCTGGTACATGCAATGGACGTATTAGCAAACTTGAAGCTCATTGAATGAATGGAACAGTGACAGCATGGACCCGAAATTGTCTAAAAGACAGAGAGTAGAAAGCAGAGAATAGTGGCAAACAATTGTTTTTCACACTGGAGGGAAGTATACATTGGTGTTCTGCAGGAGTTTCTGTTTGGATAAATCTCGATGGGCCGAATGGCCTCCTTCTGCACTGTATGTTCTATGTTCTATGTCCTATATATATACCACGCTCCTGATAAGATGCACAGCAGCCATGTGCAATCACACAGGAGAGATGATTTTCAATGTGAAACCCGCCATCAACTTTCAATGCTGCAGCTAAACATTGGCTATAAAAGAGCTTCCTGGTCAAACAAGAAAGCTCTGCATCCCACCCAACTCCATTACCATTAACATTAGATTTATTGAAAATATATTGGTGGCTGTTTTCAAATTTAAATTTCACTTGTAAATATTTTGCATTACATTGGTTTCAATTTATTCACAAAACATCATCGGCATTTGTTGAGACTAGGTTAGTCCGAGAGCTAAGTGTATTAGTATACCTTATTGTTGGCACAAACTGATGGTTCTTCTTAAGCATCCTTTCAGAGTCGAGAATGACTTACTTCCACACTAAGAGTTCTCAACTGTCTGACGAGTGCAATGCATGACCTACAGTCTGTCACAGGTGGGGCAGACGTTGTTTGGAGGAGCAGGTGGGTGCGTTGCCCAGGTTGTCACACGTTAACAGTTAAAGAAGCATTGGGGACATACCTTTATTGTGGAAAATACAATATAGTGTTTTCCTGGTCATTCTTTATGGAATGTTCATGTCAGCATCCAATGTTGAAGTTATCACTCTGTGGCTGAACTTGCAGGCTCAGCTGACCCACCATTCCTGCATAGTAAAAGACGCTGTCCAAGATCACTTTCAGTGGGGATAATTGAAATGTGGGTGAACTTAAAACCGTGTAAATTACTCTGCCAGCGAACACGTTGAGATGGACCCACATTTGGGCAGTTCTGACCTTACTATTTATTCCCCTCACTTTCGTACCTTGACTGACTGTCCCCACCATCACTCTCTCCACAGCCCCCCCCCCCCCCCCCCCCCCCCCCAGCCCCCGTCAACACCAAGAAGGATACCAGGCCCTTCCCACTTCACTCACCCATGCCCTCAACCATACCCTTTACCCTCCCATGGATCCCTCTTTCACTCTTCATTGCAACTAAACACCAACTTTTTGAGCCCCACTCCTTCACCCGTGATTCACCTTTTCTGGCCCCAAGCCTCCATGCAGTCTGTCATTCTGCTGCTCCATTCCCTTGTGCCACAGATATTCAACAAAGAAACGGCTGACCTCAGACAAATCCGCACAATGCTGACTGGTGAACACCACCTTTTAACAAAATAAATCAGGCATCACAACGTGTCTGTGCGCAGCTGACCTTACATTGACGGTTTGACATAATTTTTAAAATACTAATGAGTATTCATGACATACCAATATATTACAAATGCAAAGCCATAACAGGATCATAGAATCCCGACGGTACAGGAGGCCATTTAGCCCAATGAGACTGCACCGACCCTCTGAAAGAGCATCCCATCTAGGCCTACGTCCCGTAACCCCATCTAACCTTTTGGACACCAAGGCATCATTTAGAATGGCCAATCTATCTAACCTGCACATCTTTAGACGGTAGGTGACATAATGGTTGCATCACAACATGCAATTGGGAAATGAAATTTTACATCCTGTCTAATTCAGTCACCCAACATGCCACGATGCCCACTCTTGCGGGCTCCATAAATTCCCCCATAGCCAACATAGAATTGAAGGTTTGAATGAAAAGGCCAGGGATTTTCTTCAGAGTGCAATCCCATTCTCTTAGCTGCATAAAGAAATTGGATTGATGATTGTGGTAACCTTTATTGCTGGTACAATACTTCATACTCCAGTGCTTTTCTGTCAGGTAAAATATTTTCCGTAGTGAACAGCCAATGAACCATGAAATTTGATGTGCAAGCATATATTGTGCTCCTTCATCTAAACATTTACGATTTTTGCACTGTGTTTTACAAAATGGCTAAGGTTGCATTAATTTGAGTACTAATTTAAACACCACTGGAATAAATTAATTTTATTTCAGTAATTTTCAAGAATATGCATCCAGAATATAAACTGAATATGGAAAACTCTTCAGTCTCTGTAAATGTAAATATTACCACAGTCCCAAAGGATCACAGGTTGCTCTCCCCTTTAAGAGCTGTCTGGTGGTGACTTAACCTGAGGGTCTCCAAAGCCCAGGCAAGGGACATGTTTGGGAAGGTGGGGTCTTCATGAATAATCTCGGTGGTGGGGGGGGGGGGGGGGGGGGGGGGGGGGCAGGAGATCCTCCCATAGTGCGTTGGATCTTGGGGGGGGTCCACAGGTCCGGAATGCCATTTACAAATAGAGCCCGATATCTTTCAGCAGAGCTCCTCAATGCACAAAGTGGGGCTATCTAAGGCTTCGGCCGAGCGTTCACTGCTGAGGCCACCTATCTAACTAGGGCGCCGTTTTATAACTGCGAGCTACGAGCGCCAGAAATCCCGCGACTAAATGTGCTCGCTGTGGAACTTTGTTCCCATTTAGTTAAATCCCGGCCTAAGTGTGGGCTTGACCGGGGACAATCTCTCCAGGGCCCCAAAAAATGTGGTTCGATAACGGTGGAACTCGCTGACAGAGCCGGAGGCGAATTCCCAGCAAAACCTGCCTGAAATGTCACTTAGAAATGTTTCCGTTAAATCGTGCCTGTGATTTCTCTTTTCAAACAAGCTCGGCTAATCAACATGCCCTACTTAAATACTTTGGACAATAGCTACCAAATGGCTCCCTCTAGTGACAATGCAAGATATTGATATGCAATGAAGTGTTAAATTGGATTTGCAAGGCATTTATGCAGTTATTCACCATCAGGAAGTTATTAATAACCTTTATTAATGTAACAAATAGGCTTACATTAACACTGCAATGACGTGACTGTGAAAAGCCCCCAGTCGCCACACTCCTGCGCCTGTTCGGGTACAAAATGCCCAATCACCTAACAAGCACGTCTTTTGGGACTTGTGGGGGAAAACTGGAGGGCCAGAGGAAACCCATGCAGACACGGGGAGAACGTGCAGACTCTGCTCAGACAATGACCCAAGCCGGGAATCAAACCTGGGTCCCTGGCGCTGTAAAGCAACAGTGCTAACCACTGTGCTACTGTTATTCACCAGTAATCAGAAGAAGTGCCATTAGTAACTTCATTCTGCATGTGATAACAATGATAAAAGTAGTTTGTGGCAGAATCCCCATTCCCTTTGCATCTCTTAGTATTAGGGGGAATCACTGGTAATTTTCCACCTGTGGCTCTACAGTGGAGATGGTTCACCCTTCCCTGCCAAAATAAAGTTAACTCTCTTGCCCAAGAAATCCATGATTATAGTACTATCGTGGTACTTGAAAATATGAAGAAGAATAGACTATAAAAGCTTTAAAATATATGAACAAATGTGTGATACCACAGAGTGGAAGGAGACTATTCCAACTCCCTTATCCACTGGATTTTTAACTGGGATGCATTGTTGTGTCAATCATAGAAGTTGACAGCACGGATGGAGGCCACTTGGCCCATGACACCTCCACCAGCCGACAAGGAATCATCCAGCTTAATTCCACTTTCCAGCTCTTGCTCCATAGCTTTAAAGTTACAGCACTTAAGTACTTTTTAAATGTTGAGTGCTTTTGCGTCTACCACCTTTCCAGGTTCCCACCATCATTGGGTGAAAAACGTGACCCCTAAAATCTCCTCCAATCCTCTTATATATCGATGCCCAATGGTTATCCATCCCCACAGTACGATGACTAGATCTGCCTGCAGTGACCCAGCTGTGGCCTAACCAGTGTTTTATATCATTTTATATAGTTTCAGAGTAATATTATATGCCTGAGTTAATAAAGATAAGCCTAGGTTTCCACCTTGACCACCTTAACGACCAAAGCTGCCATCTTTGAGGATATAGCACAGTCCCTCTGTTCCTCTACCTCTCAGTATCCTACCGTTTATTGTGTGTTCCTTTGCCTTTTTAGCATTCACGAAATGCATTACCACACTTCTATCGGATTGAATTCCATTTGTCACTGTTCCACCCAATTGACTAGTCCATTGATATCTTTTTGCAGTCCACAGTTTTCTTCTTCATTATCAACTACGCAGTCAGTTTTTTCACCATCCTCAATTTTCCTAATCATACTCCCGAAGTCCAATACATCCATATATACCACAAAAACAAGGGACTTAGTATTGAGCCCTTTGGAACCTGACTGGAAAAGCAATCCAGTCAAAAAGGCACCCATCAATCATTACTCTTTGTCTCTTGCATCTGAACCAACATTATCCTATGCGATCGGGTGAAGAATCCTTTTTTGTGACCGAATCGGGGAAGGCACCTGTTTTTGGATGCTCTGCCGCCTCCAAATCGGCGTCATCAAGGAGTACGCCTGTAATGAACTCCAATTGGCTTTATTGGTTGGCTAATTGGAGTATGAGCTCACTCCATGATAGCTGATTGAGGGGGCCCATATAAGCACCTGTGTAGGCTTTGTGAGCCAGTCTTAAGTTGACGGGACTGCTATCAGCACTGTTTGTAGCTGCTCCTGTAATATCGTTATTAGAACGATACAGCGCAGTACAGGCCCTTCGGCCCTCGATGTTGCACCGACATGGAAAAAAAAAACTAAAGTCCATCTAACCTACACTATGCCCTTATCATCCATATGCTTATCCAATAAATTTTTAAATGCCCTCAATGTTGGCGAGTTCACTACTGTTGCAGGTAGGGCATTCCACGGCCTCATCACTCTTTGCATAAAAAACCCACCTCTGACCTCTGTCCTATATCTATTACCCCTCAATTTAAGGCTATGTCCCCTCGTGCTAGCCACCTCCATCCACGGGAGAAGGCTCTCGCTGTCCACCCTATCTAACCCTCTGATCATTTTGTATGCCTCTATTAAGTCACCTCTTAACCTTCTTCTCTCTAACGAAAACAACCTCAAGTCCATCAGCCTTTCCTCATAAGATTTTCCCTCCATACCAGGCAACATCCTGGTAAATCTCCTCTGCACCCGTTCCAAAGCTTCCACGTCCTTCCTATAATGAGGCGACCAGAACTGTATGCAATACTCCAAATGCGGCCGTACCAGAGTTTGGTACAGCTGCATCATGACCTCATGGCTCCGGAACTCAATCCCTCTACCAATAAAGGCCAACACACCATAGGCCTTCTTCACAACCCTATCAACCTGGGTGGCAACTTTCAGGGATCTATGTACATGGACACCGAGATCCCTCTGCTCATCCACACTACCAAGAATTTTACCATTAGCCAAATATTCCGCATTCCTGTTATTCTTTCCAAAGTGAATCACCTCACACTTCTCCACATTAAACTCCATTTGCCACCTCTCAGCCCAGCTCTGCAGCTTATCTATGTCCCTCTGTAACCTGCAACATCCTTCCGCACTGTATACAACTCCACCGACTTTAGTGTCGTCTGCAAATTTACTCACCCATCCTTCTGCGCCCTCCTCTAGGTCATTTATAAAAATGACAAACAGCAACGGCCCCAGAACAGATCCTTGTGGTACGCCACTCGTAACTGAACTCCAGTCTGAACATTTCCCATCAACTTATTGTAAATAAATATTGGTGTGGTGACAGAACTCCTGCCTCCCGTGGATTACTACAGTGGCGACGAGGTAAACTAAGAATTTTGCGGAGACCAGCTGCCGCACTCGGAGGGTAAGCCTTGCCATTTTAAAAATGATGTTTTTTGGGAGGTTAGAGGCATTCGACCCGGCTATTGAGGACTGGTCCCAGTATGTGGAGAGAATGTGTTACTTCTTCCAGGCAAATGATATACTGACGGAGGAAAGGAGACGGCTTATCCTGCTATTGGCGTGCGGACCCTCAGCTTTCGCCATTATACGTAGTCTGACTTATCCCGATGCACCGGACACGAAAACTTTCCAAGAATTAACGGAATTGGTGAAAGAGCACTACGACCCAAAACCACCCCTCATTTTGCGTAGGTACAGATTCACAGCGAAGCGGGAAGACAGGGAGTTAGTCACGAATTTCTTGACCCGCCTGAGAAGGCTGGCAGAAAAATGTGAGTTCGGCCCGACGCTAAATGAAATGCTTCGGGACCGGTTAGTGTGTGGTATAAACAACCTCACAATACAGAAACGCCTGTTGGCGGAAACGGAACTAGACTGCAGGCAGGCGTTACAGCTCACACTGTCCCTAGAAAAGGCAGCAAGTGGGGCGCAGGAACTACAGGGCACGCCAATGGAGGTAGATACCTGTGAGAGGGACTACCACAACGGGTCCTGCTACCAGATAGCCGCTCTCAGGAAAAGCCTGAGGAATAGAGGGAAAAAGGAAAACCCCAGAACTGCCCCCAAGTCTGCCAGGACTAACTGGAGACAGAGGGAAGTACAGGCTGAGGCTACCCCAACAGAGAAGGACCGTTTCTGGCACCAGACAGAGTGGGGTAACAGCGACAGAAACCCTAGAAGGAGGTGGCAAAAGAGGAATAGCAGGTGGGGACGCAGGGAAGTACACAACCTGGACGCCCCATCCTCCTCCGAAGGGGAACAATGATATAATATTGCAACGAAGAAAGCAGAACCCATTAAGATTACCCCACGGGTGAACGGGCGGCCGACAATAATGGAAATAGACACGGGTGCGGCCGTATCAGTAATGGGAGTGGCAGCATTTAGAAAAATCAAAGATGGACTCCAGCCACTGACCCTAACAAAAACATCGACGAAAGTTAAAACCTACACGGGGGAACCCCTGGAAGTTCTAGGCATGACTCATATACCCGTGGAATATGAGAAACAATTGCTCAGATTACCGTTGACGATAGTAGAGGGCTCCGGACCGAGCTTAATTGGACGAAACTGGCTGAAAGACCTAAAATTAGATTGGATGAAAATTTTCCAGAGTGGAAGCGGGCAGTTGAGTGGAGTACTCCAAAAATACCCGGAGATCTTCCAGGAAGGTTTGGGGGAAATCATAGGCGCCAAAGCCACTTTGCACGTGGACCCAGAAGCCCTTCCGAAATTTTGTAAGGCCAGGCTGGTACCTTTTGCATTATGGAAGAAAGTAGATGACGAAATAGAAAGGTTACGGCGCGACGGCATTATCAGGCCAGTACAGTTCTCGGAATGGGCAGCCCGGTGGTACCAATTTTGAAGCCAGACGGCTCTATACGTCTCTGTGGAGATTTCAAACAGATGGTAAACAAATACGCACTGCTGGACAAATACCCAAACCCGAAAATGACGACCTATATGCCAAATTGGCAGGTGGGCTTTTGTTCACGAAACTGGACATGAGCCACGCCTACCTGCAGTTAAAACTGGACAAGGACTCCCAGAAGTTCGCTACGATCAACACCCTGAAGGGCCTTTTTCGTTATACTAGGCTACCTTTTGGAGTGTCATCAGCCTGCGCTATATTCCAGTGTACGATGGAAAATATTCTGCAGGGACTACCGCAGGTAGCGATTTATTTGGACGATGTCTTAATCACGGGTAGGACAAACAGGGAACACTTAAGGAACCTGGAGGAAGTGCTCAGGCGTTTCGCAAAGGCAGGCGTATGGCTAAAAAGGGAAAAATGTGTTTTTCTGGCCCCACAAGTGACGTACCTGGGATATAAAGTAGACGAGTCAGGCTTACATCCATTAGAAGACAGAGTAAGGGCAATAAAAGAAGCCCCAGCTCCCACCACGGTCCAGGAGTTACAATCATTTCTAGGGTTGGTAACCTATTATGGAAAATTTATTGAAAATAGGGCGTACATCCTAGAACCCCTCCACCAGCTACTATAAAAGGGGCAAGAATGGAAATGGTCCACCCGCCAAAACCAAGCATTTAGGGACATTAAGGAACAGCTGTCATCCGAAAATGTCCTAGAGCATTATGACCCAAGGAAGGAGTTGGTGGTCACTTGTGATGCATCCCCCTACGGGGTAGGAGCTGTCTTAGCCCATAGAGGAAGAAATGGGGAAGAACGGCCAATAGCCTATGCTTCGAAGACCTTGGCGATGGCTGAGAGGAAGTATGCCCAAATCGAGAAGGAAGGACTGGCGGTGATATTCGCAGTAAAAAAATTTCACCAGTATCTGTACGGGCGGAAATTCACCATAGTGACGGACCATAAGCCGTTATTAGGGTTATT
This sequence comes from Scyliorhinus canicula, assembly GCF_902713615.1. Classification (NCBI taxonomy): domain Eukaryota; kingdom Metazoa; phylum Chordata; class Chondrichthyes; order Carcharhiniformes; family Scyliorhinidae; genus Scyliorhinus; species Scyliorhinus canicula. Next base: position 92,595,772 of record NC_052153.1, on the reverse strand, counting down.
AAAAAAAGACAAGTCAATACCCCCGATTGCATCAGCTAGAATCCAACGCTGGGCATTGTTACTGGCGGCGTATAGATACGTTCTGGAGCACAGACCGGGAACGCGAGTAGCACATGCAGATGCTTTGAGCAGACTTCCCCTCCCGGGCACTCCGCCGCAAATACCAAAAGTAGAGGAGACAGTAATGACTCTAAATTTTTTGGACACCCTACCAGTAGACGCACAACATATTCGGTTGTGGACGCAAAAAGATTTTAGCCAAGATGAAGCATTTACTGCTAACAGGGGAACTGGAAAGACCAGTGGAGCTCCAGATGCACCCATACTGGAGCAGAAGGGACCAAATAGCCGTAGAAGACGGTATCCTATTATGGGGAGCCCGGGTAATAGTCCCAGCTCAGGGCCGTCAGGCAATCTTAACCGAGTTACATCACGGACACCCAGGGGTGTCTAAAATGAAGATGCTAGCTCGAAGCTACGTTTGGTGGCCAGGTTTGGACACAGACATAGCAGCCTTGGTACGTCGGTGCCAGTAGTGCCAACAGGGGCAAAGAGTGCCACCAGCGGCGCCATTGCACCCGTGGGAATGGCCAGGCAGACCGTGGACCCGCCTGCATATTGACCACGCCGGCCCTTTCATGGGCTCAATGTTTTTGGTGATAGTGGACGCCCACTCCAAATGATTGGACGTCCACCGGGTAAGCACGGCAAGCACAGCATCGACAATTGAAAAGCTCAGGGCCTCGTTTGCAATACATGGACTTCCGGAGATATTGGTGTCGGACAACGGAACGTCATTCACAAGTGGGGAATTTGGAAAATTCCTGAAGGAAAACAGAGTCCGTCACATCAAAACGGCCCCTTACCATCCAGCGACCAACGGCCTGGCAGAGAGAGCGGTCCAGACACTTAAAGCGGGACTCAAGAAGCAGCCGGCAGCATCAATGGACACAAAGGTCTCCCGCTGGCTGTTTGATTACAGGACCACACCGCATTCCACAACGGGTATACCGCCAGCTGAACTCTTAATGGGAAGGCGGCTGCGAACGAGGATGAGCCTCCTTTTCCCAAATTTAATGGGGAAAGTGGAGAAACAACAGGAGGCCCAACGCAGGGGGCATGATAATAGTCGGCAGCAGAGACATTTCCAGGTGGGGGTACCGGTTTGGGTCAAGAATTATGGGAATGGACCACCGTGGGTCAAAGGCACAGTAGAGTTCCAAACAGGGCCCATATCCTATGAGGTTTCGATAGGAGGTAAGGTGCTGAAGAAACACCTAGACCAAATAAGGGCAGCGGAACCACACCTGGAGGCAGGCGAAGCAGGACTGCCTCAAGCTGGGATAGCCCAGACGGAAAGGATACCTACACCCCAGCCCCAAGCAATTTCTCCAGACCCCGTCATCCAGTCATCAGAGTCGGAGATGGACACGTTCGACGAGGCCGCCGCGACACCTCTCCCCGAGGCGGAGGAGGAAGAACAACTTTCAAGGAGGTCGTCAAGGAAAAGACGGGCACCTATAAGGTACACCCCGCCCACTTCGGAGAACACAGAGGTGACAGACCCAGACATGAGGAGCAGGAAGAAGCTCAGAGGAATGCCAGCTGGCAGGAATTCCTCGGACCTTGGGGGGGAGGGGTGTAATGAACTCCAATTGGCTTTATTGGTTGGCTAATTGGAGTATGAGCTCCCTCAATGATAGCTAATTGAGGGGGCCCATATAAGCACCTGTGTAGGCTTTGTGAGCCAGTCTTAAGTTGACTGGACTGCTAGCAGCACTTTTTGTAGCTGCTCCTGTAATATCGTTATTGTAAATAAATATTGGTGTGGTGACGGAACTCCTGCCTCCCGTGGATTACTACAACGCCACACACCATTGGGATGGCCTCAGGATGTTACCTGCAGGCCCTCCCCCGATGGGCCGACCTCCTGTCGGCACTGGGCACGTGCTCTCAGTCTTCGGGAACCTGGCGTGGCGGCTGCGGATTGTGTCCAGCGCCGCCACAATCCGGGGGGAAGCTTTGCTGCTGGCCAGGTGGCCTTTGGCGAGGGCTGATGGGACTGATTGGGGTGGCGAGGGGGTGTCCAGGGGCGTACTACCTGGCAGATCGGGTCTGCATGCAGCCGGCGCTATTTTGTACGGCGTGACCGCTGCAGGTCATGGATGGCAATTCTCCGGCCGTTTATTTCATGAAGGCTAGCTCCTGCTAGCCCTTCAACGGTCGGAGGGTCAGTGCTGGGGCCTCGCCGACCTTTCCGTCATTACACTAGACACTTTCTCTGAACATAGCCTCAAAATCAAAGAATCCAGTCCCTAACTTTTGGATGTCCTCACCATGAAAGATGGAACTATTGACGTTTACAGCACAGAAATAATTATTTCAATACATCCTGTCTGTAATGACTCTTTGCTAGAGTGATCCCAGTAATCCCACAGCCTTGCTATTTCCTCATGATCTTCCCCTGCTGCAAGTGTTTAATTTCATTCCTAGAACAGAATACCTAAAATTGCCAAAACAGCAGGGTCATCGTCTTCCTTCCTATTAAACATGTAAATTCATCCACGGAGTGAAATCTGCACCAGCATGTCTGTCAATGCATTTGCATCAAAACTGTGTCCATAGCCATTTCAATGTGCTAACACATTCTCCATTTCTCACTGAATTAGATTAACCATGATGGTAGGAAACATCATTAGTAGCAGTGATACTACCCTCACTCTCATTAGTGATGAATCATGGATATACGGTATCATGGCAACAGAGGAAGTCGGTATGGGGGGGAAGTTGGTTATTATAGCCAACCCCATAATAAATCCAACAACAGTGTGAAATACAGAGTAAACACAGATCCACTATAATACAAAGAAAATAAGATCACAATGCACTGTTATTCTATCCTTTGGTTTAAAAGCACTAGATTTACTTAAAGTCAGTGTGAGCTGTAACTCCCAATCCATAGTGAGCCACAACCGACAATACCCAATTGTCAATTTTATGCTGAAATTGTTGTGAAGGATATTACTACCTGTACTTGCTTTTTCCTGTTTTTAGAGAGATTGAGAACCATTACAGTTATGGTTGATCATTATGTTTAAGACTGTTACAGTAGCTGTGTGGAATTATCCAACATATATAAAAGTCAGGGAGCTGGATTCTCCACCCCGCCGCACCACATTTCTGCCTCGACATGCCGGCGGGATTCTCCGTTATGCCGGCCGGTCAATGGGGTTTCCCATTGTGGGGGAGCCCCAAGCCGTCGGGAAATCCCCATGTGCCTGCAAAACGGAGAATCACGCCGGCAGAGAACCCCGCCCCCTTTGAACGTTCAATTAATCATCTCAAAGAAGCTGTAAATTCATCAAGATTTTGTGATGATGCTACGTTGCAAGCTATGTGGATAATTAAATATTGGGTGACAAAATAGTGTCTGGACTGCAATGTGAATAAAGAAGTATTTTAGGATAGGCTAGGTAGGCACATGACAAAGAAAAATAGAAGGGTAAGCTGATAGGATTTGATGATTAGATGAAGTAGGGTGGGAGAAAGTTTGTTTGGAGCATAAGTGCCAGCATAGAGTGTTTGGGCTGAATGATATATTTCTGACTGGTAGATTCAATGTAATTCTATGTAGTGGATAGTCAGAGGCTTTTTCCCAGGGTAGAGGGGTCAATTACTAGGGGCATAGGTTTAAGGTGCAAGGGGCAAAGTTTAGAGGAGATGTACGAGGCAAGTTTTTTTACACAGAGGGGAGTGGGTGCCTGGAACTCATGCCGGAGTAAGTGGTGGAAGCAGGGACGATAGTGACATTTAAGGGGCATCTTGACAAATAAATGAATAGGATGGGAAAGAGGAATACGGACCCCGGAAGTGCAGAAGATTTTAGTTTAGATGGGCAGCATGGTCGGCACAGGCTTGGAGGGCCGAAGGATCTGTTCCTGTGCTGTACTTTGTTTTGTTCTTTGTTTCATATGGATTAATAATCACTGATTTGTCAATAAAAATAGAAGTAAGTGGAAATATTAGAGGGAATTCAATGGAAAAAGTTTATTTGTGGCGGGTTTTTCAAGGATTTTCCCGTCAGTGAGTTCCCCGCTGCTATTCAATGACACTGAGGGCTGGATTCATCCGCCCCACCCACCGCAAGATCGCTGCAGGCGAGACGCGGACAATGGAAAAGTCCATTAACCTTTGGCGGGATTCTCCGGTCACCCTTAGGCACTTTTCTGGGCCCTGGGGAGTTTCTCACTGGTTTAGCCCACACTTAGAATTTCACTCTTAGAATTCTTTTCAACACTACGAGCTGAACTCAGAGATCGGGCCGCCATTTTGAAAGGGTGCCGAGTTCTTGAAGTGAGCTCCCTATCCAAGGGCAATGCCATCCTCCACACATATGGGCACTGCCCACACTCCTGCCAAGTGAGGACACCCTGCTATGGATCCCTGGGGATCCCCCCATCGTCAGCTCCCCCTCCCCCCCACAACGTTCCCTTACAGGTCTCCCCCCTTCCAGGAGCCCACCTGTCACCCTTCTCAGAGACCCCAACTTGCCTGCCATGCACCCTTCCCACTCTTCCAACCCTCCCCCCACCCTTCTTTCATGGGTAATGGCCCCCCTCAGCCCCTGACCTGAGTGCAAGGGTGACCAGCCTGGCACCCGGGCTGTGCTCCTGCCAGCTTGGCAGTGCCACCAGGCACCTTGGCAGTGTCAGGGTTGTGACAATATGTATATTTTAAGAATAATGAAGGGTTAACAATTTACTGTAACTGCATTCATCCACAAGATGGCAATCAAGTGCATACACATGGACAATGTGATACTCTTGATTCGAGGAGAAGGTTGTTGGCGAGGTAAAGAATAGTCATGTTATCAGGACCTCTGTAATTAGAATCAGAATTTTTGTGAATTTTATGTCTTAACAAGCAAGTCGAATCTATTTAGTTTTAGTGTAAATAAGTTAGCTTTGTTCAAAACGTAGCTTGATGTTCTTTGTATGACACTGCACTTCGAAGCCACCCTCATTCAGAAAGCAAATAACATCACAAAGATGTCAGTGTCAGGGTGCCAGCTGGGCAGTGCCTCGGTGTTCATGTTCCAGGAGGAGGGCCAGAGACCCACAGTGCACTGACCCTGACCAGCCTGGGGTTTCCGATGGCTTGGGAGACCCCCCAGGTGCCATTCTGCTTGGTTCACATTTATGTGGACCAGTGCTGAATGGCGCCCAGCCAGATCTCGGGTAAGCTTCGAAGTCGGTTTAAACCCGGCTTCGGCGAACGCCATTTGGTCACACCACTTTTGGGCGTGATTCTGACTCCGATGTCTCGCAGGAAATGGGTAGACCCCACGAGGTGTGAAGGCTGCCGAGAAACCCGTGGAAGGCCTCACCCGGAATCCACCGGCTGCACCGCGCTCGAGCAAGTGCGCAAAGCAGCCGGTGGATCGCACCCATTGTGAACAACAATTACCCTTTCTTTTTTTTCAATTCCCGCAGCCGGCTCAAAGTTTCCCAAATGGCTGGGACCATGTTAGAAATACGCCGATTGAACTTCCGCTGATCGGGGGTGGAGAATAGGAGGGCAGGCGTCAAGCAATGGCCGCAGATGGGGCATACGCGGCGTGACGCACTTCCCGGGTCCGCCGCTTTTCTGGCACCGGAGAATCGAGGAACCGGCACCGGACCCAATTCCATGCGTGGAAATGTATTCTCCGCCCCGGTGCTGGACTGAATTTCGGCGATGGGGTGCGGAGAATCCAGACCATTTTCTTTAATTGAAGGGCAAGGTAGCTTTGGCGGGAATAGGAGTACTTTCCTTGTTGAACGAAAGAAACAGGAATCCAAGGCTGGGGAAACAGGAGTCCGAGGCTGCGGAAACACGAGTCAGAGGCTGGGGAAACAGGACTCCGAGGCTGGGAAACAGGACTCTGAGGCTGGGGAAACAGAAGTCCGAGGCTGCGGTAACAGGAGTCCAGGGCAGGGGAAACAGGACTCCGAGGCTGGGAAACAGGACTCCGAGGCTGGGGAAACAGGATTCTGAGGCTGCGAAACAGGACTACGAGGCAGTGGAAACAGGAGTCAGAGGCTGGGGTAACAGGAATCCAAGGCTGGGGAAACAGGAGTCAGAGGCTGGGAAACAGGACTCCGAGGCTGGGAAACAGGACTCCGAGGCTGGGAAACAGGACTCCGAGGCTGGGAAAACAGGACTCCGAAGCTGGGAAACAGGACTCCGAGGCTGGGGAAACAGGAGTCAGAGGCTGGGAAACAGGAGTCCAGGGCAGGGGAAACAGGACTCCGAGGCTGGGAAACAGGACTCCGAGGCTGGGAAACAGGATTCTGAGGCTGCGAAACAGGACTAGGAGGCAGTGGAAACAGGAGTCAGAGGCTGGGGTAACAGGAATCCAAGGCTGGGGAAACAGGAGTCAGAGGCTGGGAAACAGGACTCCGAGGCTGGGAAACAGGACTCCGAGGCTGCGAAACAGGACTCCGAGGCTGGGAAACAGGAGTCCAGGGCAGGGGAAACAGGACTCCGAGGCTGGGGAAACAGGATTCTGAGGCTGGGGTAACAGGAATCCAAGGCTGGGGAAACAGGAGTCAGAGGCTGGGAAACAGGACTCCGAGGCTGGGAAACAGGACTCCGAGGCTGGGAAACAGGACTCCGAGGCTGGGAAACAGGACTCCGAGGCTGGGAAACAGGACTCCGAGGCTGGGGAAACAAGACTCCGAGGCTGGGAAACAGGACTCCGAGGCTGGGAAACAGGAGTCCGAGGCTGGGAAACAGGAGTCAGAGGCTGGGGAAACAGGAATCAGAGGCTGGTAAACAGGACTCCGAGGCTGGGAAACAGGACTCCGAGGCTGGGAAACAGGAGTCAGAGGCTGGGAAGCAGGAGTCAGAGGCTGGGGAAAATTGGAATCATAGGCTGGGGAAACAGGACTACGAGGCTGGGAAACAGGATTCCGAGGCTGGGAAACAGGAGTCCAGGGCAGGGGAAACAGGACTCCGAGGCTGGGGAAACAGGATTCTGAGGCTGCGAAACAGGACTACGAGGCAGTGGAAACAGGAGTCAGAGGCTGGGGTAACAGGAATCCAAGGCTGGGGAAACAGGAGTCAGAGGCTGGGAAACAGGACTCCGAGGCTGGGAAACAGGACTCCGAGGCTGGGAAACAGGACTCCGAGGCTGGGAAACAGGACTCCGAGGCTGGGAAACAGGACTCCGAGGCTGGGGAAACAGGACTTCGAGGCTGGGAAACAGGAGTCAGAGGCTGGGAAGCAGGAGTCAGAGGCTGGGGAAACAGGAATCATAGGCTGGGGAAACAGGAGTCAGAGGCTGGGAAACAGGACTCCGAGGCTGGGAAACAGGACTCCGAGGCTGGGAAACAGGACTCCGAGGCTGGGAAACAGGACTCCGAGGCTGGGGAAACAGGACTCCGAGGCTGGGAAACAGGACTCCGAGGCTGGGAAACAGGAGTCCGAGGCTGGGAAACAGGAGTCAGAGGCTGGGGAAACAGGAATCAGAGGCTGGTAAACAGGACTCCGAGGCTGGGGAAACAGGACTCCGAGGCTGGGAAACAGGACTCCGAGGATGGGAAACAGGAGTCAGAGGCTGGGAAGCAGGAGTCAGAGGCTGGGGAAACAGGAATCATAGGCTGGGGAAACAGGACTATGAGGCTGGGAAACAGGACTCCGAGGCTGGGAAACAGGAGTCAGAGGCTGGGAAGCAGGAGTCAGAGGCTGGGGAAACAGGAATCATAGGCTGGGGAAACAGGACTACGAGGCTGGGAAACAGGACTCCGAGGCTGGGAAACAGGAGTCCAGGGCAGGGGAAACAGGACTCCGAGGCTGGGGAAACAGGATTCTGAGGCTGCGAAACAGGACTACGAGGCAGTGGAAACAGGAGTCAGAGGCTGGGGTAACAGGAATCCAAGGCTGGGGAAACAGGAGTCAGAGGCTGGGAAACAGGACTCCGAGGCTGGGAAACAGGACTCCGAGGCTGGGAAACAGGACTCCGAGGCTGGGAAACAGGACTCCGAGGCTGGGAAACAGGACTCCGAGGCTGGGGAAACAGGACTTCGAGGCTGGGAAACAGGACTCCGAGGCTGGGGAAACAGGACTCCGAGGCTGGGAAACAGGACTCCGAGGCTGGGAAACAGGAGTCCGAGGCTGGGAAACAGGAGTCAGAGGCTGGGGAAACAGGAATCAGAGGCTGGTAAACAGGACTCCGAGGCTGGGGAAACAGGACTCCGAGGCTGGGAAACAGGAGTCAGAGGCTGGGAAAACAGGAGTCAGAGGCTGGGAAGCAGGAGTCCAGGGCAGGGGAAACAGGACTCCGAGGCTGGGAAACAGGACTCCGAGGCTGGGGAAACAGGATTCTAAGGCTGCGAAACAGGACTACGAGGCAGTGGAAACAGGAGTCAGAGGCTGGGAAGCAGGAGTCAGAGGCTGGGGAAACAGGAATCATAGGCTGGGGAAACAGGACTACGAGGCTGGGAAACAGGACTCCGAGGCTGGGAAACAGGAGTCAGAGGCTGGGAAGCAGGAGTCAGAGGCTGGGGAAACAGGAATCATAGGCTGGGGAAACAGGAGTCAGAGGCTGGGAAACAGGACTCCGAAGCTGGGAAACAGGACTCCGAGGCTGGGAAACAGGACTCCGAGGCTGGGAAACAGGACTCCGAGGCTGGGGAAACAGGACTCCGAGGCTGGGGAAACAGGACTCCGAGGCTGGGAAACAGGACTCCGAGGCTGGGAAACAGGAGTCAGAGGCTGGGAAGCAGGAGTCAGAGGCTGGGGAAACAGGACTCCGAGGCTGGGAAACAGGATTCCGAGGCTGGGAAACAGGAGTCCAGGGCAGGGGAAACAGGACTCCGAGGCTGGGGAAACAGGATTCTGAGGCTGCGAAACAGGACAACGAGGCAGTGGAAACAGGAGTCAGAGGCTGGGGTAACAGGAATCCAAGGCTGGGGAAACAGGAGTCAGAGGCTGGGAAACAGGACTCCGAGGCTGGGAAACAGGACTCCGAGGCTGGGAAACAGGACTCCGAGGCTGGGAAACAGGACTCTGAGGCTGCGAAACAGGACTACGGGGCAGTGGAAACAGGAGTCAGAGGCTGGGGTAACAGGAATCCAAGGCTGGGGAAACAGGAGTCAGAGGCTGGGAAACAGGACTCCGAGGCTGGGAAACAGGACTCCGAGGCTGGGAAACAGGACTCCGAGGCTGGGAAACAGGACTCCGAGGCTGGGAAACAGGACTCCGAGGCTGGGGAAACAGGACTTCGAGGCTGGGAAACAGGACTCCGAGGCTGGGGAAACAGGACTCCGAGGCTGGGAAACAGGACTCCGAGGCTGGGAAACAGGAGTCCGAGGCTGGGAAACAGGAGTCAGAGGCTGGGGAAACAGGAATCAGAGGCTGGTAAACAGGACTCCGAGGCTGGGGAAACAGGACTCCGAGGCTGGGAAACAGGAGTCAGAGGCTGGGAAAACAGGAGTCAGAGGCTGGGAAGCAGGAGTCCAGGGCAGGGGAAACAGGACTCCGAGGCTGGGAAACAGGACTCCGAGGCTGGGGAAACAGGATTCTAAGGCTGCGAAACAGGACTACGAGGCAGTGGAAACAGGAGTCAGAGGCTGGGAAGCAGGAGTCAGAGGCTGGGGAAACAGGAATCATAGGCTGGGGAAACAGGACTACGAGGCTGGGAAACAGGACTCCGAGGCTGGGAAACAGGAGTCAGAGGCTGGGAAGCAGGAGTCAGAGGCTGGGGAAACAGGAATCATAGGCTGGGGAAACAGGAGTCAGAGGCTGGGAAACAGGACTCCGAAGCTGGGAAACAGGACTCCGAGGCTGGGAAACAGGACTCCGAGGCTGGGAAACAGGACTCCGAGGCTGGGGAAACAGGACTCCGAGGCTGGGGAAACAGGACTCCGAGGCTGGGAAACAGGACTCCGAGGCTGGGAAACAGGAGTCAGAGGCTGGGAAGCAGGAGTCAGAGGCTGGGGAAACAGGACTCCGAGGCTGGGAAACAGGATTCCGAGGCTGGGAAACAGGAGTCCAGGGCAGGGGAAACAGGACTCCGAGGCTGGGGAAACAGGATTCTGAGGCTGCGAAACAGGACTACGAGGCTGGGAAACAGGACTCCGAGGCTTGGGAAACAGGATTCTGAGGCTGCGAAACAGGACTACGAGGCAGTGGAAACAGGAGTCAGAGGCTGGGGTAACAGGAATCCAAGGCTGGGGAAACAGGAGTCAGAGGCTGGGAAACAGGACTCCGAGGCTGGGAAACAGGACTCCGAGGCTGGGAAACAGGACTCCGAGGCTGGGAAACAGGACTCTGAGGCTGCGAAACAGGACTACGGGGCAGTGGAAACAGGAGTCAGAGGCTGGGGTAACAGGAATCCAAGGCTGGGGAAACAGGAGTCAGAGGCTGGGAAACAGGACTCCGAGGCTGGGAAACAGGACTCCGAGGCTGGGAAACAGGACTCCGAGGCTGGGAAACAGGAGTCCAGGGCAGGGGAAACAGGACTCCGAGGCTGGGGAAACAGGATTCTGAGGCTGCGAAACAGGACTACAAGGCAGTGGAAACAGGAGTCAGAGGCTGGGGTAACAGGAATCCAAGGCTGGGGAAACAGGAGTCAGAGGCTGGGAAACAGGACTCCGAGGCTGGGAAACAGGACTCCGAGGCTGGGAAACAGGACTCCGAGGCTGGGAAACAGGACTCCGAGGCTGGGAAACAGGACTCCGAGGCTGGGGAAACAAGACTCCGAGGCTGGGAAACAGGACTCCGAGGCTGGGAAACAGGAGTCCGAGGCTGGGAAACAGGAGTCAGAGGCTGGGGAAACAGGAATCAGAGGCTGGTAAACAGGACTCCGAGGCTGGGAAACAGGACTCCGAGGCTGGGAAACAGGAGTCAGAGGCTGGGAAGCAGGAGTCAGAGGCTGGGGAAAATTGGAATCATAGGCTGGGGAAACAGGACTACGAGGCTGGGAAACAGGATTCCGAGGCTGGGAAACAGGAGTCCAGGGCAGGGGAAACAGGACTCCGAGGCTGGGGAAACAGGATTCTGAGGCTGCGAAACAGGACTACGAGGCAGTGGAAACAGGAGTCAGAGGCTGGGGTAACAGGAATCCAAGGCTGGGGAAACAGGAGTCAGAGGCTGGGAAACAGGACTCCGAGGCTGGGAAACAGGACTCCGAGGCTGGGAAACAGGACTCCGAGGCTGGGAAACAGGACTCCGAGGCTGGGAAACAGGACTCCAAGGCTGGGGAAACAGGACTTCGAGGCTGGGAAACAGGACTCCGAAGCTGGGGAAACAGGACTCCGAGGCTGGGAAACAGCACTCCGAGGCTGGGAAACAGGAGTCCGAGGCTGGGAAACAGGAGTCAGAGGCTGGGGAAACAGGAATCAGAGGCTGGTAAACAGGACTCCGAGGCTGGGGAAACAGGACTCCGAGGCTGGGAAACAGGAGTCAGAGGCTGGGAAAACAGGAGTCAGAGGCTGGGAAGCAGGAGTCCAGGGCAGGGGAAACAGGACTCCGAGGCTGGGAAACAGGACTCCGAGGCTGGGGAAACAGGATTCTAAGGCTGCGAAACAGGACTACGAGGCAGTGGAAACAGGAGTCAGAGGCTGGGAAGCAGGAGTCAGAGGCTGGGGAAACAGGAATCATAGGCTGGGGAAACAGGACTACGAGGCTGGGAAACAGGACTCCGAGGCTGGGAAACAGGAGTCAGAGGCTGGGAAGCAGGAGTCAGAGGCTGGGGAAACAGGAATCATAGGCTGGGGAAACAGGAGTCAGAGGCTGGGAAACAGGACTCCGAAGCTGGGAAACAGGACTCCGAGGCTGGGAAACAGGACTCCGAGGCTGGGAAACAGGACTCCGAGGCTGGGGAAACAGGACTCCGAGGCTGGGGAAACAGGACTCCGAGGCTGGGAAACAGGACTCCGAGGCTGGGAAACAGGAGTCAGAGGCTGGGGAAACAGGAATCAGAGGCTGGTAAACAGGACTCCGAGGCTGGGAAACAGGACTCCGAGGCTGGGAAACAGGAGTCAGAGGCTGGGAAGCAGGAGTCAGAGGCTGGGGAAACAGGACTCCGAGGCTGGGAAACAGGATTCCGAGGCTGGGAAACAGGAGTCCAGGGCAGGGGAAACAGGACTCCGAGGCTGGGGAAACAGGATTCTGAGGCTGCGAAACAGGACTACGAGGCAGTGGAAACAGGAGTCAGAGGCTGGGGTAACAGGAATCCAAGGCTGGGGAAACAGGAGTCAGAGGCTGGGAAACAGGACTCCGAGGCTGGGAAACAGGACTCCGAGGCTGGGAAACAGGACTCCGAGGCTGGGAAACAGGACTCCGAGGCTGGGGAAACAGGACTCCGAGGCTGGGAAACAGGACTCCGAGGCTGGGAAACAGGAGTCCGAGGCTGGGAAACAGGAGTCAGAGGCTGGGGAAACAGGAATCAGAGGCTGGTAAACAGGACTCCGAGGCTGGGGAAACAGGACTCCGAGGCTGGGAAACAGGAGTCAGAGGCTGGGAAAACAGGAGTCAGAGGCTGGGAAGCAGGAGTCCAGGGCAGGGGAAACAGGACTCCGAGGCTGGGAAACAGGACTCCGAGGCTGGGAAACAGGACTCCGAGGCTGGGAAACAGGACTCCGAGGCTGGGAAACAGGACTCCGAGGCTGGGGAAACAGGACTCCGAGGCTGTGGAAACAGGACTCCGAGGCTGGGAAACAGGACTCCGAGGCTGGGAAACAGGAGTCAGAGGCTGGGGAAACAGGAATCAGAGGCTGGTAAACAGGACTCCGAGGCTGGGAAACAGGACTCCGAGGCTGGGAAACAGGAGTCAGAGGCTGGGAAGCAGGAGTCAGAGGCTGGGGAAAATTGGAATTATAGGCTGGGGAAACAGGACTACGAGGCTGGGAAACAGGATTCCGAGGCTGGGAAACAGGAGTCCAGGGCAGGGGAAACAGGACTCCGAGGCTGGGGAAACAGGATTCTGAGGCTGCGAAACAGGACTACGAGGCAGTGGAAACAGGAGTCAGAGGCTGGGGTAACAGGAATCCAAGGCTGGGGAAACAGGAGTCAGAGGCTGGGAAACAGGACTCCGAGGCTGGGAAACAGGACTCCGAGGCTGGGAAACAGGACTCCGAGGCTGGGAAACAGGACTCCGAGGCTGGGAAACAGGACTCCGAGGCTGGGGAAACAGGACTTCGAGGCTGGGAAACAGGACTCCGAGGCTGGGGAAACAGGACTCCGAGGCTGGGAAACAGGACTCCGAGGCTGGGAAACAGGAGTCCGAGGCTGGGAAACAGGAGTCAGAGGCTGGGGAAACAGGAATCAGAGGCTGGTAAACAGGACTCCGAGGCTGGGGAAACAGGACTCCGAGGCTGGGAAACAGGAGTCAGAGGCTGGGAAAACAGGAGTCAGAGGCTGGGAAGCAGGAGTCCAGGGCAGGGGAAACAGGACTCCGAGGCTGGGAAACAGGACTCCGAGGCTGGGGAAACAGGATTCCGAGGCTGGGAAACAGGACTCCGAGGCTGGGAAACAGGACTCCGAGGCTGGGGAAACAGGATTCTAAGGCTGCGAAACAGGACTACGAGGCAGTGGAAACAGGAGTCAGAGGCTGGGAAGCAGGAGTCAGAGGCTGGGGAAACAGGAATCATAGGCTGGGGAAACAGGACTACAAGGCTGGGAAACAGGACTCCGAGGCTGGGAAACAGGACTCCGAGGCTGGGAAACAGGACTCCGAGGCTGGGAAACAGGACTCCGAGGCTGGGGAAACAGGACTCCGAGGCTGGGAAACAGGACTCCGAGGCTGGGAAACAGGAGTCCGAGGCTGGGAAACAGGAGTCAGAGGCTGGGGAAACAGGAATCAGAGGCTGGTAAACAGGACTCCGAGGCTGGGGAAACAGGACTCCGAGGCTGGGAAACAGGACTCCGAGGATGGGAAACAGGAGTCAGAGGCTGGGAAGCAGGAGTCAGAGGCTGGGGAAACAGGAATCATAGGCTGGGGAAACAGGACTATGAGACTGGGAAACAGGACTCCGAGGCTGGGAAACAGGAGTCAGAGGCTGGGAAGCAGGAGTCAGAGGCTGGGGAAACAGGAATCATAGGCTGGGGAAACAGGACTACGAGGCTGGGAAACAGGACTCCGAGGCTGGGAAACAGGAGTCCAGGGCAGGGGAAACAGGACTCCGAGGCTGGGGAAACAGGATTCTGAGGCTGCGAAACAGGACTACGAGGCAGTGGAAACAGGAGTCAGAGGCTGGGGTAACAGGAATCCAAGGCTGGGGAAACAGGAGTCAGAGGCTGGGAAACAGGACTCCGAGGCTGGGAAACAGGACTCCGAGGCTGGGAAACAGGACTCCGAGGCTGGGGAAACAGGACTCCGAGGCTGGGGAAACAGGACTCCGAGGCTGGGGAAACAGGACTCCGAGGCTGGGAAACAGGACTCCGAGGCTGAGAAACAGGACTCCGAGGCTGGGGAAACAGGACTCCGAGGCTGGGAAACAGGACTCCGAGGCTGGGAAACAGGAGTCCGAGGCTGGGAAACAGGAGTCAGAGGCTGGGGAAACAGGAATCAGAGGCTGGTAAACAGGACTCCGAGGCTGGGGAAACAGGACTCCGAGGCTGGGAAACAGGAGTCAGAGGCTGGGGAAACAGGAGTCAGAGGCTGGGAAGCAGGAGTCCAGGGCAGGGGAAACAGGACTCCGGGGCTGGGAAACAGGACTCCGAGGCTGGGGATACAGGATTCTGAGGCTGCGAAACAGGACTACGAGGCAGTGGAAACAGGAGTCAGAGGCTGGGGTAACAGGAATCCAAGGCTGGGAAACAGGACTCCGAGGCTGGGAAACAGGACTCCGAGGCTGGGAAACAGGACTCCGAGGCTGGGGAAACAGGACTCCGAGGCTGGGAAACAGGACTCCGAGGCTGGGAAACAGGAGTCCGAGGCTGGGAAACAGGAGTCAGAGGCTGGGGAAACAGGAATCAGAGGCTGGTAAACAGGACTCCGAGGCTGGGAAACAGGACTCCGAGGCAGTGGAAACAGGAGTCAGAGGCTGGGGAAACAGGACTCCGAGGCTGGGAAACAGGACTCCGAGGCTGGGAAACAGGAGTCAGAGGCTGGGTAGCAGGAGTCAGAGGCTGGGGAAACAGGAATCATAGGCTGGGGAAACAGGACTACGAGGCTGGGAAACAGGACTCCGAGGCTGGGAAACAGGAGTCCAGGGCAGGGGAAACAGGACTCCGAGGCTGGGAAACAGGACTCCGAGGCTGGGGAAACAGGATTCTGAGGCTGCGAAACAGGACTACGAGGCAGTGGAAACAGGAGTCAGAGGCTGGGGTAACAGGAATCCATGGCTGGGGAAACAGGAATCCAAGGCTGGGGAAACAGGACTCCGAGGCTGGGAAACAGGACTCCGAGGCTGGGGAAACAGGACTCCGAGGCTGGGAAACAGGACTCCAAGGCTGGGAAACAGGAGTCCGAGGCTGGGAAACAGGAGTCAGAGGCTGGGGAAACAGGACTCCGAGGCTGGGGAAACAGGACTCCGAGGCTGGGAAACAGGAGTCAGAGGCTGGGAAGCAGGAGTCAGAGGCTGGGGAAACAGGAATCATAGGCTGGGGAAACAGGACTACGAGGCTGGGAAACAGGACTCCGAGGCTGGGGAAACAGGACTCCGAGGCTGGGAAACAGGACTCCGAGGCTGGGAATCAGGAATCCGAGGCTGGGGAAACAGGAGTCAGAGGCTGGGAAACAGGAATCAGAGGCTGGGTAAACAGGACTCCGAGGCTGGGAAACAGGAGTCAGAGGCTGGGAAACAGGACTCCGAGGCTGGGAAACAGGACTCCGAGGCTGGGAAACAGGACTCCGAGGCTGGGGAAACAGGAGTCAGAGGCTGGGGAAACAGGAGTCAGAGGCTGGGGTAACAGGACTCTGAGGCTGGGAAACAGGACTCCGAGGCTGGGTAACAGGAGTCAGAGGCTGGGAATCAGGACTCCGAGGCTGGGGAAACAGGACTCCGAGGCTGGGAAACAGGACTCCGAGGCTGGGAAACAGGAGTCAGAGGCTGGGAAGCAGGAGTCAGAGGCTGGGGAAACAGGAATCATAGGCTGGGGAAACAGGACTACGAGGCTGGGAAACAGGAGTCCAGGGCAGGGGAAACAGGACTCCGAGGCTGGGAAACAGGACTCCGAGGCTGGGGAAACAGGACTCCGAGGCTGGGGAAACAGAACTCCGAGGCTGGGAATCAGGAATCCGAGGCTGGGGAAACAGGAGTCAGAGGCTGGGAAACAGGAGTCAGAGGCTGGGAAACAGGAGTCAGAGGCTGGTAAACAGGACTCCGAGGCTGGGAAACAGGACTCCGAGGCTGGGAAACAGGACTCCGAGGCTGGGAAACAGGACTCCGAGGCTGGGGAAACAGGAGTCAGAGGCTGGAGAAACAGGAGTCAGAGGCTGGGGTAACAGGACTCTGAGGCTGGGAAACAGGACTCCGAGGCTGGGTAACAGGAGTCAGAGTCTGGAAATCAGGACTCCTAGGCTGGGAAACAGGAGTCAGAGGCTGGGAAACTGGAATCCAAGGCTGGGAATCAGGAGTCAGAGGCTGGGAAACAGGAGTCAGAGGCTGGGAAACAGGACTCCGAGGCAGGGAAACAGGACTCCGAGTCTGGGAAACAGGAGTCAGAGGCTGGGAAACAGGTGTCAGAGGCTGGGGAAACAGGAGTCAGAGGCTGGGGAAACAGGACTCCGAGTCTGGGAAACAGGAGTCAGAGGCTGGGAAACAGGAGTCAGAGGCTGGGAAACAGGTGTCAGAGGCTGGGAAACAGGAGTCAGAGGCTGGGAAACAGGAGTCAGAGGCTGGGAAACAGGACTCCGAGGCTGGGGAAACAGGACTCCGAGGCTGGGAAACAGGACTCCGAGGCTGGGGAAACAGGAATCCGAGGCTGGGGAAACAGGAGTCAGAGGCTGGGGAAACAGGACTTCGAGGCTGGGGAAACAGGAGTCAGAGGCTGGGAAACAGGAGTCACACCACAACTGCATTTACCACTTTGTCCCCATTTACCACTTTCCCCCAGTCACCATTTTTATCTTCAGATCTTATCATTTAGTCAGTTTACTGACATGGCCAGATGCTTTTGAGAAAGTCATTGATGTGTTAGGCGGGTTGGTTTGACGTTGACTGCAACTGGATGCAGGGAAGCTAGAAACAAACGTCTAACACCGGAGATGATCCAACAGTGTTTTATTTAAACTATGAGCAGCTGTACATGTTCAGCTGTGGGTTGACATTCTACTAATCCTACTGACGACCTCCTACTGGTTTGACCAGACTTACTAGCTACCACATGGCAATAATGTCCACTGACTTGTGCACTCTGACTGTCTCAGTGTCTGGGTCCCGAAAAGAGCGGAAATCTTAATGCCCTGTGAGCTTTCTAGTGGTGGTGTCCTGTCTGGTGATTGGTTGTTCTGTGTTGTGTGTTCATTGGTCATCCTATGTGTCAATCACTGCCTGTCTGCATCTCATTATATACATGAGTGGATATTATGACATCTCCCTCGTTTTTTTAAAATAAGTTATGAAACGTGAAGATTTTATACATGCCTGACTATGTACAAATGGTGAGTTAACAAACATATATACATGGGAAGGTGTCTATCGTGCAGACACAGAGCAAACTGAACGAAATTTACAAAAGTAAAGTCTATAGATTCAGTCTTTGAGGCAGGCGCCAAATTCTGGTCGATCGCCGCAGAGGTGGAGCAGGAGATGCCGGCACTTGGACAGGCGGGATTGCTGGCATTGCGGCGGTGTCGTGGACAGGCGGGATCGATGGCAGATTGGCGTCCTCATGGCACAAAACGTCTGGACGAGGCACGATAGCTGGAGCAGCAATGCGGTTAGACGGTGGGCAGGAAACTCTCCGCAGCGCCCTCCTTTTGGGCCGGAGAATGGAGCCATCAGCCAATTGGACAAGGAAAGGCCTTGGGGTGGCCTTCCTGATAACAACAGCTGGGGCCAACCAACCTCCCTCAGGCAACTGGACGCAAACAACATCTGCTGGAGCCAGCGCAGGCAGATCCGTGGCATCATACGCGATCTTCTGCTGGTCCTTGGACGGATGCACTTTTTGCAGCACTGTGAGGTGATCAAGGTCTGGAATGTGAATGGCTGGAACAGTCATCCTCAGGTTGCGGTTCATGAGCATCTCTGCTGGAGACAAACCAGTCGACAGAGGGGCCGCCCTGTCGGCCAGCAGCGCCAAGTTGAAGTCGGATGCTGAGTCTGCAGCCTTGCACAACAACCGCTTGACGATATGGACCCCTTTTCGGCCTTCCCGTTTGATTACGGGTAATGGGGACTGGAAGTGATGTGTCTGAAGTTGTAGGATCGTGCAAAATCAGACCACTCCTGGCTGTAAAAACACGGACCGTTGTCACTCATTACTGTGAGTGGTCTCCCGTGTCTGGTAAACGTCTCTTTGCAGGCTTTGACGACGGACCTAGACGTGAGGTCCGACAATTTCACCACCTCCGGGTAGCTGGAGAAGTAGTCGACCAGGAGCACGTAATCACGCCCATTGGCGTAAAAGAGGTCTACCCCCACTTTAGACCATGGAGAGGTCACGAGCTCGTGCTGTTGCAGTGTCTCTTTGGGCTGAGCCAGTTGAAACTTCTGGCAGGTCGAGCAGTTGAGGACCGTGTTAGCAATGTCCTGGATGATGTCCGGCCAATAAACCGCCTCCCGAGCTCTGCTTCGACATTTTCCGACCCCAAGGTGACCCTTATGGATCTGCCCGAGCACCACAGCTCGCATGCTTTGAGGAATGACGATCCTGTCCAGTTTAAGAAGGACTCCCTCAATGACTGTTAACTCGTCCTTAACGTTAAAGAACTGGGGACACTGCCCCTTTTGCCAGCCATGGGCGAGGTGTTGCATCACGCGCTGCAGTAGAGGATCCTTGGCAGTTTCTTCACGTATTTGGGCCACACGTTCATCAGTGGCTGGTAAATTGCCAGCACACAACTGTACCTGTGCCTCTATGTGGCAGATGAAGTCACCCTGTTCACACGGCGTGGTGATGGACCTGGATAGGGCATCTGCGATGATAGCTCCTTACCCTGTGTGTAGACGAGTTCGAAGTCATTTCGGCAGAGACGAAGAAGAATGCGCTGTAGCCGAGGCGTCATGCCATTTAGATCCTTCTGGATTATGTGGACTAAAGGCCTATGATCTGTCTCCACTATGAACTTCGGCAGGCCATATTCGTAGTCATGAAACTTGACTATTCCTGTCAGGAGACCCAAGCACTCCTTCTTGATCTGGGCATAACGTTGCTCGGTTGGCGTCATGGCCCTGGAGGCATATGCCACTGGAGCCCAGGCCGAGGAGTCGTCTCGCTGGAGGTGCACCACCCCAATGTCAATGAATGGATATTATGACAGTCATGACTGGCAAACTACAGCAAGACACAATTTCTGCCTGCAGCATTCTGGGTTTATGGAAATGAGGTTGAGGCCCAATTTGGAAAGGGGTTTGATCTTCCATTTTGGATATGCATTGCAAATGTGTAATTTACTTTGTACCAAGGGAATATGTGACAACACTTGATACAAAGCAGGCCCTCTTAATCCCGATGTGGAGATGCCGGCATTGGACTGGGGTGAGCACAGTAAGAAGTCTTACAACACCAGGTTAAAGTCCAACAGGGTTGATTCAAACACGAGCTTTCGGAGCTTTCAGGATTCACCTGAGGAAGGTGCTGCGCTCCGAAAGCTTGTGTTTGAATCAAACTTGTTGGACTTTAACCTGGTGTTGTAAAACCTCTTAATCCCAACAGCAAGGTTTCCAGGCACGTTTCTCTACATTCACTGGAGCTGCATCCAAACCAGTGTTAAATGGTTTGGAAACATTGAATACAGGAATTTTAAAAAAAACCTGAGGCACTCAAGTTAATTGTACATGTATCACCTTTCACCACATTTGCACAATATTATGACAATTCAGAATAAACAACCCTTTATAGAGGAATGGAGGAAATATCATGCTTACTAAAACTAACCCTGTATATTCTTCATTCAGCCAGTTTTCCTTTACTTCTGCCGGAGGCCCCTGAAGGGAATCTTGCGCCATTGTCACTGAGCTTTGAGGTACATCCTCTTGCATGAAGTTCAAGGAACTGTATAAACAAGAATGACAGAGAAAACAAAATAAACTGTAGTTTATTATTATATGTGGCTATAACACAACTTAAATTTAAATAAGCACATTTCACATCGGAAAACAACATAAGGTGCTTCATAGTAGTGTTATAAGACAAAAATTGACACAGAACCTAAGAAACTGATATTACAGATGATATATAGAGATGTGGTCAAAGAAGTAAGTTTTAAGGAGAGTCTCAAAGGATGTGGAGAGCACCGCACAGCATTAAAACAGATTTTAAAATATCCATTTTTTATCTAATACTGTGCTAGAATTTCTTGATCAGGTTACAATTAAGTGTACATGGAAAAGTAATTCTACAATTATTCTTTTTATTGATAATAATCTTTATTTGTGTCGCAAACAGGGGCTGGTTTAGCACAGTGGGCTAAACAGTGGCTTGTAATGCAGAACAATGCCAGCAGCGTGGGTTCAATTCCTGTACCGGCCTCCCCGAACAGGTGCCGGAATGTGCCGATTAGGGGCTTTTCACAGTAACTTCATTGAAGCCTACTTGTGACAATAAGCCATTATTATTATTATTAAGTAGGCTTACATTAATACTCCAATGAAGTTACTATGAAAATCCCCTCCACACTCCGGCGCCAGTTCGGGTACATTGAGGGAGAATTCAGAATATCCAATTCACCTAACAAGCTCATCTTTCAGGACTTGTGGGAGGAAACCGGAGCACCCGGAGGAAACCCACGCAGACACGGGGAGAACGTGCAGACTCCGCACAGACGGTGACCCAAGCCGAGAATCGAACCCATGTCCATGGCGCTGTGAAGCAACAATGCTAACCACTGTACTGCTGGGCCGCCCTTCTACAATTATTCTACAAATCACTTCTCTCACATATGCACTGCACATTTAAAAAAATTTCGGATAACACACCGTTGTATTCTAACATCGATATTTTACATAATTGTCATTACACAATAACAATTGCATTGAATATAAAAATATATATTAAATATCAAAAGCCACAACATTTTACATTTTATTTTTATTTGTAAAACATGAACAGACATCAAGGTTTATGAACACAATTGGTGATTTTGTATGATATCGTGTTAGCCCTACAGGCAGGTGGTGAAAGACTACACACCGAGCAAAGTTTAAACATTCTACTTCATAAGTAATACCGTGAACCATTATAGAGGAGATGTAGATTGATTAAAAATAATCATATATTCCCCTCCATCACTAAAATAATGTATTTTATGAAAAAATCTCTCAAATGACCTCTGTCATCTTCTTTGAGTTTTCTGCCTGAAGGCAGATCCTTGGCGAATATTCACCGAACACCACCAAAGTATTGTGAAATCAACTTGTCGGGCGAGGAAGCGTAGTCCATCTCAACTGGAATGGGTCAAACCCCATGCTGTTGGCATTAATCAGATCCACATGATAGCCATCTAGCCAACTGAGATAACCTGCCCCCTGGCTTTAATCTATTACAAACATTAACACAGGTAGACAATCTATACAGTAGCAGATTGTTCAATGGGTCAACGTTTACTCAACCTATAATGAAGCATTCAAGCAAACTCCTTCATTTGCTTTGACATTCCATTAATAACATGGATACTTACATTCTAGTAACAGCATCAGCAGTAAACTATTCATTCAGCTGGAGATTCTGCTCAACGAATTCCAGCCACAAAACAGGAACTATACCCACAAAGTTTACGCAACTTACTGCCCAGCTTGTCACTGCCGCAATTTCATTTTTGCAATTAGTTTCCTGCTTTCAGTTATGAACTCTTCATTACTTTTAAATTGAAACAGATGTAATTGTTGTCACATTTTATTGGTTCTACAAATGCTTACAACTCTACACATTTTGGCCTTTTAATTTTAGTATCAGCTAAAAAGGACAGGACATTGAACAATTATATTTGGTGAATTAATTTTCTGGTATTATTATTCTTCTCTCACAATCATCATAGAATCCCTACAGTACAGAAGGAGGCCATTCGGCCCATCGTGTCTGCACCGACCCTCTGAAAGAGCACTCTACCTAGGCCCAACCACCCCCCCCCCTCCCCCCCCCCCCCAACCCCCTGCAATCCCATAACTCCACATCACCGTTGGTCACTTGGGCCGGGATTCTCTAAAATCGCGGCTAAGCGTTGATGCCGGCGTAAACACTGGAATGTTTCACTCCGGCATTAAGGGGCCTCCTGGCCCAGCGATTCTGTGGCCCACATGGGGCCAGCACGACGCCGGAGTGCTGCACACAGCGACGGCGCCGATACGCGGCCCTGCACTACCAGTCGCGGGTCCGCACATGCATGCGGCAGCAGGCTGTAGGTCCACGCATGCATGTGGCGGCCGCTTCTGCGCTGGACCTGCGCAACATGGCGCAGCCACACAGCGGGCAAGCGCGGAAGAAGGTAGGCCCCCACCTGGATCGCACGCGCCCTCCAATCGGTGGCCCCCGTTCGTGGGCCTGGTCGTCGTGGAGGCCCGCCCCCGGAGTCTGATCCCCCCCGCCTCAGGACGGCCAACGCGGCCGTGGGTCCGAGCTCCCGCCGGGTGGAACTATGTTGGAACCATGCCGGCGGGAACTCGGCCGGTCCACCGCTGAGAATCACCACGACGGCCTCTTTCAACGGCACCCGACCCGCACCACATCGACAGCACGCACACGATTGGCAGCGATTCTCCGGTCACTGGAGAATCGCGTCCCGGCATCGTGGGCCGTCCTGGCGTCAACTCCAATTCTCCGTGGCGGCGCGGGCTCGGAGAATCCCGGCCTCAGTGACAATTTAGCCTGGCCAATCCATCTAACCTGCACATCTTTGGACTGTGAGAGGAAACCCACACACGAGAGGAATCCCGACCTCATGCACCCACTCATGGAGCTCCCCCTCCCCCACTGCCCCAAGGCCCTCAAACGCTGCCTTGGGTTCTTCTCCTACTACGCCCAATGGGTCCCAAACTACGCGGACAAGGCCCGCCCACCTATACAGTCCACTCAATTTCCCCTCACAGCCGAGGCACAACATGCCTTCTCCCGTATTGGAGCAGACATAGCCAAAGCCGGGATGCACGCAGTAGATGAGACACTGCCCTTTCAAGTAGAGAGCGACGCTTCAGATGTCGCCCTCCCCGCCACTCTAAACCAGGCAGGCAGACCCATAGCATTCTTCTCCCTCACCCTCCATGCCTCTGAAATTCGACACTCGTCTGTTGAAAAGGAGGCCCAGGCTATCGTTGAAGCTGTGCGGCGTTGGAGGCATTACCTGGCCGGCAGGAGATTCACTCTTCTCACTGACCAGCGGTCGGTAGCTTTCATGTTCAACAACACACAGCGGGGCAAGATCAAAAATGACTAAATCTTGCGGGGGAGAATCGAGCTCTCCACCTACAATTACGAGATTTTGTATCACCCCGGAAAGATCAACGAGCCCCTAGACGCCCTCTCCCGAGGTACATGTGCCAGCGCACAAGTAAACCAACTCCATGCCCTGCACGACAGCCTTTGTCACCCGGGGGTCACTCGATTGTATTACCTCGTCAAAGCCCGCAGTCTGCCTTACTCCGTCGAGGAAGTACGGACAGTCACCAGTGACTGCCAGGTCTGTGCGGAGTGCAAGCTGCACTTCTACCGGCCGGACCGTGCGCGCCTGGTGAAAGGGTCCCGCCCCTTTGAACACCTCAGCATGGATTTCAAAGGGCCCCTCCCCTCCACCGACCGCAACACATATACCCTCAGTGTGGTATCCTCCAGGTTCCCCTTCGCCATCCCATGCCCCGATATGACGTCTGCCACCGTCATCAAGGCCCTCAACTCCACCTTCGCTCTGTTCGGTTTCCCTGACTACATCCACAGCGACAGGGGATCCTCATTCATGAGCGATGAGCTGCGTCAGTTCCTGCTCAGCAGGGGTATCGCCTCCAGCAGGACGACCAGCTACAACCCCCGGGGAAACGGGCAGGTAGAGAGGGAGAACTGGACGGTTTGGAGGGCCGTCCAGCTGGCCCTATGGTCCAGAAACCTCCCAGCCGCTCGCCGGCAGCAGGTCCTCCCGGATGCACTGCACTCCATCCGGTCTCTACTGTGCACTGCCACAAATAGCACACCCCATGAATGTGTTTTTACCTTCCCTAGGAAGTCCACATCCGGGGTGTCGCTCCCGACTTGGCTCGCAGCTCCAGGACCGGTTCTTCTACGTAGGCATGACCGACTCCACAAGGCGGTACCTTGATGGACAGGGTACACCTGCTCCACGCCAACCCCCAGTATGCCTATGTGGACTTCCCCGACGGCCGCCAGGATATGGTCTCACTCAGGGACTTGGCTCCCTCAGGTTCCACTCCCACACACTTCCCCACCCACGCACCACCCTCCCCTCCCCCGGCGCTCCCAGCATTAGCCCCACCAGGTCCATCCCTCCTTCCCCTGCCCACGCTAGAGGACGAGGAAGATTTCGGCACGCTCCCAGAGTCATCCAAATACTGGCCAGCACCAACACCACCAGAACCGACGTCGTTGACGCCGACACCGCCAGCACCGACATCGCCACCACCGCTACGTCGCTCCCAGCGAACCGTCAAACCACCGGACAGACTTAACCTCTGATGGACACCAGACTACAAGATGGACATATATATTTTTCCCCCTCTCCTCTGTAAATTATTTGTAAATCTGTATATAGATCCACGCCATCCCCGCCGGACTCATTTTTAACAGGGGGTGATGGTGGTGATCCACTGTGTGCACCTGTATTAGGGGATGTAAGGTAGGACCTGCACTACAGGTTCGCCGGTTGCCCCTGCCGGCTAGCTCCGCCCACAAGGAGCCGTATAAATATGCATGACCTCCTCCTGATCAGCCATTTCACCAGCTGCAGCAGGAGGCCACGCATCTGACTGTAATAAAGCCACAGTTGTACCAATCTGAGTCTTTCGTGCAATTGATCGTGCATCAGTGAGGTTATCACACCTCCGGCTCTACACCTGTCTTTTGGCTCATTCCTCTCACTTACTTGTTTATATTAAAAGGTGTGGCAAATGTACAGGTAATACTTCCAACATAAACGTCTTTATTTTGCATTGAGAATAACAGTAAAGTGAACAGCATTCAGCATTCAGCTTCATTATGGTGTTAGTGGGGCCCCAACTTCCAAAGTATGCACATGTGCAGATCAATGTCAAAATCTGGAAGCTGTGGTTTGTGTTACTCTGCTCCCCACAGACTATATTGTTTTTTATTTGGCAGATGGAGCGATCACCATTCGTCTGCAGTGCCCAAATGGAGCTCTCTGAGACACATGCCGAGACTCCCATCAGGGAGGAGTCGTCAATGATGCAAACCTTTGATTGGGGTACACCACAGCTGCAAGGTTCCCTGCAAGGCCCCATTTGTTGCACAAAGGCCTTGGCCAGTGCAGAAATTGTTGAGGAGGCATGTTGGAATGGCAAGTTGAAGCTGGGTAGGTGGACTGCGGGATCTGTGATGAGGAAGTGGTTTTTAATGCTGGCATGTTGGTTCCATTCCTGCGGCAATTAGGCTTCTGCTCTTATTCCTTGGCACAGTGATCTTAGCCATACAGACTGGGATGTTCGGAGGCTAGCAGCAGGTGGAAATGTAAGGTCCTTGTGTAGTGGCAGGGTTGGGTTGATTTAAACCTTCTCCAAAAGCTTTCTTTTTGAAATCTCTCTCCTGATGTGAGGGGCAAGATGCTGCTCAGGACTGGAGGCCGGGGGAGTTGAGTAACTCACCTCCTGACTCCCCAAAGTCTGTGTACCATTTATAAGTCACAAGTCAGGAGTGTAATGGAATACACTCCACTTGCCTGGATGAGTGCAGTTCCAACACCATTCAAGAAGCTCGCCATCATCCAGGACAAAGCAGTCCAACTTGATTGCTCCTCCTTCCACCAACATTCAAATGCTCCACCACCGACGAACAGTGGCAGCCACGCGTGCCATCAACAAGATGCACTGCAGTAACTCACCAAGATTCCTTAGACAAAACCTGCCAAACCCACAACCAGTAGCATCTAGAAAGACAAGAGCAGCCTGTGAACATCACCAGCTGGAGGATCCCCTCCAAGTCACTCACCACCCTGACATAGAAATATGTCAACCCAAAGATGTGCAGGTTAGGTGGATTGGCCAAGCTAAATTGCCCCTTAATTGGAAACGAAAAATAATTGGCTACTCTAAATTTATATATTTAAAAAAAGAAATATCTGTTAATAGAACATACAATGCAGAAGGGGGACATTCGGCCAATCCAGTCTGCACTGACCCAATTAAACCCTCAGCTCCACCCTATTCCCATAACCCAATAACCCCTCCCAACCTTTTTTGGTCAATAAGGGTAATTTATCATGGCTAATCCACCTAACCTGCACGTCTTTGGACTGTGGGAGGAAACCGGAGCAAACGGACGAAGCCCACGCAGACACGGGGAGAACGTGCGGACTCCGCACAGACAGTGACCCAGCGGGGCATCAAACCTGGGACCCTGGCGCTGTGAAGCCACAGTAGAATCCACTTGTGCTACTGTGCTGCCGTTCCTTCACTATCGCTGGGGCAACATCCTGGAACTCCCTCCCTAACACACCTGTGGGTGACCTACACCTCAAGGATTGCAGGGATTCAAGGAGGCAACTCACCACCACCTTCTGAAGGGCAACCAGGGATGGACGATAAATGCTGGCCTAACCAGCGACACCCACACCATGTAAATGATACGTATTGTTGTGGTGAGCTGGGTATCTCCAAGACTAGTGTGGGATGAGTTGTGCAATATTGGTGCACAGTATTCTGCAGTCGAGTAGACAATGGCAAGAGGTTTACGTTGTAACAGTACTTCATTGAGAGATTTGCAATTAACATCCAATTAAGGACATGGAATTTCAGTACTTACCCACCAGTTGCCACTAAATGCATTGTAAAAAAGTTAAGGCTGGAGCTTTCAGGTGTAAATGAATTTTTAACAGGCTGATAACTCAGAATTAATGTCAGACAGCCACTTTAGCATGTCAATTTCAATGCTGTTAGATCCCTGCAGAATTTATTTAATATTGGAGATTTCTAGAAAAACGAAATATATTTTTTCTTATTCTTTCTGTCTGTCAGTTTTATCTCTCTTCCCTCCTAATTTTGTAACTTTATTTAATTAATTTGATTAGTTTGTAGAACCTCACCATTGTTTTTCTTGCTCAATCACACCACAAGTCCCCTGTAGGGGGCACATTACCAGATTAGATGTCCAATAATAGGCCTCCGGCTAGATTTTCCTTTTCCAAATTGGGACAAAACAGAGGCAGGATGGCAGGATAAAATGCCAGCCAGACGTCCTGCCTCTGTTTGCAGGTTCGGCTATTTTACATATTGTGGGGAAGGGCACAGATGGCAAACCAGACCTGTGCCTATCAAGACTTCAATTAAGTTAATTGAAGTTTCAATCAAAGACCCCAAGTTAGACACCAGAAATATCTGGGAGACAGTTAAGAATCAGGAGACCTCAGCAATCATGCCCAGTGAGTGAAGGCATGAACAGTAATGGAGGCAAGTCAGCGAGCAAGGTAAGGGCGTGATCTTCCCACCATGTTGCCCCTGGTAAGGATCACCAGGAATAGTGGGAGAGGCCAAAAATGGGTTTCACACTGGGCGCTGAGCCCAGCGTGATGCACCCAACTCACTGTGCTTGAAGCTATCTGGATCACGCAAACGCTGGACGTGATCCAGATGAGCATGTTTTAATAAATAATTAAACTCATTTAAAAATGCAGTCTGTTTGAGGCCAGAGACTCACGGTTTCTGGAATTCACCGACCCCCACTAGCAAAGCCTGAGGCGGGCGTGAATTAGTACTGGTCTCCAAAAACTAAACCAGATGTGACGGACACGCTGAGAATCTCGGCAGCCATTAGAGCCCCCAGGTGGTTGGGACAGGGCTGGGGTGTCAGGTTGGCACTGACTGGGTGCCAAGGGCACTGCCAAGGGGTGGGACTTGAGGGGACCATGCCAATGATAGGGGTATAGAAGGGGGTGCATAAAAGGCAGGACTGAAGGGATGTATGAAGGGTGGGTATTTAAGGGCGGGTATGAACGAGGTTATGAATGATGGGGGTGGCGAAGGGGAGCCTGTAGCAGGTGTATGGCGGGGAACTGAAAGGGGCCCGGTTATCCAATCCCGAAAAAATTCCAAGTGAGGGATGATTCAGTGAGAATCTCTCCAAGCTCCAAAAAAATGACTAGGTATGGGTGAGTACAGATCTGGATCACGGCCAAATACCGTCAGGAATCACCCCGCCCCAAATGACACTTAGGTCTTCCGGCCTCGACGGGAAGGGCCCAGCGCCCCACATGGAGGTTGGACGGTGCCTTACTAGCTGACAAGGCCTTCAGCGAAAGGATAGCGCGGGCCATAGCAGAGTACACGGAGAACAACCAAAACGGGGAGGTCTCACCCTCCACGTTCTGGGAAGTGCTAAAGGCTGTACTATGAGGGGAAATCATTGCCTTCGAAGCGCAAAGAGATAGGGAGGAAAGGGTGGCTAGGCAGAAGCTGGTCGACTCCATACTGGAGGTAGACCGTAAATACTCCGAGGCCCCGACCGTAGAGCTCTTGGCGGAGAGGAAAGAATTACAAAGGAACTTTGACCTGCTCTCCACCAGGAAAGCAGTGCACCAACTCCGCCAGGCACGCGGGACCCTGTACCAACACGGAGACAAAGCCAGCCGCCTGTTGGCACACCAGCTGAGAAAGCAGGCAGCCACCAGAGAAATTGCGCAGATCAGGGGTACCAGAGGCACGTTGGAAACAGAACCAGAGAGGATTAACAAAATCTTCAAGGCCTTCTACCAAGAGCTGTACACCTCAGAGCCCCCAAGAGGGAAGGCTGGGATGAACCGGTTCCTTGATGGACTGGACATACCAGTCGTGGGAGAGGGCAGAAAACGGGACCTGGAAGCACCACTAGCACTGGGAGAGATCATGGACAGCATTAACTCCATGCAGACGGGGAAGGCGCCGGGACCGGATGGATTCCCGGCGGACTTCTACAAAAAATTTGCGACAGCGCTGGCCCCGCACCTGCGGGAGATGTTCACAGACTCACTAGCTAGGGGCACACTGCCACCCACGTTAGCACAGGCCTCAATCTCGCTGATACCTAAGAAAGACAAAGACCCAACGGAATGTGGGTCATACAGACCCATCTCTCTGCTGAACGCAGACGCCAAAATACTGGCCAAAATCCTAGCCAAAAGGCTAGAAGACTGTGTACCCGAGGTGGTCACAGAGGACCAGATGGGCTTTGTCAAAGGTAGACAGCTTACCTCGAACATCAGGCGCCTGCTGAACGTGATAATGACCCCCTCCGTGGAGAGAACACAAGAGGTGATCATCTCCCTAGACGCAGAAAAGGCCTTCGACAGAGCCGAATGGAAATACCTCATAGAGGTACTGGAGCAGTTCGGGCTTGGAACAGGGTTCACCGCTTGGGTAAAGCTCCTATACAGCGCTCCCATGGCGAGCGCACAGACCAACAATACCAACTCCCAATACTTCCAGCTGCACAGGGGCACCAGACAAGGATGCCCACTGTCTCCGCTGCCGTTCGCACTAGCAATCGAACCGCTAGCAATCGCGCTCAGGGCAGCAAAAAATTGGAGGGGGATCCGAAGGGGAGGCAGAGAGCACAGAGTCTCATTCTATGCAGATGACCTGCTCCTCTACATCTCGGACCCACAGAGCACCATGGACGGAATCATTGCGCTCCTAAAAGAGTTTGGAGCCTTCTCGGGCTACAAACTCAACATGAGCAAAAGCGAGATCTTCCCAGTACACCCGCAAGGGAGGGGGGGGGGGGGGGGGGGAGCAGCACTATAGGGGCTGCCGTTCAAAAAAGCCCGACACAAATTCCGCTACCTGGGGATCCAAATAGCCCATGACTGGAAAGGGATCCACAAATGGAACCTCACCAGTCTGACGGAGGTAGTAAAAAAGGACCTGCAAAGATGGAACACACTCCCACTCTCCCTTGCGGGGAGAGTCCAGACGATCAAAATGAACATACTGCCCAGGTTCCTCTTCCTGTTTAGATCCATTCCGATCTACATCCCCAAGGCCTTTTTCAAAGCGCTGGACAAACTAATCATGGCGTTCGTGTGTGGGGGGGGGGGGGGGGGGGGGGGGGGGGGTGTAAAAATCCTAGGATCCCAAAGAAGGTCCTACAAAAAACAAAATCCAGGGGGGTGCTAGCCCTCCCAAACCTACAATTCTACCACTGGGTGGCAACAGCCGAGCGAGTAAGGGGATGGATCCAGGAGCCAGAGGCTGAGTGGGTGCGCGCGGAGGAGGCCTCCTGCATGGGGACCTCCCTCCGGGCCATCGCCACGGCAGCACTCCCATCCCCACCCAAAAAACACTCCAGCAGCCCAGTGGTGACAGCCACCCTCCAATCCTGGAACCAACTGCGGCAGCAATTTGGCCTGACCAAAATGTTGGACAAGGCTCCCATCTGCAACAACCATAGGTTCACATCAGCACTGACTGACACCACCTTCAAAAGGTGGAGGCAGGACGGGGGGACACTGACAGTCAGGGACCTATACACGGATGGCAGGATCGCAACACTGACGAACTGACAGAGAAATTTTGGCTAGCCAGGGGGAACGAGCTACGGTATCTGCAGCTCAAAAACTTCTTACGAAAGGAGACAAGGAATTACCCACAACCGCCACGACAGACACTACTGGAAGACCTACTGGACGCAAGTATCCTAGATAAAGGAAACTGTAGCGACATGTATGACCGACTGGTAGAAAGGGCCGTCACCGTACTGGGCGCAACAAGAAAGAAATGGGAGGATGACCTGGGGATTGAGATAGGGCGGGGACTCTGGAGCGAAGCACTGCATAGCGTCAACTCCACCGCCACGTGCGCAAGGCTCAGCCTGACGCAACTAAAAGTGGTACATAGAGCCCACTTAACAAGAAACCGTATGAGTAGGTTCTTCCCGGAGGTGGAGGACAGATGTGAACGGTGCCAAAGAGACCCGGCCAACCACGCTCACATGTTCTGGTCTTGCCCCAGACTTGTGGAGTACTGGACAGCCTTCTTCGAGGCTATATCCAAAGTGGTGGGGGTGAGGGTGGAGCCATGCCCAATAGTGGCAGTCTTCGGGGTTTCAGACCAGCCAGATCTATTCCCGGGGAGGAGGGCGGACGCCCTTGCCTTTGCCTCCCTGATCGCCCGCCGTAGAATCCTGTTTGGCTGGCGGTCAGCAGCACCACCCAGAGCTGCAGACTGGCTGTCCGACCTCTCGGAATCTCTCCAAATGGAGAAAATCAAATTTGCCATCCAAGGGTCAGACGACGGCTTCCACAGAACGTGGGAGCCATTCATGCAACTGTTCCGGGACCTGTTTGTGGCCAACGAACAAGAGGAAGAATAGTCGGGTGGCCAAGAATCAGGGGAAAATGGACGGGAATCGGGGGAAGGTAGCCGGGGGGGGGGGGGGGGGGGGGGGGGGGGGGGGGGGGGGCTATGGGTTCGTTATGGGGGTTTGTTCTCATGGTTTTATGCTTATTTCTTTTTCTTGTTAATTTATTGTTTTTATATTGGAGGGGAGGGGTTACTGTTTTTCTCTGTTGTGATAAAATTTGTTGTTGAAAACTTGAATAAAAATTATTTCAAAAAAATATTTTTAAAAAAAGAAAAAAGATAGAGCTAGGCACCGTGGGGGGGGGGGGGGGGGGGGGGTGAGGGGTGTAGGGGGTGAGTGCTTCATTGGGATGGTGTGGGAAGACTGGGTCGAGTGGGGTAATGTCTATTTAATTGTTATTCTATATTTTCTTTTTACACTATGTTAATATTCACTCTAGTTAGTTTTGTTATTATTGTTATTACTGTTCTTTTATGAAAAATTCTGCAAAACCGGAATAAAAATACTTTTTTTTAAAAAAAGTCTTCCGGCCTCGTTACACTGACGCTCAAGCATAATCAGGCTGATGAATAGCGGGAGAGGCCAAAAATGGGAACCGTGCCAGGTGCCAAACAGTTTGTGATGCAACCGGCCCACTCCCATAGGCAAAATCGGGATCTCGCTGTAGCATGGTGAGAAACCAATTATCATCACTTAAGCCCAATTTCCATACATTTAACTGGAATCACCAGCAAGTGGTCACGCTCGCACCGATTGGTACTCCTTTTGAAAAACGTGAACCTGACGGAAGGGCTTGTGTGGGGAGCCAAGGAGGTGAATAACCATCTTTGCTCACAGGCAAAGAGCCAGGGGGCGCTGGGCTTGCTGCCCCAATGCTCGACAGGGGATGGGGACACTCAGCTCGGGGTGGGGGGGGCATTCATCGCAGTGGTGGGCTGCCATGGGAGGGTGGGGGGCAACCAGGCTTACCTCCCTTAGAAATTTTCAGGAGAATCGCGGCCTTCGTCATTTTTGGGGGTAATTTCTCGAATAGTTTTCAAAACTTTAGTTGAATTGTTTGAACTAGTTGAGAGATCTCACTGAATGTACTGAAAAGTTGCAGGAGCTTATAAAGGAGGATTCGGAGGCAGGTTCGAGGAGGTCTCTGTCACCTCAAATGCTGGGAACTCAACTGGTATTGTCTGGGCAGCAGGACATTGAGCCAGGCTGCTCAGACATCGACCGGGCAGCAGGAAGGTGCAACTGGAAATTTGACCTGCATCATCACACAGTCAACCGAGTCTTCATAGAGGAGGCATTGACAGAGAGGAAAGACTCCCAGCATCATAGAATCATATCATAGAATTTACAGTGCAGAAGGAGGCCATTCTGTCCATTGTGTCTGCACCAGCTCTTGGAAAGTGCACCCTACTTAAGCCCACACCTCCACCCTATCCCCGTAACTCTGCAACCCCATCTAACCTAAGGGCAATTTAGCATGGTCAATCCACCTAACCTGAACATCTTTAGATTGTGGGAGGAAACCGGAGCACCCGGAGGAAACCCACACAGACACTGGGAGAACGTGCAGACTCCGCACAGACAGTGACCCAAGCGAGAATCAAACGTGGGACCCTGGCGCTGTGAAGCCACAGTGCTAACCACTATGCTACCGTGGTGCCCATCAGGAGGGCACAGCCACGGAACCAGGGTCACAGAAGAGAACGAGAAACAATAGCCAAAGTGCAGGAACTGCCGGAACAGGTGACGCTACCTGAACATGTTAGTGAGGGAAACTGCTATACTCCAGGTAGATGGTCACAGACATTAATGCATGCCCTCATGAAGAAGGAACTCACACCTCACTCCATTCATAGCCAGACCCTGCCAGTAGCAGTAAAGGTAATAAGACTTTTCATTTTTTTACCATTGGATTATTCAAGGGCTTTGCCGTGGACCTCTGCAGCAGTTCATAGACAGCTGCACCATGATGGTCACTCTTTGCTAAGGGTAGAAATTGCAACAAATCCACAATCGTAAGGACCTCACAGGCTCAGTGGGCACTTGATTTGCCACAATTACCGAGTTCCCACAAGTACAGGGCATCATTGGCTGCACTTATGTGGCTGTCAGGTCACCCACTGACTGACTGGAAAGATTAATCAGCAGGAAAACCTACCACTCCATGAGCATACAGCTGATATGCGGCAAAAACAACTTCCTGCCCGTGTCTGCACACTTCTTTGGACGCTGCCATGATGCATATATTTTCCCATTATCAAGCCTCCTGCTACTCTTCCATCCCAACCATACACGCACTGCCCCCACACCCGCCCCCCCCCCCCCCCCCCCCCCCCACCCCCTTCTCAAGAAGTTGTCTGAGGATGAATCCTAAGGGACAAGGGCTTCCCTGAGGTGGTGGCTCCTCACACCTGCATGTGCACGATAAACAGATCCTTAAAAGTGTTACAAAGATAGATATCGGCTGACAAGAACCCGTGTCGAGCAGTCCATCAGCCTGCCCAAAAAACGCCTACGTTGTCTTGCCCATCCGCGTGACACTTTGCAATTCACACCTGCCAGATTTCCTACATGGTTATAGTTGTAGTCTGCTACATGCTTCACAACATGACCGAGCAAAGGGAAATTATCCTTGATGAGGAAGGTGGGATGTCATCAGAGGAAGAGGATGAGCAGGAGAAGATGAGGCAGGGGATGAGGAATGGGTGCCTTCTGGTACATGATATGGTCTGGGTGACCATGGAGGTGGTCAGGCCCAGGCTGTCACAATGAGGTCTGTCAAGGAAGCGATTATTTTGCGGCACCACCTGAGGTAGCAATAGTTCAGCTGATGAACCTGGAAACCTGCAGGACTAACCACATGGCTGTGAATACTCAAGTATACATCTCACATATGTGATGTTAATGTCACAGAGGGATGGATACTGCCTGCAGTCTCGTATAGAATATGTTTGAGTGGGATAAGAAAAATCAAGAGAAAGAAGTCACAGGTGGAGGAAGTTTTATGTTCTATAACAGTAACTATACTGTGGGACAGAGTATAAGTCAAGAAATTATGGAGGCCTGCAAGAAAGGTACTTTAATGATCATTGGAACTTTAAACGCCATGTAGATTGAATGAGTCAAGTTATCAAAAGGTGACCTGGAGGATGAGCTCATACAGTGTATTTGAGACAGCTGATCAGAACAATATATTCTGGAACCAACCAGGGAGTTAGCTATTTTAGACAAGGTAATGTGTAACAAGCCAGGATTAATTAAAGACCTCAGAGAAAAGGATACTCAAGACAAGATTGATGATAATGTGATAGAATTTCGCAATCAGTTTGAGGGTGAAAATGGACAACTGGAACTTGTGTCTTAAAGTTAAATAAAGACAGTTATAAGGATATGAAGAGAGAGTTGGCAGGAATTGGGAAAATAGGTTAAAAGATGAAATGGTAAGAAGCAGTGGCAGACATTTAAGAAGGTATTTCACAACTATCAGCAAAGATATATTCCATTGAAGAAGAAAGATTCTTGAGAAGCATGTACCATCCATGGCTAAACTAAGGGAGATAAAGATGATATTGAGTTCAAAGAAAAGGCACACAATGCTGTGAAGTTTAGTGGTTGGCCAGAACATCAGGAACATTTTAGAAACCAGCAAAGGATGACCAAAAAAAAGGAGGTAAACTTCAGCATATGGGATAAAACCAGCAGGAAATATAAAACCAGACAATAAAAGGTTCTCCAAGTTGTAGGAGAGGTTTCAAGACCTGTGTATTGAGTCAGCTTCCATGTGGCGTTATTCCCTGTGGCTCAACTCAATATAGAGAGGAAAAGACACATTGACAATCCAGACAAGATGGCTGTTTAATCAAGCTTGTTACATGTACATGGAGAACAGACCTGGACACCTGCCAAAATCTGTTCTCCTGAACAAAGACCAGAACACAGTACCTATACAATGTTCAAAAATCAATAGCCCACCCCAGTTGGATGCGATCCAATCCCCGAAGCTGCTATGTTTAACATTATCAAATAGAATTGCAAGCAATGTTTAAACTTCACCCAATAGAATTGCAAGCAGCGCATGATTGATCCTCATCCTGACAGCTGTGCTTACTAGTAATTTGCTGTGATTCATTGTCTGTGAGAAGCAGGGCAGCAAAACACGCCTCCAGGATTGTTTCACAAAGACAATGTCAGAAGCGATGTCCTTTTGGTCAAGTTAGCTATCCTAAATCCCATTTGACTACTTATTACTGCTATGTCCTAAAAGTACATGTTTAATGGTTAATAATGATTACTCAGTACACTCCCCATAATTCATCTCAATCCTTAATAAAGTAACTTATGTAAAACTACTCTAGTGGCATGCTAGATATTCAGTTTTAAGAGGTATCATCGCCGAACCCTCCCTTCACAAGTGTATAAAAAAGAAAATAGTAGTTACGTGAGCATTGGTCCACCCATTAGAGGATGAGACTGGGGAATTAATAATGTGAAACAAGGAAATGACAGACTTTGAACAAATCTTTTGCATCTTCATGGTAGAGGTCACAAAAAGCGTTCAAGAATGATAGAAAATCAAGAGTCAAAAACGAGGTAGGAACTTAAAACAATCATTATCACGAGAGAAAAAGTACTGGCAAAACTATTGGGACTAAGGACTGACATGTCCCCTGGACCTAAAGGCCTACACCTACATCCTAGGGTCCTAAAAGAAGTGGGTGCAGAGATAGTGAGTGCATTGTAGTAATCTTCACAAATTCCCCAGATTCTGGAAAGGTCCCAGTGGATTGGAATATTGCAAATTACACCTTTATTCAAGAAAGAAGTGAGACAGAAAGCAGGAAATTCTAGGCCAGTTAGCCTAATGTGTGCCACCGGGAAACTGCTAGAATCTATTATTAAAGAAGTAGTAACAAGGCATTTAGAAAATTTTATCTCACTCTTGAATGCAGATTTTAAGTTACTTGCCAAGGTTCTGAAGCTGCGGCTGGAGCCCTGCCTTCCAGAAATAATCTTGGAGGATCAGACAGACTTAGCTAAAGGTCTACAATTGTCAGCTAATATACGTTGCCTGCTAAATGTTGTCCTTTTCGCTCCTCGGTGCCCCTATCGTAGGTAATTGTTTTCCTGGATGTCCAAACGATATTTGATGGAGTGGAATGGGAGTATCTGTTTGAGATTCTTGGGAGATTCAGATTCGGCCACAAGTTTATCTCGGATTCGACTACTGTATAGGGCCCCCACTGCTAATGTTTCAATGAATGTCCTGAACGCTGGTTACTTTCCGGTGAATAGGGGCGATAAAACCTGTTGCTATAGTGCTGAGGTCTTCTATTAAATAGAGTTTGATAAATTGGGGAGGGGTGGACCATCAGGTGTTCCTTTGCACAGATGATCTGCTTCTCTAGATGACAGACCAAGTCCCCTTCATGGACAAGACAATGACACTGCTCAGTATTTTTGGTTCCTTCTCTGGTTACAAGTTGAACTTGGACAAGAGCGAATGTTTCTTGGTCAACTCCTCGGGGAGGAGAGCCCAACTGAGGACATAGCTTTTTCGCCTTGCCAAGACAAGCTTTCGTTATCTGGGGGTCTGAGTGACCCACAATTGGGCCTCGCTTCACAAATTAAATTACACTAATCTGGTTGACAGTGTCAGATGGGACTTGAAGAGGTGGGATAACAACCCCCTATCTTTGGCAGGTAGGTTTCAGACTATCAAAATGAATGTGCTCCTGAGACTTTTTTCAATGTCTCCCCATTTTTCTCCCCAAGTCCTTTTTTGTCAAAGTCAACAAATTAATGTCCTTTATTTGGGCAGGTAAGACTCTAAGGATCTGTAGGGCTTTGCTCCAAAGAGATCGGCAATCAGGGGATTTGGCTCTACCCAAATCATTGTATTTCTATTGGGCAGCCAATATATTCAGAAGATATTGTTGTGGTTCAGCAATTCTGGTTCCATATGGGGACAAATGGAAGCGAGCTCCTACACCGTTTCTAGCCTTTGTGCACTAGTTCCTACATCGTTACCTTTCTCTCCGGTGAGATTTTCCAAGAATCCTGTGGTGGTCCCCACCCTGAGAATTTGGAAGCAGTTCAGGCAGCATTTCAAGCTTTGTTCCCAGTTTTTGCCCATCTGCAGTAACCACCTTTTTTTGCCTGCGGATTTGGACCCTTCGTTTAAGCCATGAGAGGGGGAGGGCCTGGAAAGGTTTGGAGGCCTGTTCTAGGAGGGGAGGTTTGCCAGCATTAAGGAGTTGGCGGAGAAATTCCAGCTGCCTGGTTCCAGCCTTTTCAGGTATTTTCAGATTTTCAATTGTTCGCGCAAGGTTTTCCCCTTCTTTCCCTTGGTGCTACCTTCTTCCCTGTTGAAGAGGATTTTCTCTCTGGCCGGGTCAGATTGGGCATATATGGCCATATCCTGTCAGTGGAGTTGGCTCCGTTGAGTGAGGCGAGGATGAAATGGGAGGATGAATTGGGTCCCACTCAGGATGGTGAGGTCCTTCACAGGGTCAACTCCATGTCTGTGTTTTCTCAGCTAAGTTTGATTCAATTCAAGGTGGTATATAGGGGCATTTGACTAAAGCTTGGATGGGCAAATTCTTCTCTATGGTGGAGGATATGTGTGAGCACTACTCTCGGGGCCGGCTAACCACACACATATGTTCTAGTCTTGCCCCAAGTTGGTAAGCTTCTTTGTGTCAGAGATACACAATGTAGATTTGAATCCATGTCCGCTGGTGGCCATATTTTGGGTGTCAAACTCACCGGAGCTTCAGTCAGTGGTAAAGGCAGATGTACGCACCTTCACCTCATTGACAGCCCAGAAACGAGTTCTGCTTAGTTGGAGGTCTCCTAATCCGCCCAGTGTCTCGGTCTGGTTGGGTGATGCCACATCTTTTCTATATTTGGAGAAGGTCAAGTACACCATCAGGGGGTCAGTGGAGGTGTTCTACCAAAGATGGCAGCCATTGATTTCCTTTTTTGCTGGAGCTAGTCACTGTCAGCTGTTAGGGGGTTTAGTTTAGTCATTTGGGTCAAAGTTAATATGTGTTTTTTGTTTTTTTTTCTATTGTGCAATTTTGATTAATTGTTTTGGATGGTTTTGTTTAATATAATTTTTTTAAAATAAATGTATATTGAAAAAAAATGTTTGTTGATTTTCAACAAATACTCACGGCTCAGGGGCGGCATGTGGCACAGCGGTTAGCACTGGGACTGCGGTGCTGAGGACCCGGGTTTGAATCCTGGCCCTGGGTCACTGTCCGTGTGGAGTTTGCACATTCTCCCCATGTCTGCATGAGTTTCACCCCCACAACCCAAAGGTGTGCAGGTTAGGTAGACTGGCCATGCTAAATTGCCCCTTAATTGGAAAAAAATAATTGGGTACTCTAAATTTATTTAAAAAATGTTAAAATACCATGGGTTCGATTTTTATGGAGTCTGGGAGTTTCCAAAGACCTTTAAACACAGTAGATAGGACCTGTGACCAGAAGTTTCACCTCCCCGTTTCAGGCATGTCCTTTACGCAATCGGGGTGGGAACTTCATAGTTTGATTGACAGCTCACCTTGAATATTAAAGCTGTCTTTGATATTATGTGTTAGTATAGATTAAATACAGTTCTAACTCCAGGGTAACTATACTAGTGACCACTTGACGACCACAACCTCCTGATTGCCCCCCAACCTCCACCCACCCCCCTGCCTCCACCCAACCCACCCTACTCCCTCAACCTACCATAGCCCATCCACCTACCATCCAACCCCCTCACTCACCCACCTCCCACTCTCCCCCTGACCCACTTACTGTCAAAATATACACCAGTATATCATGGTGCAGACACACACTGATGGACACACACAGGGGCCAATCAACATGTACAAACACCGCAGTCAATCACCAGTGATCTGCCTTCCACCAGTCTCACGCCAGCCTACAGAATGGACTCCGTTCGCCCGCCGCCATCTCTCCGCATCTCAGGGAATCTGGGCTCGAACTGGAAACTTTTCAAACAGCGCTTCCAGCTGTACCTCGAGGCCAGGGACCTGGAAGCTGCCTCGGACGGACGGAAGGTTGCTGTCTTCCTCTTCACAGCCGGGGACCATGCTCTGCACATTTTCAACTCGCTCACCTTCGATGAGGGGGAGGACAAATCAAAGTTCAAGACCGTAATTCTAAAGTTCGACAGCCACTGTGCGGTCGAGGTCAATGAGAGCTTCGAGAGATACATGTTTCAGCAGCGAACTCAGGGTAAGGACGAGCCTTTCCAGTCCTTTATTACCCATCTCCACGTCCTTGCACAGTCCTGCAACTACGGGTCCACCTCTGACTCCATGCTCCGTGACCAGATTGTTTTTGGTGTTCAATCTGAGCCCCTGCTCCAGCAGCTACTAAAAGTAAAGCAGCTCACTCTCTCCACGGCCATTGAGACCTGTGTACTTCATGAACATGCCTCCATGCACTACTCCTGCATCGAGGCCGCTGAAACGGCACGGCAAGCCCCTTACGAGGCTGAACGGGTCCAAATTATTAAATCTCTTCAGGCTCTGGATCTGAACGATGGCAGCCATTTTGTGCACTTTTCGAGTAGTCCCGCGCTTACACGCAGCGAGCGTGCTGACGTCATGGACCGTTTTGCGCAGGTGCGCGCCACGCTGGATCACCCCGCGCATGCACGGTGGCATGACGAACGTCCCGACGCTCCGGCGTGCGGCAACTGCGGCTCCGCCCACTTAAAGCGGCAATGTCCAGCGAAGTCCCGACTCTGCCTGCAGTGTGGCAAATGAGGCC
Source organism: Scyliorhinus canicula (assembly GCF_902713615.1). Classification (NCBI taxonomy): domain Eukaryota; kingdom Metazoa; phylum Chordata; class Chondrichthyes; order Carcharhiniformes; family Scyliorhinidae; genus Scyliorhinus; species Scyliorhinus canicula. The sequence goes on along the minus strand of NC_052153.1, from coordinate 92,555,384 downwards.
ACTACGCTACAATGTACAGATCTTCCCTGCCTGCTGTTTTTAGGAGGTCCACCCAGCCCCACAGAGATGTCAGGGCTATCCAGCCTGCCATCAATGAACCTACTCTAGACCTTGATTCCGACTGTGCCTGCGATGACCCAAATCGGCGTCGTTACCACGAACAGGATGTCTCCCAAGCGTGGCACTGAACCAGTCCACGTCCACAGCGTCTGCCAGGATGATGACTGGTTTGCCACCCTTGCGGTCAACCGGTCCCCTGTCAGTTTCCGCCTGGACACTGGCGCTTCTGCCAATCGCATTGCGTCGTCTAATTTTTGCGAGCTCTGCATACAGCCTACTGTCCTGCCATCTGCGTGTAAATTGCTGGACTACAATGGCAATGCCATCGCCGCCAGCGGCTCCTGCCACCTTGAGGTGACACATCGTGCTCACACAGCCATTCTCCCGTTTGAGATTGTTGCTGCCTCAAAAGCCTCCTTGCTTGGTGCGCAGGCATGCAAGCTGCTCCACTTAATGCAGAGTAAACTCTCTCTCTTCATGCGATGTGTCTGCATCCTCTGACACAGACTTCAGGGCGCAACTCGACTCCATCATCCAGCAATACCATGATGTTTTCGAAGGCATGGGCACGATCCCGTACACGTACAAAATCTTACTCAAGCCCTTGCAGATTGCAGTAGATCTGCAATAGATTGCAGAGTCCCAGCGCCCCTTAAGGACTGCCTCAAGCAACAGCTCCAGGACCTCAAGGACCAAGGAGTCATCTTTAGGGTCACGGAACCCACAGACTGGGTAAGCTCCATAGTTTGCATCAAGAAACCGTCCGGCGAGCTGCGCATCTGTATTGATCCTAAAGATCTAAATCAGAATATCATGCGGGAGCACTACCCGATTCCGAAACGTGAGGAGCTCACGTCCGAGATGGCCCACGCCAAATTATTCTCAAAACTGGATGCCTCGAAGGGTTTCTGGCAGATCCAACTAGATGAGTCAAGCAGGAAGTTGTGTACGTTCAACACACCCTTTGGCAGATTCTGCTACAACCGGATGCCATTCGGCATCATCTCTGCGTCCGAGGTTTTCCATCGGATCATGGAGCAGATGATGGAGGGGATCGACGGCATCCGGGTATATGCCGACGACATTATTATCTGGTCAACCACCCCGCAGGAACACATTGATGCCTTCAGCATGTTTTCAGGCACATCCATGAACACGGCCTCCGCCTCAATAGGGCCAAATGCTCCTTCGGACAGTCGAGTATCAAGTTTCTGGGGGATCACAATTCCCACCAGGGGGTGCGTCCGGACGAGGACAAGATTGCAGCAATCACGTCCATGAAGACGCCCGAGGACAAGAAAGCTGTCCTCCAGTTCCTGGGTATGGTGAATTTCCTCGGGAAGTTCATCCTGAATCTCGCCTCACACACCACGGCCCTCAGAGATCTGATTTGCAAAACCACAGATTTCAGATGGCTCCCCGCTCACAAGCGTGAATGGCAGGAGCTGAAGGCCAAGCTTTCCACGGCCCCAGTGTTGGCCTTTTTCGACCCGACCAAAGAGACCAAAATATCTACTGATGCCAGTCAGTTGGGGATTGGTGCCGTGCTCCTGCAACAAGACGAGGCCTCGTCATGGGCCCCCGTTGCGTATGCGTCGCGGGCGATGACCCCCACAGAGCAGCGCTATGCGCAAATTGAGAAAGAGTGTCTCGGCCTTCTCACTGGAGTCGTGAAGTTCCACGACTACGTCTATGGACTTCCGCAGTTCACGGTTGAAACCAACGACCGCCCGCTTGTAAATATTATCGAAAAGGACTTGAATGACATGATGCCTCGCCTCCAGCGTATCCTACTCAAGCTGCGCAGGTACAACTTTCAACTGATCTATACCCCTGGCAAGGACCTTGCCGTTGCCGATGCCCTCTCAAGGTCGATCACAACTCCGTGTGATCACGACGGCTTCATTTGCCAAATAGATGCTCAAGTTCAGCTTGCAGCCTGTGGTGAATGACAGTAGCGTAATTCACACTGTATTACACATGTTGTACTACGTCTCTGTAAGCTCGGCACACGTGCAGTTGCGCTGCTCTGCCACTAGGGGGAGATGCACTGGGAGTGTACTGGAGTTTGTACTGGGCTCCACCTTTGGCTCCACCCACGGCTCCTCCCCCTAACCGGAAGTATAAAGGTTGATGCTGAGAGCCTGCCTACCAGTTCATCTGGAGTTCATCTTGTCACAGGCAGGCTCTGTTGTAAGATGATTAAAACCACTGTTCACTTTTAACCACGTGTCGCGTGAATTGATGGTCTCATCTATTTAATCGTCTTAAGAAACAGTAAGGAATGACCATGGAATCAGCCCTCAAGCCTAATCAACTGGAACTCGACCTGCAGGATGCAGAGGTGAAATAAATCTTTTCACATTGGCTCCGATGTTTTAAGGCCTACCTGGCTGAAGCAAGCACCACAGAAACGACGGAGGAGCAGAAACTCAGCCTACTGCACGCGAGGGTGAGCCATCGTATATCTACTCAGCTAAACTGTACCGGCTCATATAGAGGCCCTGGCCCTACTCGATAGAATGTACGTGAGGCCTATCAATGAGGTCTACAAGTGCCATGTTTTTACTACTCGCCGCCAGCGCCCTACAGAATCGCTAGAAGAATTCCTCAGAGACTTAAAAGCCTTATCCCGGGACTGTAATTATCAGGCTGTAACTGCTGCAGAATATAGAGAACTTGCTGTCCGTGATGTCTTTGTTGCAGGCCTCAGATCGAATTACGTGCGCCAGTGACTGCTGGAGAAGGGGGCCCTAAATTTAGAAGATACTGTTGAACTCGCTACAACTATGGAGGTCTCATTTTGTAGCCTCACCTCGTTTCCTGCCGACTGCGCGACCCAGTCATGGGCCCCCGACCAGCGAATCCCCCAGGCCTGCGCCGCACGGCCACCGAGCCACCATGCTGCCCAAGCCTGCCACTTTTGTGGCCAGCCCCAGCCCCCGCGGCAGCATTGCCCGGCCCGCAACGCGACCTGCAGCAGCTGCGGCCGAAAAGCCATTACGCCAGAGTGTGCCTGGCAAGGAAGGCCCCAGCCCTTAAACCTCCAGCGGCACAAAGTGATCGCCTTCCGCACTCGCATGCCCGCAGGCCCCGGAACGCAGCGGCCTCTGCCCCAACTCCACCCCCACCCGCCACGTGTGATCCATGGGGGCTGCCATCTTGGCGGACCCCCACCACGTGGTCCACCACGGGCGACTCATTGGGGCCGCCATCTTGGGTGCCATCTTCCTCGCCGCCCGCCACGTGCGATCCACGGGGGCGGCCATCTTGGGCCCCATCCTCTCCACACTCAGAAAACTCGATTGAAGACTGCGACCTCAGTGGGCACTCATCGCGGGGCCATCCCAGCGCAGCCGACCGAGCCGCTGACTACCCGCAACTCAACGCAGTCACACTGGACCAATCGCGCCCAAAGCATCTCCACAATTCTATGACGACGGTCCAAATCAACGGATGCAGTACACCGTGCCATTTCGACTCCGGGAGCACTGAGAGCTACGTACATCCAGATCTGGTAAGACGCTGTTCGCTCCCCGTTTTCCCTGCATGGCAAACTATCTCCCTCGCTTCGGGTTCCCAATCTGTCCATATCCAAGGGCGCACCGTTGCAACTCTAACAATCCAAGGCGCTAGCTACTCTAATTTCCAACTATACGTCCTGCCCGAACTATGACCCACTCTTATTGGGACTCGACTTTAAATGCAATCTCAAGAGTCTCACCCTCAGCTTCGGCAGACCCCTACCCCCACTCTCTATCTGCAGCCTAGCCACGCTGAGAATCTCCTCCCCCCTCCTCTCTTTGCCAACCTCACTCCAGACTGTAAACCCGTAGCCACTCGCAGCAGGCGGTACAGCCTACAGGACAGGGTGTTCATTCGATCTGAGGTCCGGAGGCTTTTACGTGAGGGGATCATAGAGGCCAGTATAACAGTCCCTGGAGAGCTCAGGTGGTGGCCGTCAAGACCGGGGAAAGATTCCACATGGTCATAGACTATAGTCAGACTATTAATCGGTTTACGCTCCTCAACGCGTACCCCCTCCCCAGGATTGCAGACATGGTGAATCAGATCGCCCAGTATGGGATTTTTTCCACGGTGGATCTGAAGTCTGCATTCCACCAACTCCCAATCCACCCGGAGGACCGCCACTTCACGGCGTTTGAGGCCGATGGCCGCCTCTTCCACTTCCTCCGGTTCCCCTTTGGCATCACGAATGGGTTTCAGTGTTCCAACGAGCAATGGACCGAATGGTGGACCAGTACGGGCTGCGGGCCACGTTTCCGTACTTGGATAACGTCACCAGTTTGCGGCTATGACCAGCAGGACCACGATGCCAACCTCAACCGATTTCTCCAGACGGCCCAGAAGCTTAACCTCACACACAAGGAGAAATGTGTTTTCCGCACAACCAGACTAGCCATCCTCGGCTATGTCGTGGAAAACGGAGTCCTGGGTCCCGATCCAGACCGTATGCTTAGAACTCCCTCTCCCTTGTTGTCCCAGAGCCCTCAAACGGTGCTTGGGATTCTTTTCGTATTATGCCCAGTGGGTCCCTCAATATGCGGACAAAGCCCGCCCACTCTTGAAGGCCACACTTTTTCCCCTGTCAGCTGAGGCACGCCAGGCCTTCAACTGCATCAAGGAGGACATCGCCAAGGCTGCCATGCGAGCGGTGGATGAATCCGTCCCTTTCCAGGTTGAGAGCGATGCCTCAGAGGTAGCTCTTGCAGCCACACTAAATCAGGCAGGGAGACCAGTCGCATTTTTCTCCCGAACCCTCTCTGCTTCGGACCTTCGATACTCCGAAGTCGAAAAGGAAGCACAAGCAATTGTGGAGGCTATTCATCACTGGAGGCACTACTTCGCAGGTAGAAGGATCACCCTCATCACCGACCAAAGATCGGTTGCCTTCATGTTTGACAACTCGCAAAGAGGCAAAATTAAAAATGACAAAATTCTGAGGTGGAGGATCGAACTCTCCACCTACAAATACGATATTATGTATCGACCGGGGAAGCTCAACGAGCCCCCAGATGCCCTGTCCCGCGGGATGTGTGCCAGCGCACAGAGCGACAGCTTAAAAGCCATCCACAATGACGTTTGCCACCCGGGGGTCACCCGGCTCGCCCACTACATTAAAGTCCGAAATCTGCCTTTCTCCACCGAGGAGGTAAAAGCCATCACCAGGGATTGCCCAATCTGCGCGGAGTGCAAACCGCACTTCTACAGACCAGACAGGGCCCACCTGGTCATGGCTTCTAGGCCCTTTGAACGCCTCGCTATCTATTTCAAAGGGCCACTCCCCTCGACTAACAGGAATGTGTACTTCCTGAACGTCATAGATGAGTTCTCCCGTTTTCTCTTTGCTATCCTGTACTCGATATCACCTCCCACACAGTCATTAGGGCCCTGCATAGTATCTTCACCCAGTTTGGTTCCCCCAGCTATGTACACAGCGACCGGGGTTCGTCCTTTATGAGCGACGAGCTGCGTCAGTACCTACTCGACAAGGGCATTGCCTCGAGCAGGACTACCAGCTACAACCCCAGGGGGAACCGGCAGGTGGAGAGGGAGAATCGACGGTCTGGCAGACTGTCCTACTGACCCACCTGTCCAGGAATCTCCCGATCTCCCATTGGCAAGAAGTCCTCCCCGACGCGCTCCACGCTATTAGGTCCCTCTTATGTACCGCTACCAATCAGACCCCTCACGAGCGGTTCTTTATTTTTTCCAGGGGCACTACCACGGGGGTTTCGCTCCCTGCATGGTTGAAGACACTGGGCCCAGTACTCCTCCGGAAGCACGTCAGGGCGCACAAAACTGGCCCACTCGTAGAGAAAGTGCTCCTACTGCATTTGAACCCCCAGTACGCCTTCGTAGAGTTCCCTGACGGCCGTCAGGACACTGTATCCTTCCGGGACCTAGCACCTGCAGGATCCAACCCCCCCACTACCACCACCAAGGTACCGCTCACACTACATCCCACCCAACTCGCCCCCCACGCCCCCACACCTACCAGTTTGCTACATTTTTCTTGCGCACCCGCGCCAGCTAGCTCCCAGTGCCCCCAGTCCCCAGTTGAACCAGACGGGTACGTAGCTTGGGCGGAATCGCCCCCGGAGTCTGCCATCATACCCCAACCGACGGTGCTCATCCAGCCACCAGAATGGGCTGCAGCCCCGGTGCTCCGCCAATCACAGCGGACAACTCGGCCACCGGACAGACTCAATCTGTAAGCCACCGCCCCCGCCGGACTTGATTTTTTACAGGGGGTGAATGTGGTGAATCACAGTAGCGTAATTCACACTGTATTACACATGTTGTACTATATCTCTGTAAGCTCGGCACACGAGCAGTTGCGCTGCTCTGCCACTAGGGGGAGATGCACTGGGAGTGTACGGGAGTTTGTACTGGGCTCCACTCTTGGCTCCACCCACGGCTCCTCCCCTAACCGGAAGTATGAAGGTTGATGCTGAGAGCCTGCCTGCCAGTTCATCTGGAGTTCATCTTGTCAGAGGCAGGCTCTCTTGTAAGACAATTAAAACCACTGTTCACTTCTAACCACGTGTCGCGTGAATTGATGATCTCATCACACCCTCCCATTTGCCAGCTACGGATGCAGGACTGATGCAAATTCGCCGCGAGACAGCGGCTGATCCACTTCTGCAGGGGGTGATGCATCTAATGTCAGACGGGTGGCTCAAGGGCCAATGCCCGCAATTTTACAATGTCCGCGATGACCTGCCGGTTGTCGACAGGGTGCTCCTGAAATTGGATTGCATCGTCATTCCACATAGCATGCGCCAGCTAGTGTTGGAGCAACTCCATGAAGGTCATTTAGGAATCGAGAAATGCCGCCGCTGGGCCAGACTAGCCGTCTACTGGCCGGGAATCAATGATGACATCTCCAATGTGGTGCTCAACTGCTCTACCTGCCAGCGTTTTCAGCCCGCTCAACCACAGGAGACCCTGATGCCCCATGAGCTCGTCACATCGCCTTGGACCAAAGTGGGCATCGACTTGTTCCATGCATTGGGCAGGGACTATGTCATCATCATCGACTACTTCTCCAGTTACCCGGAGGTCATCAGGCTGCACAATCTCGCATCATCCGCTTTGATCAGGGCGTGTAAGGAGACATTTGCCCGATATGGCATTCCGCTGACGGTCATGTCAGCCAATGGTCCCTGTTTCGCGAGCCAGGAATTGGCCGGCTTCGCCTGACACTATAACTTCGAGCACGTTACGTCTAGTCCCCTATACCCCCAATCCAATGGGAAGGCGGAAAAGGGGGTCCACATCGTCAAGCGGCTCCTCAGCAAGTCTGCCGATGCCGGCTCAGATTTCCATCTTGCTCTTCTAGCCTATCGCTCCGCCCCGCTCTCCACCGGCCTGCCGCCTGCTCAGCTACTAATGAACCGCACCCTCGGAACGACAGTGCCATCGATTCTCACTCCCAACCTCGATTATGTCCCCGTGCTCCACCGCATGCACATGTCTCAACTGCAGCAGAAATCTTCCTACGACTCACGGGCTGCTGACCTTCCTGACATCCAACCACGCGACAAGGTTCACATCCACCTCCCGGATGGTGGCTGGTCTGCGCCTGCTGTCGTTCTAAGGCAGGGGGCCCCCCCGCTCCTTCCTGGTCCACTCACCGGATGGATCCATTTGGCGCTGCAACAGGCGTGTTCTTCGCCTGGTTCCAGGGTCGTCACAGGATCCTCCGACCAGCTCTTCTACTGATCCCGCCGTGGACTGTGTGGCACTTCCGGTCACTCTGCCTGCCCCTGACGGTGCTGCAGCCCTCCCGGCTCCTGATGTGCCAGCCATTGCCCCACCCTTGAGGCGGTAAACCAGAGTTCATCGCCCACCTCAGAGACTGAACTTATGAACTCTGTACACATGTGGACTTTCTGAAATGTTTTTTTTTCTATATCCTTCATTGTTGCATTCATTATCCAGTGATTTGTAAATAGATTTGTTGGTTGTTCCAGTTCATGGTAGTCATCTGCACCAGGCACCTTCCTCTGTAAATAGTCTTGTTCCCTGTATATAGCTTTGTACATATGTCTTCACACCTCACACGTAGCTAGGTACATTCTCCACACACTCACACTATTTATTATCTCATGCCTATATCAACATTATTTATAAAAGGGAGGATGTCATAATATACACCAATATATCATGCTGCAGGCACACACTGATGGACACACACACAGGGATCAATCAACATGTACAAACACCACAGCCAATCACCAGTTAGAATACACACACTATAAAGGCAGAGGGCACCACGGTTCCCGTTCATTCTGGGTGCTGCCTCTGAGTGTAACAAGAACTCATCCAGCCCAGCACAGACTTACAACACGTGCTGAGAGAATCAACTGGTTCGGACAAGGCTTAGGTCTCTAGTTCAAGTTAGCATCATTTAGACCCACAGTCATCGTGTGTTAGTTAGTTAGAAGTAGTTAATAAAATTGAGTTGAACCTTCATCAGTGTTGCAAGTGTCTGTTCATCTCTCAAGTCTACACTAGCCAACACTTCACTTACCTTACATGCTTCCCTTCTCTCAAAGCTTCTCAAAGTGGTTTGGGGATATTTAAATGCTCTACTTACCAGAATATGGTAGCTAGTGCCCTAAAAAGGGGGCGTGACTTCAAAAAAGATTCTCTGCACTGCTCCCTGTAAGGATTCCTGCACTGCCTGGTGGCCCCTCCATCTGATGCAGGTAAGCAGGCAACTTCTTGTGTTAACTGGGTCAGAAATAGGAATTCCGACCCGGATTGGAAGTTCTGGGCCCGTGTCCCTCTTTGGAACAGTGAGGGAAAGAACGGGAGCCTCAGAAATGTAGATGACAAAACAATCATTAACCAAGTGAAAAGATGCTTTTTAAAAAGCAGATGATAAATAGTCTCTCTTTAAACTACCTGGTGCTCTATTATTGCCTTATTTAAATATGTCCAGCTATTTTCGGTCAGCCACTTCTACCATCTACCAAAACTACAGTAGAAGATTGGGTAATTTCTAAAAATGGGCAGGAATCATGCTAATGGAGCCTAACTCTTTACAAAAATATAGCAATATTCATTCAAAATATGGGCTCAGCAGTCTCTGATAAACTTACAAAACAGTTCAATTTTCAAATGGTCAATTTCATCTATTAGATATTCTTTAAAATTATCTGTTCACAATTTATCGCAGGAAGATAAACTATGAGCCAATAGGTCTCAAATTATATAAAACCCTTTGCAAATCTGTGTCAGTATTGAAAAAAATAGAACAAGTCAGTTAATTTGTCCTAAAGGATCAGTGTCACTCATCATCGAGAAAACAAACCACATTCAAACCACAAACAAACCACAACAAACATTTGCAGTTCCTAAAGCTTCCAGACAATACAGTGGAACTAAATGGTTGCATGCAATTAGGAGTAGTTAATGTAGTTGCTAATTATACTTATTAAACAAAATTCACGGGTAGATTTTCATATTTTCACTTTGGGTTAAACACACAAGGAAAGATCTGGCAGGAAAGATTGTGTGCTGGTAACAGAACTTGATTGTGCTTCATTGAAATGTGTAGCATGTGAATCTCTCCTTGCTGTGCTCTGCCCAGGCAATGTTTAATATCCATATCATTTTACAGGTCTACGACGAGAAAAAATAATTTCTCAAGAACAAAAATCCATGTTGCTATGTTCACTTCATTATGCAGTAAGCAAATTATTGCTCATGTATCTTTATTGCAGGGATTACTCAAGAATCGTACTATTGCATACATGTGACTAAACTTGTTTTTGTGAGTAGTGTACTGACAATCACTCTGTAGTAATGCAAGTAAAAATTGGATCTAGGGCTAGGCTTTATGATCCTGGTGAGATTTGGAAATTATGGTCAACTAAATCACACTCTGGTCAAATAATGCAGTAGTACAGCATTAGAAGCCTCTGATTACTGTCTGCCAGAGCAGAGATCTGTCTGCCTAAGTGAGTGTGAGGAAGGTTTCCTTGTTCGGTAGTCCAGTGTGCTGTCCTTTGAGGCCAGCAGTGCCTCAGCCAACTTAAATAGATCATCTGCACAAAGAGTTTTCCGTTCGCCCTACTGTAGATGGAAAGGCTGAATGCATAGTGCAACCCCAGCAATGACAGTGGAGAATAATTTTCACTGATCGTCTCCTGTTATAAATATTGAAATAACACTCCAACACAGAATGTGCAAGAACCATCTAAGCAATTAGAAAATCGTAAGAGGAAGACAAGAAGATGAGGGAACAAAAATGTGGGATTACTATGGGTCATGGAACAAGATCATCAGATGTCCCCACAAATCTAAATTGTGTTGGTGAAAAATGCTCTATGTGAGTACAATTTCTACATTTTAACATTTAGCTTCAGGATCAATTTATTTTCAATCATCTAGCTTTGGCTGCCAAAGTATGGTTCTCGAATTTGTGAACTACTTGTTAATCTTTTGAAATTAATTTTGAATTGCATCAATTACATTTACAAAATACATCATAATTGTCATTTTATTTATTGAAAATTTAGAACTATTAAATTCAAAAGTACTAATTTTCGACCGTTATACAGTAAGGTTAGGTTGGTATATATAAAAGTTAAAAATCTTTGAATTTGAAAGAACTTACCTTACTTGAGTTGCATCTCTCTTTTCAGTTAAGATAATCTCTTCCCTCCTCAATTCATTTTCCATCAAAACACAACATTCAGTAGCAAATGGTTCTGGAGAAACTTGTTCTGCCACCGTTCCAGCTTCTCTTAAATCTTCATGAGAAATCTTGGCTTCCTTCACGGAGAACTGCGATGCAGTGCTCTCAGTTTCACTGTTGCTTAGCTCATCTATAGATGCAGTTCTATTTGAATTAATTGTCCCATTTATTTCTGAAGACATATGACACATGACATCATACTCAGTCTTATATTCTTCAGATTTATTTGAACTGGTTTCATTAAATGGAGAACTTGCTGTCTTTATCTCTTTAGTCGAATGCTCTGAACCAATTTCATTCACTTCTGCCCTACTAGAACTTTCCTCAGGTGAGGTGTCCAAATGTTCATCCCCTGCTTTTATGCTCTGTTGATCTCTAGTGGTTTTCTCATCTAAATGTACTTCCCCTTGATATTGGTCATTATTGTCCCCAAGCTGGTCATTAGTGGTTTTGTATGCAGAAGGAGAGTCATTGGAAAATCTCTCATTAGTTTCATTTCCACTGACCTCTGGTTGAATTGTAACTGAAGGAAATGTTGAAAAAGTATCTTCTTGAAAATCTGTTTTTATAATGATTGGATTCACATCTTCTACTACCAAACTTTTAGATTCTTGCCCAACTGGCATTTCTTCATAAGGCCTTTTGCTTCCAGATACAATTATATAGTCAATTTCTTCTGTACTACAGTCCTTATCTGATGCTACTCTGATGTTATTGCTACCAAATTCATTTGAGTTCACCATGATCTGACATTTACTCACATATTCACCTTCTGGTGAACTGTTACCAATTTCAACAGAGGAAACTGGATTGCTGAGTGAAGAAACCAAGGGACTGTACTGATTATCAAACGTATGCTCCAAAAGGGGATCACTGCTTTTGTTACAGGGCTCTGACAGTTGGTCTGCAATTTCCACACTTAATTCGCTTCCTGCAGTCTCATTGTGCATCTCTGTTGCAGCAATACTCTCTGAAACGGAAACATGAGAAAATCCTTCACCAATTATATTACCATCCTGGGGACTAAAGTCTTCCCAAAAGTCTGATTTTGGGATACTGGAAGATAAGCTACAGGATGTCACATTGCTGTTACTGCTGCTATCTGTATTTTCAAATGAAACCCACGCACTTTCCACAGCGCTATGAATTGCATGCTCAATTTCTGTATTTCTTTGGTTTAATACATCAGTGTTAGAGAGTCCTACAGTACCATCTGCTGGTGAAAATATATTTCTCTCTTCAATAACCTTGATCGAAGGTTTTGGCAGGTCTGAGTGGCTGACAGATTCACAAGCGTCATGAAATGAAACAGGTCCTACATTTTCATGGACAAATGCTGTCTTGTCTTTAAATATGTCTGATTTAGTTTCTCTATGACAACCTTCACCTTCAGGACTAGTCGGCCGGGGTCCCTCACCACTAACTATGGGAGTTTCCTGTGTTGCAACAAACTCATCCTTCTGGATTTTGGAAGCACTGATGTTTGCAGATGAAATTTCATCACTCAAAAGAGTGGCCTCTGTTTCAGCCAGGTGAAAATCTCTCAGTGGTTCCATATGCAAAATATTTTCTTCTGATACAGAGAAGTATTCCATCACTTCTGAATTATGTGAAGCAACTATATGATTATCCAAGCTGTCGTCAGAAGTAGTAGAAACAAAATAGTCACCCGCAGATCCAGATTTTGAAAAAAGGCTTTCATTTATCGCATCATTTGCAGTGTGTGAATTATTGTCTCGGTATAAATTTGAAGGTTTCTCTTTTGAAACACTGCTCTCTTGTTCTTTCCCGAGAAATAACAAAGTCAAGCCTTTATCCTCCAGAGTCACAGGTACCATTTTATCATTTTCCGTTGTGTACAAAATATTATTTTCAGGACCCGAGCCTTGAAACTGCTTAGTTTCTGCCAATGAAATATCATTTACACCAGATAATACATTATCCAGCTTAAAAGAAATCTCTTCCACTGGGTTCCAGGGATCAAGGTGTTCTAAATTTGCTTGGTTAGCTGGATGGTCTCTATGTCCTATAAATTCAGGATTTTCTAAATCATAATAGCTTATTTCCTCTTTATATTTATCCTGTGAATCTGGACGTTTCGTGATTGATTCAGTAACTCCTCCCTCTAATTGAATCCAAGCATCAGGTCCACCAGAAATTTGTTGTTCATCTTCTTGTACAGATTCAAACGTAACATTATTTAATTCAGTCAACTCTTTATCTTTATCAAATGTTTGTTCTGCTGGAATAAAATTTTGGCCTGATTCAAAGCAAATGTCTGCATGCTTTGATTCCTTTACGTTGTCTAATCGTACTAAACGAAACTCTGTATCCACAGCAACTACATGTGAATGGCTTGCGTGTTGCGCCAATTCATTATGCACACTTTCATACGGATTATAAATACCTTGTTCAGCCAATTCACGTGAAGCAACATTGTCTGGCACTGAAAGGCAAGACTGCCATCCAGATACATCCATTATATCAGGCCGTTTGACCGTGTATTCAGCAGTTTTTTCTTCTGAGTCAATCCACATATCTGGATTTCCAGGATCTTGCTTTTCTGCCTCAATAGATTCACTCCATCTATCAGGGCTATTTGAGGCCGAGTGTCTTGAATCTGATTCACAGTCGTTCAAAATATCAGGATTTGCAGCAGTTGAATCAAAAAACAAGTGATCCGATTTAACCCAAACATCAGGATTTGTTGAAGAAATCTGATATGTGTCTTGGTGATAGTCATTCACGATATCAGGAACGTTTCTGTTTGGTTCAATTACCTCATGTTCAAATCCACTGTCGGCATCATTACGGGTGGAAAGCAACTCAGGAAATTCAGATGCAGGGACTATCCCAGTTTCAGGTATTTCTGCACAAAAATGGTAATTCTCACCTTCTGCAGGTTTGTTAGATTGTACAGCACTTGGTCGCTCTTGTTCAAGTTTTTTTGAAAGATGAAGGTCAGTAGTTGGCTGGATAAACTTATATTCAGAATCATCGTATTGATCAAAATTCTTCATGCCTTGCAGTGTACCCTCTTCCAAAGGATGACTGTATTTATTAATGGCTGTCAAATGATCTTGTGGCATTTCAGAAGCTAACAATTGACTGTGCTGTTCATCTTCACAATGTATATCAAGAAGGTTGGACACTGACTGTTCCACTTTTTGTGTAGATACTTTCCAATTTTCTTCCAAGTCAGAATAGGAAAATTCCTCTTCATGTTTTCTCTGTAAATCTGAATTTTTGGTAATCATTTCAGAAACTCCTTGTTGTAACTGATTCCACATCTGGGGACTTGAAGAAGATTGTTGGTGATCTGTTTCTACCACTTCAAACTCAACAGATCTGGAGAAGTTATCAATTTCATGGTCTGGTAATCTGTCTTCCATTTCATAATCATGGCATAAGTTAGGGTGGCCTGCATTTGGTTGACTGATCTGTACTTGATCACACCAGAATTCTTGGTTTGTGAATGTGGACTCCTGATTATCTTGTTTGAAAACTTTCCATGGATGATCAATCTCTGTGGAAGGCTGGCTGCTCTCTTGTCCATTTTTATTCTCTAGATATGGATTTTCAATTGTAGAATATCTAGTTCTCTGGTCTGAATTTTTCACTTTATCTACAGATTCTGCACTTTGTTGACTGGTCTTCTCAATATATTTACCACTTTCCTCTAGACTTTCAGAAGATGAAGGGTTGCTATATTCAAATTCATTCCACATATCAGAAGCATTTGGAGAGGCTTGTTTGCATTCCTCTGTGTTTGGTGACATTGCAGTTTCACATTCTGCCTGGCTGTGGCTAATTTTAGCTTGCTGTAGTTCCTGAACATGTTCAATGTTTGGAATATTAGTTTCAAACACTGACTGAGTAACATCCAGCTCAGATTCACTTTTCACCTTACCTTGATTATTAATACTATCTATTTGTCTGCTCAATAGATTTGGATTTGTCAATGGTAAGTGTTTGGGATCATCTTGAGAAATAGACCATGCTTCAAAGTTTTTCGTCTGTAAATGTTCATCCCATAAATCTGTATTATCATTGGCTAACTGCCTTCTTCCCTTTTCAGGACTAAACTCCAGGCCATATTCATGTGCAGTTATTTGGAGGTCTTTTACGATCTCTATTTTTCCACTTTCAGAAGTTGGGTTGCTGAGTTCCTGGTCAAATGTAGTCCATGCGCCTAAAATGTCATCAGTTGACTGGGTTTCAATTTTTGGTTCATTCCCCATATCTGAATTTGCAGCAATTGGCAAATTAACTTCCTGTTCAGATTCCCTTAGTCTTGTAGGGATTTGCGATGAAGATGGATCAGCATCCTGTATAAACTCGGCATCTGGATTTTCAGTGTTTGGTTGTTGGATTTTACATTCAGAATCCTTTGATATCTCTGAGTGGTTTCCAATGGGTCTTATAGCTTCATGTATAGGTTCACCCCAAATAAATGGATTTTCTACAGCAGATGTACACTGTCTCTGTTCAGAACTTATATCTGAACTATCTGCACATTGTTGTTTGCCCTCTTCTCTTGGTAATTTTGTAATGTTGAGGGATTCGTAAAACGGATCAAAATTATTGAAACCAGGCACATTTGCTTCTTTCACAGCTATGTTCCAGGTATCAATGTTGGGCTCAACTGAGATCAGCTGACTTTTGTCCAGTTCATCATATTCGTCTGGGTTAGCAGAGGGTGTTTGGAAAATGGTTTGTTTAGATGTACTCCATGGATCATCAATATTTCTCACATTTGATTGCTTCGACTGGTTATCAATTTCATTCCAAATATCGCAATGTGTGAAATCAGATTGACTGAACTCCTGATCAAAATCTGTCCAAAAATCAGAAGATTGCACAATTACATTTAGTTCTTTATGGTTTTCATTCCAGGCATCAATTGTGCTTGACGCAGGCTGCTTAAGACCTACATCAAGTTCATTCTGTTGTCGACTATACTTAGAATCTGACAGATCAGAGTCAACAATAACAATTTCATTGATTTTTTCTATCACATCTTCTGCAAAAATATTATGAGTTCCCTCATCCAGAGGTGAACCTTCAACAAGGCTGTTCATGGGTGTTGGGGGCACCTTCCTATCTTCAATTTGTGCTCCAATGACACCATTGGGAAGATTTTGAGAAGTTAAAGAAATATCAGCCACATAGGATAGATCAATTTGTTGCAGCGTTTGATCTTTTTCTAATTTATCCCTAACATTTTCTTCTTGGTAAACATGAACATCCTCTACCATTACCAGGTTATTTACAGGACTGGCTTCCTCTGATATGACAGCTTCCATGATATAATTTTCTGGAGGTGCAGAATCTAACTTTGGCAAACTAGCAATCATCAAAAACTCTTCACTTTCTCCTGCAATGATAGCTTTAGTGTTATTGCAACTTGATGGATCAAGGACAGACAAATCAAAATTTTCATTCACATTCACAACGGCTGGGACCATTTCCTCTGCTGATTCAGCTTCAGGTAGAGAGCTAAACAGATCAAATCCATGTACAGTGCTGGAGGGCGGTACTACTGCTTCTCGAATTGGGCTTTCATCACTAAGAAAAACAGAGCTTTCTTTAGAAGAGCGATTGCTTCGGATAGTAGCTAATCCACTGTCTGGACTCATTAGATCCAAATTTCCATCACCATGGGCTTGTAAGGAGGAGTTCAAGTTTTGAGAATTTTCCAACAAGTTATCACCGATATATTCAGTATTCTGGGAGTCCACATCAGGACCAGATAAGTCTAGAACACCAGATGATCCTTCTGAAACTGGAGCACTTCCATTGACAGCTTCAGTGGAGGAAGTTCTCCTGTTCATCACCATTCCTTGTGGTCGTCTATGGATACAGTCTTTTATTAGTGGCAGTATCTGCTTGCAAGAAACTGTGGAGCTTCCTTGTTGATACGCTCTGATTTCCTGAAACCCATATTCGATGGGCACTAGCTGGAGACATGGATTCTGACATTCTTCTAATGTATTACATATCTGTCAAATAATGAAAATATGAGTGAGTACTTTTATTTCAGCAAGTGTAACTATTATGAATCCTACCACTGCAAAAACAAATCAATAGTCTTTTTTAAACAATCACTATTAGCATAAAAATGTCACTACACGATATTTCTGTTTTCTGGATCTTAAAGTTATGTTTTATTATTTAATTCATGTCATGTGTCATTTAATAAAGATGAATAATAAACTACAATGAAGCTATTGTGAAAATCCCCCAGTTGCCACACTCCGGCGCCTATTCGGGTAGACAGAGGGAGAATTCAGAGGGCGGGATTCTCCCCTACCCGGTGGGGCGGGGGGTCCCAGCGTAGTGGAGTGGCGAAAACACTCCGGCGTCGGGCCTCCCCAAAGGTGCGGAATTCTCCGCACTTTTAGGGGCCAAGCCCTCACATTGAGGGGCTAGGCCCGCGCCGGAGTGGTTGGCACCAGCCGACTGGCGCCAAAACCGGCGCCAACGGCCTTTAACGCCCGCCGCCCGGCACCGGGGCTGGCCGAAAGGCCTTCACCGGTGTGTGCAAGCGCCGGTGCGTCAGCTGCCGCTGACGTCACCACCGGCGCATACACGCTGGGGGATTCTCTTCTGCCTCCGCCATGGTCGAGGCCGTGGCGGCGGTGGAAGAAAAAGAGTGGCCCCACGGCACTGGCACACCCGCCGATCGGTGGGCCCTGATCGCGGGCCAGGCCACCGTGGGGGCACCCCCGGGGTCCGATTGCCCCGCGCCCACCCAGGACTCCAGGGGCCCGCTCACGCCGCCACTCCCACCGGCACCAGAGGTGAAACCACGCGGCGGGAGGGGCCTCTCAGCGGCAGGGAGGGCACGACGATCGGCGGGGCATGATTCCCGCCCCCGCCAATTCCCGGGTGGCGGAGAAATCCGGCCACGGTGGGGGCGGGATTTTCGCCATTCCCGGGCGATTCTCCGACCCTGTGGGGGGTCGGAGAATTTCGCCCAGCACGTCCAAATTACCTAACAGCACATCTTCTGGGACTTGTGGGAGAAAACTGGAGCATCCGGATGAAACCCACGCAGTCACCTGGAGAACATGCAGACTCTGCACCGTGACCCAAGCCGGGAATCGAACCTGAAAGTGCAGCAACAGTGCTAGCCACTGTGCTACCGTGCTGCCCATTTACGTTACAAGCCAAAATCATTAAGTAAAAACATAAAAATGGAATAGCTATTCAATTTCTGATTCTCTTGAAAATTCACAGAATTTCATCATTGCTTTCATAATAATTTGAGAAGCAACATGGTCAGCACGGTAGCAGAAGTGGCTAACACTGTGGCTTCACAGCGCCAGGGTCCGAGGTTTTATGCCCCGCTGAGTCACTGTCTGCGTGGAGTCTGCACATTCTCCCTGTGTGTGGATTTCGTCCGGGTGTTTCCTCCCACAGTCCAAAGACGTGCAGGTTAGGTGAATTGGCCATGATAAAATGTCCTTCGTGTCCAAAAAGGTTAGGAGGGGTTGTCGGGTTACGGGGATTGGGTGGAAGTGAAGGCTTAAGTGGGTCGGTGCAGACACGATGCGCCGAATGGCCTCCTTCTGCACTGTATGTTTTATGTTCTAACATATAATCTCCTGTAAAATAAAAATGAAAACAATATGATAGGAATAAAATGAGTGATGCAACAGATAAAAACAATTACCATTTTGCACTGGAGTGCTGATCTTGGTGCATTTGAGTGCTACAGTGAGAGTTTGGTGACTGAGGGAGTATAAGGGTTCATTTTTATCTAAAGTCTAATATTTCTTTTATTTAGTTAATTAACTTAAAAGTTGCTGTTTGGTTTAGAAGAAGGTGGGGCGCGATTCGCCGCACCCCACGCCGGGGGGGGGGGGAGAATCGCGAGAGGGCCGGGTGTATCACGACACGCCGCCCTGGCACACCCCGCGATTCTCCCCCCCCCCCCCCAAAATGTTGTGTCGTATTTTTCAAACCCGACCTGGTCGCTGCCGGCGTGAACAATGCGCGACCGGTGTTTGTGGGGCCTGTGGGGGGGGGGGGGGGGCGGAGGGAGGATCGAGCACCACGGGTGTGCTGAGGAGCCGTCTGGCCCGCGATCGGTGCCCACCGATCGTCGGGCCGGCGTCTCTGAAAGACGCACTCTTTTTCCTCTGCCACCCCGCAAGATCAAGCCGCCATATCTTGCAGGGCAGCGGAGGGGAAGACAGCAACCGTGCATGCGCGGCTGACATCACTTAGGCGCCGCCGGCCGCGTCATTCTCGGCGCGCCACTTTGACGCAAGCGTCAAGGCACGCCGCCCGAGATTCGCGTGCCGCCGCTCCTAGCCCCCCAGGGGGGGAGAATAGGGGGTGAGGAGCGGCCTCCGACGCCAGTGTGAAACACTTCGGGTTTCACTCCGGCGTCTGCTGTTGTCTCTCGATTGGAGAATTACGCCGGTGAATTTTGAATCAGCTTTAAACAAGGTTCTACTTGTAGGTACTTGCAGCTGGAGCTTGTTAATTAGTTAATTGGATTAGGCCAGTTTTCAGAGGCTAAATTCACAGTATAAAAAGGATCCAGCTACAGTGCAGACTTTGTTTGCACTGGAGTGCTGAATTTGGTGCATTTGAGTGCTACATTGAGAGTTTGGTGACTGAGGGATTGCTGAATTTGGTGCATTTGAGTGCTACAGTGAGAGTTTGGTGACTGAGGGAGTGCTGAACTGGTTGCATTTGAGTGCTACAGTGAGAGTTTGGTGACTGAGGGAGTTAGGTGAGGAGGGAGCAAGGTGCTCCTTTCATTCTGTTTCCGCAAAGAGCGAGAAGGGAGCCAGGAGTTTACAGAGTCCAGCTGACTGGAAACAAGCGGAGGGCGGAGGTCCAGTTGGCCTACAGGGCAGCTATATTCTGTAAAGTAAGATGGGATGGAGGCTAGGGCAGTTGCATGCTCCTCCTGTAGGATGTGGGTGGTGAGGGATACCACTGGTGTCCCCGCTGACTATACCTGCAGGAAATGTACCCAGCTCCATCTCCTCAGAGACCGTGTTAGGGAACTGGAGCTGGAGCTGGATGAACTTTGGATCATCCAGGAGGCAGAGGGGGTTATCGAGAAGAGTTACAGGGAGGTAGCCACACCCAAGGTACTGGACAAGAGTAGCTGGGTTACAGTCAGGGGAAAGAAAACTAACAGGCAGACAGTGCAGGGATCCCTCGTGGCCGTTCCCCTTCAAAACAAGTATACCGTTTTGGATGCTGTTGAGGGGGATGACCTACCGGGGGAAGGCCCTAGCGGCCAGGTCTCTGGCACTGAGTCTGGCTCTGGGGCTCAGAAGTGAAGGGAGGAGAATAGAAAAGCAATAGTAATAGGAGATTCAATGGTTAGGGGAATAATAGGAGATTCTGTGGTCGCAAGCGAGACTCCCGGAAGGTATGTTGCCTCCCGGCTGCCAGGATCAGGGATGTCTTAGATCGTGTCTTCAGGATCCTGAAGGGGAAGGGTGAGCAGCCAGAAGTCGTGGTGCACATTGGTACCAACGACGAAGGTAGGAAAAGGGGTGTGGAGGTAATAAACAAGTTTAGGAAGTTAGGCTAGAAGTTAAAGGCCACGACAGACAGAGTTGTCATCCCTGGTTTGTTGCCGGTGCCACGTGATAGCGAGGCTAGGAATAGGGAGAGAGTGCAGTTGAACACGTGGCTGCAGGAATGCTGTAGGAGGGAGGGCTTCAGGTATTTGGATAATTGGAGTGCATTCTGGGGAAGGTGGGACCTATACAAGCAGGATGGGTTGCATCTGAACCAAAGGGGCACCAATATCCTGGGAGGGAGGTTTTCTCGTAGCTTCGGGAGAGTTTAAACTAATTTGGCAGAGGAATGGGAACCGGATTTGTAGTCCAGCAACTAAGGAAGTCGATATTCAGGACGCCAAAGCATGTAGTGACGCAGTGGGGAAGGTAACAATGGCAAAGGAGAGTACTTGCAGGCAAGGAGATGGGTTGAAGTGTGTATACTTCAACGCAAGAAGCATCAGGAATAAGGTGGGTGAACTTAAGGCATGGATCGGTACTTGGGACTACGATGTGGTGGCCATCACGGAAACTTGGATAGAAGAGGGGCAGAAATGGTTGTTGGAGGTCCCTAGTTATAGATGTTTCAACAAGATTAGGGAGGATGGTAAAAGAGGTGGGGGGAGGGGCATTGTTAATTAGAGATAGTATAACAGCTGCAGAAAGGCAGTTCGAGGAGGATCTGCCTACTGAGGTAAAATGGTTGAAGTCAGAAATAGGAAAGGAGCAGTCACCTTGTTGGGAGTTTTCTATAGGCCCCCCAATATCAGCAGAGATGTGGAGGAACAGATTGGGGAAACAGATTTTGGAAAGGTGCAGAAGTCACAGGGTAGTAGTCATGGGTGACTTCAACTTCCCAAACATTGAGTGGAAACTCTTTAGATCAAATAGTTTGGATGGGGTGGTGTTTGTGCAGTGTGTCCAGGAAGCTTTTCTAACCCAGTATGTAGATTGTCCAACCAGAGGGCAGGCCATATTGGATTTCGTACTTGGCAATGAACTAGGGCAGGTGATAGATTTGTTAGTGGGGGAGCATTTTGGAGGTAGTGACCACAATTCTGTGACTTTCACTTTAAAAATGGAGAGGGATAGGTGCGTGCAACAGGGCAAGGTTTACAATTGGGGGAAGGGTAAATACAATGCTGTCAGACAAGAATTGAAGTGCATAAATTGGGAACATAGGCTGTCAGGGAAGGACACAAGTGAAATGTGGAACTTGTTCAAGGAACAGGTACTGCTTGTCTTTGATATGTATGTCCCTGTCAGGCAGGGAAGAGATGGTCGAGTGAGGGAATCATGGTTGACAAGACAGGTTGAATGTCTTGTTAAGAGGAAGAAGGAGACTTATGTAAGGCTGAGGAAACAAGGTACAGATAGGGCGCTGGTGGGATACAAGATAGCCAGGAGGGAACTGAAGAAAGGGATTAGGAGAGCTAAGAGAGAGCATGAAAAATCTTTGGCAGATAGGATCAAGGAAAACCCCAAGGCCTTTTACACATATGTGAGAAATATGAGAATGACTAGAATGAAGGTAGGTCCGATCAAGGACAGTAGCGGGAGATTGTGTATTGAGTCTGAAGAGATAGGAAAGGTCTTGAATGAGTACTTTTCTTCAGTAATTACAAACAAGGGGCCATATTGTTGGAGAGGACAGTGTGAAACAGACTGGTAAGTTCGAGGAGATACTTGTTAGGAAGGAAGATGTGTTGGGCGTTTTGAAAGACTTGAGGATAGACAAGTCCCCCGAGCCTGAAAGGATATATCCAAGGATTCTATGGGAAGCAAGAAATGAAATTGCAGATCCGTTGGCAATGATCTTTTCGTCCTCATTGTCAACAGGGGTGATACCAGGGGATTGGAGAGTGGCGAATGTCGTGCCCCTGTTCAAAAAAGGGAATAGGGATAACCCTGGGAATTACAGGCCAGTTAGTCTTACTTCGGTGGTAGGCAAAGTAATGGAAAGGTTTCTGAGGGATAGGATTTCTGAGCATCTGGAAAGACACTGCTTGATTAGGGATAGTCAACACGATTTGTGAGGGGTAGGTCTTGCCATGTAAGTCTTATTGATTTATTTGAGGAGGTGACCAAGCATGTGGATGAAGGTAAATCAGCGGATGTAGTGTACATGGATTTTAGTAAGGCATTTGATAAGGTTCCCCATGGTAGGCTTATGCAGAAAGTAAGGAGGCATGGGATAGTGGGAAATTTGGCCAGTTGGATAATGAACTGGCTAACCGACAGAAGTCAGAGAGTGGTCGTGGATGGCAAATATTCAGCCTGGAGCCCAGTTACCAGTGGCGTACCGCAGGGATCAGTTCTGGGTCCTATGCTGTTTGTGATTTTCATTAATGACTTGGATGAGGGAGTTGAAGAGTGGGTCAGTAAATTTGCAGATGATACGAAGATTGGTGGAGCTGTGGATAGTGAGGAGGGCTGTTATTGGCTGCAAAGAGACATAGCTAGGATGCAGAGCTGGGCTGAGAAGTGGCAGATGGAGTTTAACCCTGACAAGTGTGAGGCTGTCCATTTTGGAAGGACAAATATGAATGCGGAATACAGGGTTAACGGTAGGATTTTTGGCAATGTAGAGGAGCAGAGCGACCTTGGGGTCTATGTTCATAGATCTTTGAAAGTTGCCACTCAAGTGGATAGAGCTGTGAAGAATGCCTATGGTGTGCTAGCGTTCATTAGTAGAGGGATTGAATTTAAGAGCCGTGAGGTAATGATGCAGCTGTACAAAACCTTGGTAAGGCCACATTTGGAGTACTGTGTGCAGTTCTGGTCACCTCATTTTAGGAAGGATGTGGAAGCTTTGGAAAAGGTGCAAAGTAGATTTACCAGTATGTTGCCTGGAATGGAGAGTAGGTCTTACGAGGAAAGGTTGAGGGTGCCAGGCCTTTTCTCATTAGAATGGAGAAGGATGAGGGGCGACTTGATAGAGGTTTATAAGATGATCAGGGGAATAGATAGAGTGGACAGTCAGAGACTTTTTCCCCGGGTGGAACAAACCATTACAAGGGGACATAAACTTAAGGTAAATGGTGGAAGATATAGGGGGGATGTCAGAGGTAGGTTCGTTACCCAGAGAGTAGTGGGGGCATGGAATGCACTGCCTGTGGAAGTAGTTGAGTCGGAAACGTTGGGGACCTTCAAGAGGCTATTGGATAGGTACATGTATTATGGTAGAATAATGGAGTGTAGATTAATTTGTTCTTAAGGGCAGCACGGTAGCATTGTGGCTAGCACAATTGCTTCACAGCTCCAGGGTCCCAGGTTCGATTTCGGCTTGGGTCACCGTCTGTGTGGAGTCTGCACATCCTCCCCGTGTGTGCGTGGGTTTCCTCCGGGTGCTCCGGTTTCCTCCCACAGTCCAAAGATGTGCCGGTTGGGTGGATTGGCCATGATAAATTGCCCTCAGTGTCCAAAATTCTATGACCTATAATTAACCTAGGACAAAAGTTTGGCACAACATCGTGGGCCGAAGGGCCTGTTCTGTGCTGTATTTCTCTATGTTCTATATTCATTAATACATGGCAATCACTAGCCTCCCTGAAACAATCTTTACCATTCACTGCAATAGTGAATATTCTATAGCAGAGGTTTGGTCTTCTATATGAATACAAAACACAAATATTCAACAATGTCATATGAATTGGTAAAAGTATTGGTGAATTACTCGCCTCCAAATTCCCATCCCCTGATCTGCTCTTACAGTGCTTATGGGCGTGATTCTCCGGGAAGATTTCTAAGTGTGGTAGCACGCGGGACTGCCACGAGCCTCCGGGAGCTCGGCCCAGCGAGGTCAGCAACGCTATTGCTGTAAACTGTTGGAATTGGCAATAAAATATTCTTTGCGATTTCCTCAGCTCTCCAGCAGTACTAGATCTTAGCTAAGTATTACTGATGATAATATTGGATGCCAGAGTGAAAAATAACTCCATTCCCCCATGTACTTAAAATAATTAGCACAAAAACAACAACCATCTCCCCATGAAAAGTACAATAGATTCAGTTTTAAAATAGAATCCATGAAATACAAAATTAAGCAAGCAAATATACTGAAATTAAGAGGTTTGCTTTCAAATAACTTACTCTGTTACATAGATCAACGTTGTCAGTATAGATAGCAATATGCCGTGTAGCTTCACCACCATCATTTTGGAAAAAAGTCATCAGGACAAGAATATCATAGCCGTGCCTTCCAGTAAATGTTTTTAAATCGTCGACAAGATTTGGACGAGAAAGAAAGTCCTGCAACACAGATAAACAAACAATGGCAAACATGGTTTTAATTACTTTAATATTTTAAAACACTTGAGGCATGTTTAAAACTGTTATAAATGTTTAAATACTTTAAAAACTTCAAGAAAACTTTTAATAGCATGCCAGAGTTTAACCCTTGCGTAGCAATGCCACCCGGCTCCCTGCCCACTGCACCGGCACCCCAATCCTCGGCTTCTCTTCCTCCCCTGCCATCCCAATAGGTGGAGGGAGGAACAAGCCAGGGAACCAGGGTGAAGTGGGGAGAGAGGTGCCAGGGGAAGAGGAACCGGGGGAATAGGAACCAGCATAGGCGAAGGAAGCAATGGAAGGGGAATTGAGGACATGGGGATAAGGAGTTGGAGAGCCAATGGAATCACAAAGAATATTTTATTGCCAATTTCAACAGTTTACAGCAATAAAACATTGGATCTTATTGTTGATGTTTTCAGCTACCCTGTCAGAGAGATTTACTTTTCACTAATCTTGTTGATTGCCCCTGTGTTAATGAGCCCTCACATTTTGCATACAAATCTGTGCAAGTTGAGGGCAAATAAGCAAAATTCTAAATTCTTGAATTAAGGGTCCCTGCCACTTTAAGAATCAGAACGGCGAGACCATCCTTGGCTGCTTTGAAGTTCATTGAGGCATACCACAACTTTTAGATTTTAGTTCAAGTCAGAGTACCAGAAGTTGCAGTCCCTGGTGTCCCTCAATAGCACCAAATCTGTCAGTGTTCACCACATTGAGAAGAGAAAGGCTAACATTGCTACACTTTGAAGTGAATTCAGTGAGGTTTTAGGTAACTAGTACAGGTTAAGTCATTGACTTAAAAAAATTAAACAGCAACATATATTCATGTGGCATGTTTATCATAATAAAATGTCTTGAGGTGCGCACGAAGCATTATGATACAAAACATGACACTGAGTCACATAAGGCAATTGGCCCAGATTTTTGCGGAATCAGGACGCACCAGGAACCCTTTAAAAATGGCGGGCCACCCCAATTCCTTTGCCAGCGATTTTCGTCGGCATGGATTAAGGGTGGAGTTGCCTACCTGCATGCAGCACTCCCACCCATGGCTCCATTTTAGGGGTGGGTAGTTTAACACCACTACCCTCACATAATTTTAGAGGAGCCAGGTCTCTTCAGTAAGTAGACGTAGTTCACTGCCCCTCAGAGGAGGCAATGAATGATGGGAAACCCCCAGTTCTAAGTTGGTTTAATCACTCTCACGAGACCCAAGGGCTCACTTCAATTGATTTCTGAATGGGATTCATGAAATATGAGCTCCCTCACTAGTGGGTGCCTAATAAAAGCCGGCCCGGACTGGGACTCGCGTGATCAGGAGTCTCAGTTGGGACCTATGAACTGTCAGCCAAGTTAAGTTATTTAATTTGTGTTGGTTTATTAAATACTGTTTGACTTACATTCTCCTGCTTTCTGAGCTTTTATAGAGGGGAACAAAAAAAAAAGAAGTGCCTGCTTCTGGAATTCATTCACTTGCAGGCTTTGAAATACAAAAAAATGTTTTTTCAGTTTCAATAATTAGATGATATATTCTAAGTTACATGTGTTTTTACTGCAATGATTGACTATAGTGTTGTGTCTGGCTAAGACAATAGGATTATTATATTGATCAGCATTTTATATGTGTTGAGATGCATTAGAATACTTCTCCCAATTCAGAACATAAGAAAATTGTTTGTGATCTCTAGAATTTAATTCACTTCAGATTATTACACTAAAGTTCCTCCAAAATGGAACAAATAACTCTTCAGAAGCTTTCACCAAGGGGGATAAAGCCTGTTCCTGGCTGTCAGGATTTACAGGACATCTGGTGTAGCTCAGGAAAAAGACCACCTGATCTTTCAGTTTTAATGAACAGATTTGTTCATATTTCAAGTTTTTTTAAATTTTCACCAAGCATTTACGAATGCTTTGCTGGGTCTCAAAAGGTCTAGAACCACTGATCTCAGTAGAGGGCTGTCTTCACATTTGATTGGCAGCTTTAAGCGGTTATTAAAGGATTACCTGTCTTTTTATGTGATTAGTGATTTGAATGTTCATTTATTTTTACAACAATTGACCATGTGAGGGGATTAACATATGTTAAATTTGATTGATGAGTAAGTGTGTTATCTTTGCATTTCAGGATGATCATGAAAGAGTGAGCACTTTAAGCAAAGAATGTTGCTTTTTGTGCTCAAGTCAAATCTGGCAGAGGATGGCAAAATCAGTTGTCTGCAATATACTTTCAACCAATATAACCTTGAACCTAATGGAGTGGAGATGAGGGCCATACCAGCGGGAACAGCTAAGACGAATGAGAATGTTGGTTTTATTGGGAGTCAGGGCATCAAAGATGGAGGTGAGATGGTTGAGCAAATCAACAGCTATAGATATGTTGTGCTGAACTAAAGGCCAAAAGACTAAACAGTTGGGATATTGAAAGTGCAATTGCAAGTGAATTGAAGGGTAACATTTTCCAGTGGGGATAGAAGGAGGTAGGGTTGGGACATGGAAGGGGTATATGGGTGGAGTGTGATCAGGCATAACCATACTACAATCAATATGCTGGCACATGCAAGACCACACGAGATGGCAAGTTCAAGAGGCTTGCTCCAGATATAAGTCGGGGAATAAAATACTGCACGTGTTCAATGTTTATGAATTATGTGCATGGACTGTTTTGTCTCTATCTTTATTTGATCCATTTTCTTCCTGTCTTGAAAATGGTATTATATCCTGGTACAGTTTGACTGACAATGACAGCCTTCCAATATCTCCCCTAAGTAGCATTTTTCACATGATCCTACACAGCGAAAGTTGGCAGCCTATTTGACCGCACACATTAATTCTGTTAAACCAGGGTGGCACAGTGGTCAGCACTGCTGCCTCATGGCGCCGAGAACCCGGGTTCAAATCTGGCCCCAGGTCACGATCCCTGTGGAGTTTTCACATTCTCCCCGTGTCAGTGTCGGGGAAAGTGGATTGTCCACGCTAAATTGCCCCTTAATTGGAAAAATTAAAAATTCAGCTAAACCCAATCCTCCTCTAACCTCTTGCCCATGTGCTTCCGTTGAATCAGAAACAGGAATTTTGCTGAGTATACCCTTTCCTACTGCGGGGACATCAAAATCAGTGCTAGTTCCTCACCACTACTCTAGCTGAGATTAGCTAACTTGGCACAGAGGAGAACATGGCATCTTGCGGCTAGTGCACAATGGATAGTGTATTTATTCACTGAGAAATTTTGATTAGTTATAACTGTCATGATATCTTGAAAGTTTAAACACTGCATTCTATGTAATCAAGAGCTATAATACAAATTAGATTATTTAGTAAGTTACAAATTATATTGTGTTAACGAAAATCTATAACAAATTTAACCAGAAAGTACTGAATATGAAATACTTCAGTTTTAATAAAAGGATGGGATACACATATTCAATTCATCAATGGAAATGGATATGCAAATAATAAGCAGGGTTGTGTGGGACATAGAACATAGAACATAGAACGATACAGCGCAGTACAGGCCCTTCGGCCCTCAATGTTGCACCGACATGGAAAAAACTAAAGGCCATCTAACCTACACTATGCCCTTATCATCCATATTAATAGCATGATATGGATAGCAATACTTTGGCTTAACTAACATCTCAAGGATGAAACGTGAGAGACTGGAAGAAAAATTGAATAGTACAGGAAAGGGAGGGGCTTTGGTTTGGAAATGTCCTGTTTTACAATTCATTCAATTAAATCTTTTACTTGCACCTGAGACGTCAGATTGAGTATTGGTTTCAATACCTCAACTGAAAGATGGCAGTTCTGACAGTGCAGCACTCACTCAGTACTGCAGGATTTGTGAGCATAGATTTGTTAGTTACATTTCTGGTGTGGGACCTGACCCCACAACCTTCTGAGGAAATAGCGCTGCCATATGCCTCAGCCAATGTCGGCATGGATGAGGGTTTCAATGTTGGATAAGCTGAGTTAGGAGTAGAAGTGGAAGATGTTCTGAGGTACAAGTAGCTAGTCTTTGATAGAGAGACAAGTAACTGATACAAGTATCACAATCAGAATAAAAGCAAAATACTGCAGATGCTGGAAATCTGAAATAAAAACAGAAAATTCTGGAAAAACGCAAGTCTGACAACAACTGTGGAGAGAGAGAAACAGTTGGGGCGAAATTCTCCGCCCCCCATGACGGGTGGGAGAATAGCGGGAGGGCCTTCCCGACATTTTTGCCGCCCTCCCGCTATTCTCCCCCCCCCCCCCCGCCGAAGTCCCGACCCGAATCGCTGCCGCCGTTTTTTTACGGCCAGCAGCGATTCTCAGCTGTTAGATGGGCCGAAGTCCCAGCCCTTTCCGCCATTTTTACGAACGGCAAACACACCTGGTCTTGCCGTTCGTAAAAACGGCGTCACAAACTCGCTATTAATAACCATGGCACCGATTGGCACGGCCGTACCACGGCCGTGCCAAGGGTGCCATGGGCCCGCGATCGGTGGGCACCGATCGCGGGCAGCGGGCCCGATGCCCGCGCACTACTTGTCCTTCCGCCGCCCCGCAGTATCCATTCGCGGGGCGGCTGAGGGGCAACCCGGCCCGCGCATGCGCGGGTTTCGCGTAAAAACGCGATGACGTCACCCGCGCATGCGCGGGTTGGAGTCTTCCAAACTGCGCATGCGCGGTTGACGTCATATGACGCGTCAGCCGGCGCTAACTCCAGCAAGCGGGCTTAACGATTTTTGTTAAGCCCGTCTTGCCGGAGCCTACGGCGTCGGGCTGCTAGCCCCGACCGGGGACCAGAATCGGTCCCCGGTCGGGAAGGGGCGCGCTGCCGTAAAACCCGCCCGGGTTTTACGGCAGCTTTACGATTTCTCCCGTTTTGGGAGAATCGCGCCCTTGGTGTTTCAAGATGACTCTTCTTCGGAGGTGATTATTTATCACAATCCGAAGTTCAACTCGGTGTGTCAAATAGTGGGCATGATTTTCCCACCACTTGCGCCTGGCACCGATCCTGTTGCAAAAGGTTTCCATTACGGAAGAGGCCCAAAAGCGCTTTTGTGCCGGGAGACCCAACCCTTTACACACTGTGCAATCTAGATCATTTAAATAAATCCATGAGGTTCATTTAAATATGCGCTGCCCGTTTGAGGTTGCACTCACCTGACTCCTGGTCATCACCAGCGAAGTCTTGCTCCAGATTAGTACTGATCACCCTTGAGATCAGGCGCGAAGGCCATGCCACTGGACTCGGAGGGAATTGGAGCCTCCCACCCATCCAGTGATTGGTGACATGTCAGGGCTGTGTCCCTGGCACCAGACAGTGCCAACTTGGGGATACCAGATTGAGACTACCAGGGTGTCAGGGGCAGTGGCTGGGTGCTAGGTTGGCACTGCCAAAGGGTGATGCTTGGGACCTTGCCCATAAAACGATTGGTATGAAGGGTGGGGTTTGAGGAAGGGGTTTGAAGGGAACCGTCAGAGATCCTATTGCAGGGGATGCTCACTTGCGGGGGAGCTGGAGGGGGGGGGGCACGATGACCTGGTGCCCATGATGATGTTTGAGTGTGGGATGGGGTCACCCTCATGCCTGGGTCACGGTGATGGGGGGGGGGGGGGGGGGGTAGGTTGCCCTTCCAGGCAACCTCGGGAGTTGGAGGTGTTGCCCATGTCTGTGGTGGGGGGCAGTCGCAATGTCTGTCAGTGGGGGGTTTGAAGGACGCTCAATCTTACTTTGCGATCAGGACACCTTTCAAAACGGTGCCCCAATCTCGGAGGAACCAGTCTTGCCAACATCTTTGGTTCCCACTGCAGAAAAGTTTCTATGGGCATGATTTAATGGTTATGTTGTGCTTAAGCGAGGGAGCAACAAGGCCATTCAATCATGGGAGAG
Organism: Scyliorhinus canicula; assembly: GCF_902713615.1. NCBI lineage: Eukaryota > Metazoa > Chordata > Chondrichthyes > Carcharhiniformes > Scyliorhinidae > Scyliorhinus > Scyliorhinus canicula. Next base: position 92,524,879 of record NC_052153.1, on the reverse strand, counting down.
GTCGAAATCGAGAAGCGCGCTTGGTGGCGATTGGTTTGCGATCTAACCGGCCCACTCCCGTTTGCGAAATCAGGATCCTGCCATAGCGTAGCGAGAAACCAATAAACACTACTAAACCCAATCTCCATACAATTAATGGGAGTAACCCACTATAAAACAGCAGCAACCCCGTATCTAACAGCCTCCTGTGGTCACGCACCTCCCCAGCAAGTGATCATGCGGGCGCCTATTAGTACTCCTTTTTCAAAATGTGGCGGAAGGGCTGCTGCAGAGACCACGGCTGCTACCGCGGGCACTGAAGTTGCTGCCCTGGTGCTCAGAGGGAGGGGTGGGCAAGCCCCCGGGAGGGTCAGCCTCGATGAGGCCGACATTGGTGGGAGGTGTGGGGGAAGGGGTTGCGGAGCAAGGGGGGATGGTCACCATGGCCTCGGCTGGGAGGGGCTATGGTGGAGGAGATTGAAGATGGAGATGCTCACAGTCCACCATGTTAACCCCCGGACCATGTGATCCCGTTCCAGGGCAACTTCAGCACCAGCCAGCCTGCCCCACCAACCATCCATGACTCCCACAGACCGTGCAGGCTTCTAGCCATGTGACTGAAGGCTATTGCTAATTGGGAATGGGCAATCATAGTTAATGCGCACTTCACAGCTCACGGGTGGATCCCCATAGGTGTGGGTAGACGTGCTTTGTAGCATGTGGGAGTTATTGCCAAGCATCCCAATCACACTTTGATGCCTGGACACTGTGCCTGAACACTGCGGGAGGCAACACCACGAATGCAGAGGCCAATATCTGAGCACTCAGGGGCTGGGCCCCAGCACCAGGGACATTTTCAAGTGCAGAGGGTAGTTATGTGCACCGGGAAGGGGAACAGTGCTCGGTCCAGACAATGTTAGTGCGGGTGTCTGGGTACAGGATGTGGGGTCCGGTAAGCAGGGGCCCCCACTGCGGCCGGGGGTAGGTGGACAGGGGGTGTCGGATGGACTGGGGAGGGCAGGAGCGATGGGGACATGAAGAGTCCCAGGGCAGAAGACACTACTCAGATCCTCCCCCAATTCCTTACAGATATTACACGCAGTGGAAGATACCATGGACCCGCGGACGCTTCCCAGGGAGTGTGCAGGAGAGCTACATCTAGGGGCAGTTGGACATCCCCGGTCTCTTCGAAGACCACCCCTGGATGGCTGGCTAGCTCTTGCAGGATAATGGTTACCAGTTGAGGACCTGGCTAATGTGGCCAGTACAGAGACCGTTGACCGATGCCGAAACCAAATACAACAAGGTGCATGCGGCCACCTGATCTGTCAGTGAGCAGTGCATTGGACTCCTCAAGTTGCAGTTCCGATCACTCTAGTGGTGCACTGTAGTACACCCTCCAGAGGGTCGCCCACTTTATGGTGGTCCGCTGTGTCCTCCACAGCCTGGCACAGCAGCAGTGTGAAGTATTGGAAGTGGAGGGAGAGGAACATGTGTCCATTTTGAACGAGGACAAGGAGGCACCGGACCAAGAGGGGCTGGAGGACAATCCCCGGCAGGACCCACAAGACCAGTCAGTGGATGGAGGACAGGTGAGGGTCCAGCAAGCTCTGAGGGCCAGAGACACCCTCATCCTTGATGGCTTCACATAGGATGAGACCTCATATATTTTCTCCCCCTTCCTCAACCTTCAGCCTTCCCCAACCTGTCCCACCGTCACAAGGTCTGTGTAACTTCACTCCGGGGTGATGGGTGTTTGTCAGCACTGTCAGCTGGTCACTGACTAGGGCGGGGGTGATAATAACCAGCTGAGTGCTGGTGCTCCTCAATCTATGCCATAATCTGGAGGCACTGGGGTCACTTTGTTCCGTGTGCTGTCTCCGAGTTGCACCGTTGTCAAAGGGGTGGGTTTCAGAGGAGCTGGTGGGCACCGTTGCCACTCTGTAGTGTGGCTCCGGGTAGTCACCCAGCACCCCGTTCACCTGGTTGGTGCCTATAGGGCCCCAGGGGTTCACCTCAGGGCGGAGAGGCAGCTGGATCGAGCACCAGCTGCCCCTGCATCATTTGGCTCTGTCGGCCCTGGGAGCTCCCCAATGTCTCCATTGTCAATGGCCTCGCCGATGATCCCCCGTGACTGGGACATGCAATGCCCGACTGGGACAAGCCAAGTCCTTACTTTTCCATGAAGAATGTAGTTAATGTGGAGTGCGATCTAACGGCCTTGTTGCGCCTAACCCGGTGACATGGCGAGGCTGTTCAACTCGATCAGTACACCTCGCGAGATCTTATTAGAGCTCGTGAGGCGGCGCAATCTGGATCTCATGCTTGCTGGGCGAAATTCAGATTAACATATTTAAGTGAGACATTTTGCTAATTTAAACATGTCGTGGGGGGGGGCTGGGTGGGCCCCAGGTAGTCGGACTCTGGGCAGGGTGGTACCCTGGCGCATCCGCTGACACCCCGGCATCCTGAGAGCGCTATCCGCCATTTAAAACTGGTGCCCCAATCTCTTCCTGCATTGGTGAGCTGAACTCCTCATTTCAGGATGTGAGGTAAGTGCGGCCTTGGCGGGGCCTTCCCGACCGAGACCAGAAAAAAAAACAGAGGCCCGTTTGACAGCAGGGTCATTCCTGACACTGCAGGCACTGTAGCCACCTAAGATGGACACTGGGCTAACAAAATGGAGAACTGCTAAGACTGTAGGGAGAAAACAGTTTAGCCAGGACAAGCAGTCTGCAAAGGCTAATTAGCATTCTGCACGTAACGAAACTAGTTTATGGCCAGGTGGAAATCTCAACCAAAGGTGTAAATAGCAAAACGCTTTGCATAGTAATGAGGCAATCCAGATCTGGGCACACTCAATAGCAACATTTGGGTTTGAATGGATACTTTGAGTGGACGCCCAGACGAAACGGCACCAGAAGTATCCATCACAAAAGACCCTAGAGACCGCCCCACCCATCGAGAAGAGACCCTCAGATTGGGGGATTTGTAAGACATCGATTGGGAAATGATCCAATCGATACATGGCAGGTAAAGGCCCGCCCCGAAAAGGCACAGACATTGGGGGCCCTATAAAGATAGACCCCGCACATGGTTCTGTCTGTTTTGCTCCGGCTCCGCTGTTTTTGTGCTCCGGCTTGGACTGCTGTTTTGACTCCGGCCCAGATCTGCTGTTGTATCCTGACTCCGACTCCAGCCGTTGATCCTGTCTTCCATCACCAGCCGTTGAGCACCAGCCATCGTTCAGTAAGTGCCAAAACGACGCTCGCTACGTGAACCCGGCATTGCCTATACATTAATCGACTAGTAACGAACAGAAGGTGCAGCCCAGAAAGGAACAAAGGCCTTGTCCCCTGACCTTGCTGGTTCCTACTTAGATAAGTATTTAGTCGTTTAATAGTAGAAATAGGTATTAGTCTTTAGCGTGTGCATGCGTATTTATTATATTTGTATAATAAATATTGATCGTTGGAACTTACTAATCGGTGTATAGTTTTATTACTTTGAACCTGACCTTGAAATACTTGTGAGGTGTCTATATACGGCACCTGGCGACTCCAAGCTGAAAATACACACACAGAGCTGTAGCAGTGTTAAGCACACGGCCTTTAAACGGAGGCGTGTTAATACACTCCAATAAACGCGTAATACACTCAAGTAAAACGTGCAACAGCACCAAGGAAGACCCAGTTATACATGCCAAAAACAGGACTCTGTTTATTGCATGTAAAATCATGGCCACTAATTTCAATTCAAATGGCCCAGTGGTTACCTCTTTAATTATGACTCATCTTTGGCTTATTAGTGGAACATTGGAAAGTGTGAATGATGCAATATGTGGAGTTTAGCATAACTTTATTATTAACTTCTCCTTTATATTTTACTGCAGGCCCAATCATATTTACATGGACAGACTCAATATCCCATAATCACTACTTGTGGAAAATCACAGAACTAGCAGCAATTGACAAGTAGGTTGGGCAGAACACCCACTACATTTCCATCCAAAAACTGACATTGGCAATGAGGAAATAAAATCCAGGTTTTTTATTTTATAGAAACCAATCCAAAAAGATATGGCACTGATCAGAAATCTTTGATACCTTTTTAAATAAAATATATTCAAGATATACATTGCTCCTCACTTCACCAATTCTGCCCCCATCCACCCACAGACCATACCCTCTGACTTATCAAGGGCACGTCTTATAATGAAGAGACAGAGAGATAGACTTACTGATATGAGATGTACAATTGAACTGTGAAATTTGTGTCACGGTCTTGTTGTAATTCAATTTACTAACTGATCCAGCAATTTATTTTTACATCCCTTCGTGATCTAGTATGCAAAGTGTGGGCATTAATTTTTGCATTTGTCTCATTGATTTTTGCATTGATTTACATTGTTACAGTCACATTGCTACAATTCTCACGTGCTGAAAGGCTATTCACTTAAGGGGTATTACTATGTTAATCGGTGAAGGCTCTCCCTATGACCCATCATTCATTGGTCATTTCCATCTGCTCAATCAGTGCTTTGGGAATGGTGCTCATTATCGTGTAGATACTTAACATTTCAGGAGTAAATCAAAGTATAAAATCTTATCTTTATTGCAGTTTATACCTGAAAGCGCTCATTGTTTTTTGGGAACAAATCTAAGTATTGGTTTGATAGCTGGTAATTATTACTAGCCATAGTGAAATGAAAGTTCTCCATGCCCCCTACATTTCAACATACAGGAGACAAATGGTTAATTCTGAGCAATTTATTAGCAGATAGAAAGAGAAAATGCGTATAAACCAACTTAATGCATGGATCTATGCTTCTATCATTTCATGCACTGCACAAGAGGATAAATTAGTCAAAAACCATTTCCTTTATATTACATATTCAGAGCAGGAGTTGTCAGCTAGACTTCCTGCTATGTCCATGTTCAGCTGATTTTTACAGTGGTAATTTATGACTTCTGCTGCATATAATGACACACTGGATAATAATAGAATAGCGAATTTTAATTACAGTATGCAAATCAGTCAGGCAAAAAATAACCAGCCCATTTTCTAATGAAGAAAGACAATTAAATATGACAGGCCTTTAGAATGGGAGTGATCTGTTTGTATTGAACTGTGATATAAAGCATATTAAAATTGAACACCAACTCAACTAGGAATGTAGGATAAAGAAAAACAAAAAGATTGAAGGGAAAAAATAATTATAAGCTAAGTTTAAACTTACAAAGTGTGTTTAATATCAATATTTCAATTTTATTAGGTGAGCAGAACCTTATTAAGGCATTAGAAGTCGTGCTTGCTGGCTGGAGAGCCTCTTTTCAGGAAGGGCCACTGAACGACAAGCCAAGCAGGCAATGGCAAGGCCAGCTCTTCCCCTGGAATCAAGGCCCTGGGGTAGAAGTCTCGCTAACTGAAAGCTATTGGTATTCAGGCCAACTACTCTTGTGCTCAGTAGCACCAATTGAGAGGCTGTGGCTGCATTTGGAAGGACAGACACCTGAGTCCCAGGATTACTGAGCGACTCAAGCCAAAAGCAAGTAATGTGGGGCTGGTGGAGGTCATGAGGGGAAGGGTGTGGGGGCCAACTGCAGTGCCTTTGATCTAGGAACCTCCTACCCCCTTCATCCCCAGAGGAAACAAGCAGGTCACACAGTTTTGCCTGTTGTGCATACCGCATGGTGGCAGTGGTGGTGGGATGAAGCCCCCACTTAAGCGCCCCAACTGACAGCTGAACAGGAAGGTCGAGCAAGGGCCTTAATTCTGGTGAAGGATGGGGCGTTCTGGTATGCCTCCAAGCTTGCCACCAGCAAGAGCAGAAAATTCTGCCTATGGCCTTGGAACTACCATGCAGTTCAGTTATTGAGAATTAAATGATGTCCTTGCTTTGCCCAATCATATTTTGCACACCTCCACAATTTTAATATTGGCCACTGCCAGGTGGAAACTAACTTGATGCCTCCCTGATTCAGTGGACCAATGCATGACATTGTGTGAGCTTGCACCCTGGAGATTAGGAAGGTATTTGTTTGGAATCCTAGGTTTCCTGATCTCAGCCAGCATTCCAACAGGGGCTGTCCCATTAAATCTGGACAAGAGAAGGGAAAATTCAACCAGTGGTCAATATCTGACCTGCATTATGAACTGTCTATAAAAGACTTTTGGATGAAGACAACATTAAGCTCAAGAGTAATACCCCCATCTTTAAACAGTGTAATAGCGTGTCATATCAAGTGGTCAGTTACAGAATGGCATGCAGTGATCTCGAGAACAATCATTGTCATATGTCATCATTTTCAGGCGAGGACATTCACTTGAACTATTTAAATGCATGTCACATTTTCCAGGATGAGGTTAATGTAGTGGTAAAAAAATAAAATGTGAAATAAAAAGGACAACTGAAACCAATAATTATTGAACTCCATCACGTGGAATGTTGTACAGTAACAAAAGGCATTAGATGATTAAGAGTAGTTCTGTTACTTTCCAATAGTTCTTTCTGAAAAATATAGACAACTAAAATACTTTGTGTGGCGACTAGGGGATTTTCACAATAACTTCATTGCAGTATTAAGGTAAGCCCCCTTGTGACACTAATAAAGATTATTATTATGTTTTTCAGTTTCAGGATGTTAAATCATAATGAAGTTAGGTTTCTTTTCTTTTCAAAAGAGATTTTGAAGTAATATATTTGAGTGTTCTAGATTTACAGAAAGAATTTACGAGTGTTGATTAAACAAGTTATGCACTATAGTGCAAGGTTCAGTTGTTCTGGGACAGTGCTAAAATAATCGAAAAAGTTAGAGGAAAGGAATCGAAGCAGTTTTAGTTTTATACCTAATTACTCGAGTATTGTGAAGGAAGTTATAAGACAAGACCACAGAAGAAGACAATGTAAATATTCTCAGTCAACATGAATTCCTGTAGAGAGAATAGATTGAGAGAGATGGTGAGAAGGCAGTGGGCAGGATTCTCTGTTTGCCGACTCCGAAATTGCAAAACCCAATTGGGCGGAGAATGCGGAAATTGCGGCAGCCGACAATTTGACACCAAATCACGATTCTCCGTCACCTCGACAGCGCGCAAATGCAGTCCGGAATGCACATACAGTAAACACCATTTGCATATCATTAACAGGCCCAACCAGGTATTCTCCGGGGCCTCCATGGATCTCCTCCTCCAATGGGCTGAGTTTCCGACAGCGCGGTTCACGTGTGCTTTTACAAATCGTGAAACTGACGTTGTGGCTGCTGAGGGAGCGAGAGAGGAGGTACGTAAAGTGTCCAGCATCACCATAGTTTGCTGAAAGTTGTACTGCTGGCTGAGGGGCTTCTGCCAGGGCCGGGCAGAGTAGCGGGGGGTGGCCAGGAGGTGAGCTGTGGGGTCAGGGTGGATGGACACGGAACACCATTTCCGCAGCTGGCAAAGCAGCCATCCAGCTGCACATGCCGCTGACTGGCTACTGTGAACTTAGTGCCATGCGTCATGTCGGTCCCCCCCCCCCCCCCTCCCAAGTGACTCCCCTGGGTGCCCTCTGGCACCAGCTGACCCATCAGCTGTATCGGCACACCCCAGCACAACTAGTGCCGTCTGGTTGGTTGGGATGAATGTGTGTGGGGATTGTAATGTGTATGTGCGGCTGCAGCTTGTCAGCCTCCCGAGTGTCAATCCCGGACCCACCGAATCCCGCACCATTATTCATCGGAATCGATTGTGTTCCATGCGGCGCAGGTGCTAGCCCCTTAACAGTAATGGAAGCGGTCCAGGTGCGGCACTAGTTTTGTTGTCGTGAAAGTCCACGAATTCTGCACTGGCATCAACACTAGTCTCAGGAACAGAGAATCCCGCCCAATCAGTTTGTTTGTTTGAACAAACACTTTTTCACATTTGTAACAGTTTGAACATAATTCAAATCGCCTCAATTTTCAGGTGTGAGGACCATAGTTTGCGGCATGTCTGGCCCATTCAGATCGAGGACACAAAATTGGTTTACCCACGTCATCTGAAAGGTTTCTGTACAGGAATCTGCACTTCAAACACTGGCCCCCTGTTCTCAGTGCCGCTGGCATGGTCTGCACATAGCCAGTGGAACCGGCAGCATTGTTTCCTGATCATGTGTTACAGCTGATAAGCTTTTTTTTAAAAAGCAGGCTGTCTCTTAAAGTGAAGGTGGAGAAAAGATTGTCATGATGGTGATTTTTGAAAATGAAGACCAAGGTCCAGATTGATGGTTGTGGTGCAGACAGCCATTAATGATGCAGACGGACAGGAGGAGAGAAGCCATGGCTCTGTAAAAGGCAAGGAAATCCTCAAGGACCAATCTCAGAAGGGAATGGAAATAGGTAACCTGGATGGTCAATGCCTGCAATGTGGACCTGAGAATTTGGCAGCAGTGCCACAAGAGGTCTAATGACTTGATACGCTTGCTCAACAACGGTGAATGCATCTTCACATGACATCGCTTACCCATCATTGAAAATCCATCCATTTGTGTTCATCACTCAGCTTACATTCCCAACCTGCTTTGTATCATCAGCAGACTTACATGCATTACTCTTGGTCTCTTTGTCTATGTCATTAATATATATTGTAAATAGCTGACGCCCAGCACGGGCCCTTGTGGTACTCCACTCATCACAGCCTGTCAACCTGAAAATATCTTGTTTATTCCCACTTCTGCTTCCTGTCCATTATTCAATCCTCTCTTAGCCTCAACTCCATGCGCCTTTTAAATTGCATGTTAACCTACTGTGTGGCACCTTATTGAATTTGTATTGGAAATCAAAGTTTGCTACATATACTGGTTATCTAACCTACTAGTTACATCGTCCAACTCTAATGAATATGGAAAATACAGATTTCCTTTTGAAAAACCATGCTGGCATTGTCAAATCACACGAAGATTGTTAAGATTTCCAGAATAATAAATAAATGTCAGCATTTACGCAGCTTCTGATGTCAGGCTAATTGGCCAGTAGTTTCTTCTTCTTTTTAAAAAAAAATTTAGTGTACCCAATTTATTATTTCCAATTAAGGGACAATTTAGAGTGGCCAATTCACCTACCCTGCACAACTTTGGGTTGTGGGGGCGAAACCCACACAAACACGGGGAGAATGTGCAAATTCCAAACGGACAGTGATCCAGAGCCGGGATTGAACCTGGGACCTCGGCACCATGAGGCAACGGGGCTAACCAGCTGCCCCCTTCTTCTTTTCTCTCCCTCCTTTCTCGAGTAGTGGTGTCACATTAGCAAACACCTGCTGGGACTGTTCTAGAATCGAAGACATTTTGAGAAAATAAAACTAGCACACCCACACTCTATAGCTACCTCTTTTAGAACCTTAGGATATAGGCCATCAGGTACTGGGGATTTATCAGCTTTTAGTCCTTTTAAGTTTCTCTAATAGTTCTCCTCTGCTGATTTTAATTTTCTCACTTTTATTAGCCCTCAGGTTAACCTCTACTTCTGATCTGTAATTTGTGCCTTTGATTGAGACGACAGACACAGAGATGGATTTTCATGTTGCTGGTGGAAATTGGGAGAAACAACTAATTCTCTTCCAACCACCACTGCTTTGCAATCCCACCTTGGTCACTAAATTGGCAGCAGGCAGCATCTTCCACGGTCCAGGCCTTGAATGTAGGTGGAAATATAGGCAGGCAGAGACCAGGGCAGGAAGGTTAAGGGGCCCACCTCCATTATCAAAACTCCTCGGCCCAGTGCTCCTAATGCAATCAGTACCTCATCTCTATATAGTTGAAAATTCTGACCTTTTTAAAACACCCCAATCCCCACATCCTCAGCCAACATAACACCTCACCCTCAATCCCATCAAGCATTTTATTGACAGAGCTCTGGCATTATATCAGTTGGAGACTGTTGAATAGCCTGTAAACTCCTTGATCAAACAGACAACTGTCAAGCCATCTGTGCAAACACAGTCAAATACTTGCAAAACAATTAGGCAGTTGGATTTCAGCAAATGGTCAATAAAACGCCCAAATAAACAAACAGACTTTAGAACTGCTATCTCAACAGATGACTCTACGTAAAATAAATGGAAAAGGATTAAACATTCACATATTGACAACATTCTGGGCCCGCCCTTTCAATAATGTGAAATGTATTCTAACTTTTTATCCATTAGATCATTTTTAAAACTTCATCTGAAGACAATTAAAATGTTGATCTTTGCCTTGACACCCCAGCGGTTAACCAGTAAACATATTATGAAGGGGCAGTTACACCTTCCAGTCGCAGCATTATCATAACTCAGCTTAACGAACACTGAAGCAACTTATTCTGCAGTGTTTAACGATGGTCAATCCATTGTTCATTTCCCAGAGCAATGTCTTGACCAATCAGAGTTAATCTGCCCAGTTTTAATTTTAAAAAAGTTGGACAATTCATTTTTCCATGCTATAGTCTCATGGCAACATCTCCACCAATCAGAAGCCACTGCCGACTCATGAGCACTGTCTTCTTATGCAGTATAAATTGTTGTTCCTCTGCTACAGTTGGTAATTCTCACGAGCTAGCCTGAGGAGTACAAGACGCATAGCTTTGTTAGCATGTCTCTTTTCTTCAGCAAGTAATTGTATTTATTTGAGGCCAATCATCTCCACTCCAGGACATCACTACAGAAGTACCGCAGGATAATTTCCTAAGTCCGATCATCTTTAGCTGCTTCACCAATGGCCTTCCTTCTATTCTGAGGTCAAAGTGGGGATGGTTGCTGATGAATGCACAGTGCTCAGTCCAGTTCAGAACTCCTCATAAAAGTCAGTGTGTACCTGCATACTGCAAGAGCGGTTAACCTTCAGGCTTGGGATGACAAGTGGCTAGGACAAGTTCCAGGACAAGTGCCAGGCAATGACCACTTCCAACAAGAGAAAATCTAACCATTTTCCCTGACGTTCAACAGCTTTAGCATCACTGAATCCTGAACTATCAACAGTCATGAGATTACTGTTGACCAGAAACTTCACTATACTAATCATTTAAATACTATGGGTGGAATTCTCCGCAGGGGGCCGAATTCGTGAAGGCCGTCGTGAACTCGGCCGAGGTTCACGACGGCCTCGGAGCCCGCTCCCCGCACCTAATTCACCCCCACCCGGGGGGCTAGGAGCAGGCCTCCGTCTTTCTCGGCAGCGACCTCGTCACGCTGAGAATGTGAAGTCATCCGCACATGCGCGGGTTGCCGGTTCCAACCCGCGCATGGGCGGATGACTTCATCGCGCAGACGGCACGAGCCCGCGCATGCGCGGTGGCCGTCTTTCTCCTCAGCCGCCCGGCAAGACGTAATCTTGCCGGGCAGCGGAGGGGAAAGAGTGCATCCGTTTTGGACGCTGGCCCGATGATTGGTGGGTACCGATCGCGGGCCTGTCCCCTCCCGAGCACAGTCGTGGTGCTCCCGTCCCAATCGGGCCCCTAGATGCCCCAAACGGGCATCTGGCGCCCGTTTCACGAATGCAACGACCTGGTGTGTTTGTCGCCGTCGTGAAACGTGCGTGAAGGGCCGACAGCTCGGCCCATTGGGCTCGGAGAATCGCCGTTCGCCACGATTTTTCCGAGCGGGGGGGGGGGAGAATCGCGGGGGGGGGGGCGCTAGAGGGGCATAAGAAATGTCGGGGGGCCCTCCCGCGATTCTCCCAGGCCGCGTGGGGAGCGGAGAATCGCGCCCTGTAGCTGCAAAAGCAGTTCAACTAGCTCACATCCTGTCTCCCCAAATTTTGTCTACCATCCACAAGACACAAGTCAGAATGGAATACACTCCACATGGGGAGAAGCTGGATACCATCCAGGACAAAGCAACCTGCTTGACTGGCACTCAGCCACCACATTAATTACACTAATTATTCACTCCCTCACCTCGAGCACACAGTAGCAGCAGTGTGTACCACCGACAAATGCACTGCAGCAACTCACCAAGCTTCCTTCAACAACATCTTCCAAACATGTGATCTCTACCACCTAAAAAGACAAGGGCAATGGACACATCACAGTATCAAAATCTGAACATTTCCCTTTAAGCCACTCAATTCTCCTACTTGGAACTAAATAATCAATCCTTCACTGTCACTGGATCAAAATCCTTATCTACATTATGGGTACATCTGCACCATATGGACTGCAATGGTTCAAGGTGGCAGCTCACTTCCACCTTGTCAAGAGCAATTGGGACAGGCAACAAATGTTTATACTGCCAGCAACACATGACTATCATGTTGGCTGTAATGCCGAGAATTACTTTTAAATTCAACTGCAAGTTTTCAATATCTTTCTATATGCTGCTGCTTACTTTTCAGACCTCACTTGGTGGCAATGTTGCTTCTCCAAGTTCTGTTTCCCAGGTCCATTGATCAACGCAGATAGGTATGTTTTAAAAGCATAAGGATTAGGCCATTTGGCCCTTGAACCTGCTTTGCCATTCAATGAGATGATGGCTTATCTGAATGTGGCCTCAACACCACTTTCCTACCTGCCACCCATAACTATTTACTCGGAGATCAAAAATTTACTTTGGCCTTGAATATATTCAGTGAGCCAGCCTCTGTAGCACTTCACAGTCGAGAAATCCAAAGATTAATTGATCCTTTGAGAGAAGAAATTCCTCCTCATCTCTGCATTAAATGGGAAATCATTTATTTTGAAACTGTTCCCTAATTCTAGGCTGCTTCCTGAGTGGAAAGGAATATATGTCAAGCCCCCTCAGAATCTTAATAAGACTATTTCTCATCCTTCTAAACTCCAATGAGTACAGGCTCTACCTACTTCCATTTTTCTCTCTTTTTCATTTAAAAACAAAATTTGTTCTGCGTGTGATGGAGCAGTAGGGGCCGGGCCTGTCCCCCATGATGACTGGGGGAGAGGTAGAAGGGCCAGTTCCCGATGCTGATGGGAAAAGCAGACAAGGGCAGGTCCTGACATTTGCCAGCCCCAGCAAAGATTTTCACCCATTGCAGCAGCGAGAGAGCATGAGGTGAAAGCAACACCAGTGTCCCTGCCCACCAGCAATTTCCACAGCAACCAAGGCAACAACATCAGAAAGAGGGGAAAAGTAACCTTTGGGAGACAGAGAGAATCTCGGGGTGAATGATGCAGGACCTCAGGATGCAGTGGGATAGGACCTCAGGGCGCAGGGGGGACAGGAGCACGTGTTGGAGGAGCGGGGGGTGGGGGAGGTGATGAGGACACTGAAGCTCAGGGACTGGGGGACTGGAGCTTTGAAAAGCTTTATTTGAACTTCATTACGATTTTTATTGAGCCACTCCTGCTGCCTCTCTCTGACAAGCCGGCTGCATTTTTTCTCCCTGACTCAGGACTTTGTTTGCCTGCTTCAGTCTCTTTCTAAGACACTGTTCTCAGCCTCATTTCATCCTCTTTACACATCATCATTTGAATTAATAACCTAGACTACTGCCTGTTTCATCCCTGTTCACTGGCTTTCAAAACTGGTATATTAGTTTTCAGTGTACTATCAGTTCTTTTCATACTTGTGTCACAGTTGATGGATGGGAAAGCAAAGACGATAAAAATGTTCTGGATGGGTGAAAATGATGGAACTGAGGAGACGGGAGGTAGGAGTGGGGAATGATGGCGGAAGGTTAGGCCTTGGTGCAGAGGATCTGAATTTTAGGGCAAAAGCAGTAAAAGATGAAGAGGAAGACAGTCTTGAAGGACTGCAGGACGGGGAGCAAGAAATCACAAGAGCTAAATATCCAGGGAATAATTGCGAAGAAACAGGAAGTTACTGTGACTAGCTCAACTGTGCAGCATGACAGGAATAATGAGGAGAAGGAAAGGGCAGCAGCAGATGCAATACAGCCTTCAGTGTCACTATTTTCTCACTATGTCATCCACTGAATTCCCCCCAAAATTAAATAAAGGGGGAAAGAAGTAGTAGGTTCAGAGAAAGAAGATCCAGAGAACCAGGAACACAAAGACAACAGAGCCACACACAAGCGATGAGGACCATTTGTGAACTTCTAGTGAGAAATGCCATGGGAAATGGACAAGTGTTCTGATATAATTGCTACTCCATAGGGAACTCAGCAGCACAGTGCCTTATATCAATATGCTAATGTGCTATATACTCCAACAAAGAAATTGGATCTGTTAACATAAATACATTATTTTTGCCAAAGGCTAAATTTTAGAATTTGATTCTGAATTCCACCTACTGGCTAACAAATCGGTTCTTGTGTAATATAATTTAGAAATCTATTAACAGTGCTACTATTTTGGTTAACCATAATTACAAAATTCCAAGAACAAGAGGGTGAAAACTTCCATGGTAGTGCAACCTTCTTGACAGAAAATATAAGAGTTATATATAGTAACAGTTATTAACTGAATATATAGAATATATTAACAGTTTCAAATTCCTAGGGGTGCACATCTCCAAAAATCTGTCCTGGTCCACCCGTGTCGACGCTACCACCAAGAAAGCACAACAGCGCCTATACTTCCTCAGGAAACTAAGGAAATTCGGCACGTCCACATTAACTCTTACCAACTTTTACAGATCCACCAAAGAAAGCATCCTATCAGGCTGCATCACAGCCTGGTATGGCAACTGCTCGGCCCAAGACCGCAAGAAACTTCAGAGAGTCGTGAACACCGCCCAGTCCATCACACAAACCTACCTCCCATCCATTGACTCCATCTACACCTCCCGCTGCCTGGGGAAAGCGGGCAGCATAATCAAAGATCCCTCCCACCCGGCTTACTCACTCTTCCCACTTCTTCAATCGGGCAGGAGATGCACAAGTCTGAGAACACGCACAAACAGACTCAAAAACATCTTCTTCCCCACTGTCACCAGACTCCTAAATGACCCTCTTATGGGCTGACTTCATTAACACTACACCATATATGCTTCACCCGATGCCAGTGCTTATGTAGTTACATTGTATATCTTGTGTTGTCCTATTATGTATTTTCTTTTATTCCCTTTTCTTCCCATGTACTTAATGATCTGTTGAGCTGCTCGCAGAAAAATACTTTTCACTGTACCTCGGTACACGTGACAATAAACAAATCCAATCCAATCCGATCCAAATCACAAATATATATTGTGAATAGCTGGGAGCCTAGCACCAACCCCTGAAGAACTCCGCTAGACACCGCCCGCTTGCTAATTTAAAAACGACCCGTTTGTTGTGTTCCGTGTTCTTATATAGGAATTAATCTACGGAACTGCTGGTGACGTAGCCAGAACTAGGTTTCATTAATGCACACGTGGTAAGGTAATGATCAGATACAGACCAAGTTATCATTGAGTTACATTCGACTCTCCTGGAACTACCCTTATGCACGCCTGTTCTCATGTATGCCTTCCAACTGTCTGCTGATAACTGGAAGTCACCTGACATATCAGATGCCACCTGCTGGTGGGAGGTCACTCAGCTGAGTACATGTAATATTATCTGTGGCATATCACCAAATTCCCCTTCCTTAAGAGATGTTGATGTTTGTGTATAAACATGATTACTTTCTTTACTTTATACATTTGTAATATGCATAAACAATAAACACAAATTTAACTAGAGAGTCCAGAGACATGATATGCCTAATCAGTGTTGCCCTGTCGCACAGGTCATTGTGCCTCCCTCGTGGCATTGCCCCTGTGATCACTTGGGCTGTTGTCAGCCTTTTCGATAACAGGTTTGCGTGCCGATCTCTTGCTTCGTATCCTTTGAACAGCAGCATGGTGGCACAGTGGTTAGCACAGTTGACTCACAGGTCCAGGGTCCCAGGTTCAATTCCCGGCTTGGGTCACTGTCTGTGCGGAGTCTGTACATTCTCCCCGTGTTTGCATGGGTTTCCTCCGGGTGCTTCTGTTTCCTCCCACAGTCCAAAGATGTGCAGGTTAGGTAGATTGGCTATGGTAAATTGCCCTTAGTGTCCAAAAAAAAGGATAGGAAGGAGGTGTGGGGATAGGGTGGAGGTGTGGGGATAGGGTGGAGGTGTGAGCTTAGGGTGCTCTTTCCAAGGCTGGTCCAGACTCGATGGGCCAAATGGCCTCCTTCTGCACTATAAATTTAAAGACTGTGCCTTTTGGAGGGATGCCTCCTAAATGGACGCATGTGTGTCACCAGCTTCTTCTTTTTCAGTTTCTTTCCTTAAAGCTGTTTGCTGCTTCAGTGAATGTTCTCTATCTCTTTTGTCTCTGGCTTGTCACTCATTAATTCACCTTCTTCTTGTCTGATTTTGCCAATGGGCTGAGCTAGCTTTCCCATTCTTCTCCTCCTTTTTGTTTTAACGATTATTTTGCAATTTATTTTCTTTTTATGTTTGGGTTTGGCAACCCCTGTTTCGGTGGTGGTCCGCACCCTGTGCGTAGCAGTATGCGGATTCTCAGTTGGGACCTGTGGTGCCAGCGCATCTCCATGGAATTGTTTGGCCACGCCCAATTCTGCACCCGCATGTGGAGGTTGGGGAGCCTTTCTCTCTGTGCCTGGGTGGAAGTTACATCTATAACATCAGGTGCTGTCCCTTCTTGGCTTGTTGGAACAACTATTAATGGCTCCTCATCACTGGAAATGATGATACAAACACTCTCTGGCCCTGATAATCCAGGCAATCGATCATCTGGTCTTGCCCTAGTATATATGTAATCCGACGAGCAACATAGCGATGTGGTCATCAGCTCCTTTAACTCACCTTCCAGTGGAGTAACCTCGAGCAGCAGGGAGTCGATTACCGGAACCATTTCAGAGACGATTCACCATGTGCCTATGGAGCCGGTGGCTCTGCCATTGGTTTTATGTCTAGTGCTATCACCTCATCATGGCCTCGAAACCATCTTACCAGCGTTTTCTCATCGATCTCCACTGGCGCACTCTTGGAGTCATCATTTTCATCAGCATTGGAGTTAATATCATCGTGTTCATCATCGACATCTTCGTACTCTTCAACAATATCCTCAAACTCATCATCACAATCTTCGTACTCACCATAAGAAGTCTTACAACAGCAGCTTAAAGTCCAACAGGTTTGTTTCGAATCACTAGCTTTCGGAGCATTGCTCCTTCCTCAGTTCGTACTGACCATCACTATCTTTGTACTGATTATCAATATCCTCATACTCATCATCATCATCTTCCGTGAAGTATAATACTGCTTGCGGGCGTCAATGCTCATGCAGGAATTGACCTAGTTTTAAATCAGCAGCCAGTCTTGTTGCAGTACTTCCATATAATACGCCATGTTTCGGAACCTTAGGGGAAAGAGAAGAAATTGAACTAAAGAGTTATTTATCATTTTGTCAGTCTTCCAGTGGATATGGCAGCCTGTACATCCCGTAATTGTAAATACAAAGAAGCCTGCCCCATCAGGTTGCGACGCCAACTGGTATGTTTTTGTGAGCGCTTCATTCATGAAGTGATCATTCGATTCAAACTTGAACTCCTGGGTGAAGCTCATTGGCTGTCCACAATCTGAAAGGTTTACTGCAACATCCTGTAGATGCTTTAAAATGGGATCCTCATGCTTCTGTACCAGGTGGCTGAGCCGGTCTTCATTTTCAAAGACCCACAGCCAGAACTCCGCTGAATACTTTGCATTCTCCATTAACGTCTCTGGCTAATCGTCCTCCACTTTCACTATTGGGGCTGGTTTAGCTCACTCAGCTAAATCGCTGGCTTTTAAAGCAGACCAGCAGGCCAGCAGCACGGTTCTATTCCCGTACCAGCCTCCCCGGACAGGCGCGGAATGTGGCGACTAGGGGCTTTTCACAGTAACTTCATTGAAGCCTACTTGTGACAATAAGCGATTTTCATTAAGGGGCTGGTTTAGCTCACAGGGCTAATCGCTGGCTTTTAAAGCAGACCAAGCAGGCCAGCAGCACGGTTCGATTTCCGTACCAGCCTCCCCGGACAGGCGCCGGAATGTGGCGACTAGGGTTTTTTTACAGTAACTTAATTGAAGCCTACTCGTGACAATAAGCAATTTTCATTTTTCATTTTTCATTATCTCATCAGATAGCTGCGCCATCGTATCTGGCTGCGAGTCGGTGTAACTTTTTGTCGGCTCACTGACTGGGATGAACAACCGCTGACCTGGGTTTGGGGTCTCACATGCATCCGCCCGTCGGATAGACACTTGTTTCATGCCCACAATGGAGAATATTACAACATAGTTTCTGTTATGTACCCATGCTTCCAGGTCACATTCCCCCAACGTCTCAAATTCATTCTCACTGTAGTCGATCAATGTTCTTGGCCGATTACAACTTTCGGCGGCACTCGCAAGCCGTGCAGATCACCCAAACTGAGGAGGTTTGCTTTCACCCCCGTGTCAAGTTTTCATTTTATCAATGTGTCATTCAACATCACTGAAATGGTCCACCTCTTTTCGACTGTATCAGCTAGATTAGAACTGTCGCTCCAATTGGTCATCAGAGTTTCTTAATCCTCCATTTTGGAACTCCTAGTGTCCTTAGTTGAAATGAAATGAAAAATGAAAATCGCTTATTGTCACAAGTAGGCTTCAATGAAGTTACTGTGAAAAGCCCCTAGTCGCCACATTCCGGCGCATGTTCGTGAAGGCTGTTACGGGAATCGAACCGTGCTGCTGGCCTGCCTGGGTCTGCTTTCAAAGTCAGCTATTTAGCCCAGTGTGTTAAACAGCCCCAGATGAGATCCACAAAAAATAATTCTTCAAGGGTCATCTCATTAACTGACTGATCGATTCCATCTGGTTCACCGCAGGACATAAAAAATACTGTTTCGCCAAATGGACAACACAGCCGCACCTGGAACAGACTTTTCCAAAGGCCGGACATCGCTGTGGGCCATGTCGATTGCTTGAAATGGCCGCCTGCACTGCGACCACGCTTCTTACTGATTTGCATCACAGCGCTAATGGCGCTGGCATCTTCCTCTATGTTGACGCCAAAATGCTTTGAGATGAGTGTGCTGATTTGCTGTGCAGCTAACTAACTCACTCGCATGGCAAATCTTTATTGCATTTTCCAATTTCAGGTCTTCTTCCCGCAGCAAACTCCTGTAGATTTGTCAAGCATCATTTTTCCTTCATAAATCCATTCTGACTCTGCCCGATCCTCCCAATATTTCTAAATGCTCTGCTATAAAATCTTTGATAATGAGTTCTATAATTTTCCCCACCACTGGCATCAGGCTTACTGGTCTATAATTCATTGTTTTCTCTCTACCTCCCTTTCTGAATATTGGAGTTGCATTAGCTACCCTCCAATCTGCAGGAACTGTTCCAGAGTCTATAGAATTCTGGAAGATGACCATCAATGCACCTACTATTTCCAGAGTTACTTCCTTAAGTACTCTGGGATGTAGATTATCAGGCCCTGGAGATTTAGGAATCTTCAATCCTATTAATTTCCCCAACACCATTTCTCAACTGATATTGATCCCCTTCAGTTCCTTCCTTTCACTAAACCCTGCTTTCCCCAACATTCCTGGTGTATGATTTATGTCCTCATTGTGAAGACAGAACCAAAGTATGTGTTTAGTTGCTCAGCCATTTCTTCGTCCCCTATTATACATTTCTCTATTTCTTACTGGAAGGGGCCTACATTTGTCTTCACCTATCTAATTCTTTTAACACACCTATCAAAACTTTTGCAGTCCATTATTATGTTCCCTGCAAGCTCATACTCTATTTTCCCCTTCTGAATCAATCCCTTGGTACTTCTTTGCTGAATTCTAAACTGCTCCCAATCCTCAGACTTGTTGTTTTACTTGACGGATTTGTATTCTTCTTCCTTGGATCTCATACTATCTCTAATTTCCCTTGTAAGTCATGGATTGGCCACCTTTCCCATTTAACTTTTGTGCCAGACAGGAATAAATTTTTGTTGCAGTTCCCCCATGCGCTCCTTGAATGTTTGCCATCACCTATCCACTGTCATCCTTTTAAGTAATGTTTCCCAATCTATCATCGTCAACTTGCGCCTCATGCCATTGCAGTTTCCTTTATTAAAATTCAGGACCCTAATCTTAGAATCAATTACTTCAGTTTCCAACTTGATGAAAATTCTCTCATATTATGTTTTTTTTCATGTTAAATTGCATCCGAGAACGAGGATGCACAGTTTAAAAATAAAGGGCGGGATTCTCCGCCCCACTGCACCCGTTTCCGGGAGTGGGATCCTGCGTTCCAGCAGTCGGCCAATGGGGTTTCCCATTGTGGGCATCCCCGCACCGTGGGGAAATCTGCGGGTGTGAGTGCGCTGCCCGCAAAGCAGAGGATCTCGCTGACGGAGAATCCCGCCCAAGGAGTGTGCCATTAAAGATGGGGGAAGGAGAGGGGTTTTTCGTTTCTGTGGAACTCTCTCTCCGAGAAAGCAGTGGAGACAGAGTCAATAAATATTTTCAACACTGATTTAGATAGATTATTGACTGACAAGGGAATCAAAGATAGGAAGTAAAATGGCAGATTATTGACTGACAAGGGAATCAAAGGTAGGAAGTAAATGGCGCTGTGGCAACAATTAAATAAATATCTTATTGAACGGCAAAGAGGCTCGAGGGGCTGATTAGGCTACTCTTGCTCATAATTTGATTGTTCATATGTTGCACATATGTACTGGATAAAGTGAGACAAAATAGACTGCTTTTAAATTTCCAGCCAAAACTAACAACATTGAAAAGGTCTCTGAACCTGCGAGGGGGTCCGAAGCAAAAGTAGTTCAACCAGACCCCATTCAATTCTAAATAGCTACACTTGGATGAGTATTAATTCGTTCAAGAATACAGTATAGACCACTCACTCAAAACAACTAGAAGCATGGTGAAATGTTAGGTGGATTTGTCATTCTAAATTTCGCCTTCATGTCCAAAGGTTAGGTGAGGTTATGAGTTACACGGATAGGGCGGGGGAGTGGGCCTGGGTAGGGTGCTTTTTTCAGAGGGTTGGCGGAGACTCAATGGGCTAAATGGCCTCCTGCACTGTCGGCATTCTACAATTCTATGTTGACTTATCTGGAAGAAACAAATAACACTAGCTATAAATGTTCCATCGGCAAATGACATTATACTTTCAGGGCTGTACTTTTCTGTTGACTAGAAAGAGTTCCAAATTGTCAAGGGAAGTGAGTGGTGATCAGACCCAAAATGGACAAGTCTCTGTGTTCAAGTGATTTTAACATTCGTGCAGAATGGAGATAAGTGCCTTTCGGACAAGCGAGCCTGGCACAAAACACATCTCTCCATCCATTCTCCGAATAGTGACTTCACATGTAGTATTTGCAATCGGTTATGCAAAATCAAGACTTGGTCGAATGTCACACATGACATAATACCGAAGTAGAATGTAAACTTTTATTTTGCTGTACACTCACCCATCAAAGTGACAAAAGAAACCATCATTCATTAACAAAAGAATAACAATATTAATTACAAATATTTTTAAAATGGTGGCATGAATTTATTGTGCAAATGAATAATGCAACGATAATATCATCATTAATGTAGACCCTGTAGTTCAGTTAATTTAGGCTAAGTTAATTTAGTTCATTTCCTTGCAGTGAATAGATAGATCTAACTCCTCAAGTAGGCATGATAATACAAGGATTGTAACTCTAGAAATCAATAAACCTTTGTAGAATACTTTTAAACGCACTGTATTTCTATTTTCCTCTTTGCAATATTAACCTATCCCTTCTGAGTAATTCAAATAGTTTCTCAGATTTCTTAAACAGTTCCTCTAATGAGATTACATAACAGCCAATTTGGACAAACAGTTCATATTCCAGAAAAAAAATACAAGCCTTCCTGAATACCTGATCTCTTTTCAGTCAAAAACAAACTGAACCACCTGAAATGTCTGGCTCGTATTGCAAAGTTATGCATTAGAATAACTCTCAAGTCTATTACCATAGCATAGGGAGACCATAGCAAACTTTGCAACATTGGGCTGGATTCTCATTCTGGAGACTAAGGCTTGGATTCTTCGCCGCTTGCAGCCGGTAGCAGAGTTCCCAATGCAGCGGGGAATCATACGTTGGGGATAAAACGGGATCGGCACCCCTAATCTAATGCTACATGCCCCATGCTGGCAGGCCAATGCAGCTGTGTCATTTGAACTCATTTTCATCCGAGTAATGGGTCAGGCATCCGATTCTCCATGCCTCCGTGATGTTCTGGCCCTTCAGCCGGGATTCACGTGGATTGGTTCAAGTATTTTTAAGTGTGGGAGTGTGGCCCTGACGGGGTTGACCTCACTGTGGGTCAAGGGGGTAAGTGTTTAATGTAGGAGCCCCAGATTCCATCTGAGCACTTCCTCATCCTACCCCCCATATCAGAGACCACCCCCCCCCCCCCCCCCCCTCCCCCAGTCCAGTCACCTATGCCTGCAAGCTAAAGAGCAGTCCTGGAAGAAACAGTGAAAAAGCTGTGAAGCTTCTGTTCCACTCACTTCAAAGAGATATAGCTTTTAGCACGCTGGGAGGATCGGTCTCTGATGGGGGTATCAGGTATGGGGGTGGTCTCTGATATGGGTGTCTGATGAGGGGTTCCCTGATGGGGATTCGGTGGGGGTGGGGGGTCAGGTCACTCTCGTAAGTGTGTTGTGGAGGAGAGGTGGGGTGTGACCCAGAAATTCCTACGGTGGTGGAGGGAGAATGCTCCTACTTGTCAGTGGGGGCGGGGGCAGAGGCAGGATTTGCATTGTGGGGGATAAGGGCGCCAGCTACTGGACTTCGGTCTTTGGCTACCCAATCAAAATGGTGGCCCGATAGCAGCATTCAGAACAAAATTCCGGGAGCTCCCCGCCATGCAAAAACGTGTTTGGCAAAGGAGTGCGAAATGCTCCTGGGTGCCACTCCCAGCGCCAGTGGAGACCAAGAGCGATTCTACCCTGGCTGGATAACGGGATTCTCCGCCGGCGGGATTCTCTGTTTTGCCGGCGTCCGGGGCTTTCCCGATGGCGTGGGGCTGCCCCACAATGGGAAACCCCATTGATCGGCCGGCCAGTGTAACTGAGAATCCCACTGGTGTGTCGGGGCAGAAAAGTGGTGCGGCGTGGCAGAGAATCCAGCCCATAGTCTCCCAAACGGAGAATACTGCCCTTAGTTCCACCGGAGTAGAATCCATCCAGCAGATATTCAGGTTATGTAAATGGGCCAGCACACTGCCCAACCGAACCCTGGCCCCGCTGGCATCTGATTCACTGGGGTCAGGAATCGAGTTCACAGCCTGACAAGCTGGAGCAGCTCGTATGAAAAGAAGATGAGTGCTTAAAGACCTGCTCCTAGATTCCTGGAGTCGGAGATCGACCAATTGCTGGACATCATTGAGGAGAGGAGGGACACCCTCTTCCCCAGAGTGGAGCAGAGACTTAAGCCAGTCATTCTACAATGCCTGGAATGAGGTGGAAGAGGCTGTGGGTGCTACCAGCCTTATCAAGAGCATACAATACCATGGGTGGCACGGTGGCACAGTGGGTGGCATGGTGGCACAGTGCTTAACATTGTGGCCTCACAGCTCCAGGGACCCGGGTTCAATTCCGGCCTCAGGTGACTGCATAGAGGTTTCTCCGGGTGCACCGGTTTTCTTCCACAGTCCAAAAATGTGCAGGTTAGGTGGATTGGCCAAGCTAAATTGACCCGTAGTGTCAAAAAGGTTAGGTGGGGTTACTGGACTACAGGGATAGGGTGGAGGTGTGGGCTTGGGCCAGTGCAGACCCGATGGGCCGAATGACCTCCTTCTGCACTGTATATTCTATGAAGATGAACGGCGGCCTTAGAGCAGCTCATTTGAGTAACCACATCTGGCATCAGTCCAGTCCCTCACTCCTTACATCTGCTCCCAATCCCCCAGAGGCCAACAATGCCACCTGTCTGCATCTCCCTTACAACCTACCCTTCGGGGCAGCAGGGTAGCATGGTGGTTAGCATAAATGCTTCACAGCTCCAGGGTCCCAGGTTCGATTCCCGGCTGGGTCACTGTCTGTGTGGAGTCTGCACATCCTCCCCCTGTGTGCGTGGGTTTCCTCCGGGTGCTCCGGTTTCCTCCCACAGTCCAAAGATGTGCGGGTTAGGTGGATTGGCCATGATAAATTGCCCGTAGTGTCCTAATAAAAGTAAGGTTAAGGGGGGGGGGGGTTGTTGGGTTATGGGTATAGGGTGGACACGTGGGTTTAAGTAGGGTGATCATGGCTTTGATCTGTGACTGTCTTTGACATCAAGGCAGCATTTGACCCACTATGGCATCAAGGAGCCCTAGCTAAACTGGAGTCAATGGGAATCAGGGGGAAACTCTCTGCTGGTTGTAGTCATACCTGGCACAAAGATAGATGGTTGTGGTGGTTAGAGGTCAATCATCTCAGCTCCAGGACATCACTGCAGGAGTTCCTCAGCGTTTGGATTTGGATTGGATTTGGGTTTATTATTGGATTTGGGTGTACCGAAGTACAGTGAAAAATATTGTTTTGCGTACAGTCCAGGCAAATCGTACCATACATGAAAAAACATAGGACATACGATAACTAAACAATGTAAATACATAGGGAAGTGTCCTAGGTCCAACCATTTTCAGCTGCTTCATCAATGACCTCCCGTCCATCATAAGGTCAGAAATGGGGATGTTTGCTGATGACTATAATGCTTAGCACCATTTGTGACTCCTCAAATAATGAAGCAGTCCGTGTCCAAATGCAGTAGGACATGGACAATATTCAGGTTTGGGTTGACAAGTGAAAAGTTACATTTGCACCACACAAATGGCAGACAATGACTATCTCCTACAAGGGAGGATCTAACCATTACCCATTGTCATTCATTGGCATTACCATCATTGAATCGCCCACAGTCATCACTCTGGGGGTTTATCATTGATCAGAAACTGAACTGGACTAGCCATATTAATACTGTGGCTACCAGAACAGATCAGAGGCTAGAAATCCTATGGCAAGTAACTCACCTCCTGACCCCAAAAGCCTGTCAACTATCGACAAATCATAAGTCAGGAGTGTAATGGAGTACTCTCCACTTGCCTGGATGAGTGCAGATCTAACAGTACTCAAGAAGCTTGACACCATCCAGGACAAAACAGCCTGCTTGATTGCTACTCCTTCCACAAACATTCAAACCCTCCACCATCGACGGACAGTGGAGCTGTGTGTACCATCCACAAGACGCACTGCAGGAACTCACCAAGGTTCCTTCGACAGCACCTTCCAAATCCACGACCACTATCATATAGAAGAACAAGAGCAGCACATACCTGGGAACCCCGCATCTGGAGGTTCCTCTCCAAGTCACTCACTACCCTGACTTGGAAATATATTTCCGTTCCTTCACTGTCACTGGGTCAAAATCCTGGAATTCCTCCATAACAGCACTGTGGATGTACCTACTTCCTCAGGGCTGCTATGTTCCAGGAAGGCAACTCACTACCACCTTGTGAAGGGCAACTAGGGACGGGCAATAAATGCTGGCCTGACCAGCGACGCCCACATCCCAAAAATAATTTTTTTTAAAAGTAGTGAGAAGCACAAGCTTCAAATTTTCACTATTGAAACAGAAATGATGAATTCATGTCTCGACTTCGCACTATAATAAAACATTAACTTTCAGTCCAAAGTAACATATAAAATTCCCCAAAATGTTTTTCACAGTACAAACTAATTGAGCATAAATGGAAAGGCAGACTCCAGGTACTATGGCCACGTAAATGAGAAGAAAAAAAAATTACTCAATTAATAAAGGAGCCATATAATTTAGCTCAAGAAGGAAGTGATAGTATTTTCTGTAAAATAAATGTCTGGTTCTTCATGTTATCCAAATCAATTGCATACTAAACTCTGCTATCGATTCTTGGTGTATTGTAAGTTGTACTCTTATATCAGAGGTTCTATATTTAGGTTACTAGAATTTGGTGATGAGTCAAACAGCAGTGGGTGTGAGTGCAAATGCTGCAGAGGCAGATGGTGCCTTTATTTTGGGCCCCACTACCCCATTCTCATTGGGTGTGGGGGTTAAAATTGCCCTCAAGATTGAATGGTAAAAGTTTGCATCAGAATTTCAATTGTATTGTGGATAAAATTTGGGCAGAAATGAAGCATATTAGAAAAATTGTGATGAGCAAAATAAAAACAGAAATTGCTGGAAGTCCCAGATAGAAGATCTTTAAAATCTTGAAATATGTTAATCACATAATGAAGTGTGGAGATAGTGGGCACTAAATACCTTGTTCATCACACAAAGTATTTTGGGTCACACAAGCTCATGTTTTATAAATTATATTTGAAGAGCCAAGAAATAGTCATAATCTACTGGTGGTGTAGCTAAGATGTTATAATGTAGAAGCTATTTAAAACAATTTTGCGCACAAGTATTCTTTCAACTAATCTTCCACTCCATGTAGCAACAATCTAATTTTCCAATATTTCCTACAATAGTCCCAATAAGACCATGAGGTAATGACCACTTTAATATAATTCAGCTTACCTTTAATTTCCTAACATTATAGAAACTCTTAATAAAAACACTATAAAACAAATGAAAGCGCCTCA
Source organism: Scyliorhinus canicula (assembly GCF_902713615.1). NCBI lineage: Eukaryota > Metazoa > Chordata > Chondrichthyes > Carcharhiniformes > Scyliorhinidae > Scyliorhinus > Scyliorhinus canicula. The sequence continues at coordinate 92,498,384 of NC_052153.1, read as the reverse complement.
CAAAAAACAAGAAACGCATGTAGAAGAGAATAGAGTAATAATGGTAGGTATCCTTTAAATGTTAAAACAGACATGCTAGTTATGAAGTGCTGTTCTCTGCAAAATGCAAAATTTACAAAAAGGGCACTAAACAGCCCCCCAGGACGGGCCATGATAAATTTATAACACACTAAATGTTGAGCGTCAATTTCCCTTTGGGAAAAAACGGACATCAAATTAATTACATTAACTTACAAATTAAAGAAGAACCATCTCATTGCCTTTTAATTTACTCTGCAAGCGTATAACCTTAACATTCTTCAACATAATGAACATACTGTAATGCCCTAGGTACCATTCTAGGATCATGTCTAAAAGGTACAGCAATATGATCTTCTGAAAAGTCAGACACCTCATTTTTCCCAAGGTGTGATAATTACTTGTTTCTATTACCGATTACCATATATTAAATAATTAACCTTTACAACTATAGACAATTTTTCAGACATTTAAAGTCTAGTAGACTTATGATAACCTCACTTTTTAAACAAAGATTAACCAATTATCATGCAAGTTCCACCCAGGTGATTTTTATTACATTATATGATTGTTATTTCATGCGAATTAAAATAGATTTTTAAAATAGATATGGGGAAGTAAGAGGTATTAATCTGAGGATTATTTTTTTGGGAGGAGGAAGATAATCAAGGTAAATAGAACATAAATATTTTCCTCAAAAATGTTTGTGAAAAGATTTCCTTGTTTAGTTTCACTTATAAAAATTCTGTCCCATATATGTAGTCAGATGACTTGAGGCTGTCCTTTAAGTATGTCTAGTGGTGTGGAAGAAGGGGTTAAAAACATACCAAAGCATAGCAACATTATTTTCATTAAAAAAAACTATTACCTATTTATTATCAAATCCAACTTATCTGAATTGATAAGTTGCATTTGGGAAGTCTAAATTACACTAAAAGCATTCCAATAATAGTAGAAAAACAGAGGGCAAAAGGGAGGGAGGAACTTGAATAATCATTATCTAGATGAAAAAGTACTAGGCAAACAAATGGGAATAAAGGCTGACAGATCCCCTGGTCTGCATCCATGGGGCTTTAAAGAAGTGGCTGCAGAGATTGTGGTTTGGTTGTAATCTTCAAAGATTTCCTCAATTCATAAAAGTCCAAGCCTGGAAAACCATAAATGAAAGATCCAAGCACGGAAAATTATGACCCTATTCCAGACGGAAGGAAAAAGAAAGCTGGAAACTACTGTCAGTAGCCGAACGTCTGTCATTAGGAAAATGCTGGAAGCCATTAATAAGGAAGAAGTGGCAGGACATTTAGAAAATCATTACACAATCAAGCAGAGTCAACATGGTTTTATGAAAAGGTAACCATGTTTGAATTCATTGAAGTTGTTTGAAGATGTGACAAGAATGATGGATAAAATGGAACTAACAGTGAATTGTAGTACAGAACGTGAGTACTGCTGAAAAAAAGAGGCATGCTGTTGAAGCTTTTCATCTGGCACTCAAATTTGTCTAGTTGAAAAAAGATGCAATATGTGGAAATGCTACTTCTGCCTTCAAAGGACAAGGCCCTGTGTATGAATATATGGAGTATCGAGCATACATAAGCACATTGCGTGCCCAACTGATAATAACTGATTGTTGGTGTAAGTCTTATTAAAGCGTTGTCCAATCACAATGTTCAACATTAGCTTTGATTCTATGTTCTGAGTTTGCAAGCATAGATTGGTTGGTTTATTCGAATGAGTGCAACATGAAAAGTTTTGACAACATGTCTATTTTTTCAGCAAAGGGAAACTAAAAGATGTTGAGGGGAATTTTCTCATGTTGAGGCTAAGTGCCACGGTGGTGACGGGAACGTAATGTTTCTTGCTGCAGAGGCTGGTGGGAAAACATGTGAAATCATCCGACCTTGACCTCATTAATTATGTAACCAGGTGTTTTGTGCTGTATTCTATGGTGGGGCAGGCCTGGATGGCACATAGTAAGCCGTCATGTCCGGGTGCGATATTGAAAAAGCGCCCATGATTGAAGAAAGACGGTGGACCTCCTGAAAAAGAAGATAGATCTCCAGAGTCATTCTGAGGCTGGAAGATGGATCCCCTCCAGGAATCCGAATCGGAAAGGTCAACCTGTAGATGCTGACCATGCACTGTGTGGTAGTCCAGCGTTCAGGGTAGTGGGTGGCCTCCATCCTGAGCTCAGAGTCAGCCCCAGGCATTCATCAGGTGAGTCCTGACATCTGCATTTCACGTTTTCCAAACATGTTTTCTACCAGTGTGTTTTCCCGCTGATGCTGTGGAGAATCGGGAGTGAGGGGCTCAGGCATTCATCTACATCTATTAACATGAGGCAAATGAGGTTCACATCAGCCTCAGGTGGATTTTACAACCTGCCATGGTGGGCGGCAGCAGAAGATCCCGCCCCACGCTGGCATGAAACCAATTTCTGGGCATCCCTCCAGATTCTTCCCCCTAAACCCACCATTGAACCTGCCAGCAAGAGCCTGTAAGAATTCCACCCATAATGTATTTGGATTTCCAAAAGGCATACAACTGGATGCCATATAAAAGATAGTGCACAAGATTACAGATTACAGTCTTGGGGGTAATCTATTAGCATGGACAGGGAGTCAGGATAAATAGACCACTTTTAGATTGACAGATTATGTTTTGTGAGATGACACAGGAATCATTGCTGAAGTCTAAATTACTTCCAATTTATAATAATGACTTGGATGAACAGACTGAGTGTGTTATATCCAAATTTGTTGATAAAGCAAAGATACATGGGAACTAAGTTGTGAGAAGGGCACAGTCTGCAAAGGTTAGGATAGGTTAAGTGAGTAGGTAAAACATTTGGCAGATTAGTCTGATGTGGGAAAATGTGATGTTATTCACTTTGGTAGGAAGAATGGAAAAACAAAATATTAATCTGGAATTCTCCGGGTGTTGGGATTCACTGTTCCCACTGACAAAGTATCCACACCCATAGGTTTCCAGGCGGTGTGGGGTGGCTTCAATGGGAAATTCCATTGACAAGCGGTGGAAGTGGTGAATTCCGCCATCAGGGAATGGCACACTCCTGAAAAACAAGGAGCTGGGGGACCGGAGAATCCAACCCTATTTAAATGAAGGAATACTACAGAATTCTAAGGTGCAAAGGTATCCTAGTGTTGTTGTACATAAAGCATTAAACAATAGCATACAGGTACAGCAATTAGGAAGGGAATTGGAATGGTGACTTTTATTGCAAAGGGGATGGAATATAAAAGTGGAGATATCTTGCTCCAACTATACAGTACATTGGTGACATCATACCTAGAGTACGGCATAAAATTTTGATCTACTTATTTAAGTAAGGGACATACTTGCAATAAGAGAAAGTTCACTCGGATGATTCCTGGGATTGTGAGATTGTCCTATGAGGAAAGGTTAAATAGCTTGTGCCTACATTATTGGAATTGAGTAGAATGAAAGGTAACCTTTGATTTTAATCTTCATTGTCACAGGTAGCCTTGGAGGAAATCCACGTGGGCACAGGGAGAACGTGCAGACTCCGCACAGACAGTGGCCCAAGCCGGTAATCGAACCTGGGACCCTGGAGCTGTGAAGCAACAGTGCTAACCACTGTGCTACTGAAATTTCTTATTGAAATGACTAAGACTCCTGAGGGATTTGGCAGGGTAGATTTTGAGATGATGTTTCCCTTTCATGCAGGAATCTCAAACTAGGCTATTCTGGACCTGATAGAGAGCAATGTGACAAGATTAATAAATAACCTCATGGTAAAGTAGAATTTAGATGATGTTGATCATACCATGATAGAATTTCACGTTCAATTTGAAAGGTCTAAGACTGATATGTTAAACCAGAGTACAGTAATTATAAGGCCATGAAAACAGACCTAGCTAAAGTGAGCTGGGAAACTAGGACAGTAGAGATACCATGGCAGACGTTTAAATAGCTAATAACCCTCAGCAAAGATTTATCCCAGAAAAAAAGAAAGAAAGACTCTTGGAGAAGGCTGCACCATCCCTGGTTGTAAATTAAAGATTGTATCAGATTAGGGGGTCGCATGGTGGTGCAGTGGTTAGCACTGCTGCCTCTCGGTGCCGAAGACCCATGTTCGATCCTGGCCCTGGGTCACTGGCTGTGTGGAGTTTGCACATTCTCCTTGTATCTGCGTGGGTCTCACCCCCACAACCTAAAGATGTGCAGGGTAGGTGGATTGGCCATGTTAAATTTCCCCTTAATTGGAAAAAAAAGAATTGGGCACTTTAAATTTATTTTAAAAAAAGATTGTATTAAATTCAAAGAACCGCTTTTCAAATCTGGAAAGATTAGTGGTAGGTCAGAAAATTGGTCAGGTTTTAAGAACCAGGTAAGAATGGCGAAAAAATTAGTGGGAGGAACTACAGCATGAGAAAGCCAGCTAGCAATAGAAAATAGGTAGCAAAGTTTCTACAAGTATTTCAAGAGGAGCAAAGTAACTAAAGTTGGTATTGGTTCTCTGGAGAGTAAGTTTGGGGAATTGATACATTAAGCAGGTGTCTTTTGTCTGTTTTCACTGTAGAAGACTCAGAAACGTTCCCAAAGATACTTGAAAGGTGAAGGGGAAGGAGTATCCGAAAACAATTACCATCACTTGGGAAAAGATGCAATAAAAACTATTATACCTAGAGACTGACCAGTCCCCAAGATCAGATGGCCTGCATCCAAAGATCGCAAAAGAGGTGGCTGCAGAGATAAAGGATGTGTTGATTATAAAATTCTGGAAAGGTCCAGTGGATTAGAAAGTAGCAAATGTAATGCTTTTATTCAAGCAAGAAAAGAGGGAGACATATATTGGAAACTACAGGCCAGTTAGCCTAACATCTGTCATAGGGAAATTACTAGAATCCATTATTAAGGACGTTACCACAAAATACTTCAAAAATCAGCATGTGATCAGGCAGAGTCAACAAGACAACCATGAAAGGAAAATGTGTGTTTTGATAATTTATTAGAGTTTTTTAAAAAATAACAAATATGGTGAATAAAGAGGAACCTGTAGATGTGAAGTACTTGGATTTCCAAAAGGAATTTGTTGAAGGTGCACATCAAAATTTATGACACAAGGCACATGGTGTAGGGGGTGACATATTAGCATGGATAAAGAATTGGTTAGCTAACAGAAAGCAGAGAAAAAGCGTCTTTTTTGGTTTGTAAGCAGTAACTAATTTCATGCCATATGGATCATGCCTGGGGTCTCAACTATATACAGTCAACATCAATGAGCAAGGACATGGAGTGTTTCCCACTGCGGAGGCTAGCAGGAAAACATGCCAAATTTTATGGCCTCACCTTCATTAATTATGCCTTATTCTGTGGCGTGTTAGGTCTGATGGCACATAGTTTCCATCCTATCTGGGCGCCATCTTGAAAAGGCACCCAACATCACTGACCCACGATTGAAGAAAGAAGGTAGACCTACTAAAAATAAAGATGGAGTTCCTGGAGCAGAATGATGCTGGACAGTAGACCCCCTGAGAAAAAATATGGATCTCCAGAAACATTCTCAGGCTGGAAGATGAATCCCTCCCAAGACAATGATATCTAGAAGATCCACCTGAAGATGTTTCCCCCACCTACTGTTGTAATGTTCTGGGTCCAGGGCTGCTGGTGGTCTCCACTCTGAATTCTGGAGGCAGCCTCAGTCATTATTCAGGTGAATCCCAACATCTGCATGCCACGTTTTACAAACGCATCCTGGCATGTTTTCCTACTGGCGCGGGGTGGTTGGGCCTTCATCTCAATCCCATTTGGGGAATGCAATGGGCTAGATTCTCCGATTTACAAGGTATGTCCTGACGTTGGCGTGGGAACGGTAGTATTTTATGACCAATAAATCAGCACAAAACGGCCACCAATCTGGTGGGTGGCTGGCAGGCAGGCAGGGTAGAGCACCCAGTTCTAGCTGCCTATACGGCGCGAGAATTGCCGGGTCCGTGACCGCACTGTGCGCCGACTGTGCGCCGACCCAGACCCAGCCTGCCAAATAGTACCCCCTTTTGACCAGGCTCGTGACCCCCAGACCACCCAAAAGTGCCCCCAACCTCTGCCAAAGTTCCCCCTGCCCGCGGATCAGCTTTCCCCCGAATGTGGCAGCACTGGACTGTGTCCACAGCCGCCACACCGAGTTCCCGACAAAATATAGCACACGCGACCGATGCCGTCAGGAACCCGGCCGGTCGGGGGCGGAGCATCGGGATGTGGGCCTCAGTTAACGACCTGAGGCCATCGATATGGTGTGCTTTCGAAGGGCGGAGCATCGCGGAAGAGGCGCCGCCCCTGATTTCATCGCAAACGGGGATTCTACGGCCGATCACCGAACGCGAGTTCGGCATCAGAGACCGGAGAATCCCGTCCAGTGAGTTTCACACCTGCCTCCAGCAGGTTTCCTGATCCAACGTGTAGGGAATCAGCGGGAAATACCATGAAAAATTCAAGTCAGCATGAAATCTATTTTTGGGCCTCCCCCAAACTCATTCCTGCCCCCCACCCCCTTCATTATTGAACCTTTCGGCAGGGGCTTGGGAAAATTCTGCTGAAGGACTTGGATGAAGGCAGCGAATGTATGGTAGTTAATTTGCCGATGACACCAAGCTTGATAGGAAAGCAAATTGTCAAGAGATGGTAGGGTCTGCAAACTGATATAGATAGGTTCAGTGAGTGGGCAAAAAAGTTCCCCTGTGGGGAATCTATCGGGTGGAAACTAGGAGGATGTTTCCACTTGTGGAGGAGACTAGTACTAGAGGACATAATTGAAGAGGGCTCCCTTTCAAGACAGAGATAAGGAGAATTTCTTTCAGAGGCTCATTGGTATGTGGAACTCTGGACCCCAGAAAAGAGTGGAGGCTGGAATTTATTCAAGTCAAGAGGTAAACAGATTTTTAATAGACATGGGTTGCGGCAGGCAGACAGGAAAGTAGAGATGATACCACAACCAGATCAACCAGGATTTAAACAATTGCAGAGCAAATGGCCGAATGGGCTAATTTCAGCTCCGAACTCCTATGTGTGATATTCCTATTGTTTCAGAATAAGGCACGGCCATTTAAGATAGAGGATAAATTTTTCTTAAGGAGCGTTATTCTCTGGAATTCTCTACCCAGAGAGCTGTAGCGATGGCTGATTCATTGAATATAATCAATGCTGTGATAGACAAATTTCGCAGTTGAGGCCAAGATCCTATCAGTCATTATAATATTGAATGGTGGAGCAGCCATACGGCACACCTCTTCCAGGTTCTTTTGCTTTTATTAATAACTTATGAAATATAATTTATTTAAAGGTGCAGGTTCAGGAGATCAGGATATAGAATTGGTTTGGGGGGAGATGAGGAATAGTAAGGGAAATAAGTCATGAGTGGGAGTGAGAGTACCCCCACCCCCTCCCAATAGTAGCCATAACGTAGGATGCTGTATACAAGAAATACTGGGTGCTTGTCATAAAGAGACAGTAATAATCATGGGTGATTTTAATCTATGTATGAGTTGGAAAAATCATATCGGCAATTGTAGCCTGGATGAGGAGTTCATAGAATACTTTGGTATGGTTCCAGAGGGTGCTGTTCCAAGAAACTAACCACAGAGCAGGTTGTATTAGACTTGGTATTGTGTAACATGACAAGATTAATTAATGACCTCAGAGTAAAGCCACGTCTCAGTAGTAGCAAACATCATATGACTGAATTTTACACCCAGTTTGAAAGGGAGAACAGTGAATCCATGACTAGTATTTTAAGTGGAAATAAGGGCAACTATTTGGGCATGAAAGCTGAGCCAACTGATGTGAACTGAGATATTAGGCTTTGGAATGGATCAATATGGAACCAGTGGTAGACATTTAAGGGGATATTTCAGAATACTCAGAATAAGTATATTCCTGCTATAAAGCAAAATTCCGAGGGGAGGACCTGTAATCTTTGGTCAACTAAAGAAGTTAAGGAAAACATGTAACTGTGCATGGATAAATAACAGGTCAGAGGATTGGTCAGGATATAAAGAACAGCAGAGAATGACTAAAAGATTGATCAGGAGAAAGGGATTCGAGTATGAGAGGGAGCTAGCTAGAAATGTAAAAACAAATAGCAAGAGTTTCTATGGGTATTTAAAAAGGAAAAGAGTAAGTAGGGAGTTGGTCCTCTAGAGAGTGGGAATGGGAAGCATGTGGTAGATAATAAAGAAATGGTTGATGAAATTAACAAATACTTTGCTTCTGTCTTCACTATCAGCAGTACAAAGAGCACTCCAGTAGCTATACATCAGGAAGTACAAGGGAGAGGGGACTTTGGGGAAATTACAATCACTAGAGAAGCAGTGTTGAGAAAACTGATGGAGCTGAGGCCTGACAGGCCTTTGGGTTAGAACATAGAACATAGAACATTACAGCGCAGTACGGGCCCTTTGGCCCTCGATGTTGCTCCGACCTGTGAAACCATCTGAAGCCTATCTGACCTACACTATTCCATTTTCATCCATGTGTCTATCCAGTGACCACTTAAATGCCCTTAAAGTTGACGAGTCTACTACTGTTGTAGGCAGGGCGTTCCATACCCCTACTACGCTCTGAGTAAAGAAACTGCCTCTGACATCTGTCCTATATCTACCACCCCTCAATTTAAAGCTATGTCCCCTCATGTTGGTCATCACCACCCGAGGAAAAAGACTCTCACTGTCCACCCTATCTAACCCTCTGACTATCTTATATGTCTCTATTAAGTCACCTCTCAGCCTTCTCCTCTCTAACGAAAACAACCTCAAGTCCCTGAGCCTTTCCTCGTAAGACCTTCCCTCCATCCCAGGCAACATCCTAGTAAATCTCCTCTGAACCCTTTCCAAAGCTTCCACATCCTTCCTATAATGTGGTGACCAGAACTGCACGCAGTACTCCAGGAGCAGCCGCACCAGAGTTATGTACAGCTCCAGCATGACCTTGTGGCTCCGAAACTCAATCCCCCTACTGATAAAGGCTAGCACACCATATGCCTTCTTAACAGCCCTATTAACCTGGGTGGCAACTTTCAGGGATTTATGTACCTGGATGCCGAGATCTCTCTGTTCATCTACACTACCAAGAATCTTGCCATTAGCCCAGTACTCTGCATTCCTGTTACTCCTTCCAAAGTGAACCACCTCACACTTTTCCGCATTAAATTCCATCTGCCACCTCTCAGCCCAGCTCTGCAGCTTATCTATGTCCCTCTGTATCCTGTAACATCCTTCAGCACTATCCACAACTCCACCGACCTACGTGTCATCTGCAAATTTACTAACCCATCCTTCTACACCCTCTTCCAGGTCATTTATAAAAATGACAAACAGCAGTGGCCCTAAAACAGATCCTTGCGGTACACCACTAGTAACTGAACTCCAGGATGAACATTTGCCATCAACCACCACCCTCTGTCTTCTTTCAGCTAGCCAATTACTGATCCAAACCGCTAAATCACCTTCAATCCCATACTTCCTTATTTTCTGCAATAGCCTACCGTGGGGAACCTTATCAAATGCCTTACTGAAATCCATATACACCACATCAACCGCTTTACCCTCATCCACCTGTTTGGTCACCTTCTCAAAAAACTCAATAAGGTTTGTGAGGCATGACCTACCCTTCACAAAACCATGTTGAGTATCGCTAATCAACTTGTTCTTTTCAAGATGATTATAAACCCTATCTCTTATAACCTTTTCCAACATTTTACCCACAACCGAAGTAAGGCTCACAGGTCTATAATTACCAGGGTTGTCTCTACTCCCCTTCTTGAACAAGGGGACAACATTTGCTATCCTCCAGTCTTCCGGCACTATTCCTGTCGATAAAGACGACATAAAGATCAAGGACAAAGGCTCTGCAATCTCCTCCCTGGCTTCCCAGAGAATACTAGGATAAATCCCATCTGGCCTAGGGGACTTATCTATTTTGACATTTTCCAAAATTGATAACACCTCCTCCTTTTGAACCTCAATTCCATCTAGCCTGGTCGACTGAACCTGAGTATTCTCCTCGACAACATTGTCTTTCTCCAGTGTAAACACTGATGAAAAATATCCATTTAACGCTTCCCCTATCTCCTCTGATTCCACACACAACTTTCCACTACTATCCTTGATTGGCCCTAATTTTACTCTAGTCATTCTTTTGTTCCTGATATACCTATAGAAAGCCTTAGGGTTTTCCTTGATCCTATCCGCCAACAACTTTTCGTGTCCTCTCCTCGCTCTTCTTAACTCTCCCTTTAGGTCCTTCCTGGCTAACTTGTAACTCTCAAGTGCCCTAACTGAGCCTTCATGTCTCATCCTAACATAAGCCTTCTTCTTCCTCTTGACAAGTGCTTCAACGTCCTTAGTAAACCACGGTTCCCTTGCTTCCTCCCTGCCTGACAGGTACATACTTATCAAGGACACGCAGTAGCTGTTCCTTGAAAAAGCTCCACATTTCGATTGTACCCATCCCCTGCAGTTTCCTTCCCCATCCTATACATCCTAAATCTTGCCGAATAGCATCATAATTGCCTTTCCCCCAGCTATAATTCTTGCCTTGCAGTATATACCTATCCCTGCCCATTGCTAAAGTAAACATAACCGAGTTGTGATCACTATCACCAAAGTGTTCACCTACATCTAAATCTAACACCTGGCCGGGTTCATTACCCAGTACCAAATCCAATGTGGCCTCGCCCCTTGTTGGCCTGTCTACATACTATGTCAGAAAACCCTCCTGCACACACTGCACAAAAACTGACCCATCTATAGTACTCGAACTATAGTATTTCCAGTCAATATTTGGAAAGTTAAAGTCCCCCATAACAACTACCCTGTTACTCTCGCTCCTGTCGAGAATCATCTTTGCAATCCTTTCCTCTACATCTCTGGAACTATTCGGAGGTCTATAGACAACTCCCAACAGGGTGACCTCTCTTCTCCTGTTCCTAACCTCGGCCCATACTACCTCAGTAGACGAGTCCTCAAACGTCCTTTCTACCGCGGTAATACTTTCCTTGATTAACAATACCACACCCCCCCCCCTCTTTTAGGTTCTGGGGGCACTTCATCCTAAGGTCTTAAAATAAGTGGTGCATGAGGTAGTAAATGCATTGGTGTTAATTTTCCAACTTCCTAGATCTGGAAAGGGTCTATCAGACTGGAAAGTAGCAAATATAATCCCTCTATTCAAGAAGGAAGGAGGGCAGGAGACAGGAAATAAGAAGCCAATTAGCTTGAAGCTTGTTGTGAGGAAGAAGTTCGAATTAATGATTGACGAGGTTGTCTGGGCACTTAGAAAAATCCAATAATCAGGAAGTGTCAACATGGTTTTATGAAAGCATGTTCAACCAATTTATTGGAGTCCTTTGAAGGTGGAACATGTGCTTTGGATAAAGGGAGCCTGTATTCATACTGTACTTGGAATTCCATAAAGCATTTGATAAGATGCTACATCAAAGATGCCGGTTAAGGACTGGGCTGGGCCAAAGGGCCAGTTTAGCTCAGTTGGCTGGACAGCTGGTTTGTGATGCAGAACAAGACCAACAGCGCAGGTTCAATTCCCGTACCGGCTGAGGTTAGTCGTGATGGCCCCGCTTTCAAAACCTTGCCCCTCGCCTGAGGTGTGATGACCCTCAGGTGAAATCACCACCAGTCAGCTCTCCCCCTCAAATGGAGAATCTATGGTCATCTGAGACCATGGCGACTTTACTTACTTACATCGTAGATCATTGCGCAAAGTAGGAGCTTGTGCTTTAGGGAGTAACATATTTGCATTGATCAAAAATTGTCTAGATGACAGAAAACAGAATATGCATAAACAGGTATTTTCTGATTGGTAGGATATGACAAGTGGAGTCCCATGGTGGCCTGTGCTGGGGCCTTAACCTTTTAGAATTTACATTAATGACACAGAGGAGGGGCGCAAAGGCATGGTAGCTAAATTTGTAGTTCACAAAAAGATAGGTCGAAAAGTATGTTGTGAAGAGGACATAATAGGGTTACAGACAGATATGGATAGGTTGAGTAAGTGGGTAAAAATCTGGCAGATGGAGTATTAGGTGGGAAAATGTAAATTTGTTCACTTTGGCGTGAAGAACAAAGAAGCAGAGTGTGACTTAAATGAAAAATGACTCGATTTCAAAGGTGCAGATGGAGCTAGGTGTTCTAGTGCATGAATCTTAAATTTAATATGCAGGTACAGCATATAATTAAGAAGGTTAATGGAATGCTATCCTTTATTACGAGAAGAATTGAACATTAAATTGAATTAAAAGTAAGGATGCTGTGTTCCAGTTATACAGGGGTTTGGTGAGATTAGGTGCTAGATTATCTATTTGGAAGACTTTGGGCGGAATTCTCCGCTCCCGGGAAAAATCGAGAGGGCTGTCGTGAACTCGGCCGAGTTTCACAACGGTCTCGGAGGCCGTTCCTCGCCCCCTATACTCCCCTCCCGGCGGGGCTAGGAGCGGCGCTCCGTAACTCTCGGCCGCCGGGCGACGCACCGAGAGTGACGCGACGGCGGCGCCTATCTGACGTCAGCCGCGCATGCGCAGGTTGGCCGCCTCCAACCCGCGCATGCGCGGCTGATGTCACGACGGCTGACAGCTCGAACCCGCGCATGCGCGGTGGCCGTCTTTCCCCTCAGCCGCCCCGCAAGACGTGATGGCTTGATCGTACGGGGCGGCAGAGGGAAAATAGTGTGTCCGATTGAGACGCCGGCCCGCCGATTGGTGGGCACCGATCGCGGGCCTGTCCCCTCCCGAGCACGGCCGTGGTGCTCATTCCCCACCAGGCCCCCTACAAGCCCCAAAACGGGCATCTCACGGCGATTTCATGACGGCAGCGACCAGGTGTGGTTGCCGCCGTCATGAAACGGTCGTGAACGGCAGGCCGCTCCGCCCATCTGGGTCGGAGAATCGCCGGTCGCCGTGAAAAATGGCGAGCAGCGATTCCTCTGAGTGGGGGGTGGGAGAATCTCGGGGGGCGCCAGGGGGTCGTGAAATTAGCCTGGGGGTCCTCCCGTGATTCTCCCACCCGGCGTGGGGAGCGGAGAATCACCCCCTTTGTTCTCCCACCAGAGTTGAATCACTTGTGGTTTGCGTTGCAGCCACAAGCAAGTCATTCTCCCCAACCATGCAAAATCTACAGTGGGGAACACAATATTTCTAAATATCTAGCTGTGATTGGCAGCTCCTGACCACATCAAAAGCAGTTCAGTGCTTTCTGCTGAGAAAAAGAGGACGTGAATGTACTTAACCCCGAGATGCTTGTAAACATTGTGGTCAGGTTCAAAGCAGGCTACTTGAGAGGCATTGAATCAAAGAATCATAGAATTTACAGTGCAGAAGTAGGCCAATCGGCCTGAGTCTGCACCCAGCCCTTGGAAAGAACACTAAGCCCATATCTCCACCCTATCCCCGTAACCCAGTAACCCTACCTAACCTTTTTGGACACTAAGAGCAATTTATCATGGCCAATCCACCTAACCTGCACATGTTTGGACTGTGGGGGAAAATCGGAGCACGCGGAGGAGATCCAGGCAGACATGTGGAGAACGTACAAGCTCCGCACAGGCAGTGACCCAAGCCAGAAATCGAACCTGGGACCCTGGAGCTGTGGAGCAACAGTGCTAACCACTGTGCTACCATGCCGCCCACAAAGTTTGAAGTATGAAGAGAAATGAAAATAAACAATCCAGACATCTGGCTGTCTGGAAGCTGCCTAGTAAAAGTTATTTTTCTTTGAAGTGAATAAAAGCCTTGAAGATCAAAGGATTTGAGGGGGTTTAGAATCATGTGATGTGGCTTTGGCTTTCTATGAAAAACAGCTGCTGTTTTCTAGACACGTGTCTCAGGCAGCAGGTGTAAACCACAGGTGAGTAAAAGGGCAGTGATTTTTCTCACTGTTTCTGCCTGGACAGCTCTTCAGCTTCCAAGCATGGTTGATTGATGTGGGGGTCTGTTATTGGGAGGGAGGGTTCTCTGATATGGGATCTCTGGTGGGAGTTAAGGGGTCTGGTGGGGATGTCTGATGGGAGTCTGGGTGCCTTCCGATGGACTTTGGCGGCACCAACTACCTGGAATGCTTATCCTCTTGGCCTACTACGAGTCCACCGCACCAGGGCCATGCAGGCAAATACTTGCACCAATCCACGTCCGCATAGATCCCGGCCCAGAGGGCCAGAGCATCACAGAGCTGTGGAGAATCCAGTATCCAGTCCATTCACAGAGCCCGGACCTTTAATACGCTGCCAGCGGGGGACCAGAGCACTGCAAAGGCAGCAATCCATTTTTTTCCCACACACGGGATTCTCTGCCGCATCGGGAACCCCACTACCAGCTGCAGGTGGCGGATAATACCCACTCATCTCTAATGTCCTACACAGTTTTCCTTTTGTTCTATAAGGAAGGAAGGAAGCAAATGCAGTGAAGGCAGTTCAGAGGAGGGTTATTAGTTTGAGATTATTAGATTAAACGCAGATTAGTAGATTAATAGACTAAGCACAATCTGGGTGACTGCTTTGCAGAACACCTTTAGCCTGTCCACAAACAGGACCCAGGCCTTCCTGTCACTTGCCATTTCAACTCACTGTCCTGCCCTCACGTCCACATGTCCGTCCTTGGCCTGCTGCAAAGTTCCAGTGAAGCTCAGTGCAAACTGGAGGAACAGCACCTTATCTTCCTATTAGGCACGTCACAGCTTTCCGGACTTAACATTGAGTTCACCAACTTCAGACTGCGAACTCTCTCCTCCACCTTCTACTTTTATTTCTATCAATTTGTGTACATTTCTTCCATTGATCTATTTTTCCCTCACCATTGTCCCTCCCTCCCCCCCACCCCACTTGGGTCATATGTTCGCAATCCCTAGTTGCCCTTTGACCCACAGCTCACCTTTGTTCTGCCATTCACACATTCTAAGCTCTTTATGTGCCACTATCAGCCCCCTTATTAGCCTAATCACCCACAGTTGCATTCCTTTTCTATTTCTGTCCATGACATCTTTGTCAATCTCCACCCATAGCTGGCCCCCTATCTAGCCCCAGAGTTGATTGAAGTATATGGTTATGTTCTCTATTCTGCTTTACCTGGATGGCTCAGATTCATAGTGTTGAATAAAGAACACAAAGCTTTGTTAACAAACAAAACTCTACATTTATTTTCACTACTAACTAAGATTCGTTCACATTCCTAAAGCAGAAGGTTATTGTATAAAACTATGCTATCTCTAAATCACAGAACTAGCAAGAATACAGCTACTCTCTCTCTCACACCTCGTTATCTAATCCTTTTATTACCTAATCTTCTTAATCTAATCCCAGAATCCCCAAGTCACATGATATATATGACTGTTCTGTGGTTCCCTCTAGTGGTATGAATCATTATCATTAACTTGTTAACCATTTACATCCCAGGAAATATACATATCATGACATATATAAGATCTTGAATGGTGTTGACAAGGTGAACATGGAAAGGATGTTTCCTCTTGTGGGTAAATCCAGAACCAGGGGGCATTGTTTTACAATTAATGGTCGCTCTTTTAAAATAGAGATTAAGAGAAAGTATTTTCTCTCAGAAGATAGTGCGACTTTGGAACTCTGCCTCAGACAGTGGTAGATGCGGGGTAATTGAATATTTGTAAGATGGAGATTGATAGAGTTTTGTCGGGCAAGGGTATCAAAGGTTATTGGGGGTAGATGGGAATGTGAAATTCAAAACACAAGCAGATCAGCTGTGATCTTATTCAATGGTGGAGCAGACTCGAGGGGCCGCATGGCCCCTAATTCATATATTTGTTAAAAAATATAATTATCTTTCGAGGAGTATTTTAATGGTAGGGGGAGGGGGGACATGTTGCAAAAACCTGTCATTTCCAGTCTCTGACCATCTGAGAGGCAGCTGTTGAAATCTAACTGGCCACTAGATGCTGCACAAGAACAATAGATGGTGACTTGCCTTAAGATTTTACTATCCAACTCTGCAATCTGCCTCATCAAGTTGATTTACTAAACAGAATAAACAAATCATAAGTAAAGTTATACTGTACAACACCTTGGCACTGTGGACCTGCACTCCACCATGCTATGTTAGTTATTGTCCAAGAAACTAATCATGAAGGAAAGAACTTACAATTATAAATGATTTCACATTATGTGACAGTTGGGCAGGGCAAAGAGAATTGATTATTGGTCCTTAATTTGAATCTTGGCCAATTAAGAGACAATTAAGAAAAATTGTGTCAGAAACAAACTTAAGATCATCAATTTCCTGTAAATTTCCCTGCAGCTGGAAAATGCAGTGAGTTTTTAATTCATTTTGGATATCCTCAAGATTATAGTGATCAGCCTACACATCCACAATAAGATGGAATACAGTTTGCTAGGGAGAATCCCCCCCCCCCCCCCCCCCCCCATAACAGAGACCTCCACTTCAGTCTGTGGGGGTCAATTGGAGTATGAGTTCCCTCAACGATAGCTGATTGAGGGGGCCCATATAATCACCTGTGTAGGCTTTGTGAGCCAGTCTTAAGTTGACTGGACTGCTAGCAGCACTGTTTGTAGCTGCTCCTGTAACATCGTTATTGTAAATAAATATTGGTGTGGTGATGGAACTCCTGCCTCCCGTGGATTACTACAGGGAGTCTGCACTTTCTCCCCGTGTCTGCGTGGGTTTCCTCCGGGTGCTCCGGTTTCCTCCCACAGTCCAAAGATGTGCAGGTTAGATGGATTGGCCATGATAAATAGCTCTTAGTGGCCAAAAAAGGTTCAGAGGGGTTATTGGTTTCGGGGATAGGGTGGAAGTGAGGACTTAAGTGGATCGGTGCAGACTCGATGGGCCGAATGGTCTCCTTCTGCACTGTATGTTCTATGTTCTAAATCTGCAGTACAAATTCAAACTTAAAATCACTGTTTTGTGGGAAGGAGCTTCAATAAGGAGCTTCAGCAAAGGATAAACTGAGCGCAACAACTCCACCACTGCAGCCAAGCAACAACTTTTAACCATCTAAGGCAGTGGCCACAAAAAGATACTGCAAATCAGGAAACTAAAAAGCCTGAAAGCTGTCAGAAGTTTCTAATCACTTCCATTGCCTTGCAAAAAGCCACACGATGACTACAAAATTTCCAACACTCAATTGGAAGGCAGTGAACCTTCTGAGTAAACATTGTTCCAACAACGCTCCACACGTTGTGTTTTCTCAACCTTTAATTTCAAACCAGGTAAACAAGCCATTAAAATTAAAATTTCTGTGAGCCCAACAAAGACCTCCGCGGATTGAACACATCAAATCTGTCCCACGAACATCACACAAATCCAGATAAAATATGGTCAACACTCGAAGATCAATTATGAATGAAGCTCAGCTTCCGAATACACTATTTGGGATTCATTTCTTTTAGGCAGCAACCAATGGAAACTATTAATTACTTCGGAAGTAGATGCAGAGACAAGGGCAGAATTAATTTCATGGCAGTGGAGCTAGCTGACAGAATAACTGAGCTTGTGATAGTATCTTCTCCGATAGAAGCATTCTAAAAAGGCCAACTCAAAGGTTGAAGCATGAAACCGCACTTGCAAAGCAGGCATGATTACAATGCCATACTAATGGATAGACACTGGGCAAGATTCTCTGGCCTACCCACGGCTTTTGATCGGCAGTGAGAGGTGGCCCGCTATTGGCTGCGGCAGGATCTCTGGTCCCGCCACCGTCAATGGGATTGCCCAATGAATCCACCGCAGGCCACTAGGAAGCCCGCTGCTGGGGTGCACCGTTAGCAGGACCTGAAGATCCCACTGGTGTGAATAGCTGGAAGATCTCAACCAGAGCTTACGGGTTATATAAGAACTAGGAGCAGGAGTAGGCCATCTGGCCCTTCGAGCCTGCTCCGCCATTCAATGAGATCATGGCTGATCTTTTGTAGACTCCGGCTCTACTTTCCCGCTCAAACACCATAACCCTTTATTCCTCTATTCTTCAAAAAACTATCTTTACCTTGAAAACATTTAGTGATGGAGCCTCAACTGCTTCACTGGGCAGGGAATTCCATAGTTTCACAACTCTTTGGGTGAAGAAGTTCCTCCTAAACTCAGTCCGAAATCTACTTCCCCTTATTTTGAGGCTATGCCCCCGAGATCTGCTTTCACCCGCCAGTGGAAACAACCTCCCTGCATCTATCCTATCTATTCCCTTCAAAATTTTAGACGTTTCTATAAGATGCCCCCCCTACCCCCCCCCCCCCCCCCCCCATCCTTCTAAATTCCAAGTACAGTTCCAGTTTACTCAACCTCCCCTCATAATCCAACCCCGTCAACTCTGGGATTAACCTAGTGAATCTCCTCTGCACACCCTCCAGCGCCAGTACATCCTTTCTCAGGTAAGGAAACCAAAACTGAACACAATACTCCAGGTGTGGCCTCACTAACAGTTTATACAGTTGCAGCATAACTTCCCTAGTCTTAAACTCCATCCCTTTAGCAATGAAGGACAAAACTCTATTCGCCTTCTTAATCACCTGTTGCACCTGTAAACCAACTTTTTGCAACTCATGCACTAGGACACCCAGGTCCTTCAGCGCAGCAGCATGTTTTAATATTTTATCACTTAAATAACAATCCCTTTTGCTGTTATTCCTACCAAAATGGATAACCTCACATTTGTCAACATTGTATTCCATCTGCCAGATCCTAGCCCATTCACTCAAACTATCCAAATCCCTCTGCAGACTTCCAGTATCCTCTGCACTTTTTGCTTTACTACTCATCTTAGTGTCGTCTGCAAACTTGAACACATTGCACTTGGTCCCCAACTCCAAATCATCTATGTAATTTGTGAACAATTGTGGGCCCAACACTGATCCCTGAGGGACACCACGAGCTACTGATTGCCAGCCAGAGAAACACCCATTAATCCCCACTGTTTGCTTTTGATTAATTAACCAATCCTCTATCCATGCTACTACCATGCATCTTTATCTCATGCAGCAACCTTTTGTGTGGCACCGTGTCAAAAGCTTTCTGGAAATCCAGATATACCACATCCATTGGCTCCCTGTTATCTACTGCACTGATAATGTCCTCAAAAAATTCCACTAAATTAGTTAGGCACGACCTGCCCTTTATGAACCCATGCTGCGTCTGCCCAATGGGACAATTTCCATCCTGATGCCTCGCTATTTCTTCCTTGATGATAGATCCCAGCATCTTCCCTACTACCGAAGTTAAGCTAACTGGCCTACAATTACCTGCTTTCTGCCTACCTCCTTTTGTAAACAGTGGTGTCACGTTTGCTAATTTTCAGTTATGGGTTGTGCGTAATACACTCACCATTGGCACCAAATACAGACAAACTTAGTGTGGGGTGGTAAGATTTCATATATGCACCCTGAAAATGCTCAGCTTTAACCTTGTACTCAAGGCACCAGAAGGCATTTGAAATGCCAATGCAGAAACCAAAAACCAAAACAAATGGTCCGACATCATGGGAAACTACATTCAAAATCCACACAGGTACTACATTCCAAACAACCAAGATCTACAAAATACCTACCCAAACTATCTTCTCAGATAATGGGGATGACCAGACCTTCGGTGCACAAAGTGAGCTAACATTCAATACTGTGAGCATCAAAACATCATCCAGATTATATGCCCACTGATACCAGGACAGCCCAAATTGTATGAAAAACTGGATACCATTGAAGGTGCAAACATCCTTCCACTAATCCCACTGAAATGCATGTACCCACAAGTGGCAAGTGATGATTCAACCAACCACTGTGAAGGGAACCAGCTAATTCTGATAGGTAAAAGGATCATTGATTTAGCCATTTTAATGTAAATACTAAAACCCAGTTTGAAATCCATTTTAAAATGGATTTCATCATCAGACTGCAAACATAACCGTAGATTACAAAAACACACAGGTTACAGTAACAGAAGCACATAATGTGAAACATTTACAGGCTAGCTAGAGACAAATGCAACATTTCTACTGAAAGGGTAAATTAATATTATAAACTGTCCATTGTTCTAATGAACAGAATTGAAGAAGTTCAAATTAATTTCATTAGAAGTATTAAACAGTACCACAATCTGATCAAGGTCAAAATGAGCACCATGGCGAACATGAATCTACCATTGTTGAATAATATAAGAGTCAGCGAATACCAAACTTGATAAAAAGTGTAAGTTACATTCCAACACATAAAAATCACCCAAAGACGCAACATATTCACATATATGTTGCACATTGAGGATTGACAACTAACCATCCAATCAAACGTATTTGAAACTCACCCAAACCAATCAGTTTGACAGAGGAGTAGGTACAGATGGTTTCAGATTGATAATATGTTCCTTAAAGATAGAGGCAGCTATTTTCTATTCCAGGATCACTCTATACCTTTTACAACTAACTATTCACTATCCTTATTTCATATATTCATATTTACACTCTCACTCTCAAAGTCTGCGCAAGCTGTTTTTGCTTTGAGCAAGTAACCATTACTGTATTTTGAAAGTTAAATCTGTTTGTAAACTACAAAGTTGATGATATCTCTTAAAGTTTTCTGCTGGCAAGGCTTTATTGAGAACATTTGATTTGTAACCACAAGAAGATCTCAAACTCTCAATTATAATCAATAGACACAATAAAAGATTTCATTTTGCACCCGAGACGTGTAACTTAGATTTCTACTGAGTCCAAAGTGTATACGAGACTACACTTAAACCGTATGGTAGATTTCAACAAACTACCAGACTTTGAGTACAATTGCTGGGAGATTCCATCCCTAGGATCAAATGTCACAACAACAACTTATCCTGGTCACCCCAAATATTTTATGTTGTGAGTATAAAGAACCTTTCGAGATGAAAGAACATAATATGACAGAATTTTACATTATGTTGGAAAGTGAGGAAGTTCAATCCGAAGCCAGGGTGTTAAAGTTGAATAAAGGAAATTATGACTGTATGAGGGACAAATTGGCTGCGGTGGATTGGGAAAAACCATTAAAAGGTATCACTGTGCATCGGCCATGGATAGTCTTCAAAGAACTATTACATTCCTTCATAATGCAACCCCCCCCGAAAAAAATGCCAGTCAACCGTGGCTGACAAACAAAGTTGAGGATTGTATAAGGTTAAAAGAAATGTTGTCAGAAATAGTAAATTTAAGGATTGGGAGGTTTTTATAATACAGCAAAGGAAGTCCACGAAACTGATATGAAAGGCAAATTAGAACGTCAATGCACTCTAGCCATAAAAACAGACTGTAAAAGCTTCAACAGGTATGCAAAAAGGAAACATTTGGCAAAGACAAATCTGGGACCGTTACAGGCAGTCAGCAGAATTCATTTTTTGAAATATATTTTTACTGGATTAAAACATTTTTTTGCAAATAACCCAACACGTTTTCAATTCACAACAGGTATAGATAGAATTTACAGTGCAGAGGAGGCCATTCGGCCCATCGAGTCTGCACCGGCTCTTGGAAAGAGCACCCTACCCCCTACCCAAGGTCAACACCTCCACCCTATCCCAATAACTCAGTAACCCCACCCAACACTAAGGGCAATTTTGGACACTAAGGGCAATTTATCATGGCCAATCCACCTAACCTGCACATCTTTGGACTGTGGGAGGAAACCGGAGCACCCGGAGGAAACCCACGCACACACGGGGAGGATGTGCAGACTCCGCACAGAGTGACCCAAGCCGGAATCGAACCTGGGACCCTGGAGTTGTGAAGCGATTGTGCTATCCACAATGCTACCGTGCTGCCGTTCTATATAATATAGAACAAAAATTATTGCAAATATAAGAAAGTTTCCCAATAATACAAACATAACAAAGATAAAGAAAATATCTTAAATTCTATCCCTAACAGACCTAACAGCTGATGGTGTCTCGACATTTGAAAAAGGAGATAAATAGTTGCCAACTCAGGTAGAATCTCTCAACAGAATCTCTGATGGTAAAGTTAATTTTCTCCAAACGCAAAAAAGACATTAAGCAGAGTGGGAAACCTGCAACCGAGCAATATCGTCCTCCAGGCTATCAATGAGGCAAAGGTGATAACGTCCGCCTCTACCCCAGAGTGAATTGCCAGAGAGCCAAAAGCCCAAATATGGCCACCAGTGGGCATGGCTGTAAATCTAATCAGAGAATATTAGACTTAGTGTTAAAAAAGGAAGCTGAGAGAATGTGGCCATGTAGTTCTGAGATAGACCCCCGGCCAGCTGAGCCGAGGAAAGAGTGCCCTCCATTAAGGTGGAAGGTGGAGTCAGAGGAAAGGAAGGGAAAGCCAAATGTGTAAAACCACGAACATTGAAAGTAGCGAAAAAGACTAAGAGTTGGGAAGCTAAAATTTGGTGTTAATTCTCTAAAGCTGGCAAAACTTCCCTCCTATGAACAAGTTACCAAAATGTTCGAGTCCCTCAATTTCCACAATTTACAGGTTGAGTCCAGCCCTGCACATAAGAAAAGATGGTTGTTACAGATAGGGGCCAATGAAAACCAGGGGCGGGATTCTCCATCCCATTGCATCGGTTTCCGGGTGTGGCGCTCCCCCGCTGGCAGCAGGATTCTCCATCCCGCCAGCCGGCCAATGGGGTTCTCGATTGTGGGCAGCCCTACGCCGTCGGGAAATCCCCGGGTATGGGTGTGCTGCTGGCGTAACGGAAAATCCCGCCAGTGGAGAATCCAGCCCAAGGAGTTTAAAATGTTGATGGAACTGTTTCCAAATTCTAAGGGAGGAGACCACCACTGGGCTCAAGGAAAATCTAGTGGTGGGAGAAAAGAGCAATGGTGCAGTAATTATGGGCGCGATTCAACTAAATGGGAACAAAGTTCCATAGCAAGCACGTTTAGCCGTATGTTTCCCGGCTCTCACAGCGTTGAGAAATTCCACTCTCCGGATCCCCTCAGTGCAGCGAGAGATCGGGGTGCCATTTTCAAATGGTGTCCAGATATCCGAAAACCCCGACTTGACCCCCAGCCCCTCCACACTCCCCCCGTCCCCAACACCCACATTGAGCACCTCCAGCCTGATTGCCAGCACACACAAAATGTCAGCTTGGCACATTTGCGTTGTCAGGATTGCACGGCCAGTGGTGGCCAGGTTGGAAGTACCAGTGTGCCCAGATGGCACCATCAGTGGCATGCTTCAGATTCCCAGGGAGACCCCCATGAGTGCCGTTCCATCTGGTCCCCATTTGTGGAGACCAGTACTGAACAACGCTCGCCCGAGGTCTCCGAGGGGAATGGGATTGATCTCAGTGCCTCGGGTACCTCGGGAATCTGTACATTAAAGTGAGACTAGCTGTCTCGCTTTAATATGCATATTTGCTAAAAAGTGATCCCGCCCACAATGGGTGGGATTTACATTGCAACATCTCGCACGATCGCGTTAGATCTCACGGAGCATTGCAAGTGGGTGGATCAAGGGAGCGGGGTTAACTGGCTTTTATCAGCCACTCTGCGTCGCAGCAAGCTGCTTTTTGGGTGCAGCGTGGCCGTTGGATTGCGCCCTACGGCTAGGAAATTGTATGTAGTGCAAGAGCAAGTCTCCATTTGGCCACAGCCTGAATCTGGATCGCTGATACATAGTAAGATTTTTTTTGATCATAGAATCCCTGCAGTGCAGGAGGCCATTCAGCCCATCGAGTATGCACTGACCCCCCCAAAAGAGCACTCCACCCATGTCCACCCCACTGTATTCCGTAACGTAATCTACTCATTCCTGGACACTAAATGGGATACTAAGGGAGCAATTTAGCATGGCCAATCCACATAACCTACACATCTGTGGACACTAAGAGATAATTTAGCATGGCCAATCTCCCTAACCTGCACATTTTTTGACTTTGCGAGGAAACCAGAGCAACCGGAGGTAACCAACGTATAAACGGGGAGAACATGCAAACACCACGCAGTCATCCAAGGCCAGAATTAAACCTGGGTCCCTGGCCCTCTGAGGCAGCAGCAATAACCATTATGCCACCATGCCCAGTAATAAAAGAATACATTTGGGAGGGCCAAGCCCCCCACGTGTCTTTCCCTCTGGAGTAGAACACTGCAAATTCTGGGATTCTTGCCCGCCCAGATAAAGGCGCATATTAATTTGATAAAAAAAGGATTTTGGCAAGGAAATGGGGAGTCATTAAAAGAATCATAGAATTTACAGTGCAGAAGGAGGCCACTCGGAAAAAGAAAAATCTACGGAGTATGTTCATTTTATTGTCTGAATCCTGGCAGCCAAAGATAATGGAAGGTTGGTCGATCTCTGTCGGTTCAATCTAACATTGTTCATCAGGTTGCAATAATTCAATTTGTGGAGTGGGGTCCAATTGTGGGTTACCCTGACCCTCAAGCAACAAAACCAGGCTTGTCTACTGGGGCGGGGGAGGGGGCAAAAGTATTAGCTGTCTTCATTATGCTGCTGATGGAGGAAATTGAGTCCGTAATATATAAATGTAGGTTGTCTGCATAAAGAGATACCTGATGTTCCACCCCGGTTACTACCCCTCTACTGATTGGAAGCTCTCAAGGCTATAGCAAGAGGCTCTATTGCCAGGGCAAAAGTGGAAAGAGAGGGCTGTCCTGCCTGGTGCCGCTATTCAAGCGGAAATAGTCTGAATATAAAATATTCTTGTGATCGCTGGTAATAGGGGCATTGTACAGCAAATGGAGCCATGAGACAAACTTTTGGCCGAATCCAAATCTTCCAAGAATCTCAAACAAATAGTTCCATTCTACCCTGTCAAATGCTTTCTCTGTGTCTAAAGATACTGTCACCTCTGGCTCGGGTGCAGGAAAGAGAGAAAGTATGACATTCAAACAACAACGCGGATCAGCTGTTAACTGACAGCCCTTTACAAAACCTGTTTGGTCCTCTGACATTATGCTTGGAAGGCAAGGTTCCAACCAGAGCAGCAGAACCTTGGGGAGCAGTTTAACATCTGAATTTAAGAGCGCAATGGGTCGGTATGAACCACACTCAGTCGGATCCTTGTCCTTCTTAAGGAGCAAGGAAATAGAAGCTTGAGTAAGGATTGGAGGCAATGAACCGCATAATAAGGAATCGTTGAACATATCTAACAGAAAAGGAGTAAGTTGTTTTGAGAATTTCTTATAAAACTCAATTGGAAAGGCATCACAGCCAGAGGCCTTACCAGCCTGTATCAGACCATTGCATTTTAAAATCTCATTGGAGCATAACGGGGAGTGCAACTCACAGCTCTTGACTGTTTTGACAGATGGAATGGGCTGTGCAGAAAATCAGTCATCATCACTTGTCTGTGGAAGGCTAAGATTTATACAGATCACAGTAAGATGTAAAAGTCACAATGACCTGGAGAAGGACGGAAACAAGGTTGTCACCGGGTTGAGTATCTGGGGGATCTCACGGGAGGCTGATTGGCGTTTAAGTTGGTGTGCTATTCATAAAAAGTATCCCTGGAGCGCAGTATCGGACATATGGTCTTATTGGTAGTCAGTAGCTCAAACTGAGGCTCAACATCTTGTGCAATAAAGCCTCAATAGTTTCTCCATTTTCATAGAACATAGAACAGTACAGCACAGAACAGGCCCTTCGGCCCTCGATGTTGTGCCGAGCAATGATCACCCTACTTAAACCCATGTAACCCGTATACCCGTAACCCAACAATCCCCCCCATTAACCTTACACTACGGGCAATTTAGCATGGCCAATCCACCTATCTCGTGGTTATTGATGGTGCATCAATTTAGTACACAAGATTTTTAGAGATGAACGTCTTAATCAAGCCTGATCGCCTGGAGCTGAACCCACACGCAGCTGATGCCACGTCCACCTTCGAGCACTGGCTAGCCTGCTTTGAAGGATACCTCAGAGCAGCCACCGAAGCACTCTCAGATCTGCAGAAGCTCCAGATCCACTACGGAAGGGGAAGCCCACAAGATTTACCCCTCATCCGAAACGCGCCCACCTACACAGAAGCAATTACACTATTAAAAGAACAGTACATCAAGGCTGTGAATCAGGTGTACGCCAGGCACCTCATGGCCATGAGACAGCAACTCCCGGGGGAGTCTCAGGGCGATTTCTTGTGCGCTCTACGGCTACTCGGTCGGAACTGTCATTCTTTTTTAAAATTTAGAATATCCAAGTCATTTTTTCTAATTAAGGGCAATTTTGCGTGGCCAATCCACCTTGCCTGCACATCTTTGGGTTGTGGGGGTGAAACCCACGCAAACACGGGGACAACGTGCAAACTCCACACGGACAGTGACCCAGAGCCGAGATCAAACCTGGGACCTCAGCGCTGTGAGGCAGCAGGGCCAACCCACTGCGCCACCGTGCTGCCACTTTGGAACTGTAATTGCCAGGCAGTGTCTGCAGCCAACACACCAAACTGCCAATCAGAGACGCTTATGTCACGGGCATTAAGTCTAATTACATTCGCCAGCGGTTATTGGAAGGGGATACGCGCGACCTTACAGAGACTGTGCAGCTTGCCAACTCCATAGAAGTGGCCTCCCGCAACCTGGAGGCCAACAACTCTGACTGCGTGGCACCCTCGTGGGCACCGTGGGCCCCACCACCTGCCCACTCGGGTACACCACAAGCCTGCGCCGCGCGACAGCCAGCCAACTCCGGAGGGCCCAAATGTTATTTCTGCGGCCAGAGCAAACATCCCAGGCAGCACTGCCATCTTGGATGTCGCCCGCCATGTGCGCCCCATGGGCACCGCCATCTTCAGCACCATCTTAGACCGTGCCTCAGGACCACTGCTCACCTGGCCGTCCACGGCCGGCTGATACCTCCGCCACCGCTGATCAGCCCAGCATCTCCCAACATCTTCCACAGCTTGCCTCCATCACCCTCGATCAGTCTCGGCCTCGCAACCTTGTGAAAGTTGCGACGACTGTGAAGATCAACGGGTACAAGACGATTGTACTCCGGGAGCACAGAGTTTCATTCACCTTATTACGGTAAGGCGCTGCTCCCTCCCGGTCCTACCCGTCACCCAAAACATCGGCCTGGTCTCCGGATCCCATTCTGTGCAAATCCGGGGTACTGCGTTGCAACCCTCTCCGTTCAGGGCGTAGAATACAGCAACTTCAGGCTCTACCTCCTCCCCCACCTCTGTGCTGCCCTGTTGCTGGGTCTCGATTTTCAATGCCACCTCCAAAGCCTTACTCTGAAATTCGGCGGACACTTAAGGTCAACCCGCCTTCACTTGTTGCAAACCTCACCCCAGACTGTAAGCCCGTCGCCACGAGAAGCAGACAGTACATCGCACAGGACAGGACCTTCATCAGGTCGGAAGTCCAACGGCTTCTGTGGGAGGGGGTCATTGAGGCCAGTAACAGAACTTGAAGAGCTCAAGTGGTGGTGGTTAAGACTGGGGAGAAACACCAGATGGTCATTGACTACAGTCAGACCATCAACTGGTACACGCAGCTTGACGTGTACCCCCTCCCACGCATATCTGATATGGTCAATCAGGTTGCGCAGTATCAAGTCTTCTCCACAGTTGACTTGAAGTCCGCCTCCCATCAGCTCCCCATCTGCCCGGAGGACCACCAATACACTGCCTTCGAAGCAGATGTCCGCCTCTATCACTTCCTTAGAGTTTCCTTCGGCGTCACCAATGGGGTCTCGGTCTCTCAGCGAGAGATGGACCGAATGGTTGACCAGTACGGGCTGCGGGCCACGTTCCCGTAGCTAAATAATGTCACCATCTCCGGCCACGATCAGCAGGACCACGACGCAAACCTCCAAAAATACCTCCATACCGCCAAACTCCTTAACCTCATCTACAATAAGGAGAAATGCGTTTTGCGCGCCAACCGCTTCGCCATCCTTGGCTACGTAGTGGAAAATGCAGTACTAGGGCCCGACCCCGACCACATGCGCCCCCTCCTGGAACTTCCCCTCCCCCACTGCCCCAAGGCCCTGAAACGATGCTTGGGGTTTTTCTCATATTACGCCCAATGGGTCCCTAATTATGCGGACAAGGCCCGCCCACTCATCAAGTCCACAGTTTTTCCCCTGACGGCTGAGGCCCGCCGGGCCTTCAACCACATCAAGGCAGACATCGCCAAGGCCACGATGCACACGGTCGGCGAGTCCCTCCCCTTCCAGGTGGAGAGCGATGCATCAGATGTGGCTCTGGCCGCCACCCTCAAATAGGAGGGCAGGCCCGTGGCTTTCTTTTCCTGCACCCTTCATGCCTCCGAAATTCGGCACTCCTCTGTTGGAAAGGAGGCCCAAGGCATTGTGGAAGCTTGCGGCATTGGCGGCATTACCTCACCGGCAGGAGATTCACTCTCCTCACTGACCAACGGTCGGTTGCGTTCACGTTTAGCAACACACAGTGGGGCAAGATCAAGTACAAGATCTTGAGGTGGAGGATCGAGCTCTCCATCTATAACTAGGAGATCTTGCATCACCCGGGGTAGCTCAATGAGCTCCCAGATGCCCTATCCCATGGTATATATGCTAGCGCACAAGTGGACCGACTCCGGGCTCTCCACAATGACCTCTGCCACCCGGGGGTCACCTGGCTCTACCATTTTATCAAGGCCCGTAACCTGCCCTACTCCATCGAGGCGGTCAGGACCATGACCAGAGACTGCCCAGTCTGTGCAGAGTGCAAGCCGCGCTTCTACCGGCCAGATAGAGCGCACCTGGTGAAGGCCTCCTGCCCCTTTGAGCGCCTCAGTATCGAGTTCAAAGGGCCCCCCTCCCCTCCACCAACCGCTATGTGTACTTTCTCAATGTAATTGATGAGTACTCCCGTCTCCCATTCGCCATTCCATGCCCCGACATGAAGTCTACCATGGTCATCAAGGCCCTGCACAGCATCTTCACCCTGTTCGGTTTTCCCACCTACATCCATAGCAATCAAGGATCCTCCTTCATGAGTGATGAGCTGCGTCAGTTCCTGCTCAGCAAGGGCATCGCCTCGAGAAGGAGGACCAGCTACAACCCCCGGGGAAATGGACAGGTGGAGAGGGAGAACGGGATGGTCTGGAAGGATGTCCTGCTGGCCCTTCAGTCTAAGAATCTCCCACTGGCAGGAGGTTCTTCCCGATGCACTCCACTCCATCCGGTCACTCCTGTGCACCGCTACTAATGAGACCCCTCATGAACGTGTGTTTACCTTCCCTAAGAAGTTCACCTCCAGGGTTTCGCTCCCAACCTGGCTGACAGTTCCTGGGCCTGTCCTCCTACGGAAGCATGCGAGGAGTCACAAATCGGATCCCCTAGTCGAGAAAGTCCACCTCCTCCATGCAAACCCACAGTACGCCTACGTGACACGCCCCGACGGGCGTCAGGACACAGTTTCCCTCTGGGACCTGGCATCCACTGGGTCCCCACCCACAACTGTCACCACCACCAACCTGGTACTGTCTCCTCCTCCTCTGGTTGCCCCCCTGCACCACCCATCCTCCCACCAGCGAACCTCACCGCGGCCCCCACCCCAGCAGCGCCCTCCCCCTCATCGGATGCACTACTGGGTGATAAAGCAGAGGACAACACACTCCTGGAGTTGCAGGTGACCTCATCAGCACCCAAATCACCACCAGGACTGAGGCGATCGCGGAGGAGGGTCAAGGCCCCCGACAGACTCAATCTATAACTCAATCTGTAACATTGTTTTTCACCCCCACTGGACTTTTTTTTAAACAGGGGGTGAATGTGGTAAACACCACTGGTAACACGCTACGCGTATTATGGTACTGCCACTGTACTACAGGTAACAGGGTAAATCCCAGCCTGCTGTCTCCTCCCAGCAGGCAACGTATCAAAGTATATGCTCTCCTGCACTGCTCCCATTCTGGTTACAGCTGCAGGAGGCTCAACATCTTGTGCAATAAAGCCTCAATAGTTTCTCCATTTTCATCTCATGGTTATTGATGGTGCATCAACCTATTTAATTTAATGAGGTCATCAATAGAGATGGGTAGGCGCTTGCAAAATGTTTTATCAGCCAGCAAAGTAGTATCTAACCTCCAGGGTAGACGTTGGGTGGGGCTGGACACCAGCAACAGACCAACAAAGTGTGGGGGCGTGGTCAGAGCTTGCAATTACTGAGTACTCAGCTGTCACCTCCAATGGGAGGAGAGTCCTATCCAGAATGAAATAATCAATGGTGAACGTGAGAGAAAAAAGGAGAAGTCCCTGTCATTCAGATACAAAATGATGCTAGGGTTCAACCCCTCCCATTAAGGAGCCATTAAGGAAGACAAAGTCCTGGCCACCCCAGATGGGACAAAAGATTTGGGTTTTGATCGATCTAATTTTGCGTCCAAAACAAAGTTCAGGTCGCCTCCTAAAATAACATGGTGTGTATCGAAGTTGGGGTGGGAAGACAAAAAAGAGTTGATGAAATTTGTATCGTCCCAATTAAGAGCAGAGATGTTGACCAGAACTACTGCAGTGTTCAATAGGGAGCCGCATACGATTATATAGCGGTCTGCCACCATCTGAAATTAGGAGAATTGGACTCCTTTGTTAATTAATATCGCCATGCCCCTGGCCCTGTTATTAAAACTAGAATGAAAAACTTGCCCAACCCATCTTTTGTGCAGCTTGGTCTGATCTTTCAGCTGTAAATGGGTTCTTGCAAAAAATCAACATCAGAATTTAGTCTATTAAGCAGCGCGAATACTCTCAATCATTTTACAGGGCCACTCAAACCCCTAACACTCCAGGTAATCAGTT
Organism: Scyliorhinus canicula; assembly: GCF_902713615.1. NCBI lineage: Eukaryota > Metazoa > Chordata > Chondrichthyes > Carcharhiniformes > Scyliorhinidae > Scyliorhinus > Scyliorhinus canicula. The sequence continues at coordinate 92,467,629 of NC_052153.1, read as the reverse complement.
CCCTTCCCCCACACACGCAAGGGAAAACCCTCCCAATGGTGCTCCTCAGAAGCCCCTCCTGGCTAGGGTGTAGTGCCAGGATACTGCCCGGCGATGTCCCTCTTCACCTCTGGGGCTATACTTACCTGTGCACACGTGGCAGGTTCCCGCTGCCTGGTTTCCATTTGTAAAAACCTATTGTAAACCGTGGGAACATGCCGACACATCAGTGAGAGGGGAGATCCCAATGTGTGGGGAACATATGGCAGGGCTGCCCTTTAATGAGATTATAATTTGTTCAAATGATGTTCCTGACCTTTCTGAGGCGAGAGAGGGATGGAGTTGTTAGCTGGGGAGTGGAGTTTGAATTGGGGACTGTAAACAATGGCTTCAATCTTCTCAATATTCAGTTGGAAGAACTTACACATTAGATGGTGCTACTGCATCATAAAACAATGCAGGAAAAACTACCATTCAAAAGAATGCTGCTAATGGTAAAATCACCACTATGATACTCCAAGTCCTATTTTGGCATTCCTTTCACATGATCTATATAAGCTCAAAACCCTCGCTCATAGCAATAATAAGCTCATGAGAGTTTGAAAAACACATTCCATGAGCAATGTTATTTTGCTCACTAGAATCCAAATTAAGTCAGAAATGCAGAAGAATGTGTATTCAACCATGCATATTTGTGTGGACAATATTAATCATTAAGCTGAATGAATAATTAATTAAATTTTTCTTTTTTGTTACAATGAAAAAGAATACGAGAAATACAGACTTGGATTTGAATTTACTGCAATAGATCACATTTATTAAAAACTCTTAAAGATATATATCATGAAATGTCAGAACTGTCAAAGTCGTGATCTCACATTCAGGATTTTATGTAAAATACCTACAACAGTTCTCTCTATCTCTCTCTCTATATATAGACCGTGTTTTGTGCCTTTGAATATGAAGGTCCAAATTTTTGCGCCCAAGCCAGGAGAATGCCGAAATCCAGGGAACACATGATGAGCTGCATACCCGTAACAGGACAGTCATACCATTAGCACAGCGATTACTGGAATGGATAAATGCTGCTCACCACCAGCTAGCCCCATTAACCCTATCTGAAGGCCAACCCAGGGGTGTGATGGACACTGAGGAAGGTGAAGGTACACAGAGCTTTTCTGCACCCTCATCCTTCTCCACCTCCATAGCCCCTTTGCCAGAGTCTCACATGCCAGTGATGACTGTTGCCCATGCAGAGGTACAGAACGCAGCGAAAAAGGTCCCCAACGGGTGCCTGCATGACAAGACTGGCCCGCGCGGTCATCTGCTGTGCCCACTACTTTGGCTGCATTTACATTCCAGGCATCACAGGATGTGCTTCGCATGAGAAGCCGAGGTATATAGAGGCCAGGAATGCTACATGTGGTGCCCACATTAGAAACTGGACCAATGGCTGTAATAGCTGGTGCTCAAGTTCTTTCAAATAGCTGTTGTTATACAGTTATGGGCTCCTTATACACGAGTTGTTCGTGAGTTGACAATCTTTCTGTCAATCAACAAATGACAGATGTATGTTGGGAGCTTTGGTATATCATCATGTTGGTTGAGTTCCTTCGCTGAAAGTGATCAGTCCACGAACAACTGGTGGTAACTATCAGCTTCAGTGAGGGGCAGAAAACTGGTGGTGTTGGAGCAGTCACCTGAAACAGATCTGACCAGATTGACATCAATGCAAATAAAATTAATTGGTGGGGTGTATAACAGGCAACAGATCCAAAGTGGTCAGTTTTCTGGACGTGAAGCTGAAAGTTGCCCCTATGAAATGAAACTTTTGGCTTTTCAAGATGCACAGGCCTCCATCTAAAATTGTAGTTGGGCTAATCATAAAACATTGGCTGCTCGTTTCCTTGGACCAATGGCAGCGCCGAGAAAATTCCCGACCATGACAGAGCTTGTTAAGTATTTTCTTGCGAATGTGAATTTTCTGTCGCAATGATGTGACAAGCCTCCTTTTCACTACTCAGTTTACGGAAAGTCTAAAGTGGGACCTAAAGACTTTTGGAACAATCTCATTGTCTGCCTTCCCATTTTTACTGTTGGTTTTGCAGTTGGCTCATTGTTGATTAGTTGTTTCAATACACCTTAGTAGATCTTCACTGAAGTCTACATACCTGCTTTGGTGACTAATAATTGTGCTCAGTGTTTATTTGTGATTTAATGAATGCGACATTTGAGCTAGTCAGATGCATGTACTGTAGTTTTACTTCGAAAAATGTGTGTATTCAAATGTGCAATGCCTTTAATGTGAAGAACAAACATGCCACAAATGCAAGAGTATTCTATGGATAAAATGATGCATGTACACAATTTGCGATATATCGCACATACATACACATACAATAATGTCTGGAAGCTGGTCTATTATGCTGGTTATAGTTGAAGTAAAAATTTTCCTCTCCACAGGGTCCTGATGAAAATTAGCCTGGGTTAAGTTGGGGTCACCTCACATCATCGTTGTTTAAGAAGATTGATCTCATTTAAATAGATGTGGGAAAATAATGTTTGTTATATTAGAAAAGAACAGCTGACTCTCATTAGTTCACATTGCAATTTCTCTGCTCTCTTCTTCTGCCTCTCTTAAAATAGATTTATGGCAAATAAACAGAAGAAAGGTCAATCACAAGATTACACAACCCTCGTCATAGCATATTTTTTTTCCAGCAATGATCTTCCTAATAGAAGGGCTTTGGAATAGGGTGAGTATGGTTATGCATGGTATGGACAGCAGAAGATTTCCAATTCGCTACATTGCATATACTCCAAGATATGTATAGTTGGTGACATTTGTTGGACTTAATGCAGTTCGGAGTCAAAGGTCCTAGCTTCAAATAATGTTAAGTTTATAAAAGATACAGTGCAAGAGAGGGAAAGACTTCACTGCAAAAGGGCAGACACTTTCTTAGTCTGCACTACCATTGTCATAATATACACACATGTATGATGGTGCACAGGCAGGCAGTGATGAACACACAGAACACAGCAGCCAGTCACCAGACAGGACACGACCACTATAAAGCCAGAGGGCACTAGGTTTCCCGCTCTCTCTCGGGATCCAGCCTCTGAGACAGCCAGAGCCCGTGAGCAGCAACTAGAACAAACACCATGTGGTAGTAAGATAGTCTAGTCAGGTTAGCCTCAGGTCTCCAGTCAAGTCAACATAGTGTCAACCCACAGTTAAAGTATGTATGATGGTTAAGAGTTCAATAAAATCGAGTTGCATTTCTTCAAGTGTTGGAAGCCTGTCTCTCTCACTGCTGCAGTAAACGCAGCCCTCGCACACCCAGCTTACCCAACGCATCAACAGTAATATTTATTTCTCTCAGAGCCTTATCTTTCACCCTTTAGCATGGCAGAGAGCTTCAAATACTTCCTGCAAACCTGCTTTGGGATGTTTTCATGCATGTTAGCAGAGAAGCGAGCAAAAGCTATGCAAATATCAAAAACTCTGACAGCTTTCAAACAACTCTATATATAAAGAGAACAAAGAACATTACAGCACAGGAACAGGCCCTTCAGCCCACCAAGCCTGCGCCAATTCAGATTCCTTATTCAGACCTACTAGTTATTGCCCAGATGATCTGTATCCTTCCATTCCCCGCCCCTTCATGTGTCTATCAAGATATATCTTAAACGTTGCTATTGTGCCTGCCTCCACCACCTGCACTGGCAATGTGTTCCAGGCACCCACCACCCTCTGCGTGGGAAACTTTCCCCGCACATCTCCCCTAAACTTTCCCTCTCTCACCTTGAGCCTGCACCCCCTTGTAATTGAGTCTTCCACCCTGGGAAAAAGCTTCCGACTTTTCATCCTGTTTATACTTCTCGTAATTTTGTAGACCTCAACCAGGTCTCCCCTCAGCCTCCTTCTTTCCAACGAAAACAATCTGAGTTTATTCAACCTCTCCCCATAGTTAACACCCTCCAGACCAGGCAACATCCTGGTAAACCTTCTTTGCACTCTCTCCAAAACATCCACATCCTTCTGGTATGTGGCGGCCAGAATTGCCCGCAATATTTCAAATGTGCCCTAACTAAAGTTTTATACAACAGAAATATGACCTGTCAACTCTTGTACTCAATGCCCTGGCCGATGAAGGCAAGCATGCCTTATGCCTTCTTGGCCACCTTATCCACCTGCATTGCCAATGTCATGGAACTATGAACCTGAATGCCCAGATCCCTCTGTGTGTCAATGTTCCTCAGAGTTCTGTTATTTACTGTATAATTCACATGCGAATTTGATCATCCAAAATGAATCACCTCGCATTTGTCCGGATTGAACTCCATCTGCCATTTCTCTGCCCAACTCTCCAATCTATCTATATGCTGCGAAAGGGAAAATGCTGGAAAACCTCAGCAATCTGGCAGCATCTGTAGGGAGAGAAAAGAGCTAATGTTTCGAGTCTGATGACTCTTTGACAAAGAGTCATCGGACTCGTAACGTTAGCTCTTTTCTCTCCCTACAGATGCTGCCAGATTTGCTGAGATTTTCCAGCATTTTCCCTTTCGCTTCAGATTCCAGCATTCGCAGTAATTTGCTTTTATCTATATGCTGCTGTATTCTCAGGCAGTCCCCTTCATTATCTGCAACTCCACATATTTTAGTGTCATCTGCAACCTTGCTAATCAAACCATATACATTTTCCGCCAGAGCATTTATATATATTACAAACAACAGTGGTCCCAGCACTGAACCATGCGGAACACCACTAGTTACAGATCTCCATTCTGGAAAAACTTGCTTCCACCGTTACTCTCTGTCTCCTATTTTCAAGCCAGTTCTTTATCCATCTAGCTGGCACACCCCGAATCGCATGCAACTTTCCATGCAACTTTACCTTTTATACCAGTCTACCAAGAGGGACCTTGTCAAACACCTTACTAAAGTTCATGTAGATGAAATCCACAGCCTATCCCTCATCAAATAATTTTCTCACCTCCTCAAAAAATTCTATCAAGTTGGTAAGATATTACCTTCCCCGCACAAAACTATGTTGCCTGTCACTAACAAGTCCATTCACTTCCAAATGTGAATAAATCCTGTCCCTCAGTATCTTCTCCAACAGCTTCCCCACCGCTGACGTCAGGCTCACTGGCCTATAATTACCTGGATTATCCCTGCTCCCTTCTTACACAAAGGGACAGCACTGGCTATTCTCTAGTCCTCTGGAACCTCGCCTGTGGTCAAAGATGATGCAAAGATATCTGTAAAGGCAGAAGCTATTTCCTTTCTTGCCTCCCAAAGAAACATGGGATATATCCCATCCGGCCCAGGGGACTTGTCAACCTCAGAGTACATTTTTAAAAAAATTTTTGTATAAATTTAGTGTACCCAATTCATTTTTTCCAATTAAGGGGCAATTTAACGGGACAAATCCATCTACCCTGCACATCTTTTGGGTTGTGGGGGCGAAACCCACGCAAACATGGGGAGAATGTGCAAACTCCACACGGACAGTGACCCAGAGCCGGGATCGACCTGGGACCTCGGCGCGTTGAGGCAGCAATGCTAACCACTGTGCCACCATGCTGTCCTACCTTAATGCATTTTAATACATCCAACACTTCCTCCTTCATTATGCTGACATGTTCTGGAGTATTCACACACCCACCCCAACCTCAACATCCGTCAAGGCCGATAATATGTGGTTTCATAAAATGGGGCTGGAGCTTGTCAGATGTTGCAGGTTGTACTCAACATTCCAACACTTGTTTATCAGAAGAAAAGACAAGTTGTGAGGACTTTCCATTATTTTTTGTGCATAAACGACAGACTACTATGGATAAAAACATTCTCTCCAGTCTGGGTTTTAAGTACTGAAGAGGTGGTACATAGGAAACCTAGAAGTAAAAGTCAGTAGCTTTTAACCCAGACACTTGATTATCGTTTAATATCTGGGCTTCCCAACCAACTAGGATGAATGGGCGTGAAGATGGCTTGCATGAATCAATTTCAACTTCAGAATTTAAAGAGATAATCCAAAAGAAAATCCAGTTTAATGGATTCTGGAGTTGGGAACACAACAGATGGAATTGGCAGAATGGAATCCAAACATTTGAAAGCTCTGACTAATTTTAGTAATGTTTCCCAGGCAGGCTAAACACCTGCAGGAAAGTGTTCTTCCCTGCTGATGGGGGGAAGAAGCCTGCCTTGAAACTGAGATTTGGCCAGAGGCTGCCCATAAGGTTAGCAGCAGGAACTCTGCTTACTCAAGCCTGCTCCAACCCATTATTCCTCACAGCAACTTACCTTTCAGTTCCTCTCATTCCTGTCAATGCACATCTTCACATTCCCATCTGTACATTCATTACTGACATTCTCTCTTATCTTAATGCAATGTTACCTCTTCTGAAATCACCCACAAATGCTCTTCCAGCTATCCATTAATCACCTGCCCTTGCTCTCACTCTTACCATTCTTTTCCTCATTTCATGAGAAGCGAGCATAGACACAAAGGAGAAAAGAGAACTGGAAGTACTCCAGCCATTTCCCAGCTGAGAGCTGCAAAGGAAATGGTTGAGGGCATCAGAGGAGTGCGCTTCATTGTCAGAGATGGGGAGCTCCCAAACACCTGGTGACAAAATTAAATATCCGGTGGCTATCAGATAACCACATGGCATACAACAGTCACTCCTGCTGTCTTTGTATTTGCAGGGAGTGAAATATGATCATATGCATAATGCTCGCTTAAAAAACTCTTACTGTAAGAATTTATTTCATGCAGAAACACAGAAAAAAAATAGGAGCAGGAGGAGGCCATTTGGCCCTTCAAGCCCACCACGCCATTCATTATGATTATGACTGATCATCCAACTCAATAGCCTAATCCCACTTTCCCTCATATCCTTTGATCCCCTTTGCCCTAAGTGCTATATCTAACTGCTTCTTGAAACCATATAATGGTTTTGATTCAACTACTTCCTGTGGTAACAAATTCCACAGGGTCAACACTCTCTGATGAAGAAATGTCTCCTCATCTTTGTCCTAAATGTCTACCCAGTATCCTCAGATTGTGCCCCTTGGTTCTGGACACACCCTTCCTGCATTTCCTTCCTACATTTACCCTGTCCAGTCTTGTTGGAATTTTATAGGTTTCTATGAGATCACCCTCATTCTTCTGAGCTCCAGCGAATACAATCCTAACCGATTCAATATCTCCTTGTATGTCAGTCCTGCCATCCCAGGAATCAGTCTGGTAAATCTTCGCTGCACTCCCTCTATAGCTAGAACATCCTTCCTCAGATAAGGAGACCAAAACTGCACACAATATTCCAGGTATGGCCTCACCAAGGCACTGTATAACTGTAACAAGACATCCCTGCTTCTATACGCGAATCCTCTTGTAACTCTACTCTAGGAATCTGTCTGCCAACCGGTTTTCCAACCATCTCAATACACTACCCCCAATCCCATGCGCTGTAATTTTATACGCTAATCTTTTATGCGGGACTTTATCAAAAGCCTTCTGAAAGTCCAAATACACCACATGAACTGGCTCCCATTCATCAATCTACTAGTTATATCCTTGAATAATTCCAATAGATTTGTCAAGCATGATTTCCACTTCATAAATCCATGCTGACTCTTTCCGATCCTGCAATTGTTTTCTATGTGCTCAGCTACAAAATCATTGATAATGGATTCTAGAGTTTTCCCCACTACTGGCATCAAGCTTGCTGGTCTATAATTCCCTGCTTTCTCTCTACCTAGTGGAGTTACATAGCTACCCTCCAATCTGCAGGAACTGTTCCGCAGTCTGTAGAATCCTGGAAAATGGCCACCAATGCATCCACTATTTCCAGAGTTACCTCTTTCAATACCCTGGGATGTTGATCATCAGACTCTGGGGATTTATCAACCTTCAATCCCATCAACTTCCCCAACACCATCTCGCTACTAATATTGATCTCCTTCAGTTCCTCCTTCTCCCGAAACCCTGCATTCCCCAACATTTCCGGTATCTTATTTATGTCCTTATTTGTGAAGACAGAACCAAAGTATGTGTTTAATTGCTCAGCCATTTATTTGTCCTCCATAATACATTCCCCTGTTTCTGACTGTAAGGGACCTACATGTGTCTCCATCAATCTTTTTCTCTTCATGTACCTGAGAAACTTTTACAGTCAGTTTTTATGGTCCTCTTTGCTGAATTCTAAACATCCCCAACGACTGCCGACCGGTGGCCCTGACGTCTGTTAGCATGAAATGCTTTGAGCGGCCAGTCATGAGAAGGATCAACACCAGCCTCCCAGACAATCTTGATCCAGTGCAGTTCGCCTATCATGGCAACCGGTCCACAGCAGATGCTATCTCCTGGCTCTACAATCAACACTCAAACACCTCGACAACAAGGATACCTACGTCAGACTGCTGTTCATAGACTACAGCTCCGCCTTCAACACCATTATCCTGACAAGACTAATAACCAAACTCTGCAATCTTGGACTTGACCCCTCCCTGTGCAGCTGGATCCTAGACTTCCTCACCAACAGACCACAATCTGTCAGGAAAGACAAAAGCACCTCCTCCACAATAGTCCTCAACACCAGGGCCCCGCAAGTATGGGTGCTCAGTCCTCTACTGTACTCGCTATACATACACGACTGTATGGCAAGATTTAACTCCAACTCAATCTATAAGTTTGCAGATGATACGACTGTGGCGGGTCATATCTCAAACAACGATGAATCAGACTGCAGGAGGGAGATAAATCACTTGGTTGAATGGTGCACCGAAAACAACCTCTCTATAAATGTTGGAAAGACCAAGGAACTGATCATCGACTTCAGGAAGCGCAGCACGACACACACTCCCGTCTGCATCAATGGCTCCGAAGTGGAGATGGTCGATAGCTTTAAGTTCCTGGGGTCACCATCACTAACAGTCTGTCCTGGTCCACTCATGTTGATGCAACAGTCAAGAAAGCCCAACAACGTCTCTACTTCCTATGGAAGCTAAAGAAATTTGACATGTCTGCATCGACTCTCACAAACTTCTACAGATATGCCATAGAGAGCATCCTATCCAGCTGCATCACAGTCTGGTCTGGCAACTGCTCGGCCCAAGATTGTAAGAAACTGCAGAGTGTGGTGAACTCAGCCCAACGCATCACACAAGCTTACCACACCCACATTGATTCTATCTACACCTCCCGCTGCCTCAGGAAGGCAGACAGCATTATGAGAGACCGCTGCACCCAGGCTTTGCCCTCTTCCAGACCCTTCCATCAGGCAGAAGTCTGAGGACCCGCACATCCAGACATAGGAACAGCTTCTTCCCCACATCTACTAGACTCCTCAACGACTCCCTCGGACTGATCTGTTCCCTGTAGGAACACTATTCACGGTGGCCTATGCTACTCTTGCTCATGTATTTGCTTTGTTTGGCCCCTTCTGTACTGTAACCAATCAATGTTTGTCGATGTACCATTTGTCAATGTATTCTGTCAATTATTTTTTTGTCTACTATGTACATACTCTGTACGTTCCCTTGGCCGCAGAAAAATATTTTTCACTGTACTTCAGTACATGCGACAATAAATCAAATCAAATCTCCCAATCCTCAGAGCTGTTGTTTTTCTTGGCCAATTTATATCCAACTTCCTTGGATCGACTACTATCCCTCATTCCCCTTGTAGGCCATGGATTGGCCACCTTTCCCATTTTACTTTTATGCTAGTAAGGAATAAACAATTGTTGCAATTCCTCCATGCGCTCTTTGAATGTTTGCCAATGCCTAGCCACTAGTATCCCTTTAAGTAACATTCCCCAATCGATCATAGCCAACTCATGCCACATTTAGGGGCAGCACAGTAGCACAGTGCATAGCCCTATTGCTTCACAGCTCCAGGGTCCCAGGTTCGATTCCCGGCTTGGGTCACTGTCTGTGCGACATAATTCCATACAGACAGTGACCCAAGCCAGGAATCAAACCTGGGACCCTGGCGCTGTGAAGCAACAGTACTAACCATTGTGCCACCGCGATGCTTTATAAGAAGTTCAGTGGCGACTTGGGGCCTCTGAGGACGAATAATGAGGCTAGTGAAAGGGGGGAGATCCCCCCCCCCCCCCCCCCCCCCCCCACCACCCCCCCGCCCCAATACTATCGCAGGCATCTATTTCCTTGATACTGAAGAAATATAAAGATCCGGAACAGTGTGGGTCACACCGTCCAATATCATTACTGAATGTGGACGCCAAGTGGATGGCGAAGGTGCTGGCCTCGCTTATTCTGGACTGTGTACCGGAGGTGATAGGTGAAGACCAGACAGGGTTTGTGAAGGGGAGGCAGTTGTCGGCGAATGTAAGGAGGTTATTATGAACGTGCTTACGATGCCCCTGGAGTGGCAGGAAGAGGAGGTGGCAGTAGCAATGCAGTGAAGGCTTTCGACTGGGTGGAGTGGGAGTATCTGTGGGCGGTGTTGGGGTGGTTTTGGTTCGGGCAGGGGTTTGTGAACTGGGTTTGGCTGCTGTATAGGGCACTGGTAGAGAGCGTGCAGATGAACTGGGTGGGTTTGAGATGTTTCAGGTTGCATCGTGGGACAAGGCAGGGGTTCCCACACTCTTTGTTGCTTTTTGCCTTGGCGATAGAGCCTTTGGCAATGGCGCTTAGAGCATCGAGTGGTTGGAGAGAGATTGTGCGGGGGTTAAGCAGATGGTCTCGCTGTATGCAAATGACCTGTTGCTGGATATCATGGAACAACTGGGGGACATTGGTGGGATCATGAGCATTTTGGAGGATTTTGGCCGGTCTTCCGGGTACAAGCTGAACATGGGGAAGAGTGAAGTGTTCCCGATTGAGGCCAGCGGACAGGAGAGGAGGTTGGGAGAGCTACCGTTGAAAGTCGTGGGGGTGAGTTTCAGGTACTTGTGCATCCAGGTGATGCGGCGATGAGTGCAGCTGCATAAGCTGCATCTGGCTCGGTTGATGGAGCAGATGAAGAGGAATTTTAAGAGGTGGGATGTGTTGCCATTGTCGCTGGTGGGGTGGGTGCAGACAGTAAAAATGACGGTGCTACCAAGGCTCCTGTTTGTATTTCAGAAATGCCCAATCATCATTCCCAAATAATTTTTTAAGAAGGCCAACACGTTGATTTGGGGGTTAGTGTGGGTGGGGAAAAGCCCACTGGTCAAGAAGGTGTTGTTGGAGCAGGGGTGAGGCGGGAGGCTTGCATTGCCAAATATAATGAATTATAATTGGGCAGCTAACATCACTATGGTGAGGTAGAGGGGGAGGGGTCAGCGTGGAGACATATGGAGGTGGCCTCTTGTAGCAGCACCGGTTTAGGAGCACTGTTGATGGCACCTCTGATATTCTCACTGGCCAGGTACTCCACGAGCCCAGTGGTGCTGTCAGCCTTGAGGGTATGGGGGCAGTGGCGGCAGCATCTGAGACTGAAAGGTGTTTTGGTGTGGGCACCAATTTGTGACAACGACGGGTTTGCACCGGGGGGGCTGGATGCGAGGTTTCGGGGCTGGCGGCAGGCAGGGATTGAGTGGTTTAGGGACCTTTTTGTAGGGGGATGCTTTGCGAGCCTAGAGGACGTGGAGGAAGAATATGAGCTGCCCAGCGAGAATGGGTTTAGTACTTGCAGGTCTGGGACTTTGTGAAGAAGCCTGCGCCGTCCTTTCCTGGGCTGCCACCCTTGGGGGTTGCAGGATAAGGTGCTGTCGAGAGAGGGAGTAGGTGAGGGGAAGCTGTGGGAGATTTATAAGAAGCTGATGGACTGGGAGGGAGCACCGATAGGAGACGTTAAACAGAAATGTGAGAAGGGGCTTGAGGGGGAGGGTGGTAGGGTAGAGAGTTGGAGGCCGGGATGTGGGAGGGGGCTCTGAGGAGGTGACTGTGTCCTCGTCGTCTGAAAGGCTCAGCCTTACCCAGATCAAAGTAGTTCACAGGGCGCATATGATGGTGGCTAGGATGAGTAGGTTCTTTGAGGGAGTAGACAGTTGTGGGCGATGTGCAAGGAGGCCTGAAAACCATGCCCACGTGTTATGGGTATGTTCAAAACTGAAGGAGTTCTGGAAGGTATTCACGGACGTAAGGCGGGATTCACTGACTCCCCCGCCAGGTCGGAGAATCACTGGGGGGGCGGCCTGAATCCCGCTCCACCGCTGCGACGCCGGCTGCCATATTCTCCGGCGCCTTTTTTCAGGCGGGTTGGGATTTATGCCACACCGGTCAGGGGCCGTTGACAGCCCCCACCCCCACCTCCCCCCGGCAACTCTCCGGGCCCCGATGGGCCGAGTGGCCAGTCCCGCTGGCGTGAAATGGACATGGTCCCACACAGCGGGACCTGACTGGTAAGCCATCCAGTGGAGTCCTTGGGGGGGGGGGGGGGGAAAGGGGGGGGGGGGGAGATCCGACCCCGATGGGGGGGTGCCCAATGGTGGCTTGGCCCGCGATCAGGGCCCACTGATCTGCGGGCGGGCCTGAACCGTAGGGGCACTTCTTCCTCCCGTGTCAGCCTCTGTAGGGCTCTGCCATGGCCGGCGCGGAGAAGAACCCCCCTGCGCAGGAACACGCCGGCCGGTCTGCAATGCACGGAACCATGGTGGTGATTCTGAACATGCGCCAACTTGCGCCGGCGCTAGTTTGTATGGCACCAACCCCTCTGGCGCCGGCCTAGCCCTCGGAAGTGCGGAGCATTCTGCATCTTCCGGTTGGCCCAACGCCGGAGTGGTTCGCACCGTCCTTGGCGCCAGCGCTGGGCCTTCCCGCCAATTGTGGGAGAATCCCACCCGTAATGTCTGAGGTGTTGGGGGGTGAAGGTGGTTCCAAGACCAGGGTTAGTGATATTTGAGGTGTCGGAAGACCTGGGAGTCCAGGGGGCGAGAGAGGCCAATGTTTTTGTCTTTGCCTCCTCGATAGTCCAGAGACTGATTCTGTTTGGGTGGAGGGACTCGGAACCACTGAAATCGGGAGGGTGGGTGAGCGACCTGGCGGAATTCTTGAGGTTGGAAAAGATTAAGTTTGTCTCGAGAGAGTTGGTTGATGGGTTCGCCCCGAGGTGGAAGCTGTTCATCGACCTATTTAAGGAGGATTGAGGTGTCAGCAGAGGGAGGTGGGGGTGGGGGGATAAGAGGGTTAAAATGGGGAATGTAGGACAGGAGGAGGGGAAGGGCAGCGGGGGGGGGGGGGGGGGGGAGCGGGGAGGGGGGGGGGGGCAGATGTTGTTTAGTTATTATGTTGTACCAGTTTGTTCTTGTTCTTATTTGTGTCTTTGTTGTTTATATAAATGCCTTAATCAAATATTTAAAAAAAAAACAGAGGTAGAGAGAAAACAGGGAACTATAGACTAGTGCGCCTAACATCGGTAGTAGGGAAGATGCTGCAGAACATTAGCAGGACTTTCATACAACAACATTTGGAAAGCAGTTGGATAATCAGGCAAAGTCAGCATGGATTTACGAAAGGGAAATTATGCTTAACTAATCTATTGGAATTCTTTGAAGATGTAAGTAGTCGAGTTGACCAGAGAGAACAAGTATATGTGGTTTATTTAGACTTTCAGAAGACTTTCGACAAGGTCTCACATGAAGAATTACCATGTAAAGGTAAAGCGCATGGGATTGCGAGTATTGTCTTGAGATAGATAGAAAGCTGGTTAGCAGACAGGAAGCAAAACGTTGGAATAAATGGGTCTTTTTCCGATTGGCAGGCAGTGACTAATGGCTGCCACAGGGCTCTGTACCAGGACTTCAACTGTTCACATTATGTATTAATGATTTGGACGAGAGACCTAAATGTATTATTTCCAAATTTTCAGATGATACAAAATTGGGTGGGAGGGTGAGCTGTGACGAGGATGTAAAGATGCTTCAACGGAATTTAGACAGACATGCATGGCAGATGCCGTATAATGTGAATAAATGTGAGGTTATCTGTTTCAGTAGCCAAATTAGGAAGTCAGGTTATTATTTGAATGGGTTTAAATGGAGAATTGGATACTCAGCGAGACCTTGGTGTCCTCATGCATCAGTTGCTGAAAGGAAGCGCGCAAGTACAGCAGGCAGTAAAGGAGACAAATGGTGTGTTGCCTTCAGAGAAAGGATTTGAGTATAGGAATAGGGATGTTTTACTGCAATTGTATCGGGCATTGGGAAGGCCACACATGGGATGCAATCCACTGGCTGCCTTGCGCTCTCGCTTGATTGCAGTGCGGCCAGTGAATGCCGGGCGAGTCCTTTCACGGGTATCCCAGCAGTCTTCACACCTTGGGATTCATCCAAGTCCCCGAGGTATCAGAGTCAGAATCCCGCCCACAAAGGGCACCATAAAACGTGTGCACCAAAGCCAGTTTTAAACCGACTTCTGCAAACTTACCCAGCATCCATTGGCCTCCGGCGATTCTCTCGCCTCCCCAACGAGGCCGCAGCCGGGCACCGTTCAGCACTGGTCTACACAAACATGGACTAGATGGAATGGCACTCGGAGGATCTCTTGGACCATTGGAGGGCCCTGGGTGGTCAAGGTCAGTGCAGAATGGCTGGCACTCTAGCACCCCCCCTCCCCCTCCCCAAATGGACTCCTCGTCTCTGCTTATCTGGAACCTTGGCACTGCTCATCCGGCACTTTGGCACTGCCACTCTGGCACTACCAATGTGCCTGAATGGCACTTCCAAGCTGGCAGGAACATTGTCCGGGTGCCAGGGTGGCAGTGCAAAGGGACCCGAGTGCCAGAGAGACATTGTCAAGGGTCAGGGGGCGAGGGTGACCATGCCCATGAAAGGAGGGTGGAGGAGAGGTTTGAAGGGTGGAAGTATGCAGGGCTGGGAGGTGGGGAATGACGAGTGGGTCCTGGTGGGGAGGGGGTGCTGTAAGGGGGCTTGGGGGGGAGGCCTGAAGTGGGTGGATCCCAGGAACCCCACAGCGGGGTGGCCTCTCTTGGGAAGTGTAAGGTAATGCCCATGTGTGTGGGTGGGGGTGACATTTCCCATGGGAGGAGGGTGTGGATGACCCACAAGTTCACTTAGAGATCTGGACACCCTTTCAAATTCGCAGCCTGTTCTCCGAGCTCCGCTCCCCAGTGCTAAAAAAAATTTGAAGTGTGGGTTAAACTGGTGAGAAACTCCCCATGGCCTGAAAAAGTGCCTCAGGGCTGGATTCGTCTGCCCTTCCCGCCGCAAGAAAGCACGGGTGAGAGCCTGGTGACCCGAAAATCCTGCCCGAGGGCAATGGAGTTCTCCAAGTTCAAAAGGCGGACACAACCGGAGAATCCCGCCCCAAGTGTTTCTGAATAGCAGTGGGGAACTCGTCGGCTGAGCCAGCAGGAAACTCCCTGAAACACCTGCCACAAAGGAACTCAGAAATTGTTTGGGAGAATCACACCCATGCAGTATTGTGTGCAGTTTTGGTGTCCTTATCTGAGGAAGGATGTTCTTGCTATGGAGGGAGTGCAGCAAAGGTTTAGCAGGCTGATTCCTGGAATGGCGAGGCTGTCATATGAGGAGAGAGTGAATCGGTTAGGATTGTATTCGCTGAAGTTCAGAAGAATAAGGTGGGATCTCATAGAAACCTATAAAATTCTAACAGGACTAGACAAGGTATATTCAGAAAGAATGTTCCTGATGGCTGGGGAGTCTAGAACTAGGGGTCATAGTTTGATAATAAGGAGCAATCCATTTAGGACTGGGTTGCGGAAAAATTTCTTCACCCAGAGAGTGGTCAATCTGTGGAATTTTGTGTTTGTGGAGGCGAAAACATTGTGTAAATTCAAGAAGGAGTTAACTATAGCTCTTGGGGCTAAAGGGATCAAAGGATATGGGGGGGGGAAAGACTTGATCAGGGTATTAAACTTGATGAACTGCCACGATCATAATGAATGGCGGAGCAGGCCCAAAGGGCCGAATGGCCCCCTTCTGCTTCTGTTTTCTATGCATGTTTCCAAGTCAAAAACCTGGGTTTGAAACTTTGGAACATGATCACATCATGTTGGTTGGCAATTTCAGTTTAATTGCGGAGCAGAGGTTTAGGGCACGGGTTAACGATAAAAAGAGTCCCATTTTGGAACTTTTCCCAGCATTTGTAGCGTCGGGAAGGATCCCGCTATCGAACGGGACTCTGTTATTATTCCGGGCCTCAAGAGGGAACATCCCGCCGAGGCCAGACTCAGGTGCATTTCCTGCACTGAGGAGCTCTGCTCACTAGTACAGGAAGTGATCGGGGTACCATTTTAAAAATGGCACCCCATCTCGCGACCACCCGACTCGACCACCGGACACTCCCAATGCCCCAACTCACTGGTTGGGGGAATTCTCAAGTCCCCCACATACCCCACCTCATACAGGCAGGTCAATCCCAGTCCCAATTCCTAGCGTGGGCAAAATGTCACCTGGGCACCTTGGGACTGCCTGCCTGGCACCCTGCCAGTGCCCCCACCAGCATGGCTGTGCCGCATGGGCATCCTGCAGTGCAAGGTTGTCACATGGCTGGCACTGCTAGGATGTCCAGGTGACACTGCCGTTGTGCCTGAGTGGCATCAGCAATGGGTGCCACCCTGCCCAGATTCCAACAACATGGGGGGGCCTTTAATCGGCTTGGAGAACCCCCCAAGCACCATTCCACCTGGTCCTCGTTTGTGGGGAACAATGCTAAACAGCATTGAGCTGGGGTCTCCTCCACAATGCCAATAGATTCCGGAGGTCAGTTAGATCTGGTGTAGGCATAGTTAAGTGAATTTAACTGCTGGATCCCAGCCATCGTTAGATCTCACGGGGCGTAACGACCATTGGGTAACCCGGAAGAGGCCTCTTGCGAGACTTACCAGTCGTGTCCTGATTCCGGTGGGATATGGCCGATAAATCACACCCTTATTGTTGGAATATGGAATGTTAGACCAAGTTGTGTTGGATGTCAGATATATTACAATATTATTTGAAGAGATCAGGGCATTCTCCCTGAAGGGACTTCAACATCTGTCCCTCAATCAATACCACCAAGACAGATTTTCATTTATTTCACTGTTGTTTACGACACCTTGATATATTCAAATTCGCTGGTATACTTGCCTTCATAATAAAAGCAATTCCATTCCAAAAGTAGTTAATTGGCTGTGAAATACTTTGGAAGATCTTGACATTATGAAGGCATTACATGAATCTATTCCTTTATTATTTTCAAAAAGGGTAATCCCAGTATACAAGAACATTTGGTCCACATGGACCATGGACTCCTTATATCCAACAATCCCTGGGAGAAAGTGTACATGGGTGGCTGGCCGGTGAAAACGCAAGATTACTCAGTTGTGATGTCCCCACAATTGAGTATCAACAGTCATGTCTAAACTCTAACATGAAGAACAGTCCCTTGCACGAGATTCTGAAGGCTACCAGCATTTATATAGTAACTAAAAGCAAGCAGCTTCAAGGCAGGAAGAGAGAAAACTCAACAAGACAAAAAAAGGTCCTGCAACAGAATTAAGATTCAATCTTAAACAAAAGTAAAATATTACAAATATCCCTCCTTTCATATCAGGTGAATTTGTTTTGATGTCTTTTTAATAAATAATTTGTAAAAGCGCCCACTTAGGTGCATTGTGTTCATTCAGTCCTTCCATGTCCACCAAACTCCACATCTAATTTTAATAATAGTTTATGATAGTCAGGTAATTCTGCGTAATAGACTAAATTACCTAACTGTCTGATTGGGTTATCCTGTGTTAAACAGCAATTCATTATCAGTCACAATGCAGATTGCTCATCATTAAATTGTTTGTCTGCCTACCAGCTGATAAATTACTTGTAATATATGTAACAGGTAATATTTGTTAATCTATTCCAAATTTCAATCTATCATTCCCTTATTGAACAAAGGTGGCAAACAGCTGCTGACAGACAGTTTTTTGTCACAAGACATTTCAAAATATGTAGCCAAAGTACTGCTCTGCTTCCAGTATCACAGGAGACAGAATCATGCTCAACATTTTTGTTCTGCAAAATTTCCTGTCTAATTTTATTCTTAAAAATAACTGAGTGACAACACAGTGATTTAAGCAACATATAGTGTCAGTTTTATTATTTTTAATTCACCTTTGGATTTATTTAGCTTCTTAAAAAAGAGGCTTATGCACTCAGCCCCTTTACCAAGGCTTGTTATATTAATTGTTTCCTTTCCTGACATGTACAATATCCACACTGATACCCAAACATGTGTGTGGATGAATTTATGCACGAAACAAGAAATAATCAAAATTCCTATTTGGGCTACTTGATCATAAAGGGGCATTTTGTTACAATGCAAGCCAAGATATAAATGATTTATGTTATTTGAACTAGATTACTGCACTTGAATAATTCAGGATTCATAAATTATGTTAATTCTAGTGACATGTAAAAAATGATTTATGGAGCCAAGAAAATGCACTAATTAAAGGTTCTATTTGTTTATATGCACAGGGTCCTTTAATTAGAAAGGGATAAGTAAGAGATGTTTCACTCTTGTTCGTTTTACAAAAGAATCCTAATTATACTGTGTTTAGTTTACAGCAGTATATATGTCATTCTATCGAAGATATGCAGTCACTCATGACATCAAAGTTGTCCGATTGAATGCAGGTCTGCTGTTATTAACCAAGCAGACATGAGCAACATTGCAGATATTTGTAGAATAACAGTTTTAAAATGAGTAACATGAGTGTAATCCAACAGAGGTGTTCAAATTACATTGCAACTCAGGAAAACTGAAGACAAAGCAAGCTTTGACATTTGAAACAGAAGACTGTACTTCAGCTTTAAACTATCTCCTTTGGAACTCATTTTTTTGATGCTGCTGCTGAATTGCCAAAGAATCATTTCCAGTTAAAACAAGTTTCAGAGAGTATAAGAATACTGGCTGTATAAGTATACTGGCTGAAAGGTAAAATTCCAAACCTTGAAAGACTACTACATGCTCATACAAATTGAACCTGAGGGGTGTACTATATCTAGTTTCCATTGCATGATTAGTAAGCACTTTGCTTTGCTTGAAAAACCAAATAGCGAAGTTGGTAATAAATAAATGTAACACACAACATTGAACTTGACCATCAGAACATCATGATGGTTCGCATGTTGTAAGTTGCACTTAGGATAACTTGGCAAAACAGCAAAGGTGACTCAGCCCGACTGCCTACAAAATAGTCCTGAATGTAGTCGCGTATATACACTTGAAGTGCAATGGACATAGACTTTTTGTAAATTAAGCCACAGGTATAAATAATATTCTGTCATTTGTTTCATGGAAAAGTCTGGCAAAATATTCATTCTATTTGAAAATGAATCCATTGAAAATCCATAACTTCCGGCTATGTGTTCTATAAGGAAAAGACTTTGGGCGAAATTCTCCGCCCCCCACGACGGGTGGGAGAATAGCGGGAGGGCCTTCCTGACATTTTTCCCGCCCTCCCGCTATTCTCCCACCCCCCTGCCGAAGTCCCGACACGAATCGCTGCCGCCGTTTTTTTACGGCCGGCAGCGATTCACAGCTGTTAGATGGGCCGAAGTCCCAGCCCTTTCCGCCGTTTTCACGAACGGCAAACACACCTGGTCTTGCCGTTCGTAAAAACGTCGTGACAAACTCGCAAAAAATAACCATGGCACCGATTGGCACGGCAGTACCACGGCCGTTCCAAGGGTGCCATGGGCCCGCGATCGGTGGGCACCAATCGCGGGCAGCGGGCCCGATGCCCGCGCACTATTTGTCCTTCCGCCGCCCCGCAGTATCAATACGCGGGGCGGCTGAGGGGCAACCCGGCCCGCGCATGCGCGGGTTTCGCGCAAAAACGCGATGACGTCACCCGCGCATGCGCGGGTGGAGTCTTCCCACCTGCGCATGCGCGGCTGACGTCATATGACGTGTCAGCCGGCGCTAACTCCGGCAAGCGGGCTTAACGATTTTCGTTAAGCCCGACTTGTCGGAGCCTCCGACGTCGGGCTGCTAGCCCCGACGGGGGACCAGAATCGGTCCCCCGTCGGGAAGGGGCGCGCTGCCGTAAAACCCGCCCGGGTTTTACGGCAGTTTTACGATTTCTCCCGTTTTGGGAGAATTTCGCCCTTTGTACCTGGAGCATATATTAGAAACTGGTTCTAAGCTGTCATTGCAGTTCCTCACATTGAGTGCCCATTTTCAGCAATGTTGCTTATAGTACCGAGAAAAGTACTTTCCCCTCCAAGCGTAACGAGGTTAATCTGTATCAGTCTGCATGGGGCTACTGGAAAAGTTGTAAATCACTTCAGAAGTATGTTCAAAGGATAATCAATGCCAAAGACAAGGAACTGAAAATGAATGTAGCAATAGACAGAAAGATATTTTTCCAGTACTTCAACAGCAAATGACGGAACAAGTAACAGGGGAGAACTTCAAAGTATGTCAATAGGGACCAGACAGAGTACATGTAGAGTTAATCAAATACTCAAACGAAAAATATCCTTGAAATATTCAGTTATGTCCTGGTTGAATAGAATTATTATATGGAGATTGACAGACTTCAAGACTGAGTTTAAATGCCAAATATCAGTTACGTAATAAGTTAGAGAGAATCTGAAAAAGGAGTAATCAGAGACAGAAGAATATCAATAGAGACAGGTGTAAGGAAAAACACATTAGGCCATTTGCTGATGTGGACGAGGTAGCCAGACTCTGGCTTCTATGATCCTTGACTCTGCTGCATAACAGTTGAGCTTGCTGTCTAAAACTTTAGTTCCACCTCAAATGCTATTTCTTAATTTAAAACAAAAAGTGAGCGATCTAAGCAAACTGGAGCAGATTCCCGTAACCAGCGCATTTAGCCGAGAGTTTCCCGGCACTGAGAAACACCATGCTACCTATTGGGACACTGTTGCAATTCGGGGCCTCAGTGGGGAATTTCCCGCTCACTGGAACTCCTCGGTATAGGAAGAGATCCGGATGGCATTTTTAAATGACCTCCCGATATCTTGACCTCCCTGATGTGACCTCAAACCCTCCCCAAAGCACATATATAGTGGTCCTCACCCCTCCCTCCGCGCACCCCACCCCACATACAGCCAGGGCAACCCCTGGCCCTGTCAGCCTGGCACCCAGGTGGCGCTGCAGGGTGCTAGGCTGACAGTGCCAGGGTGCCCAGGCTGGCCGTGCCAAAGTACCCAGGTAGCACCAGCAGTACCAGGTTGTCACTCTGCCTAGGTATCCTCCGAACCCCCAGGGAGACACTCCCAAGTGCCTTTCTGTCTGGACCCTGTTTGTAGGGACCAGCACAGAATGGCACTCACCTGAGGTCTCCGAGGCAAAGGGGTTAGATCCCATGGTCTCCTGGCACCCTGCAGCGCCACCTGGGTGCCAGGCTGACAGGGCCAGGGGTTGCCCTGGCTGTGTGGGGTGGGGTGCGGGGGTTGGGGGGGGGGGGGGGGGGTGAGGACCACTTTATATGTGCTTTATGGAGGGTTTGGGATCACGTCAGAAAGGTCAAGAGATTGGGAGGTAATTTAAAAATGGGCGGGATTCAGATCATGATATCATGCAAGATCTTGTAGATCTCACGAGGCTTGGTGAGCCAAGTAGATCCCGGAAAAGGGATCTCGCGGCATCTACCTGATGTGTAACGCCACCTTTCGGGTACAACGTGGCTGATAGATTGTGCCCAAAGTTGATTATCAAAAAATAAATATAATCAGTAAAAGTCAATAACAAGTAACAATTTCTCTCCATTTAATTAAAACGCAAGTAAAAATGTTGACAATAATCTTAAGCACTAACAAGGTAAAAATCAAATGGAATCGTACTTTCAGATACGCCGGGTTTAAACAGCACCAATTAATTAAGCACACTGATAATTTACAATCAAGCACCACTGGGAAATGTAGAAAGAGACAGCAAATCGAAAAAGACTGCAAGATAAAGGTCAGAGAGTGGAAAAAACACAAGAAAGAAGAAAGATTATCATGTATTTTAATTTGTTTGTTGTCTTACTAATTTACATATAAAGCTGGATAGGAATCTGGATAGGTGACCAAATCAATATCCTCTGTGTATTGTTCTATATTACCAATTTTTCAGGCATGGTCAGTAACAATTCCCTTTCCTGTTGCAAAAAAACAAGTCATTACTGAGTAACTCTGGAAGCTAGTCATAGCTCCTGCCCAGTACTTCCAAATCCTCTGCATTTGAATTTTCTGGCTGATCCCAACTCTGTGCTACCCTCTAAGGTGTGCACAGTGCCAATATCTTTGCTGGTGACTGCTACTGTCACATCAAATAACCATGCTTCTTCAGGACTCTGATGTTGCTCTTACCCTTATTGATGAAGTGCGTTGGCTGACCAGGCAGAACATCTTGGGGGATCCTAAAGCAGAAACAGAGAAGGAGAGGTTTGGGGTGGAAGGAAGAGGTGCCTGGTCATGCCAGCTACATTTTTCACTTCATACAGATAGCAGGATATGGGAAAGTGAGATTAGAGTAGGGGCATGAGGAAAGATCATTACAGCATCCTGAAGGATCTTTAATGATGCTTGATGCAACAGCCTCAATCACAACTGGCCCCATGTTAAGGAGCACTATCTCTTCCAAAGGTGTCATGTGATGTAATTCTGCCTATACCCTGCTGATTGTTATCCCAGAGAGAGGGAAAAATGTCTGAATGTGTTGCAACATGTGCTTGCCATAGCTTTTTCTTTTTTTTAAAATTCATTTTTTCCAATTAAGGAGCAATTTAGCGTGGCCAAACCACCTAGCCTGCACATCTTTGGGTTGTGGGGGTGAAACCCACGCAAACATGGGGAGAATGTGCAAACTCCACACGGACAGTGACCCAGAGCTGGGATCGAACCTGGGACCTCGACGCCGTGAGGCTGCAGGGCTAACCCACTGCGCCACCATGTTGCCCCTGCTTGCCATAAGAAAGGAAATGGAAGTCACGATAGTTGAAAGTGGCTCTGGAAGCACTGGTAAGTGTGTGAGTGTGAGATGAAGTTCGTAAATGTTATAATCATAGAATTTACAGTGCAGAAGGAGGCCACTTGGCCCAATGAGTCCGCACCGGCCCTTGGAAAGAGCACCCCATTTAAGCCCCCGTAACCAGTAACCCCACCTAACCTTTTTGGACATGAAGGGCAATTTAGCATGGCCAATCCACATAACCTGCACATCTTGTGAGAGGAAATCAGAGCACCCAGAGGAAATCCACGCTGACACGGGGAGGATGTGCAGACTCCATACAGACAGTGACCAAACCAGGAATTGAACCTGGGACCCTAGAGCTGTGAAGCAACTGTGCTAACCACTGTGCTACCGTGCTGCCCATTAGGCACGAGTCTGGATTATTGTTGGGTGACTGATAGGTCTGTGATGTATTGAACATTGAGAGAGGTTGTTAGTGCTTTGATAGGAGATGACATTAAAAGATGCATTCACTGACCTTGAGCACTCACGTGAGGTCACTGGATTTTTCCAGCACTGCAGAGCTTGGAGCCAGTTTGTGGGAATTAACCTCCAAGGCCACTGTTCCCATTCCCTTCCCATTGTGATCTTTGAGGGCCTCTTGTTCCTCCATGGAAATAAGACCTTGCTTCTTCCTTCAACCTTAATCACTATGGCCTGCAGCACTACTACCGAAAACCTGAGAGTCCTTTCTCAGAACTGTTGCTCCATTTCCAGTCCTTTCCCTTTCAGCAAAACCTACAAGACACTGTTACTGAAGCATGAGTGCAACTCCCCTTCAAGGAAGGGTTGGAGGGTGACTCTCTTTATAAGGTGCAATAAGTTGTGCAGCATGCCAACGATGGACGCATTTGGTCCTTTGCTGACTGAGTGGCCAGTCTGCAGCGTGCTTCACGGCAATTATGTTGATGAACAGGCAGCACAAAGTTTGCACACTGCCTGCCTCAATGGGACCGGCTCAAATAAGTATCATCCTGTGCCTGACATTGGGCTTAATCTAATTATTCCTCCTTGACATTTCGTTTGGAGAATTTAGTTTTTGAAAAATGACAAAACACAAAATGCAAGTGTTTTTTTAAAAGAAATCTAAGCTGAAAGAATATTATTCAGTTTGTTGTTCTTACTTTCTTTGTTAAGATCTTTCTATCCTCCTTCACTTCAAATTTAGAAGTCAGTTTGTTATTATTGTTAAGACTCGTGAGAAAATTCTTTATTTTCTTTTTTTTTTAAATGTGTTATAAATACCTAAAATACTCTCCTTGAAGGTGAGAAAGAAAATAAAATTAAAAATGCCTCTGATGCATTTAGTTTGTAATCTGGTAGTGATTGAGCACCAATTCAGGCAGGCCAGCAGGTCATCAAGGATAGAAAGCTACTACAGAGGGTGGGAAACATCACGTTGGTGACAGGTTGACTCATTCACCAGGAAATTAAGTTGAACAACAGTAAAAATAAATGCTGAGATCAGAATAAAAGAGAAATTAGAAAAAAACAAGGTAAAACCAATGAATGTGCAAACACATCTCATGCAGAAGAATGGAATTTTTGAATTATATTTAAAACTAGCAGAAACCCTAAAAAACAATTACGGTGAAATTAGTATCTTAACTGCAATAGTATTTCTTCAAATACAGGATTTCTAGCTATTCCTTCATCAAATAGAATCCAAATTTCTCACTCTGGAAAAAGCTGTTCATGTGTAAAATCAGGCTTAGGAATATAAATGTCAAGAGATTAGTGTTGTGTATGAAAGTCTAATTGGGAACTATTTTCTCTTGTTTTGAAAAGGCAGATTTACGTCTGATGGGCTCAATATTAGTTGAGAAATAATAATCCATGAAATCTGCAAGTTATAATTTCAGCCTCTATTATCGAGGAAAACAACTTCCTGCAAACCAATCTGTTCCATCACCCAGTCTTAGTTTTGAATTTACTGCTGTAGGAACACTAGAACAGCTCCTTCCTTCATGGAGTATAAGTTTATGGCGTGGCATGCTGCTTGGAATTAGATTGTGTGGAAACTATGGAGGAAATAGACTATTATCATCTTCATTCTCTATAGAATCAATGTGGATTCATTACTTTTCATTTTTTCATTTATGAGATGTGGGCTTCGCTGGCAAGGCCATCACTAATTGTCCTTGAACTGATTGACTTCAGAGGGCAGTTACATGTCAACCACTTTGCTGTGGGTCTGCAATTGGCGTTATCAACTGTTCCTGCCAACGGTGCATCCCCGCTGCAGATTGCCCAGCATCAAGGGGTGCATTCAATGGGGAACCATGTTGACGATGGTGACCAAAGTATCCTGCTGCTAACCAATGATGGGCTGCGTCCCACCTCTGCGATAAACGTGGCTGGTTGGTATTTAAATCCTGCCCTTTGACACACTGCTTACATTTGTTCTACCATTAACACATTTAGGGCTGGAATTTCCTGGCCGTCCGCTGGCGGTGGGATTCTCCGGTTTCCCGGCGAGGTATGGTGGCTTCAATGAGAAATCCCATTGACAGCAACGGGAACTGAGAATCCTGCCACCAGCAGTCGCCGCGTCACCTCCCACCGCCGATATCTCTGTCAACCTCTTGTCAGCTTCCACTTATCGCTGGCCCCCTATCCAACCCTCCAGTTCTCCCCCCCCCCCCCCCCCCCTCCCCCCAAAACACAAGTATAAATCTCATCCTATTTCCAGTTCTCTCTAGGTCTGATGAAGTGTCATCCAGACTCTAAATGGTAGCTCCACAGATGCAGTCAGACCTGCTGAGATTTTCCAGCATTTTCTGTTTTGTTTCAGATTCCAGCATCCACAGTAATTTGCTTTTAATTTACTGCCCATTAACCTTTTTTGGTCTCTCCACAGATGCTGCTAGAGCTGCTGAGTATTTCCAGTATTATTTGTTTTTATTTTGAGTTTCCAGCATCTGCAATATTTTGCTTATCAATTAAGTTAATCTGGGGCACTCATTTAGGATATGCCACCATGACAGAACAAGGGAACATGTTCACTAAAAATGGTGAAAGAATGTCAAGACCAGAGATCAGGAGAACCTTTTCCACACAAAGCTGCAGTCTTTTCGTTAACACCTCAACTTGAACAGTCAATATTGTTTCCGCCACAGTGGGGAGGGTGACAACAGCTTTCATGAGAGGGATGGAAGAAATGCAAATGTACAAACTTCTCACAAACCGGAAACAGATCTTGAGTACATCAAGTTGATATGTGATCAACAAAATCCAAATATCATCTTCAAAATTATTGTGATCAGCTTTAAATGGGGCTGAAATAGATTTGTGCAAATCAGGAAATGGTAAATTGACGGACACTTACGTCTGGCCTGATTTTCTTTACAAAAGAAAATCAAAATGATCACAGAATTTACAGTGCAGAAAGGGGCCATTCGGCTCATTGAGTCTGCACTAGCCCTTGGAAAAAGCACCCTACTTTAAACCCATGCCTCCTTTGGCGTAAGACGTGTCACTGATTCACTATCACCGATTTTGCACTGAAGACAGAGATCAATTTCGCCTCCCCCTCCCCCATTTTTTTCTAATGTGCTAATTGATGACAACGATCCAATATCCAAAATTCAGTTCTCCAAGTAACTATGAAATCTGTCCATTTGGTATCATTCTCAACATTTCCAAGTAAATTATGTCAATATTAACCTGGAAAATTGAGTACAAACTGGCTTATTTCGTTACTGGTACTTTACTCATGGAGTGCACAATATGGTCTTTGTTGGAGCAGCTTTATCACTCTGACATGAAGGAACTGTCAGTTTGATGCAGAAATCATTTTTCAGGAGACGACATCCTGATGTGTCTAATGAAGCCTTTCTGCTGACGACTCATTTACTATAAATACCCAACAATAATCAGGTGAAGAGGGTTAATAAACGACTTAGATAATTAGTCCTGCACAAGCTGTGTATTATTAAGATAGCAAGAAGAAACCAAAAGCAAAAATCAGTAAATTCCGGGTGAGCACATCTTCTTTTCTGCTGCATTAATTTGCATTTGACTTCTTGAGGTTCAGTTTTGCTTCAAGTTTGTAATGTGTTTGAATTGCTATATAATAGGCTGAAAATTAGTGAACACACGCAGAGCAGCAGCCTGTGTGCCATTTGTTGCAAATACAAATTAATTTTCAGTTAGTTCTGTTTTAGAGAATAGATTTTTAAAGTCTTCAGCAAATACAGGTTCTTACAAAGCTTAACAAAGATACCCCTTTTTGTTTTACAAGTGCAGACCTATTGTTAAAATTGTTCTTCAATGTTAAGACAATATTAGCATATATAAAAAATGTTCTATAGAAATAGTTAATCCTTTATTTTTATAGAAATAATGGTAACTTGTTTTTCTCATAATTTGAATTACTTCATGTTTGGTTTGTTGGTGTAAACATGTCATTTGGGTCTAAAACACACCTACGAAGGCGACCCTGACCTACACAAGAAGTCAAGGTTATGTGGTGATATGCATCACTGTAGATACACAAGGGGTTAATGTAAATGCACGTAGACTAGCTAGACACTAGAGGGAGCACCAGAGACATGACACACAGTCAACCAATAGGTCAGTAAGATAGGACACGACCAATGGGCATTCACAATACACACAGAGGTGACACTACCACAGGGGGGGCATTACACCAACCCATATATAAAGAACACAGCACACATGATCTTCCTCTTTCCAGTGGAGAAACTCAGTGAGTACAGACTCAGGGTTGATTGAACATCACACCCACTATGTGGATTGTAGCAGACTGGTTCGTCAGTCTGAGTAGCTATAGAAGGATTAACAGTAGAGTCGAATCCAAGTAGGAGAATTGTTAATAGTTCAATAAACGTGTTGAAGCTATCTCCACGTCTGAACCTTCCTTTGTCAGAGTGCACATCAAGGAAGCAGCTTATGCTAAGTCAAGAGCATAACAAAACATGGTACCAGTGAGTAACTGTTTAAATCCATATAGTTACAACTCAGCAAACAGTGACAACCAGCAACAACACCCAGACATGATGATCGAAATTCCGGTTCCACAGTGGCTCAGGTGCCACAGCAATCTCAGTGAAAACTGGCGTGCATTCAGGCAAAGGTTTGAGATCTTCCTGGTAGCAGCCGACCTACAAGACATGGCCAATGCTGAAAAGACAGAGCTTCTGCTCACCATCGCCAGTGCCAGAGCAGAAGAAATCTTCAAAACATTCAAGTTCTCCAAAGGGCAAAACAGGGGCGACTTCCAGGCAGTCCTCGACAAATTCGAACAATACTGCGAGGAAAACACAAACAAACCAACAGAAAACGGTAAGAGAGGCGCCAATACTCACCACGAGGCCGAGGTCCCAGAGCAGAGAACGATAATTTTGATCGGCGGCCATCTTGATAAAGGTGCTGCACATGCGCAGTTGAGAAAAAGGCCCCAATCGCTTCCTATGACCTACATCACACGCGTCATGACATCTGAGGCCCCGGACCACGCCCACTTAAAGGGGAAATGTCCCAAAACAAAAATAATTTTTTTTTTAAAGCCGTAAAATCCGATTCTTTCAGCTGGAACAACAGCACAATGCCTGAAATTCAACCAGTAGCTGAAAGTCACCTCCGCAGAACCCTGCAACAAGCAGTTAGCACCGCCCAAAGAGATGATACAGTCCTTGAAGACTACGACTCCGACCTTGATTTCTTCTTTGAACATTGCGAGCCCAATGCCAGCTCCGACACAAAAAGTGATGATATGGTCCTAGAAGACTACGACTCAGATGAAGGTTTTATCATTGGAGATGGCGACCCCAGTACCAAATCCGAACCGCAACGAGATGTGTTCTACAGTGAAGAATCCGACACAGAGGCAGCTGTGTTCTTCGGATTTGAGGATCTTCTGCCCAGCATATATGACATCCCGACTCGTGAGTGCAGGATTATGCTGCGGCCTGAGGCCAAGAGACAGAGAGCGGTACAAGCCCACAGAGAGCGGCCTGCTGCCACACAGAGAGTGGTCCACGCACCACGAAGGGTTCCCGACTCCACACAGAGAGTGGTCCACGCACCACAAAGGGTCCCAGCCTCCACACATTTAGCGAGCTCGTGGACAGACTCCACGATAGAAGCAACGCAAGACTCCACACCGCAGTCCTTGCATGAACAAGAAGTGACTCGAGTGACACAAACCTCCACAGAGAGCACATTGACAGCCTCCACGATAGAAGCAATGCAAGACCCCAAAGCCCAGTCCTTGCATGAACAAGATCATGAGAGCCTAGCAACCTCCTCTGAGCAACCAGCAGCAGACAATGCAAGTCTGCCACGCTCAAGTGAACAACAGAAAGACTATGACAGTCTGCCATGCTCAAGTGCACAGCAAGAAGACCATGACAGTCTATCACGCTCCAGTGAACAACAAAGCGACTATGACAGTCCACCCAGATTATTTAAGCCACCAGAAGAAGACTCTGACAGTCTACCCAGCTCAAGTGAACAACAAGAAGCTACTGAGGCTCTACCGTCTGTATGTGCGACAAGTGACGACGGCATCCCACTTCCCATACCAGATGTGCAATGTGACAGACCTCAGCTAGAATGTACAGAGGCACTCGACAAACACAGTGAGACTACTGGTGACTCCGGTGACACCACTTCAAACCTCATTCGCTCGAGCCTCTCCACAAGCAAATGCATTCCTGAACGTTTTGACTCCGGACGTGGAGCATCAGGAAACCTTAGCTGACTCAAGTGAACTTGCAATGACTCCGGATGGGGAGCGGCAAGAAACCAAAGCTGATTCAGGTAAACCAGAAAGGGCTCTAGACGGGAAGCGGCAAGAAACCAAAACTGACTCAGGTGAAACAGACCAGACTCCAGACGGGGAGAAACCACAAGCCAAAGCTGATTCAAGTAAGCCGGACTTGACTCCAGATGGCGAGCGCCGCAAACTCAGTGACGGCATGCTCAAGGAAACAGCAGATGCCACAAAGCCGCTGACATGAGTAACTGTGTGAAGGACTCGTATTATCCACAGAGTGTGGTCCTTGAGCGCAACAAACACAACAACACAACCTATGAAAGCCATATCAAAGACAACGACACAACGCGTACCAAAGGCAACAATGTCGACAACAGGCACGACAAAAACAACACCAAAGAAAGAACGACTGCTACGACATGGTACAACTCTGCCCATGAGGGACACTGTTACTGCTCAGCTCAGTACAATGACGTACCATGGCAGGACGACACAGATTGCATACATCGTTACCACAAACATCGGAAGAAAAAAGACTCCAAATCAAAGATCTCCGAAAAGCCATCAGGGACGACAAGTCACAATACTACAGTAAGCTGGAGTCACAGACTAACGACACGGACTCTCGTAGATTGTGGCGAGGCATAAATAACATGACGGGCTACAAAGAAAAGCAGAGTAGAATCTCTGGCAACAGAGCACCCCTCCCCGATGAACCCAATGCATTCCATGCTCATTCCGAGCAGGGAGCCAACAAACCATTGTCAACTGCCTCAACAGTCTTGGACACACCCATACCTACCGTCATTGCCTCCAACGTCAGATCGGCCTTCTTGAAAGTGAACACACGGAAAGCAAAAAGTCCTGACAAAGTCCCTGGTCATGCACTCAGATCCCCTGCGGGCCAACTGGCGGGTGTGTTCGCAGACATCTTCAACCTCTCCATACCCCGTTCTGAGGTTTCCACCTGTTTCAAGAAGACCACTATCATACCAGTGCCAAAGAAGAACCGGGCAATGTGCCACAATGACTACCGTCTGGTGGCCCTGACATCTATTATTATGAAGTGCTTCGACAGGTTAGGTATGAGATACATCAACGCCATACCTCCAGAATGCCTTGATCCATAGCAATTTGCATACCACTACAACCGGTCCACAGCAGACAGTAGTGTTTGCATCTCAAACAACGATGAGTCAGAGAATAGGAGGGAGATAGAGAACCTAGTGGAGTGGTGCGATGACAACAATCATTCGCTCCATGCCAGCAAAACTAAGGAGCTGGTCAGTGACTTCAGGAAGCTAAGTGTCGTGCACACCCCTGTCTGCATCGATAGTGCCATAAGACCACAAGACATAGGAGCATAATTAGGCCACTCGCCCATCGAGTCTCCTCCGCCATTCAATCATGGCTGATACTTTCTTATCCCCATTCTCCTGCCTTCTCCCCATAACCCCTGAACCCCTTATTAATCAA
This sequence comes from Scyliorhinus canicula, assembly GCF_902713615.1. Taxonomy (NCBI): domain Eukaryota; kingdom Metazoa; phylum Chordata; class Chondrichthyes; order Carcharhiniformes; family Scyliorhinidae; genus Scyliorhinus; species Scyliorhinus canicula. The sequence continues at coordinate 92,436,481 of NC_052153.1, read as the reverse complement.
GAACCTATCTATCTCTGTCTTAAAGACACTCAGTGATTTGACCTCCACAGCCTTCTGCGGCAAAGAGTTCCACAGATTCACCACCCTCTGGCTGAAGAAATTCCTCCTCATCTCTGTCTTAAAGGATCGTCCCTTTATTCTGAGATGGTGTCCTCTGCTTCTAGTTTTTACTACAAGTGGAAACACCCTTTCCACGTCCACTCTATCCAGGCCTCGCAGTATCCTGTAAGTTTCAATAAGATCCCCCCTCATCCTTCTAAACTTGAACGAGTACAGACCCAGAGTTATCAACCGTTCCTCATACAACAAGTACTTCATTCCAGGGATCATTCTTGTGAGCCTCCTCTGGAGCTTTCCAAGGCCAGCACATCCTTCCTTCGATACAGGGTCCAAAACTGCTCCCAATTCTCCAAATGGTGTCTGACCAGAGCCTTATACAGCCTCAGAAGTACAACCCTGGTCTTATATTCTAGCCTTCTTGACATGAATGATAACATTGCATTTGTCTTCTGTGGTGAATGTAATATATGTTAATATATATGTTAATTCACACTGTTGTTGTAAGCGCAGAAGTGCTGTCCTTTTTTTTAATTTTTTATTTTTTAAAATAAATTTGGAGTACCCAATTCATTTTTTCCAATTAAGGGGCAATTTAGCGTGGCCAATCTACCTACCCTGCACATCTTTAGGTTGTGGGGGTGAAACCCACGCAGACACAGGGAGAATGTGCAAACTCCACACAGACAGTGACCCAGAGCCGGGATTTGAACCCGGGTCCTCAGCGCCGTAGGCAGCAATGCTAACCACTGTGCCACCGTGCTGCCCCGCGTAGCGCTGTCCTACCACTAGGGGGAGTAGCGCTGGGAGCACTTAGGAACTTGTACTGGGCTCCACCCTTGGTTCCGCCCATGACTCCTCCCCCTAGTGCAGCAGTATAAGTACCCGTGTCCAGAGTCAGCCTGGGTCACTACGAGTTCATCGACAGGTAACAGGCTGGCTCTGAAGTAAGTCGATTAAAGCCTAGATTCACATCGGAAACACGAGTCTGGTGAATTGATGGTTCCATCAATTTAATCGACTTAAAAACAGTAAAGATCAATTATGGAATCGGCCCTCAAGCCTGGACGCCTGGAACTCAATCCGCAGGATGCAGAGGCTAAAGTAATCTTCTCCCACTTGTTCTGGTGCTTCAAGGCCTACCTGGCCGAAGCGAGCACCGCCGAAACTACAGAAGATCAGAAGCTAAGTCTACTGCACGCAAGGGTGAGCCACAGAATCTCGACGCAACTAAACTCGGCCAGTTCATATATTGCGGCGCTAGCGGTTCTCGAAAAAATATATGTAAGGCCCATTAATGAAGTTTACGCTCGCCATGTGTTCACAACTCGCCGTCAGTGGCCTACGGAATCACTCGCCGAATTCCTAAGAGAACTTAACAATTTGTCCAATGACTGTATATACCAAGCGGTTACCGCGGCTGAACACAGGGAATTGGCGGTACGCGATGTTTTTGTAGCGGGCCTCAGGTCTAACTATGTGCGCCAACGACTGCTGGAAAAGGGGGCCCAGGACTTACAAACGACTGTGGAAGCTGCAACCACGATGGAGGTCTCCTTCCGCAGCCTTAACTCGTTCCCCGCGGACCCCGCGACCCAATCATGGGCCCCCGACCAGCGACTCCCCCAGGCCTGTGCTACGCGGCCGCCCAGCCATCATGCTGCCCCAGCCAGCCACTATGCTGCCCCAGCCAGCCACTATGCTGCTCCAGCCTGCCATTTCTGTGGCCAGAATCAGCACCCGCGGCAGCACTGCCCGGCCCGCAACGCGACCTGCAGCAGCTGCGGGTGAAAAGGGCATTACGCAAGAGTGTGCCTCGCTAAAAGGGCCCTAGCTTCCAACTCCCCAGCGACTCGCAGTAACTGCTCCCCTCATTCGCAGCCCCGCGGGGCCCGAAATGCTGCGGCCTATGCCCCAACACCGCCCCCTCCAGCCACGTGCGATCCATGGGGGCCGCCATCTTGGAAAACCTCCACCACGCAGCCGGCCACGTGCGACTCATGGGGGCCGCCATCTTAGACGCCATCTTCCTCGCCGCCCGCCACGTGCGATCCACGGGCCCGATTGGCATCTCCGCGCTCGGACAACTCAGCGGAGGAATTCGAACTAAACTATGAACTCAGAGGGCAGTCATCACGGGGCCACTCCAGCACAGCTGATTGAGCCGCCGACTACCCGCAACTCAGCGTGGTCACCCTGGACTAATCATGACCAAAGAATGTACGAAACTCGATGGCAGAGGTCCATATCAACGGGTACAAAACGCCATGCCTCTTCAACTCCGGGAGCACAGAGAGCTTCATACATCCAGACCTGGTAAGACGCTGTTTGCTCCCCGTTTTCCCTGCGCAGCAAACTATCGCGCTCGCTTCAGGCTCCCACTCGGTCCAGATCCAGGGGCACACCGCCGCGACACTCACAATCCGGGGCGCTAGTTACTCGAAGTTGAAATTCTACGTTTTGCCTGAACTCTGCGCGCCACTCTTATTCGGCCTAGACTTCCAATGCAACCTCAAGAGCCTCACCCTCAGCTTCGGAGGGCCCCTGCCCCCAGTCACGATCTGCAGCCTCGCTACACTGCAAATTCCCCCCCCCCTCCTCTCTTTGCCAATCTCACTAAGGACTGTAAAACCCTAGCCACTCGTAGCAGGCGGTATAGCCTGCAGGATAGGGTATTTGTCAGAGCAGAGGTCCGAAGGCTACTCAGTGAGGGGGTTATAGAGGCCAGCAATCGTCCCTGGAGAGCTCAGGTGGTGGTCGTTAAGACCGGGGAAAAATTCCGTATGGTGGTCGACTACAGTCAGACTATAAATAGATTTACGCTCCTCGACGCGTATCCCCTCCCCAGGATTGCAGACATGGTAAACCAGATCGCCCAGTACCGGCTCTTTTCCACAGTGAATCTGAAGTCTGCATACCACCAGCTCCCAATCCGCCCAGAGGACCGCCAATACACGGCATTCGAGGCCGATGGCCGCCTCTTCCATTTCCTCTGGGTCCCTTTCGGCGTCACCAATGGGGTCTCGGTGTTCCAACGAGCAATGGACCGAATGGTGGGCCAGTACGGTCTGCGGGCCACATTTCCGTACTTGGACAATGTCACCATCTGCGGCTATGACCAGCAGGACCATGACGCCAACCTCCACCGTTTTCTCCAGACGGCACAGAAACTGAATCTCACGTACAACAAGGAGAAATGCGTTTTCCGCACATCCAGACTAGCCATCCTCAGCTACGTCGTGGAAAACGGAGTCCTGGGCCCCGACCAGGACCGTATGCTTAGAACTCCCTCCCCCTCAGTGTCCCAAGGCCCTCAAACGGTGCTTGGGATTTTTTTCCTACTACGCCCAGTGGGTCCCTCAATATGCGGACAAAGCCCGCCCACTCTTTAGGACCACACGATTTCCCCTGTCAGCCGAGGCACGCCAGGCCTTCGACGGCATCAAGGAGGACATCGCCAAAGCGGCCATGTGGGCGGTGGATGAATCCATCCCATTTCAGGTAGAGAGCGATGCCTTAGAGGTAGCTCTTGCAGCCACACTAAATCAGGCAGGGAGACCAGTTGCATTTTTCTCCCGTACCCTCTCCGCTTCAGAACACCGACACTCCTCAGTCGAGAAAGAAGCACAAGCCATTGTGGAGGCTATCCGTCACTGGAGGCACTACCTCGCAGGTAGGAGGTTCACCCTCATCACCGACCAAAGATCGGTTGCCTTCATGTTCAACAACTCGCAAAGGGGCAAAATAAAAAACGATAAAATTCTGAGGTGGAGGATCGAACTCTCCACCTACAATTACGATATCAAATATCGACCCGGGAAGCTCAACGAGCCTCCGGATGCCCTATCCCGCGGGACATGCGCTAGCGCGCAGATCGACCAATTAAAAAGCATCCACAATGACCTCTGCCACCCGGGGGTCACCCGGCTCGCCCACTACATTAGGGCCCGAAACCTACTTTTCTCCAACGAGGAGGTAAAAGCGGTCACCAGGGACTGCCCGATCTGTGCAGAGTGCAAACCGCACTTCTATAGACCAGACAGGGCCCACCTGGTCAAGGCTTCTAGGCCCTTTGAACGCCTCGCGATTGATTTCAAAAGGCCACTCCCCTCAACTAACAAGAACGTTTACTTCTTAAACGTCGTAGACAAGTTCTCCCGTTTTCCATTCGCTATCCTGTGCCCCGACATGACCTCCCACACAGTCATTAGGGCCCTGCATAGCATCTTCACCCTGTTTGGTTTCCCCAGCTACGTACACAGCGACCGGGGTTCGTCCTTCATGAGCGACGAGCTGCGTCAGTACCTGCTCGAAAAGGGCATTGCCTCGAGCAGGACTACCAGCTACAACGCCAGGGGGAACGGGCAGGTGGAAAGGGAGAACGTTCTACTGACCCTTCGGTCTAGAAAGCTCCAAGTCTCCCAGTGGCAGGAAGTCCTCCCAGACGCGCTCCACGCTATTAGGTCCCTTTTGTGTACGGCGACCAACCAGACCCCTCACGAGAGGCTCTTCATTTTTTCCAGGGGCACTACCACGGGGGTCTCACTTCCGGCATGGCTGAGGACGCCGGGTCCCGTACTCCTGAGGAAACATGTCAGGGCGCACAAAACCGACCCCCTTGTTGAGAAGGTGCGCCTGCTCCACTCCAATCCCCAGTACGCATTCGTCGAGTTCCCTGACGGCCGCCAGGACACTGTATCCCTCCGGGATCTGGCACCCGCCGGATCCAGCGCCCCCCCCCCCCCCCCCACCCCCACAGAAGGATCTCTCACCCTACACCCCATGCTGCCGCCCCCTTGTGCTCCCGAGCCCACAAGCTCGCTCCACCAGTTCCGCGCCCCCGCGCCGGCAGGTCCCCAGCGCCCCCAGTCCCCAGTCGAACCAGGAGAGTATGAAGCTCGGATACAACCCTCCCTGGAGTCCCCCATCGTACCCCAGCACACCACACCCATCCAGCCACTGCAAGAGGCTGCAACCCCGGTGCTCCGCAGATATCAGCGGACAACTCGACCGCCCACAGACTGACTTTATAGACTAGACCACCACCCCTGCCGGACTTGATTTTTTTGAAGGGGGTGAATGTGGTGAATGTAATATATGTTAATATATAGGTGAATGTAATATATGTTAATATATAGGTTAATTCACACTGTTGTTGTAAGCGCAGTAGCGCTGTCCTACCACTAGGGGGAGTAGCGCTGGGAGCACTTAGGAACTTGTACTGGGCTCCACCCTTGGTTCCGCCCACGACTCCTTCCCCTAGTGCAGCTGTATAAGTACCCGTGTCCAGAGTCAGCCTGGGTCACTACGAGTTCATCGACAGGTAACAGGCTGGCTCTGAAGTAAGTTGATTAAAGCCTAGATTCACATCGGAAACACGTGTCTGGTGAATTGATGGTTCCATCACCTTCCTAACTGCCGACTGAACCTGCATATTAACCTTAAGAGAATCATGAACAAGGACTCCAAAGTCCCTTTGTGCTTCTGATTTCCTAAGCATTTCCCCATTTAGAAAATAGTCTATGCCTAAATTCCTCCTTCCAAAGTGCATAACCTCATACTTTTCCACATTGTATTTCATTTGCCACTTCAGTGCCCACTCTCCTAGCTTGTCCAAATCCTTCAGCAGCCCCTTTGCTTCCTTAATACTGCCTGTCCCTCTACATATCTTTGTATCATCTGCAAACTTAGCAACAATGCCTTCAGTTTCTTCTATCAGATCATTATTGTATATTCTGAAAAGTTGTGGTCCCAACACAGACCCCTGAGGCACACCAATAGTCTCCGGCTGCCATCCTGAAAAAAAACCTTTATCTCCACTCTCTGCCTTCTGCCAGTCAGCCAATCCTCTATCCATGCCAGGATCTTACCCTTAACACCATGTGCGCATAACTTATTTAACAGTCTCCTGTGTGGCACCTTGTCAAAAGCCTTCTGGATTTCTAAATAAATCACCTCCACTGGTTCTCCTTTGTCTAACTTCCTTATTACCTCCTCAAAGAACTCTAACAGATTTGTCAGACATAACTTCCCTTTGACAAAGCCGTGCTGACTCAGTCCTATTTTACCATGCAATTCCAAGTACTTTGCGACCTCATCTTTAATAACAGACTCGAAAATCTTACTAATGACCGAAGTCAGGCCAACCGGCCTATAATTTCCCGTCTTCTGCCTCCCTCCCTTCTTAAGGTGGCGATGGTTGACAGCTTCAAATTCCTAGGTGTACACATCACCAACAACCTGTCCTGGTCCACCCACATCGACACTACGACCAAGAAATCACAACAACGCCTATACTTTCTCAGGAAACTAAGGAAATTCGGCATTGACTCGTACCAATTTTTACAGATGCACCATAGAAAGCATCCTATCTGGCTGCATCTCAGCTTGGAATGGCAACTGCTTGGCCCAAGACCAGAAGAAACTATAGAGAGTCATGAACACTGCCCAGTCCATCACACAAACCCGCTTCCCATCCATTAACTCTGTCTACACCTCCCGTTACCTTGGGAAAACGGGCAGCATAATCAAAGACCCCTCCCACCTGAGTTATTCTCTCTTCCAACCTCCTCCTCAGGCAGAAGATACAAAAGTTTCAGAACACACACTAACCAATTCAAAAACAGCTTCTTCCCTGCTGTTACCAGACACCTGAACGACCCTCTTATGGACTGAAATGATCTCTCTACGCATCTTCTCATCTATTGTAGCACTATACTCTGTATGCTTCACCTGATATCCATGTCTATGTATTTGCATTGTGTATTTATCATGTGTCCTGTTTTCATGTGTGGAACAAACTACCTAAACCACGCACAGAACAAAACTTTTCACTTTACCTCAGTACACGTGAAAATGAATCTAAATCTAAAAAAAGTTTGTGCACAATTGCATCTTCAGTGATTAGTTCTACTGTTGATATTTCTCTTTTTTACAAGTTAGAGTACCCAATTCATGTTTCCAATTAAGGATCAATTTAATGTGGCCAATCCACCTACCCTGCACATCTTTGGGTTGTGGAGGCGAAACCCACGCAAACACGAGGGGAATATGTAAACTGCACACGGACAGTGACCCAGAGCCGGGATCGAACCTGGGACCTCGGCGCCATGAGGCAGCAATGCTATTGCACTTCATTTCTGAAGGTGTGAGCTGCATGATGTTGCCCATACTGTTGATATTTCAACATTGTTTTATGCACCAGAAGATTAGAATTATCCAGTAATTAAAATTAAACAATTTTAAAAATAAAGTAAGGATTTAGTGCAAAAGAAATGTTAAATATCAGATCCAAAAAATGAAAACTTTGAATTTAGAGGGGTAGTCTATGCTCTAGACTATCCTCATTCATTATCTTGAATTTGACAGGTCTTATCGTCAGCCTTTTATTTGATTGGGTTTGTCTAATAAGTCTATTCAATTCATTTGCAAGATGGATTTTTCTATAAATAGGATATGAAGTCTCACATAGCCTGTCACAGTGCTGAAACAAGTCATTAGTTTAAAAGGAATGCAAAGGGGTTTTTAATATATTGAGTTTAGATACAGTTGTCAACTAGAAAATAATTGCCAAAGTATCTGGTAATTTTCAAATTCAACACAAGTTTCAACATAAGCTCATCAGATTTATATTTCAATCCACAAAAGATTGGGTAAATCCTTCATCTCATCTTGAACTAGTAGCACTAATGTCTTCCTGTAAAGCAGATAGCAATTGTTCTAAAGAGAGTCCTGGAACTGGCGGCAGAATTCTCCAATCCCGCGGCAGAGTGTCCATGCCATTGTAAATGCCGTTGTGTTTTACGACGACCTTAACGGGCTGCCCCCTCGACTAATTCTGGCCCTACAGCTCCAGCTGCAGATCCCGGCATGAACTGTGCACCGCGGGATCCGCAGTGGCCTCCTTCAACGCGCTAGCCCCGACGCAACATGGTGCAGGGCTACAGGGACCAGCGCGTAGGAAAGGAGGCCCCCAGCCACAGAGGCCGGCCTGCCAATCAATGGGCTCCGATCGCAGGCCAGGCCACATCGGAGGCCCCCCCCGGGGTCGGACCCCCTCCCCCACCCACAGGCCGCCACCTGACACTTCCACGCTGAGGTCCCGCCAGCCCAGAGCAGGTTAGAACTGCACCGGTGGGACTCTTACAGCCCCTTGGCCCATCTGGGCCGGAGAATTGGCGGGCCGGCCATAGACAGCAGCCCGTAACCGGCGCCCCAACCACGCCGGCGCCAATGGTGCCAATTCTCCGCTCTGTGGAGAATCGCGTGCTGGCATCGGGGCGGTGTGGTCTGTTCCCGAGGATTCTCTGGCCCGGCCCAGAGCTGGGAGAATCCCGCCCTGGGTTTTCAACCCAGGTCAGCAAAGTGACATGTATTTTTGAATGCAAAGGGCCTAATTGATCCAGTTAGCAGGACCAAGAGCAACCTGGAGGCAGGCGCTGTAACCGACGGTCCTTTGTCACTCCCTGCTGTATTCACAACAATTGTACCCTGACATGTACTGGACATTGCATGTTCTTCATGCCTTTTGATTGAAAATTGCACCTTCCACACCTGTGACCACTACCACCTAGAAGGACCAAGGCAGCAGATGTACGGGAACACCACCACCTCCGAGTTATACACCATCCTAACTTGGAACTATACCGCCGTTCCTTCACTGTTGCTGGGTTAAAATCTTGCGAACTCCCTTCCTAACTGCACTGTGGATGTTCCTACAACATGGACTGTAGGGATTCAAGGCAGCATGTCTGTACCTTCTCCAAGACAATTAAGAATGGACGCTAAATGCTGGCCAAGCCAGCAGTGCCCACATCCTATGAAGACATATACAATGAGAAAATTAAAACTGCTTCTCTGAATTCATCAAAATGCTCAAAATTCATTTAATAGTAAGTTTGTGGGTTTGCAGCTCCCACTATCCCTGTGAAAGTGAAGTCACATTCCAGAAGTACCGAGATACAGTGATTCCTCTGGGGAACGTGATTCTTAATTCGTGTCCACATCTGTACTTTCCTCCATTGGCAAGTGAAAATTCAGTCCCATCTTCAAATCAAGTTCTCTCTTCCTCACATGATGGCTAAGTTTGTAAAGTAACAAGGGAAGTGGCATGTCATTCCAAGCAACTTTTGTTGTGGATACTTCAAATTTTACATTCTCCACTGTTCACCAATAGCCATGTACTCTCCTCTCTCCACCTTGAAACGTTCAACTGTTATTCATTTTTACCAGCGGAGATTTCATTTAATGATATCGAACAACAATCAACTTCAGATTCTTCTTTTTGAAAATTATTTTGATGGTATGTTGTATTTCCCTGTAACAACCCTTTCTCTCTAATCTTTCTAAATCACATACCTTTGATGGCTTACAGTCAATGATACTATCGAAAAGGTAGAATAAATATTTCCATTAATACATGGCATTTGAAAGATAATGGGCACAATTCTCTGTAAAAATTTTGAAGTGTGTTAGTGAACGGGAATTGCTGCAAGCTGCCCGGCGCTCGGCCCAGTGAGGCCAGCAACGCAATTCAAACTTAATTGGTCCACTTAACAAGACCTCATGGGCTTCTCATCACAAATGAAGGATCGCTAGCTGATTCACGGGACCACCCTCGCCAGCCCCCACCATAAAGGTCGGGCAGAACTTAAGCTGCACTTGCTCAGCCAACCCCAGCCAGCTCGCAACAATGGCGCTGAGGAAACTGGCCCCCCAATTAGGGGATGCTGACATGGGGAGGCTGCTGAACGCAGTGGAAGCCAGGAGGGATGTCCTGTACTCCTGAGAGTCCTGGAGAGTCACCCATATGGCAGCCAGTGCTACCTGGGATGAAGTGGCGGCAGCTGTCAGCTTGGGAATGTGATCAAGATTGGCTTCAATGCCGTAAGAAGGTCAACGATCTACACCAGCCAGCACAAGTGAGTAAGCACCAATGCACTCTCCCACCCTCCCCACTGCAAGGGAGCACCCACCCCCCAACTCCCCATGCGACCCCAACCCTTCCTCCACCCCCTCCCCCTTCAACTCTCCCCGACCCCCCCCCCCCCCCCCCCCCCCATCTCCCAAAACACCAGTGTGAATCACGAGTGTTGCTAATGGTTCCCTCTCTATGTACCCTCAGGAAGAGCTCTCACACAATAGGCGGGATGGACCCAGACTGGTGGAGGGGTGCCAGACTTAAGAATCCTCATCTCCTTCGAGGAGCATGCCCTAGAGGTGACTGGGGTGGCGAAGGACAGATTGGTCACCCATTCGGAGGCTGGCGGAACCACCGGGCCCTAGCCATGGGACCGGTCAAATGTGAGCTGTTATTGCCTTACTAATTGATCCATCCCTCCCACTGACCACATGTCCATTCTCCTGCAGGTCCTCCAGCCAAAGGTGCCAGTCCATCACGGTTGACTCCAAGGAGAACACCTCGGAGGAGAGCTCCAAGGATGCAACTGTTATAGTTGCGGCACAGCTGTCTTCCTACAGGCCACCAGCACAGATACACACACCTCAGTGGGACATGTTAGTGGACAGGCTACTGGAGCACAATCTGGTGAGCACCACACCGCTGATGATGTACATCAGATGGAGGCAGGAACCCCCAGGTGAGACGGCAATCGGGAGCTGTTGGATCGCAGGGCCTAGCTGGATCCCAGCCTGATGCTGAGCCTGTGGTACAGAGTTACCCTGAGCTGATGGAGATATTAGGGAGTGGCTGGAATATTCAGAGGGAGATGTCAGCGTCACTCCAGCAGATACATAGCCGATTGGAGGAGTCCTAGAAACTGCGGGCCTAGGAGATGGCGCCGGCAGTGAGTGTCACCGAGGCCAACACTGCTGGGGTGGCGACCACAGTGGAGTGCCTGGTGCATGATATCGGCATCATGAATGAAGGCCTCCAAGACGTCGCGCAGTCGGTGATGGCCATGGCTGTGGATCTCAGCAGAATGTCCGACTCGCTGGGGAATGTACCAAGCTGACCTTGATGAGATTCTGTGGAACATGTCCAGCTCCCAGATGGGCATGGCTGAGGCACTGTGGAGCTTGACCCAGTTGCACATGGGCATGGCTGAGGCACTGTGGAGCTTGACCCAGTTGCACATGGGCATGGCTGAGGCACTGCAGAGCATGGCCCCGTCACTGAGGAGCATCGCTGAGGGTGTAGACACTATGGTACAGACTATGGGGAACCGCCAGTCTGGCAGAGCCAGATGATGTAGGGGCATCTGGTGTTCGAACCAGCTGCCCCACCCTCCCAAGGTGAACCCCAGGGGTCTATGGGCACCGACCGGGAGGAAGGGGCGTTGAGGGCAACCCAAATCCATCCCATGGAGTGGCGACGGTGGCCACCAGCTCCCCGAGTTCCACCCATCTGATGAGGCTGCGTCTTGAGGTCAGCACACGGGACAGTGGGGCACGACTGTGCATGTGCCACCAACAAGGGAGCTGGGGCAGTCTGTCCCCAGAGCCCCAGAGGACACCCGCCAGGGACATCGATGGCCACGGGACAAGGTAGACAGCTGGCAGCCTCCACCTCAGATGTGCATCCTAGATGTAGTGTTAGAGCTAGAAGGGCGAAACAAGTTGAGGATCACTGAGGGTACCGGAGGAGGGGGGTGCGACCATCGGGAGTTGGGTATTGTACAACACATTAAACAACTTTTTGCACAACCATTATGATGCCTCTGACACTTCCTTCTGCAATGCTGGATGACCTCCAGACACTTTGCCGAGCTTGTCAGGCATCCCTACCCCCTTCCCGTGGCGCTCACCCACACTCCGGCTGTAGGCCCCAATCCAGAGCAGGGACCCATCGTCTGGGTGTTCGGGCGTTGGGCGTGTGGTGTTGCCTCCCGCATTGTTCAAGCATCAAGTGTCCAGGCATCAAGATGTGATTGGGATGCTGGGCAATGACTCCCACATGCTACATGGCCAGCCCATCCACAGGGATCTATTTGGCATGTATGAAGTGCTCACCTTTTAAAAAAATTTAGAGTACCCAATTCAATTTTCTTTTCCAATTAAGGGGCAATTTAGCATGGCCAATCCACCTAGCTTGCACATTTTTGGGTTGTGGAGGTGAAACCCACGCAAACACGGGGAGAATGTGCAAACTCCACACGGACAGTGACCCAGAGCCGGGATTGAACGTTTGATCTCGGCGCCGTGAGATCGCAGTGCTAACCCACTGCGCCACCGTGCTGCCCCAAGAAGAGCTCACTTAACCATGATTGCCAATTCCCCATTAGCAATAGCCTTCAGCCATGCAGCCAGAGGCCTCAGCAGTTGGTGGGGAATATGGGTGGTTGTTGGGGCAGACGGGAAGAGATAACGGTTGCCCCTGGAATGGGTACACATGATCCAGAGGTTGGCATGGTGGTATCGTGAGAGGTTGCCCCCCCCCCCTGATGCCACCCCCCACCCTCCCATGATGGCCCACCCCTGCAGAGGGTCCCCCACCCTGGACCGAGCACTGTGGTGGGAAGCCTAGGGCCCTCGGACTCGTTGCCTGTGAGCAAAGGTGGCTACTCACCACTCGGCTCCCCACAGAAGCCCCTCCTCCAGGTTCATGTTTATCTAAAGGAGTACTAAGTGGCGCCAGTGTGACAACTTGCTGGGGAGGCTGCTGAATGACAGGAGGCTGTTGGATAATGGGTGGCTCTCGTTAATTGTATGGAAATTGGGCGTAAGTGGTGATAATTGGTTTCTCGCCATGCTACAGTCAGATCCCGATTTTGCCTACGGGAGAGGGCCAATTACATTGGAAAATGTTTGGCATTGGCGCGGATCTCGCTTTTGGCCTCTCCCGCTATTCCCTGGCCCATTTCGCTTCCGCAAGAACGTAATGAGGCCGGAGAAACACGCCCAATGAAATTTAATAATGGATATTCATACCTAAAATTTAACAATCAACTAATCTTTATTCATTATTTTGAATGTGCCATGCACAATTCTGTTTGTTTGGATCTTGAAGGGAAGGAGGATACTGCTTATTTCATGATTAAGACAAAGGTGAGTATAGCTCCGTAAACTATAAATCAGTGCCTCGTGAGAGCAGGCTGCAGTTGCCCGTGTCATATGCTTTAATTATATCCAAACAGAAACAATAAATTAAATTAAAGGAATTTCTTAATACTTGAGGACCAATTTTCCAAAGTTTTGCAGTTACCACAGAGCTTCAGTAATAGCAAGTGCCGGTCATCAAACTGGGTATGCAATTGATTTGTGGTGCATCCAGTTTCCCAATATACTTTTTTAATAAATCAGGTTGGACTACAAGGGTGCCGAAGTAGGATTCTAGCAGATATAGCTTTAAGGTCCTGCACTAAATTGCAAAACTGGGTCAGGCTCCATTCACTCCCACCATAAACTATGCCGATAGAAAATGTGCATATCGTGGTCAATGGTTCTGACCTGCTTTGTAACAATTATTTAAAAAATCTGCGATACTTACATGTGACTCAGACACACAGAAATTTGGTTCAATGTCCTCTGAAATGGCCTATCAAGCCACTCAGCTGTATCAAATCACTATAAAGTATAAAAGGAATGAAAGTGGACAAACCACTAGGTCAAGTCATCTTCAGTTGCTTCATCAATTACCTTCCTTCCATTATAAGATCAGATCGGGGCAGCAGGGTAGCATGGTGGTTAGCATACATGCTTCACAGCTCCAGGGTCCCAGGTTCGATTCCCGGCTGGGTCACTGTCTGTGTGGTGTCTGCACGTCCTCCCCCTGTGTGCGTGGGTTTCCTCCGGGTGCTCCGGTTTCCTCCCACAGTCCAAAGATGTGCGGGTTAGGTGGATTGGCCATGCTAAATTGCCCGTAGTGTCGTAATAAAAGTAAGGTTAAGGGGGGGGGTTGTTGGGTTACGGGTATAGTGTGGATACGTGGGTTTGAGTAGGGTGATCATGGCTCGGCACAACATTGAGGGCCGAAGGGCCTGTTCTGTGCTGTACTGTTCTATGTCTAGATGTGGAGATGCCGGCGTTGGACTGGGGTGAGCACAGTAAGAAGTCTTACAACACCAGGTTAAAGTCCAACAGGTTTGTTTCAAACACAAGCTTTCGGAGCGCAGCTCCTTCCTCAGGTGAATAGCGAGGTATGTTCCAGAAACATTTATATAGACAAAGTCAGAGATGCTGGACAATGCTTGGAATGCGAGCATTTGCAGGTAATCAAATCATTACAGATCCAGGGAGAGGGATAATCACAGGTTAAAGAGGTGTGAATTGTCTCAAGCCAGAACATGTAATGCGACATGAATCCAAGATCCCTGTTGAGTGCAGTTCTGGAATTCACGGGCGGAATTCTCTGCTCCCGCAAAAAATCGGGAAGGCCGTCGTGAACTCCGCCGAGTTTCACGATGGCCTCGGAGGCCGCTCCTCTCACCTTATTTACCCCCACCCGGGGGGGCTAGGAGCGGCGCTCTGTTATTCTTGGCCGCCGGGCCTTGATGCTAGCGTCAAGGCGGCGTGCTGAGAATGACGCGACGGCGGCGCCTATGTGACGTCAGCCGCGCATGCGCAGGTTGGCCGGCTCCAACCCGCGCATGTGCGGCTGACGTCACGACGGCTGACGGCTCAAACCCGCGCATGCGTGGTGGCCGTCTTCCCCTCCGCTGCCCCGCAAGATGTGGCGGCTTGATCTTGCGGGGCGGCAGAGGGGAAAGAGTGTGTCTCATAGAGACACCGGCCCGACGATCGGTGGGTACCGATCGCGGGCCAGTCCCCTCCCGAGCACGGCCGCGGTGCTCACTCCCCTCTCCACCCCCCACAAGCTTCAAACGGGCCTTTGGCGCCCATGTTCACGATGGCAGTGACTAGGTGTGGTTGCCGCCATCGTGAAACGGTCGCGAATGGCAGGCCGCTCGGCCCATCCGGGCCAGAGAATCGCCAGTCGCCGGTTTTTACAGTGACTGGCGATTCTTCCGAGCGGGGGATGGGAGAATCGCGGGGGGTGCCAGGGGGGCGTGAAATGAGAAGACCGGCCCTCCCGCGATTCTCCCACCTGGCGTGGGGAGCAGAGAATCGCGCCCCACATCACAGGAGGGATGTGCTAGCACTGGAAACGGTGCAGAGGAGATTTACCACGATGTTGCCTGGACTGGAGAGTTTTAGTTACGAAGAGAGATTGGATAGACTTGGACTGTTTTCCTTGGAGCTGAGGACTGAGGAGGGGGACATAATTTTTTTTTAATTTGTTCATGAAATGTGGGCGCCATAGGCTCGGTCAGCATTTATTGTTCATCACTAATTGCCCTTGAGGAGGCAAATAAGGGTCAACCATGCTGCTGTAGATCTGGAGTCATATGTAGGCCAGATCGGGTAAGGATGGCAAATTTTGTTCCTGAAAGGAAATTAGTGAACGAGTTGGGTTTTTAAGACAACCAACAATAATCTTTCTAATCGTTATCCTTATTAGTGTCACAAGTAGGCTTACATTAACACTGTGAAAATCCCCGAGTCACCACACTCCGCACTTCAGCGCCTATTCGGGTACACTGAGGGAGAATTCAGAATGTCCAATTCCCCTAACATTGGGAGTTAAGGGAAGAAACCGGAGCACCCGGAGGAAACTCAAGCAGACACAAAGAGAACATTCAGATTCCGCACAGACAGAGACCCAAGCCAGGAATCGAACCCGGGTCCCAGGTGCTGTGAAGCGACAGTGCTAACCACTGACATTAGTCTTTAAAGTCCAGATTTTTATTCAAATATCACCATCTGCAGTGGCAGGCTTTGAATCCGGGTCCTCAAAGAATTACCCTGGGTCTCTGGTTTGCTAGTCCAGTGACAATGCCACCATCTCCCCCATCGAATTTTGGCATATCGATGGTAAGCAGAGGCTAAGGTAAAAGCAGAATTCAAAGGGAACTCAGAGATGCACCCTGCTGCCACACATTTATATTGGGGGAATACACCATCCATCTGTAGGTGAGCACATGGTATACAGATGTCAATGAAAGAAACAAGTTGCACAATTCAGCGACTGTGTTGTGTCTGGGCCCATCAGGTGAATATCAGGAAGAGGCAAAATTGAGATGCATGCTGGGCGTGAACCAATTTACAATTTACCTGGCCTGCTCCCAATGGCGAGTTCCGGATCTCATTGATGAGATTGAAATAGAATGCAGCAACCTCCCGGGAATTATCCAACTCCCCACTGGGAAGTCACGTGGGCATCGTTTAGTACTTGTTTCCAAAAATGTGAAGCTGGCACAATGGCTACTGAGGGGAAGTGAAGAAACGAATAGCCCTTTCCTTTTTCTGGCATGCAGTTCAAGGGCATCAGAGCTGCTTCTCCAGTGCACAAAGAAGGAGGGAGGGGGTGATTCAGGGGGGTTGGGGTTGCCCTGGCGGGGGAGGGGGGTGCTGGAGCATTCCGGTTGAGCGTCTCCCCAGGGCCAGGGAAATGAGGGATTTTGCATCTGTGAGGCCTTCAAGTCATCTTTAATTATTGTGGAGACACATAAAAGGGGCAACCACAGCGTTAGCCTGTCTGTCCTACCAAACACTTCCAGGACAGGGCCCTGCTGCAACTTCTCTCCTGAAAGTCAGTCTCACCACATTTGACTGTGAGCTGCCACTAACTTCACAGCTGAAGGCTCTTTCAAATGAGGAAATAGCCTCATTACTTTTGGAGAGCACTTCATAGGTGCCATGTCTAAGAGGATGATTAGTGCATTGTATGTCCAGAAAATGCTGATGCCTGAAGAATAAAGAACAATACAGCACAGGAACAGGCCCTTCGGCCCTCCAAGCCTGCGCCGAACATTGTACCTGCCTAAACTAAATCTGTCTGCACTTATGAGTTGGTATCCTTCCATTCCCACCCTATTCATACATTTTTCTAGATGCCCCCTACATGCCACTATCGTACCTGCTCCCACCACCTCCCCAGGCAGCACATTCCATATATTTACCACCCTCTGTGTAAAAAGACTTGCCTCGCACATCTGTTCAAAACCTTTCCCCACGCAATTTTCCCCACGTACTTTAAAACTATGTCCCCTCGTACCTGACTCTCCTACCCTAGGAAAGGGCATCTGACTATCCACACTGTCTATGCCACTGATAATCTTGTATTCCTCTATCAGCTCGCCTCTCACCCTCCATTGTTCCAGTGAGAACAAACC
This sequence comes from Scyliorhinus canicula, assembly GCF_902713615.1. Classification (NCBI taxonomy): domain Eukaryota; kingdom Metazoa; phylum Chordata; class Chondrichthyes; order Carcharhiniformes; family Scyliorhinidae; genus Scyliorhinus; species Scyliorhinus canicula. Next base: position 92,419,292 of record NC_052153.1, on the reverse strand, counting down.
GAGTTTATCTAACCTCTCCTCATAGCTAATGGGCAACATCCTAGTCAACCGCCTCTGGTAGTGTGGCGACAGAATTGTACAAAATAGTCAATATGGGGCCTAACTAAGGTCCTGTACAGCTGCAACATGACTTGCCAATTTTGCCCCGACCAATGAAGGGCACCATGTCGTATGCCTTCGTGACCACCTTATCCACATGCATTGATAGTTTCAGTGATTGGTGGACATGCATGTCCAGATCTCTCTGCCTGTCAATACTCGAAGAGTTAATTGAATCATAGAATCATAGAATTTACAGTACAGAAGGAGGCCATTCGGCCCATCGAGTCTGCACCGGCCCTTGGAAAGAGCACCCGACTCAAGCACACACCTCCTCCTCCCCATCCCCTGGACCCAGTAACCCCAATTAACCTTTTTGGACACTAAGGGCAATTTAGCATGGCCAATCCACCTAACCCGCACATCTTTGGACTGTGGGAGGAAACCGGAGCACCCGGAGGAAACCTACGCACACACGGGAAGAACGTGCAGACTCCACACAGACAGTGACCCAAGCCGGGAATCGAACCTGGGACCCTGGAGCTGTGAAGCAACTGTGCTAACCACCATGCTACCGTGCTGCCCATAGTTCTATCATTTACTGTGTAATTCCTACATGCATTGAACCTTCCAAAGTGCATTACCTCACACTTGTCCAGATTAAACTACATCTGCCATTTCTCCACCCAAGATGCCAACCAATTTATACCTTGCTATATTCTCGGACAATCCTCCCCGGTGTAAATTCTGGAGCGCCACCTCTAATATTCTTTTTTCCAATAAACATTAACAAGGACTGAAACAGGTCCAAGGAAACAGTAATGATTTATATTCTCCTTCACATATGCGGCTCATGCATGTAACAATAAATGGAGATCATCTAGTTATCATGCAAAATGGGAATTTATTCTTATTACTATTGCATTCAGGCTGCTGAACTAAAGTTAAACCTAATCCACAATAGAACTTTATTTGGAGTCTGCCTACAAAATTTGAAAACTCATCTTGTTTTTCAGTAAAATATTTCAGCAAAATTACACAAGAATATATCAGTTACATGAGATGACAGGAAATATATTCGAAGCCAGGCAATTATTTAGTATCATCAATAGATCTACAAGAGCAGAAACAACAGTAAGATCCTTGTCCTTTTCAATATTTAACCTCCTGCGTGTCCTGTTAGAGGGTATAGGAAAAACTCCAGCTTGCCAACCGTGGGTATACCCCCATGTTGGTTTACAGCTGTGTCTTGAAATTTGAAAATATAAATTTGAATTATAAACTTAACCTAGACCCAAATCAAAATTAAAAAAAAAAAATTTAGTGTAGCCAATTCATTTTTTCTAATTAAGGGGCAATTTAGCATGGCCAATCCACCTACCCTGCACATCTTTGGGTTGTGGGGCTGAAACCCACGCTACCACGAGGAGAATGTGCAAACTCCACATGGACAGTGACCCAGAGCCGGGATCGAACCTGGGACCTCGGCACCGTGAGGCAGCAATGCTAATCACTGTGCCACCGTGCTGCCCAGACCCAAATCAAAATTAATAAATCATAGATTATCAAAGAATTTACAGTGCAGGAGACCATTCGGCCCATCAAGTCTGCACCGGCACTTGGAAAGAGCACCCTACCCACGGTCAACACCTCCACCCATCCCCATAACCCAGTAACCCCACCCGACACGAAGAGCAATTTTGGACACTAAGGGCAATTTATCGTGGCCAATCCACCTAACCTGCATATCTTTGGACTTTGAGACGAAACCGGAGCACCGGGAGGAAACCCACGCACACACAGGGAGGATGTGCAGACTCCGCACAGACAGTGACCCAAGCCGGAATCGAACCTGGGACCCTGGAGCTGTGAAGCAATTGTGCTATCCACAATGCTACCGTGCTGTCCCAAATGTTAATAAATGTTAATGAATTTCGAACTTCATTTATTTCTGTATTTTAGATTTCAGTTATATGCACGGACCACTTATGTATTCACTACTTCCAGACTCCTCTTTAATTGACTCACTTAATTTTTCTCAGCAGGGTGACAACAACATGTCTCCCCATCTGCATGGCTCTTCAATACAGTGGTATAAAGCATACAATCTCTATTTGTAGATGCATAAATGATGCCAGTGAAAATATTTGTAACATTCCCACCTGTCCCAAAACAAAACTAGAAGCAGCAGAACGGGGTTGATTTGTCAGTGTTCAGAAACTGCTTGATGTTGTGAAAGCTAAGCTCTTTTTTAACTGCAGGCAAATATTCATTAAATCGCAAGAGGTCTGGGTCATCTATATGGTTTAGCTTCAAGCTCGCACACTATCTTTGGAGTTTGTTTCCAAATGTCTCCCACACACCACTGAATTAATATTTCTATCTTCTGAATTAGACAAAGCATCATGAAATCTTTTCCTGAACAAATAGAATTTTCCAACCAATCAAGTTATGCATTAACCAAAATTAATCAAGATAATCTGGAAAAAAAACTATAGTGAATTCCTCAAAAGGGGACGGCTGAAAGCTGGCCTCCATGGTTCTTTTATTTTGGTACAATGGATATGATTTTGTTATCAGGATGGTATTCATTGCTAATGTTCCTTGTGTGACCTGTGTCAAATGCCACCTTAGTGAGAACATTAACTTTAACACATGTAACATTATTCTGACACTGACATCAATGGTTAGCACTGCTGCCTCACAGTGCCAGGGACTCAGTTCAATGCCGAGCCTCGGGTGACTGTGTGGGTTTCCTCTACGTGCTCCAGTTTCCTCCCTCAGACCAAATATGTGCAGGTTAGGTGGGTTGGCCATGCTAAATTGCCCAATAATGTCCAAAGGTTGGGTGGGGTTACAGGGATTCTGGCCGGGGAGGGGGGGGGGGGGGGAATGGGCCTATGTAGGTTGCTCTTTCAGAGGGTCGGTACAGACTCGATGGGCCAAATAGCCTCCTTCTGCACTGCAGGCAGAGTTTCTATGATTCTTTGATTACTCTAGCTAATAACTTCGCCAAACATCACTAAACTGAACATATATTCAGCAGTAGGAAAAATCCCACACCACAAGTACTGCTTAAAGAGATCATCAACAATTTGCAGGTTAGTTGCTGATTACTTTCTACTGACTTTGAATTTGCGGAAGCGCTAAATATTTTGAGGAGTTGGTTGCAGTTAGAGAAATCTGAAGGGAATTATGCCACATGTGCTAAAATGCCTTGGTTATGTCTTGAAGGATTCTGGTCACACCACTGCTCCCAGTCACAAGTGCGATAGTTGCTATTCTCCTTGCGCTATAGTATGAGAGGGAATTTGAGCAGAGACAGAAGAGGACAAGTTGCGCACAGAGGGAAGAGGAGGCAAGGAGGAAGAACTCTCAGGTAGGAGGACATATCACGCTTTGGATCCTCTGGGCGCACCTCTCTTTTAATAATAATCTTTATTAGCTTCACCCAAGCCTGAAGCAGTTTGTACATCATCTGCACTTTATAAAGAGGTGTCCACAGAAGTGTGCCACCTCTTGGAACTAAACCTGCAGCTTCAGAGCAGGGCACCAGCATTGCATGTGGTTGTAAAGGTCTCCGTGCCCTTCAGATGCTTCCTGCCATGCTGGAGAAGACAAAAACAGTAATATCCCCCATTTGTTCACTGCTGTGTCAGAGAGGTGACAGAGGCTCTTTATGCCAAGAGAGGGTAGTACACCAGGTCCACGTCACATCCCAACCACGTGTGTACAATGACATCCATTCTGCCATATGAAGCATCATAGAACAGACCACAAAGCAACAGTTCTATTGCTTTGATCACTCTGATCACTCTGCCTTCTCGTACCAGCTGGACCATATATCCATTTAGCTATATCCTCCACAATCCAGCCATCGTGTTTGGACAACTAATGGATTTTCCATCCTCTGGCTGCTCTTCTCTGCTGCTGCCCATCATTCCACTCATCCCTAACCTATCCCACCTGTGGCTAAATACCCATCAGTGTGCAACGAATGATATTATGGAGCTGAAAAGAATGATGTTAAGTGTCTATCCCTGTCTCAAGCCTTCGTGTAGACCCATAAATTCATGACACCTCACTTCTGTCCTGTACCTACATATGTATTTGATGCGCCTTGCTGCTGGTGATAATGAATCTGAGGAGGAAGAAATTGCAAAGTAATTTGGAAAACGTATCTCCCTGAGGAACATGGTTCCTTCCCTGTGTGCCTTTTCTATTAGTCAGTGCTGGCTGACAATAAAGTTCCTACAAAAGGCTGCTTACACTGGGAATTTAAAAAAAGGAACCTCAAACAAATTAAAAGCTCAGAAATAATTTGAATAATAATTAAATAACTTTGGTGTAGTTGGGGCTTACAACATTCTGAGTTACTCAGCTTATGTTTAATTAATTTTTGAGCTGCTTCCAGGTTCCTGTGTTTTTTTTTTCTTAGGAAGAATGGACAAGTAACATAGAGCCCAAGGACAGAGACAAAATCACAGCAATGGTCAGGAGGAAATCCTATATCCCGGGGTGTTCGGAGGCAAAGGATGGGAAGAGGTGGCCAAAAAGGCTTGAAGAAGCAGAATGAAGGCCAGAGTAAGAGTCCAAAAGATGCAGGGTGATCAGACAGCTAACAAACTAGGGAAGACAGGACTGGGTAACCAAAGGAAGTGGAAGAGGTCAAATGACTGAAAGAGGCACGGTTGTTTTAAAAATTGAAATACTTACCTGTTAGCACAACACCAAAGCAAATTGGGTCAGAGCTGGGAATGTGAGTTAATAAACTTAGCACCATATTGTGCAGCACTGACCTGTGCGTGAAACTACAATGTTTACATTCAGGACTTCAAGTATAAATTATTGCATTGCAGTATAATACTAGAAAGTATGATATAAAACATGACAAAAAAAATGTCAAAGTTAGTGGTAGACACATATAAAAAATATTTTAATATCAGATATGTATAAATGGATTACAGAGGAGAAACATTTTCACATTTTTTTTAGGAGACTGAAGTTAAAAATTTAAACTGACGCTGAGTAACTGAAATCAAAGAAAATTCAGGAAAACATAGGGTGGAATTTTGTTGAGGCAGTGGAGGTCTCCCCGACTGTCCCTTTTCAGGAAGGTCCTTTAAACCACAAGCCAATCAGGCAATGGCAAGGCCAGCGGCATGCCTTGCACTGGAATCAATATCCTGGGGCTGGAATTCATGAGCAACCAGCCAATCCGAGGTGGCAGCCACAGGGGAAGTAGTGGCTGCTGCAGGAAATGTGCCAACCGGAGCAACAAGCCGCAGGTAAGAAATGTGAGGCAAGTGGATGGGTGGGGGGTGGAAAAAGGGGGGGGTGGTGGAGAAAGGGGGGCGGTGGAGAAAGGGGGGCGGTGGAGAAAGGGGGCGGTGGAGAAAGGGGGGGTGGTGGAGAAAGGGGGGCGGTGGAGAAAGGGGGCGGTGGAGAAAGGGGGGGTGGTGGAGAAAGGGGGGCGGTGGAGAAAGGGGGCGGTGGAGAAAGGGGGCGGTGGTGAAAGGGGGGGTGGTGGAGAAAGGGGGGCGGTGGAGAAAGGGGGCGGTGGAGAAAGGGGGGTGTTGGAGAAAGGGGGGCGGTGGAGAAAGGGGGCGGTGGAGAAAGGGGGGGTGGTGGAGAAAGGGGGGCGGTGGAGAAAGGGGGGGTGGTGGAGAAAGGGGGGTGGTGGAGAAAGGGGGGCAGTGGAGAAAGGGGGGCGGTGGAGAAAGGGGGGCGGTGGAGAAAGGGGGGGTGGTGGAGAAAGGGGGGTGGTGGAGAAAGGGGGGTGTTGGAGAAAGGGGGGCGGTGGAGAATGGGGTGAGGGGTGTCGAAGGGCGAGGGATGAAAGGGGGTCGGCAGCAAGAGGAGGGGTTTGGCTCTCAGCAAGTCCCCACTTCCAATGTCGAGTCCTTCAATCAGGCACTGAGTGCCTTTAATCAAAGGACCTCCAACTCCGAGGAGGTGACAAGCTAGCCGTGCAGTTTTACTGCAATGCGTGCCCGTCCCTGAGTTAATACCAGCGGCGGTGGGATGAGGCCCTTAAATGGTTATTAATTGGCTATGACATTATGAATAGGTCAACCATGAGTTTTCCCACCATTGTATTAATTCTGGCGAAAACAGGAAGGGGCAGGGTTCCAGTATGGCACTATCCCAGCTAATTCCATGCCCTTAGCGCTAATCCAAGCTCACCACCACCGAGAACAGAGGAGCCAGCCATTATTTTTCCAGTGTTAATGGATCTGCTAAGGCAAGTTAAAATTTTGATGTAGAGTCTTAACCCAAAATGGTAAGCTGTTTTTTTCTTTTTTCAGAAGCTGACAGGTCTATTGAGGCAAAATCCCGGACAGAAGCATGAGGCCTATCCAATTTGAACTCCCAGGCTTCATTTTAATATGATTGTGGGGCTGTCCCTCAATCATGTAATGTAAAACGCAGCCTACCTATTTCGGTGGTTCAAACTGAAGTTTGCTTCTCAATAGCCATTTAATCAAGTTTGCATTCCCTGAAGTAGTATTTATTTGTAATATTGTGAAGAGAATTATCTCTACAGTGATAAGTAAGCGCCCTGCCTCCAAACCTTAGATATGAAGTTAAATAGGGAAGCAGTTTTGAAGGGGTGAAAAGATGGATTTTACCTTCCTGACACAGAATCAACACACATTAGAAGAGCTTTAAAAATTTCAGGATTCCCGACTCCATCCACATCGCTGGCAATTTTGAACAGTGTGAGCTCCCACACAGCTCCCCGACATTGCTGGCTTCATTACAGAGGTGAGCATTTCAGACTCCCAGCAAATTTGATAGAGTTGGGCTGATCTTTGAAGGTAACTGTTTCACACTAGTTCAAAGGTGTCATGAACCATAGGGGACTCCCTGTTCTGGAGTTAGGAATCATTTGATAGCTAAATTCAAAAGGTGTTGTCAACTTCACATGACATCATGAAATTCTCTATTGCAAGTTATAAATGTTGTTAGTACAGTGATTGTAGATTGGGTTTTGTTTTCAGAAGGTAATTGACCATTAAATTGACCATCATTGTGAAAGTGGAACTGTCTTCAGATTTATTAGAATACATTATGCATTGGAGAAAGTGCTTTACTGCATTTAACAATATTTAAATTAAGATTTGACTGTCAGTTTTTCCTGTGTTTTAATATTTTTATTTAACTTCAGTTCATACATCTGCTTCATTGCTTCAAAGCTTGAGCAGATGGTTGAGCTTCTGGATGACTTCAAAGGCTTTAATATATTCAGTTCTGGAGTTTTGTTGACACAGTTGTGCAATGAAATCACATTCTGAATGCTTGGCAGAGCTCCAAAACCATTACTGAATTCAGCTCAGCAGGGGTTATTGATACCGCTGACAAAGGAACTGTGAGGGTTTATTTTGACAATTTTAAGGCCTGTTAATTGGTTAATTTTTAAGTGGTTTCTGAATGACTGTTTATCTTGACTGTTTTGAGGTTTAATAGGATTATGCTATTTTCAAGAACACATTGAGGTACTGTTTGTTTACTTTAACTATTTTATGAGTATCTCAAATAATTCCGAATGCTATTATAGGGCTTGTGAATTCTGCACATAGTGGATATTGGGTTATTAGGCGAAGATGCTGGCCTGTTAGGTATGGATGGGTATGGGAACTGAGGAAAGGTGAATGAGTGAGGGGTGAAGGGCAGGGCACTCCACACTCATCTACTGAACTGGATCAAAGGGGCAGTCTAGAACTAGGAGACAGAGCTTCAAAATAAAGGGATGAGGAGGAATTTCTTTTTGCAGAGGGTCATTAATCTTTGGAATTCTCTTCCCCAGAGAGCGGTGGAGGCTGCAGAAAACATCCTCACAGCATCCGCTCTGTCAAGGCCCATCAGCATCTTATATGTTTCGATAAGATCACCTCTCATTCTTCTAAACTCCAATTGGTATAACCATCTGCTCAACCTTTCCTAAGTAGGCATTCCCTTCTCCCAGGAATCAGTCTAGTGGACCTTCTCTGAACTGCTGGGTCACTGAATATAGTGACAGCTAAATTATACAAATTTGCGATCTACAGGGGAGTCAAGAGGTAAGGGGTGGAGGTAGGAAAATGAAGTTAGGGCCATGATGAGTCATAATTTTACAGATTGAGCAGGTTTGAAGGGGTAAATGGTTTACTCCTGCTCCTACTTCTTAGGTTCTTTTGCTAGATACGTCCCTGGAGGTCCTCATGGGCTTGAGTATTATGGTTAAAATTATGGAGGAGATCACTTTCAGCCTGTCTGCTCTCATCATGCATCAGTACTGTGCAGTCCGTCTTGTAGAGTGTGGCCAACTCCAGTGATGCTGCAGCAAGGCCTCACAACAGAAGTCAGTATCAGCAACTTCTGTATCTTTGGTGGAAATTCAAGTAACTTCCTTTCCTTGATTAAACTATAAATGTCACCGGAGGCCAGGTGCCAGGGAAGTGAGTTGTATTCTGACTTGTATTAGCAGACATTGGTGTGGCTGCCATTTTTGTGTGGTGTTAGAAAAACATGGGGACCTTCATGTTCAATGGACCGAGCAAATGGAAAGCTGGGATCTAGGACAGAGTAGGGAGAACACACGCAAGCATGCACGCACACACACTCGTACCCTAGGAAAGCCTTCAGAGTCAGGAACAAAGGCAGAAGATCAGCACGTACGCTGGCAGGCCAATGCATTTACTGTCCGGCTTCTGTTCCAACCCAATTTGGGCTGGGAAAGTTCCAGCTTGGACTGCTTTGCATCATCAAACAACAAACTTCACTAAGGGGAGGATAGCTAATAAAGAACATAAGTGAAACAACAGAACCTCACAAACTTAAATATTATTTACATTACCTACCCTGCCACCATGCAGTGTGCACAGATGATTGAAGACACTATGTGCTCCTGGGCTATCTGGGTACAAACAAGTCCGTTGAAGAGAGACAGTCAGCCAAAGCCTATTGCCAACCAGTCCTGACCTTGGGTAGAAACATGAGGATGTTCCCTAACTGATCTGTCCACCTCTACACAGTGTGACAAAAGGTGTGGACCATGGAACTGAAATAGATCCTGAAGACTGTCTTCTTGGTAATGGGCTTCACATTCAGGAAACATGCATCCACTCTGGACAAACTGATTGGCAGGTGGGGATTTCCACAGAGTCACTGGTCTGCTGCAATCTGCTCTCCTTCAGATTGGTCGGTGTGATCAATCCCAACCCCACAGGAAATATAGTCCTATGATGGGAACAATACACGTGGATGTCAGTACACCTGTGACGACTGGGAGATGTTAGGAAATTGGATCGAAGATGTAGTGGGCAATTTAGGTGTTAACAGTCTCAGGGCAAAACTGCGAGCACTGAGTCAGAGGTGCATGCCCACACCTGGCCTGAGTTACATTGCCCTATTTAGATTTAAACTCATTTGTTGGGAATAAACAGGATACGCATGTTCAGCCAGAGTGATTCACTCAAGATCCATTGTTCTTTGGGACACTCTTGTCTGACCAGCTATTAGCCCATTATGGAGTCTGTTTGCCTCTTTTGCCAATAATTGTAGGTTAGTTGCATATTTATAGCATGGTCCTGTTCTTTTGTGTAAACAGGAGTGGGTTATCAAAAATCCAGATAGTAATAATGAGTTCAAGTCTGGACAGAACCATCTTTGAGGGGCTGGGTGGAACTCAGAGAGATAAAAGCATCTTGGTCGAACATGTGGGGGGCAGAAGGATTTGGACCACGATTGGGAGAGGCCATGAAAAAACTGCCACAGGCAGGTTTTCAGACAGGTTTTTCTCTACCAGCAAGAATATGTTCTGTAAATGCAAGTATATTTTTTGACTGCCTGTGTTAAATGAGTTGAGAGCTGTATGCTCATTTTACTTGCTGTTTTGTGGGAAATCGTGTGTTTAGGGATAAGTGATACATGTACGCTGTTCTTGTTAGGTTTGAAGTTTAAAATTTTAAATATTGTTTTTCTTTTTTTGTACTAAAGTTTTGTTTGCAAAAATAACCAAGTCCTAATTCTCATGCAATCATCACTCCTGGAATGAATCGGTCTTTCCACACGTCTTAAAAATGTTTGAAATGGTGCCTTCTGGTCCAGTTTCTTAGCACTGCTGGGATCTGGTCTGACATTTGTAACCTATCTGTGCTTGTGTCACTCCCTTAGCCAATGGCCACCATGGCAATGCTTTACTGGGAGCAATCTGTAACTAGGTTGAGTATCTGAAGTTGCCAATCATAGAGCAATAGAAACCTTCCACCAACATTTCTGAGAGAAATTCATGAAAGTAGCAGACTTGGAAACTTTCATGTTAGAGGAAAGCCTTGGGTGAGAAATACATGGAAGGCAATTATTGTGTTGGAAATTAAATTACCATCCTTATCGCATCTGTCACTTTAGCAAGATATAATCGTACAGCACAGAACAGGGCCACTTATCCAATTGTACTGCTTCTTTGAAAGAGCTATCCAAATAGTTGGCATATTGGCATGGATAGAAGATTGGCTGGCTAACAGAAAGTAGAGCGTATGCATAAATGGGTCTTTTCAGGTTGGCAAGATGTAATACATGGTTTTCACAGGGATCAGTGCTGGAACCTCAACTGTTTACAATGTATATAAATGACTTGAATAAATTGCTTACAATTTATGTAAATGACTTGAATGAAGTATTTGAAGGAATGTTTGCTGCATTTACTGAGGACACAAAGATAAGTAGGAAAGTAAATTGTGAAGAGGACATAAGGAGGCTACAAAGGGACATAGATAGGTTAAGTGAGTGGGTAAAGATTTGGCAAATGGAATAAAATGTGAGAAAATGTGTAATTGGCAGTTTGGCAGGAAGAATAGAAAATAAGCATATTATTTAAATGTGAGAGATTGCCGAGCTCAAGTACAGAGGGATCTGGACATCATAATGCATGAATCACAAAAGGCTAGTATGCATGTACAGCAAGTAGTTAGGAAATCTAATGGAATGCAAGGGCAACATGGTGGCACAGTGGTTAGCACTGATGCCTCACAGCGCCAGAGATCCGGGTTCAATTCCGGCCTTAGGTGAATGTGTGGAGTTTGCACGTTCTTCCCGTGTCTGCGTGGGCTTCCTCCAAGTGCTCCAGTTTCCTTCCACAGTCCAAAGATGTGCAGGTTACCTAGATTGGCCATGTTAAATTTCCCCTTAGTGTCAAAAAGGTTAAGTGGGGTTACAGGGATATGGGCCCAGATACAGGGCTTAGGTAGGGTGTTCTTTCAGAGTGTCAGTGCAGCTCCGATTGGACAAATAGCCTCCTTCTGCTCTGTATCTGTTCTATGTTATAATTTAGGGCAAGGCGGAGGGGGGGGAGGTGGAGGTCCCGGAGATCCAACGTCCCAGGGAAGGATGCCTCAACTCTGTGGAGGCCTTCTGAATCAGCTGCCACGCACCCCCACTTCCCATCTGAGATGAGGGAAAAGTTTAATATCACATTCCTACCCTACTCGCACCCGCTCCCACAAGCCTAAATATTGAGGTTAGGTGGAATAAGGACCACAAGTGACCAGTAATTGCCCATTTAAGGACCCTAATAGGTGGATGGGATGCTTTCCCACCTGAGGCCCTGCCCACCCAAACATGAAATTGTGTCTGGGTCTGGGTGGGTGGGGTTTCCCAGGGGTTATTATTCAATTCAATTTTATGCTCCGCCTCAGAACCTGCCTTGGCAGGCGTGTATAAATCTGCTTATTGAATATTCTTCGGGCAGATGTGAATAGATTCTTAGTTAGGAACAGGGTGATAGATTATCGGGGGTAGGTGGGATGCAAATTTCAGGTTACTATCAGGTCAGCCATGAGGGGTTGAATGTTTTATTCCTGCTCCATATGATCATAGTCCCACTCCCTTAGTCTTTCCATACAGCCTTGCAATTTTCTTTCCATATAACCCTGCAATTTTTTATTTCTCCAAGTATGTATTCAATCTGCAGTGTGAGCATGAATTTCTGGGATGGCGGGGTGTTATTTCTTCTGCCCATCACTCAGGAGAAAGTCCCACCTTAGACATCTGCAGTGGACAAAAGAGGAAATGCAAGAAGACATTGCAGACCAAATCCAGGAATGATAGACCCAGGTAAGTTCAAGGGGTCCCAGGGAGAGGCTGGGGGAAGGAAGGTCCAGAGGTCACCGGATATTAAGTGGGAGGGAAAACCCGGCTTCCAAAGGCAACTTGTGTTGGAGGTGTCCACCCCTCTTCCTGCCTGAGGTTTAATTTTGTTGTACTTCAGGCTTCCCCCATGGAAGTTTGATCTTCCCACCAGCCTAAAAATGTGGCTTCTGAATTTGCATCATCAGAATGCTATTGCTATAGATGTTGGGTGAATGATTTCAATGTTCTTTCACGCAGGATTAAGGGAGTGGTGACGCAATCAACAAAGACCGTTGATGTGCAAGTTTTCAGGCTGGGTGGAGGAGTAAATTACTAGAATTACTAAGTAAATAACTCGACCTTCATCTCTTGCTGGATGGTGTTGAGGTGGTACTCAACTTTACAATAGCTTGACTTTCACTCAATGTATAAACTCCTTCTATGAAATACAGTATATTCCACCAACAAAATATCAATAACAATATTCAAAAACAACAAATAAATGTTAAAAATACTTATTCAAGAAATTTCAAAATTCCTACTGGTGAAGATGTTGGGAGAGAACTTTAAGGAAGTACCTTAAACTCAGAACACGTGAATGGAACACATGAATGTAAGAATGGAAAACTAGGATGAACATTCAACAATCAGAATTTGGTGACACCACTAACATAGTAATTAAGGCAGATAGGCAGAAATGCCAGGGGGTTGCAGTTGTTTGCTATGGCTTTTGAACAAAAAAAAAACTCAACTCTTGGAAAGGTATGACCTCGTTATTACCTCCGAGTCAAACTGCCTAACAGCAGATTAAGTAACTTGTCTGGAGGTATACATTAAAATGTTGTCGTTCCCACTGTACACAGTAACACTACTATGTGTTCAAAATAAAAGCAAAAATACAGTTCCTGCTGTCAGTAAAATTTCTGGTAAAAATTAATCAACCATTCATCCATTCAGGCTCTTTGCACAGCCTTTGTCAAATAGGGAATACTGCAAGATTTCTTCACTCTTCCAGACATTCATTTGAATGAATTGGAGAATCCATCAAGCTCTGTTTGATTTATTGAAGTGTCTCCCGACTCAGCAGTAGAACTTCAGCAAATGAACTGGTATCATCACTGCTCTACTACAAACCAGCGGTAATTCCAAATTTAACTGTTTTATGCATCCTCTTAAAAAACATGGGCTTTCTGACTGCTGCATCAACAGCTCTCGCTGCCAATGCCACCATGCCTATTTCCCTCACTCCATCCACCACAGGGTTTCAATGCAATCAAGGTATCCAAAAAAGGACAAGTCATCATTGCCAAGCTGTCAATTTTAATGAATTGGAAATCAGAACTATTTTTACGATTATACAATGGGTAATCAGCATGTACAAATTGTGCAACACAAATCATGTTTTAAAAGTGCAAACATGCATTTGATGCATTTTATATAAAAGACTAATACATGTGTCTCTTTTCTACTTAAAGGGACCAAACATAACTGGATGCAAACTGCAATCTTCAGAAACAGCGAAGTAATACAAAGTACAACACAGTAAAGAATCTATGAAATACAATCTCTCATAATATGTTACATTTGATAAAAGGTGACAAGGCAGCAAAATAATATTTATGTGAGGCAGTCCTTTAAATTATCACATGCTTATCAGTTGCATAGAATACTGTTTAAACATGGATTTTATCCATGAGCACCCTCCATTGAACCCTGCACAGTACATTCATCATGCAAGAGCTCCTCTGTTTTCTCATAAAGATACATGACCTTTGCCTATTAAATTTCATTAGTAGGGCACCACACAAGGCTCCTTTTCACATGACAGAATACAATGTAAAACATCCTTGCCTCAAGGATTAGTGGGAACTATCCCCTCTTCAATCTTTGTCCCTAGGAGGCACTTTTAACACCTGCCAACCCCAGCACTATCATCAGAAAAACATTTAGAGATTCATCTTCAGGCTGGTAATTATCATAGATAATTATTTGTGTGGCTCTATAGATAAAGTTGGTCTACCATAAAAATCTGGTAGATTTTTCAGTAAACAGAAAATGTCATTACAGGTTTAACTCTTTCAGCTGATTTATCCTATTTGACATTCAACTTCTTCTGTTGTAATACATGCGTTGGAATCGTGAAAAACTACTGACCACTCCTAAGTACAATAATTTAGAGACAGGACTGAATAAAGTGGTAAGGAAATTAAGGAGTTAGATTTAAAATCAGTTTTGTTTTAATTTTCATTTCAATTAATGGTGTAATGAAAAGTCTATTTGTAAACACTTGTGTTTTCCAAGCAAAGTCTAATGCCTCCAGCAACTCATTTGTTACAGAGCTGATTGCTTAGGAGGAAGATTCCAGAAGTAAAGATACTTAAACTAGCAGTGAAACAAAACTATTTACATCATATGCACTTGGCATGAATAGTCAATATATTGTCAAAATAAAAACAGGAAATCTTTTACAATACCAGTATTACACAAACACTTTATATCAAGTGGACAACATAAAACACAGAAACAAACAATTCCTGCAGGAAGTTAGAAAATTCTCACAAGACTAAGTTTGCAGCTGTACAATTGAGTATAATAAATGTGGACTTCTGCTTCAATTGACAACTACTATATGTAACAGCAAAAAAAATGGGGTAAAATTATGAAATGAACAATGCTTATTTCTGCATTGCATCATTACAGTGAACAACATAAGAAGGTTTTGACATTTTCTTCAAATGTGGATAACATTTTATGGCAATATAGGGAATAACCAACAAATTAAAACTTTAAAAGTCATATCTTACCCATATTTTCTGGTCGAGCTATATGGACACATATTTTAATGGCAACTGTACAGATTTTTGTTGCTTTCAATCATTATCACGCATACTCTCCTGAAAAGCATCAACTTCAAATGTGTTTCAGGTCAATGTGATATAATGGTATGTATTACTATCAAAATTATATCATTTGCATTCATTACAGATTGCTAGCTATCACTAATCTCACATCCATATCTGAAAGAAGACTGGACAGAGTTTCCTGATCCCAGGAGGTGGAGGTCATTTTTTTTGTGGTTGGGCAGGGAATGAGGGCAAGGAAAATAGCAGGAGGCCTGGTCGGGATGGCTCCCCGATACCAGGTTAGTTTCCCTGGGGTGGGCAAGGATGAGGATCGGCTGGCTACCTGTTGCAAGTCGGTGGGAAATAAATCACCTTATTTGAAGCCCCAATTAGAGGCTATTTAGAGCACTTGCTAGCAACTGTGCGGTCCCCTGCCAAGTGCAGAAACCACCAACCTAAAGTAGGCAACCTCCCTGCAGCAATCCCTGTGGCTGCAGTCGGTGAAGGCTTCATTCCCTGCCCAAACATGCTGCCAGAAGAATTCTCCTTCTGACCACTTGGCCCCTCTAAAAAAGTTAATTAATTCCAATCCTCTGAGGTGCCCCCCATTTTGATTAAAGACGGCGAGCTTCGAGGTGGCCAATTCAAAGGCCACCGCTGGGAAAATAGCTCCCCTAGTCGGATCCTTGCAAGTCCAGTCTTGGAACCCCTATTTGGTTCCAATATCAGGGTTCCAAAGACCGCATAAGAAATCTACCCCAAGTCTCCAGTAAATAACTAGTCTAGTAAAGTAAAGCATGAGCTTAGAAGGAATATGTGATGAGGAACTAACGGAATAATTGTATTTAAAAGCAGCAAAAAGGTTCTCAATGACACATTTTCTACATTTGTACTTCAACAATACATTCAGAAATCTGCATCAATGTGCAGCATTGAGAGCCACAAAAACACAGCATCACTAATTAATCTCTTAAATTTAGTTCAGAACAGGCAAATTCTGTTTTCAGTTCAAAACTCACCTGCCATAGTCAATTTTTAACACTTGGCCCTATCATAATTTCACCCGTGAATTTTGCACCCAATTGGCTGACCCAAGAGACAGGCCATCCACTCTCGAGGATCAAATTCCAGCAGATCATTCAGGGGCCTAATTAAAGTAAAAATGCCCCTTAAAGCTTTGTTGTACTCCCTTGGGGCTTTTTCATTACAAACAAGCTCACCTTCTCCTTGCTCCTTTCACACCACAGTCACTAACACTACTTTTCTCTCATGTGGTAGCATTTGCAAGATCAACAACTTCTCTCAGGATTCCTTCCTCACTTTGTATTCCTGCACTTGCTTCCCATTCAATACCTGTCATTCTACTTATCTTGTATCTTCTTCCTCTTTCCATATGTAGTGACAGCATAAGACCCACACCCATGCTCTCTTTTTCAGTGGCCACTCACCAGTACTTGCCTCTCATTCTGGAGAACAAAACTTTGCTCAATAATCATAGAAGAAGCCCTTTCACCCCTTCATTAAGCACTGGAGAAATGCACATTAAATTACATTGTGTTCATGTCTTCTGCATCTGTGCAGCCTCTCAATGCCTTCCTAACATCTCTTTTTTTCTATTTGCTCCCACCCTTTTGCAACAGCCAACACCATGAGAAGACAGCTTATAAGAGAAAATTAATTTAAGGAGGCACTGCCATACATGCTCCTTCACTCAACAGCACTGGGACAGAAATTGGCAAGGCAATAGGGTAACAGAGAGAGATAAATGGCACAATTTAACTAAATGGAAACAAAGTCCCACAGCAGGTGTGGTTCGCCACCTGTTTCTCAGTGCACGCTATCAACGTCACTCGGGTTAGATATGGGGCATCAGCTGGGAATACGTGACCAAGGCCGCACATAGACCCGTTGTCTGTACTGAGATGCTCCGCTCGTCGGAACTCCTCAGTGTAGCGAGAGATCGGGATGCCACTTGAAACTCCCAAAGCCCCCCCCCACCTTACCCCAACATCCGAGCAGGGCACCGCAGCCCAATTGCTGCCACATGAAAAATGCTGGCTGGGCACCTTGGAAGTGTTCATATGGCACTCAGGCTGGCAGTGAAAGGGTGCCTTGGTGGAACCAGCATTAGCACTATCTTGCCCAAAGGGCATGCACCTGGGGTCTTCCGATCCCCTGCAAAACCCCTACGAGTGCCATTCCGTCCCGTCCGAGTTTGTGGAGACCAGTACTGAACGGCACTCGCCTGAGGGGCGCGATTCTCCGCTCCCACGCCGGGTGGGAGAATCACGGGAAGGCCGCTCTGGCACCCCCCACGATTCTCCCACCCCCCCCCCATAAAATGGCGTGTCGCTTTTTGCGACACGCCGCTCGGAGAATCGCGGGCCACCGTTTTTCACGCCAGATGTGGTTGTCGCCGGCGTGAACCGGTCGGGAACGGCAGGCCGCTCGGCCCATCCGGGTCGGAGAATCGCGGGCCGCCGTGATAAACGGTGGCCCGCGATTCTCCGACACGGATGGGCTGAGCGGCCTGCCGTTCTCAACCGGTTCACGCCGGCGACAACCACATCTGGTCGCTGCCGGCGTGAACATGGTGCCAATACCTGGTTTGTGGCTTGTGGGGGGGCGGAGAGGGGAGTGAGCACCACGACCGTGCTCGGGAGGGGACTGGCCCGCGATCGGTGCCCACCGATTGTTGGGCCGACGTCTCAAAGGGACGCACTCTTTCCCCTCCGCCGCCCCGCAAGATCAAGCCGGCACGTCTTGCGGGACAGCGGAGGGGAAGACGGCAACCGCGCATGCGCGGGTTTGAGTCGGCCAACCTGCGCATGCGCGGCTGACGTCATTAGGCGCGCCGGCCGCGTCATTCGCCGTGCGCCGGGCCTTGACGCCAGCGACAAGGCCCCACGGCCGAGATTTACGGCACGGCCCTCCTAGCCCCCCCCCCCCCCCCCAATAGGGGGCAAGGAGAGGCCTCCGACGCCGTCGTGAACCTCTCCGGGTTTCACGACGGCGTCGAGCCTTGCGGAGAATTCCGCCCGAGGTCTCTGAGGCGGAGGGGCTAGATCCTAAGGCCTCCGGTGCCTTGAGAAACTGCATATTAGGGTGAGGCTCGCTGTCTCGCTCTAATATGCAGATTTGCCAAAAAGTGATTTCATCGCCTCGCGAGATTGAGTCAGATCTTGCGAGGTCTTGATAGCTGGGTAGATCCTGGGAGCCGGTCTCACGGCTCCTGTCGGCCACGTTGCACTGTAACGCTGCTTTTCAGGCACAGTGTGACCCTTCAATCACGTGTGATCATGCAACAGGCATTAGTACACAGGACCAAGTAGTGGTGTAAGAGACAGTTTAGGAGACAGCATATCAAAGGAGAAAATCCTCTTCCAACCCTGCTGAGGATAGAGATGATGACTTCAGGGCCTCAGCAATGAGAATAAAACTGTTTCCTGTTCCCTATTCTGCTTTCCCTGGATGGCTCAGATGGGTAGTGTTGCATAAAGAACACAAAGCTTTGTTAACAAACAAAACTATAAAATTATTTACACAGCTAACTAAAATTCATTCACTTTCCTAAAGAAGAAGGCTATTATATAAGACTATGCCAACGCTAACATAGAGAACTCTCAAGTGTACAACTGCTCTCTATGCCTGACCCTCTTCCAGCTCTCTCCTAATTCTCAACTCCCAGAATCCCCAAAGTCACATGATATATATGACTGTTCTGTGTTCCCTCTCGTGGTATGAATAATTATCATTAACTTGTTAACTTTTTACATCCCAGTCAATATACATATCATGACACTCCCTTTGCACAAACATGTATGAAATATTTAAGTGCTAACCAAGGAAATCACCATCATGGTTGGATGTATGAAGGAGTGTGGCTTCAGCTTGATTTGTGTCATCTTGCATGGCTGTCTATCTTAGTGAGTGTCACCACATTTTGTGATATTGTACAACCTGATTCCATTGTCACATGCTTTATAGTGTCACGTGAGAGTACCTTTAAGAACTGGGTGTTTATCAAATAGCTGTAGTGGATGTACATTTAAGAAAGGGGTGTTTATCAAATAGCTGTAGTGGATGTACATTTAAAAAATGGGTGTTTATCAAATAGCTGCAGTTATGTGAGAGTGTGGGTGGAGCTGGGATGGCTGTCTTTCACTTTCGTTTTTGAGCCGGCAGCTACAGTGTTAGAACATAGAACATAGAACAGTACAGCACAGAACAGGCCCTTCAGCCCTCGATGTTGTGCCGAGCAATGATCACCCCACTTAAACCCACGTAACCCGTATACCCGTAACCCAACAATCCCCCCGTTAACCTTACACTACGGGCAATTTAGCATGGCCAATCCACCTAACCTGCACATCTTTGGACTGTGGGAGGAAACCGGAGCACCCGGAGGAAACCCACGCACACACGGGGAGGACGTGCAGACTCCACACAGACAGTGACCCAGCCGGGAATCGAACCTGGGACCCTGGAGCTGTGAAGCATTGATGCTAACCACCATGCTACCGTGAGGCCCCTAGTTTCGTTTTTTAGTTTCGTTTTCAGAGCAGGGTAGCTTCAGGCAAATCAAGCAGCTGTATATTGATCTCTATCTGAAATCTACAGACTGTCTCCAGATCATTTGAGGATTTCAAAGTAATACCTGTTTCTGTAGAGAATTTAAACCTGCTGCCTTTCTGTAAAAAGGGTTTTTTGGTCTTATGGATGTTGTTAGGAAAGTTATGAAGGGTTACTTATAGAATATTGTATCTGTGGGGATTATTGGTTTTGATAGTTGTTAAGATGTTCACTGTGGGTTTATAAAGTGTTAACTGGGTTCATAAATAAACATAGTTTTGTTTTAACAGTACGTTAGATCTCTGTTGCATCACACCTGTAAAGTAGGCCCTTGTGCTCCCCATAACCACAATCTATTAAAAGTCGTGGGTCAGGTGAACTCCATTGTTACACTTTGGGGTTCTCTAAACCCTGGCCCATAACAATAGCTTGAAAGGAATCTCAAATAGTTATTAAATAGATTCTAGGTTCAAACTTATACTCTGCATTGGTTCAACATTGTTAAAGAGATCAGTGCTGCAAGTAGAAAGGGACTTTCAAGGAGCAATACCAGTTTAAGCCTATCTGACATGTTTCATGGCTGCAGTTGAAATGGCAGTCAATCAATCTCTGGCAGAATATAGGCAGTAAGTAGATTTTCACAATATTAACTGCTAACTTGCCCTTCAAACAGTTCAGATTAAAATTGGTTCCATTGTAGCCAACATATCTTCAAACAGAAAAGTTAGGAATCATGCCAACTGTCAAGTATTCATTTTGTAGCAATCATTTTAAAGAGAGACAGTGGGCGGAATTCTCTGCTCCCGGGAAAAATCGTGAGGGCCGTCGTGAACTCGGCCGAGTTTCACGACGGCCTCGGAGGCCGCTCCTCACCCCCTATTCTCCCCTCCCGGCGGGGCTAGGAGCGGCGTTCCGTAACTCTCGGCCGCAGGGGCGTCGGGCCAAGAATGACGCGGCCAGCGCGCCTAATGACGTCAGCCGCGCATGCGCAGATTGGCCGGCTCCAACCCGTGCATGCGCGGCTGACATCATGACGCTGACGGCATGAACCCGCGCATGCGTGGTGGCCGTCTTTCCCCTCAGCCGCCCCGCAAGACGTGGCGACATGATCTTGTGGGACGGCGGAGGGGAAATAGTGCGTCCAAAATAGACGCCGGCCAGACGATCGGTGGGCACCGATCGCAGGCCTGTCCCCTCCCGAGCACAGTCGTGGTGCTCTTTCCTTTCTTGGCCACCTACAAGCCCCAAACGGGCTTCTCACTCACGTTTCACGACGGCAGCGACCAGCTGAGCCGCGGTTCTTCCGAGCCGGGGGGTGGGGGGGGAGGGGGGGGGGGGAGAGGAGAATCGCGGGGGGTGCCAGGGGGCGTGAAATTTGTCGGGGAGCCCTCCCGCGATTCTCCCACCCGGCATGGGGAGCGGAGAATCGCGCCCAGTGTCTGTGAAATCTTGATTTTTTTTTAACAAACATTTTATTAAGGCATTTATGGTTCTTTACCAACAAAAGATACAAATACAAATGTAAACATAATTCAGTGCATAACACACCCCTCCAACTCACTGTTCTTGCCTAAGATAGACAAAAATAATGTGAAATCTTGACTGAGAGCCTAATCAATGAGCATCTTTTTGACAGAACCTTGATTATAAGGGATTTTAATTGTCATTTTGATTTTATACCAATCAAAGACTGTCAAACATAATATTAATTCGAACAGCTCATAAACCCAATAAGCACGCTAATATATATCAACATTAATAAATCACTGTTGAACTTACAGTTTTAACAACATCAGTTTTTAACATCAATGGCAATACAACATTATCTATCCAATGGTACCAAACAAATATGAAATGTTATAAACAGGGATTTGTAATAGTCACAAAGCCATTTCTAATTTGATTAGACTTTAGGGCCAACCTGAACTAAAGCACTAACGCTACAAAGAAGACATTTTCAAATAATCGATTAACGTCTGTCTTTAAAACCTATTTGCGGATAAGAGATGATTGTGCGTCAATTTTTGAAAGCATTGGAAATTTCACAAATAATTGGAAGCTGTAGAGGGGATCTTCATGGATGTATTTAAGTATACTTGTTCAGTCATCTGAGATTGAATCTGAATGATGTGGGCCGGAATTCTCCAGTGCTCGGGGTAAAATTTCCCAGTGCCGTGGGGTGGTTTCAAACTTTCAATGGAGAATCCCATTGACAAGCACCGGGATATAAGAAAGGCACGCCACCAAGAAACACGTGGCTATGGAACTGGAGAATCCCGCCCGTGATATCCAATCAGCAATCTGTTTTCAACTGTGGAAAAGAAAATCAGGTAAGATATGAAATGGGCTATTGGTTCAACTTTGCCCATGTTTCACTACCATCGTAGCCAAATTTCATCTTCCTGCTTTCCTTGGCTTCAGAGTGATCTGAGTGAACATTAGTTTCTTAGGACCATCCTCGATAATGTTTTTTTTTCATGCAATGAAACTGAGAGGTGAGACAGTTATAGTTTGTCTTCCGATCACTGTGAAGCTAGATTCTCTTCAGTATAACCTCCTAGTCTTTAATCATTGTACTTAGGAATTTTCAAAGCAGTGCAATACTGATCTCATTCTTCCAGGACATTCATGCAAAGTATGGCCATCACTGCTGATAGATCAGCAAAAATAGAAGTATGATTGCTGGGCATTTTCCTATTTTATCCCTATTTTATCTAAAGCCCTTTCCCCTGGTTTTTGATTTCCAGGAAATTTCCAGGAAATACAGCCTATGGAAATGTCATGGGTTTCACAATAACAGCTTCAGAAAGGAAATCCTGAAAGGAATTCTGCTCAGGAAGAAAGAGATAAAAACAACACCTTGGGCAGGATTCTCCCCTACCCGGCGGGGCGGGGAGACCCGGCAGGATTGAGTGGCGTGAACCACTCCGGCATCGGGCCGCCCCAAAGGTGCGGAGGTCTCTGCACCTTTAGGGGCCAAGCCCTAACATTGAGGGGTGAGGCCCGCGCCGGAGTGGTTGGCGCCCCGCCAGCCAGCGGGAACAGCCTTTGGCGTCACGCCAGCTGGGGCAGAAGGACTTCACCAACTGGCGGAAGTCCGCGCATGCGCCGGAGTGTCAGCAGCTGCTGACATCATCCCCGCGCATGCGCAGGGGAGGGGGTCACTTCCACCTCCGCCATCGTGAAGACTATGGCGAAGGCGGAAGGAAAAGAGTGCCCCCACGGCACAGGCCAGCCTGCCGATCGGTGGGCCCCGATCGTGGGCCAGGCCACCGTGGGGGCACCCCCCGGGGCCAGATCGCCCCTGCCCCCCCAGGACCCTGGAGCCCGTCCGCGCCGCCTGGTCCAGCTGGTAAGGTAGGTGGTTTGATTCACACCGGCGGGACCGGCATGACAGCGGCGGGACTTCGGCCGATCGTGGGCCGGAGAATCGTGGGGGAGGGGGCCCGCCGACGGTACGGCGCGATTCCTGCCTCCGCCGAATCTCTGGTGCCGGAGACTTCGGGAGACGGCGGGGGCAGGATTCATGCCGGCACCCGGCGATTCTCCGACCCGGCGGGGGGTCGGAGAATCCCACCCCTTGTCTCAAGTGCAGATGCAACTGCAACAGGTGCTAATATAATCACACCTGTCAGAACTGCAGGGATAACTGGAATTATTCGGTTATTTGAAATCAATTCCTGGTCATTTTGACTCGTGGCTAAGTCTAGGAAATGTCATGTTTTTAATGCAGTCCCTAGTGCATCAGAAATGTTTGTTTCTGCACTTAATTATTATACGTTTTACTTTGCTTTCTTTCCAAGCCACAAAGTTTTTAGTTTTCACAATTAAGGACCCGGTTCAGTTTCTTTTGCTAATGTTACATGACAGGCGCCCCATGGTGCCTGTATGATTAAGCCATATTAAACAATACCACCTCACTCATACCAGCAGGGAAGAAACTGCCTGTAGCACCTAGCTCTACTCTGGATATCTTCAAAATGCTAATCTTCAAAATTGCTAATGTGAATAAGTGAGTGCAAAGTAGCACCACATTTACATGTGTCCATTCATGAGCAGCCACACATATTGAAATCTAGTACTGGAGCGCAACTCTTAATAGCCAGGAGAGGAATTGGATTTGTTAACTTGGCAGCAAATCTGTAGCATAACAATTCTATAAGGAAACAATTAGGACCAACATTTCAACATATTTCTCAGAGTTGTTCTGTTACAATGGGCTGGATTCTCTGCTGTCAGGATTCTCCATTGCGCTGGCAGCCCTGGGATTTCCCGAAGGCGTGGGGCTGCCCACAATGGAAAACACCATTGGCCGGCTGGCGAGGCAGAGAATCTCGCCCAATGTATTAATAACCAAAGCATTGATGTTAACTTAGGCCTGTTCTGAAATGAATTATACTGCTTTATTTTTGATAATGAAATGTCAGTACAACTTTGTTCTTCAAGGAGTTCCTAAGGACAAGTATTTTTTGGAATTGACATATATGCTCCCTTGAGTTAACAATCTAGCCTTCCTTTAATCTTTAACAGCACATTCACCCAAGCCTGTTGTCAGGCAGACTTCAAAACAGGTTCACATTACCCTAAGGAAACAGTCCTAAAACGTAGCAATCTTATCATAGAATCCCTGCAGTGCAGAAGGATGACATTCGCCCCATCGAGTCTGCACTGACCATCTGAAAGAGCACCCTAACCTGGGCCCAATCACCCACCCTATCTTCGTAAACCCACCTAGGGACAATTTAGCATATTCAATCCACCTAACTTGCACATCTTTGGACTTTGGGAGAAAACAGGAGCACCCAAAGGAAACCCACATAGACACGGGAAGAATGTGCAAACTCCACACAGACAATCGCCCGAGGCTGGAATTGAACCTGGATCCCTGGCGCTGTGTGGCAGCAATGCTAACCACTAAGCCACCGTGCCAATATAAAAATCAGAATTGTAAGGCTATGTAACCTGAACTTCCCCTCTGCCAATTTGTATCTGCATTTTGGTTGCTACTCCAAACAAAACTCATGTCTCCTTTCATTCATCCCTTTTGGGTACTTTGCTCTCCTAAATCTCTTCTGAAACAATGGCTGCCACACCAACAGGCACATCCCAATCTCCTTGGAAATGCACAATGGGTGAAGAATAACAGACCACGCTGCAACTGCTGCAGAAAGATTGCAAGTGACATGGGTAGTGACAGGAAAGTTTTCGGCAGAGGAAACAGGTTGAAAAGCTCCCTCTCTCTCTTTTGGAAAAACTGTGTGCCAATTAGTTTGAGACACCAACTATTTGGAAAAGGTACATCCTTGGGAAAAATATTGTTATCATGACAAAACGAGGAGGATGAATAGAGGGTACCCAGTTCACCCCTTCTCAGCTGGTCACAACCCACTGTGCAAAGGTTCATTCTCACTTGGATCAGACTTTCCGGAGTGTCTCTCAGTGTTCTCTGAAGGACCTATCAAGGCTTGTTGGTGCCTCTGTACGAGCTGTAACTCCAGCCACTTTCCTCTCACCAACTTTCACACTGAGCACGCCCACTGGGGGCTACACTTGCAATCTCCTCACCTCCTTCCCATTGTGCTCAACCCTCCCACCATTGAACCCCCAGACTCAGTGATCAAATATCACTGTTTTTCTCTGCATCCCCCTTCAGAATGTCCATTCTCTCAGATCAGATTGGGCAACATATGTAAATTGACTGCCATGTTGCTCTAGATTGTAACACTGACTATACTTGAAAAGAACTTAATTCGCTGTGTAATAATAATCCTTATTGTCACAAGTAGGCTCACATTAACACTGCAATGAAGTTACTGTGAAAAGCCCCAAGTCGCCACATTCCGGCGCCTGTTCGGGTACAGGGAGGGAGAATTCAGAATGTCCAATTCACCTACAAGCACGTCTTGTGGGAGGAAACCAGAGAACCCAGAGGAAACCCACACAGACACAGGGAGAATGTGCAGATTCCACACAGACAGCGACCCTAGCCGGGAATCAAACCTGGGACCCTGGCGCTGTGAAACAACAGTGCTACCCACTGTGCTACCGTGCTGCCTATACCATTCTGGGACGTACTGAGGTAATGAAATGTGCTGTATCTCCCTTTCATGGGATTGCTCATCTTATTCATTCTATGTAATCACACTGTGTTGCCCACCCAAGCTCAATCCAAGTTTCTCACTGAGACATTGGCAGGTTTTTCAAAGAAAGGAAATTCTGAATCCTGCAGGTCATCTTTGGATCTGAGCAACAACAGGAGAGTTTACAATTTTTAAAGTGGGGAGAGGCAGGAAAGAGAGAAGGAAGTACTGTTGCCATCAATTAACAGCCCCTTAAACTCCTTCAGGAGCTTGTTAAGAGGGATTCCCAATCAGGATTGTAATTTTTAAATCTTTTCCGGTGAGCCCAAATAGTTTCATGCATGCTAATGCAAAGGAGCTGTCAGATTCGAAGTAGGTCCAAGTAATTTTTTTTCTAATTGTTTTCAAATCAAATCTTAGGGACCAATTTGTGCTGACATGAGCTGTTGCACCAAACCTTGTTTATGCATGGTCGCTTAATGCCAAGTTCACCCTCCCTGGCCTTCTGAGGAACTGCTTGCTCAAACTGACAAGACAGCGGCAGTCCCCATCAGACCCCCTTGCCAATGGGGCCAGGCAGAAAGCTCCCACCGCCTGGGAGATGCTTGCCACCTCCAATTAGGTGACAAGCTTGTCTCCGAGCCTATCATTTGAGTTTTAAAATAGCCGCAGCTTGGGTGCGAGGTCAGAACCCAGAATTCATCATTTCCTTCCTCGGCCCCAGCATTGAGCTCCACACAACTCAACTTGACCTTTCTGCTGCCCTCCTTTAACCTATTCCTCCATACAAACTCTCTGAACCATATTTACAGCCACGCTCTCAAACCTTCCATTTCATGTGACTCTCTGTTCCCATCATCTCAATCAGAGCAACAACACTACTGTCTCTGTGTTTACCCCTGGAAAAAAAACACTCGGCTATTGGGAAGGATTCTCCATTCCCCCAGCCCAGTGTTTCTCGGCAGTGCATGGTTTGCTGGCAGTGAGTTTCTCTCTTCCTGCCGTATGTCAATGGGATTACCTATTGAAACCACCCCGCACCGCTGGGAAACCCGTGGGCGGGAGTGCGCTGCCAGCAGGGGAAGTGAATCTTGCGAAAGGAGAATTCCGGCCATTGTATTTCTAACGATACTTGCAAACATGTACCAGCTATATTGAGAGATAAATTGAAGTATGAGCTAGAGAGGATGACAACTTTAAGCGTAATTAAGTGCATAGAAGAACCAACAGACTGGATAACCTGCTTCAGTTGTGTCAGAATAAAAGAAGAAACCCCAAGGACGCAGTTTTGCTGATGGTGAGAAAATATCTCCACGAAGGATGGCCCAGAGGATCCTGCTCAAGTTTTTACAACGTAAGAGTAGAATTAAGTGATGCAGATGGATTTTCCCTACGCTAGGCCTCATCACTTCCTCCTCCCTTGGGGTGCTCACTGGCCCCTGGAATACTCCATGGACTGGAGGGGAGGTGGGAGTGAGCTCCAGAGACTCCACCGTCACCTGGTGATGTCAGCCCCGGAGGTCCACCCTCGTCAAAACCATGGTGTCAATGTGCTCAGCCATGGTGCATCTAAACAGGGTCATGTCCCTCATAGAGTGATCTATGTCCCTCATAGCTTCGGTTATGTCCCTCTGCGACTGGTTAAGGTAAGTCAGTGCCTGGCCAATGCTACTGATGCCTCAGCCATGTCCCTTTGTGAATGGGCCAAGCTCTGGAGTACTGCAGCAATGTAAATCTGCACCTGGGACATGTCTGCTTGTGACTGGGCTCTCCTGTCCTGCACCTCAGCCATGGTTAGCGCAAAGCCTTTATCGTCCTGACACACGGATCTGACGTCTTACCCCAGACCTTCCACCGCAGCTGCCACCCTTTCAGTTTTGGCTCGAGTGCCACACATTTCCAGCACCGTCTCCTGCACCTGAAGGTGAGTAGATGCCTCCAGCTCCACTTGCAGGTTCTAGAATGTTAATGATACTCCGTCCTGTAACCTATGGCTCTGCATCTACATCTGCACCAGTGATGGGATGGGTTCACCTTTTCCAGAAGCTCTACATCTACCTGGGTGGCATTTGTTCCTTAGGATCGGGCAGTCCTTCGACCATCCACTCCCTTGGGATTCCCCGCCTCCGCCTGATATGCTGCAACATGTGTGTAGTGCTCACCGGAGGGTGACCCAGGGGCCTGATGGTTAGCATTACCCATCGAGAGGATAGTCTCTGCGATGGTGGATGGTGCAGGTGTAAGCAGTGTCGAGATGTCGGTATCTTCCCCGGAGTCATGCTCCGGGGGTGTTAGGAGGGTGTGGATGGGGAGCAGCGACCCTGGACAACCTGGCTTTGTCAGATTGGGATCCTGCAAGACACAAAACATGGGGTGATATCTTGGGAAGAACTGGTCTGTGGGATATCTGCGTTGTATTGGACTCTCACTTGTTTGGCACAAACTGTGAGGCGTGAGGGACAGGAGTGATGCCAGGGACAAAGAGGTGGTTACTCCCCTGAGCTGCTTGAGGAAGATCATTCGTCTTCTTTCGGCATTGCGTGCAGGTTCTCTGAGTGAGGCACCCAGTACTCAGCCTCTGCCGCTCTCACAGGCCTCATTCAGGATCACGGGCTTGAGTCTTCTCCCCACCCTGAGGAAGAGGGTTTCTCTGTTCTCCTCAATGGCATCCAGCATGCATTTAATGTTAGCATCCAGGTACCTTTGTGCTGGTATTTTAGGAGCCATCTTGTTGGCTGGAATGAAAGCCTGTGGTGAGTGGCGCGCTTAAAAGCTGCTCCAGCATGTCAGGTTCTGAACATGAATCCCCACCCCATCGAATCAGATGCCTGTGGGGCCAGGAGTCGGGCGGACTGCATGTGGGTTACGTGCTGGCCCATTTATATGACATAAATCTCTCCTCGTGGGCGTTCCTCAGGCAGCATGCAGTTACTGTAATTCTCCACTAGCAGCAGCACTTTGTCTCCAGAACAGAGAATCCCACCCATAATGTTTATGATGTTCACAAAGAAAATGGAAAGCAAGAAAAAAATGTTTGGCACAGTTGCGGTTTAATGTACTAGCTCATATTTCATTCTCATCTCCATATACTATGCTGCTTTCAACACCAAACATGTTATCAAACTGTAATGTATTTTTGTCCACTCAGTTCTTAAATGACATCAGAAGAACTCTGAAACCAGATATGTATATTAAACACCCATATGTATATTTTATGTGTCTGTGTACATGTACATTACACACCCAATGTATATTATATGTTTGTGTGTGCACATATATGTATATTGCACATCCATAGGGATTCTCCCCTAACCGACGGAGGGCTAAGCCGGCGCCAGAGCATTTGGCACCACGCCAACCGGTGCCGAGTTGGCGCATGCGCGGGAGCTCCAGCGTGTGCTGGCATCATCCCAGCGCATGGGCAGGGGGGTTCCACTCCGCGCCGGCCATGGCGGAAGTTGAAAGCAGCCGGTGCGGAGGGAAAGAGTGCCCCCATGGCACAGGCCCGCCCGCGGATCGGTGGACGCCGTGGCCAGACCACCGTGGGGGCACCCCAGGGGCCAGATCCCTGCCGAGGACTCTGCAGGCCGCCCATGGAGCCAGGTCCCGCCAGTAAGGACCTGTTGTGATTTACGCCGGCGGGACCCGCCGAAAAAGGGCAGCCACTCGGCCCATCGCAGGCCGGAGAATCGCCGGGGGGGGGGGGGGGGGGGGGGGGGGGGGGGGGGGGGGGGGGGGGGCACTGATAGGGGCCACCGACCGGCACGGCACGATTCCCACCGCCATCAAAACCCCAGCGCCGGAGAATTTGGCAGCTGGCGGGGGAGGGATTCACGCTGCCCCCCGGCGATTCTCCGACCCGGCGGGGGGGGTCGGAGAATCCCGCCCATAGTATATATATTTTTATATGTATATATATTATATAGCCATATGTATATTATATATGTATATATATATGTATATTACACAGCTATATATATATATATTATATGTAGATGCATATTACACAACAGTGTGTATATTATATATGTATATGAATAGTACACAGCCATATATATATGTATATTATACAGCCTTATGTATATTATGCATGTGTACATATATTTGTATACCTATGTGTATATTACACAGCCATATGTATATTATGTATGGTTATGTAATATACATATATGTATACTATATGGGGGCTGGTTTAGCTCAGTATGCTAGACAGCTAGTTTGTGATGCAGTGAGGCACAGCTTCAATTCCCATACAGGCTGAGGTTATTCATGAGGGCCCTGCCTTCTCAACCTTCCCCTTGTCTGAGGTGTGGTGATCCTCAGGTTAAATCACCACCAGTCAGCTGTCACTTGGGACTATGGCGACTTTACCTTTTTATGTATGTACATGTAATTCTCCACGAGCAGCAGCAATTTTGTCTCCAGAACGGAGAATTCCGCCACACAGACCATTGGTTCAAACTGAGATAAAATGTGCCAAGCCAAAGAATGTGATACCCAAAGACATTTCTCAAAAAGGCGAATGAAGTCATTATCGCCAATATTCATAATTACTTTCAATATTCATTTTCATTATTATGAGCTAATTTATGTTTCGTGATTTGACAAGTGTAAATAAGTTTTAGTTTAAATGTACTTAAATATCATAAAACAGCTCAAAACTATGTCAAAGTGCTTCACATACAGTGATTTACATGGACAGCATAGAATGAAACATAAGAGGAACAGAATTAGGTCAATCATTCCCTTGAACCTTCTCCACCATTCAATAATATCATGGCTGATCTGACTGCGGCCGTAACTCCACTTTCTTTCCACTAACCCATCAACACTGATTCCCTCAGAATTTCTACACTGCAGAAGAAGGCCTAACTTGTACATCCCTGGGTACTAAGATCAATTTTAGCATAGCCAATCCACCTAACCTGCA
Organism: Scyliorhinus canicula; assembly: GCF_902713615.1. Classification (NCBI taxonomy): domain Eukaryota; kingdom Metazoa; phylum Chordata; class Chondrichthyes; order Carcharhiniformes; family Scyliorhinidae; genus Scyliorhinus; species Scyliorhinus canicula. The sequence continues at coordinate 92,388,717 of NC_052153.1, read as the reverse complement.
CATCTTTGGACTGTGGGATGAAATCGGATCTGCCGGAGGAAGCGTACGCAGACACAGGGAGAAAGTGCAAACTCCACACAGACAGTGGAGGCAGTGGCGTAGTGGTACTGTCACTGAACTAGTCATCCAGAGATCCAGAGTCATGCTCTGGGGACTCAGGTTCAAATCCCGTCACTTCAGATGGTGAAATTTGAATTCAATAAAAAGAAATCTGGAAATAAAAGTCTAATGATGATCATGAAACCATTGTCAATTGTCGCAAAACTCACCTGGTTCACTAATGTCCTTTAGGGAAGGAAATCTGTTGCCCTTAACCGGTCTGGCCTACATGCGACTCCAAATCCGACTTCCAGATGTGACCATGGAGTGAGTGGTCACATAGAGGGCAGCTACTGCTTAAAGTCACAGAAAAGAGCTCTTTTTACCCAATACTGGGTGGAATTTTGATGAAAAGGCGTATGTGAGTGTTGGAGGAGAAATTTCCCCCGGGAGTGGTTTGTCTGCTGGTTACCAGACCCGGCAGAAAACAGTCAGAGATTTGGCTGAAAAGTTGGAACAAGCTTGTATTGCAGCAGCCACAGTAAACATGCAGGCGGGGGAAGGGCTGATGCAAGCTGGAAGGCCCCAGATGGACAAGCTGATGGCTTTTATCAAACGGAATTCCATCAGCAGAGGAAAGAAATGCGTGAGGATCTCACAAAGCTATTGAAGAAGCTGTGGTATCCCTGTAGAGTTCTCTGGAATGGGTGGAGAGGTGTTTGGAGGTGCAGGGGGTCACAGATTCGAGAGATCGTAGGAGTGAATCGGACCACAGCAAACGTGTGGGGGTTCTGGAGGCGGAGGTGGGGCTCCCAGGGGACCTGTGTAAAACGTTGAGGGCAAAGGTGGAGGAGCAGGAGACTGCCTCGAGAAGGCAGAACCTGCGAATAGTGGGCCTGCCTGAAGGAGTGGAAGGTGTGGGTGCCACAAGGTATGTTTCAAAGATGCTAGCGGGGCTGGTGGCAGAAGGGGTGCTAGATAAGGTGCCTGAAGTAGACAGAGAGCAGAGGCCCCTGAGGCATAAGCCTAGAGCTGGGGAGCCACCGCGGGTGGTGATCGGGAAGCTCCACAAATTTGGAGAGAAAGAGAAGATTCTGCGATGCGCCAGGGAAAAGCATACCTGCGACTGGGAGGGGAAGAACATGCAAATTTATCAGGACATCGGAGCCAAGTTGGCAAAGCGGCAGATTTCAACAAGGTCAAGGCGGTACTGTACCGGCGGCAGATCAGATTTGGAGTGCTCTACCTGGCGAAATTATGGGTGACATTCGGAGGCCGGGAGTATTATTTCGAGACCCCAGAAGCGGCCAAAGACTTCATTCAGGAGCATAAACTGGGAGAACTGTGCGGAAAATGCTTGGAAACCGGGGTGCTGGCACCATGTAATGGTTGGGAGCATGTTTGAAGTGGGTGTAGGGATTGGGGGATTTTTGTCTTTTTTTGTGGGGTTGGGTTTGCTGCTTAATGTTGAGATTGTAAGGGGCTATTGGGGTGAAATGTTTATGTGGGGATGCATGTTCCAATCCCCCTCTTCAGTTTTATGGGGCTGTTTGTGTTTAATATTTGTTTGTTTGCTTTTGGAGAAAGCTGCCTGGAGTTCAGGAGAAGTTCTTGTTTGGGTGGGGGAGGGTAAGGTCAACAGGCGCCTTTGTCCTTGTGTTGAGGAGTGGAGGGGGGGGGGGTGCAAGGGGAGGTAATTGGGAGATAACTTTGGGCAGGAGCGACCATGCTAGCAGGTTATGCTGGTGAACAGAAGTGAGGCGGTGAGGTAGAAGGCCAAGAGGGGTGGCCAGGGGTAGGGGAGGGAAAAACAGGGAGGGGGCAGGTTGCTATGACGTGGCAGGGTGAGAGATGACATGGTCAGGGGCGGAGAAAGGGGCCATCTGGGATGGGCTAGGTATAGGGTGGAATTAAGGGGGCATGAGTTAAGTTGGCAAGATGACGGACTGTAGAGGGGATTGGAAGCGTAAGCCTCCAGTAAGGATGGTAACATGGAACGTCCGGGGACTGAATGGGCCGGTTAAAAGGTCACGGGTGTTCGCGAACCTCAGGAGCTTGAAAGCTGGGGTGGTCTTTCTGCAGGAGACGGACCTCCGTGTGAAGGACCAGGTTAGGTTAAGGAAGGGGTGGGTTGAGCAAGTTTTTCAGTCGGGGCTTGATTTGAAATCGAGGGGAGTGGCCATTTTAATGAGCAACAAAATGGTATTTGTGAGTGCGAAGGAGGTAAGGGATCCAGGTGGGAGATATGTGATTATGAGTGGGGTATTGGAAGGGGCACCGGTAGTGTTGGTAAATGTGTATGCCCCAAATTGGGATGATGTGGGTTTTATGAGGGTGTTGCTGGCAGCGATCCCGATTTTGCCACACACTAGTTGATTAGGGGAGGAAATTTTAACAGTGCCCTGGAGCCGAGGGAGGATAGGTCGAGCCCCAGATTGATGGGTTAGGTACGAATGGCAAGGGAGCTGAGGGGATGATGTGTATGGTTGGCCATGGCGTTTGCAGAACCCAGGGGGAAGGGAGTATTCCTTCTTTTCACACATCCATAAGGTGTAATCGAGGATTGACTACTTTGTAGTGAGTAGGGAGATTTTGGTTGGGGGGAGGGGGCAGAGTATGTCGGGATTTTTATCTCGGACCATGTACCCCACTGGCTGGAGATTCGGTTTAGAATGGGACGAGAGCAGTAAGGGCGTGGAATGCTCTGCCTGCAACAGTAGTGGACTTGCCAACATTAAGGGAATTTAAATAGTCATTGGATAGACATATGATGATAAGAGAATAGTGTAGATGGGCTTGAGAGTGGTTTCACAGGTCGGCGCAACATCGAGGGCTGAAGGGCCTGTACTGCACTGTAATGTTCTATGTTCTATGTTCTATGAGAGCAGTTACCTGGGTGGAGGTTTGACTCGGGGCTGTTGGCGGATGGAGGATTTTCTGATAAGGTGCGGGCAGTGATTAAGGAGTATGTGGAGGTGAATCAGAATAGGGAGGTTTCGGCAGGCAATTTTTGGGATGCATTGAAGGCAGTGGTCCGGAAAGAAATTATTTTGTTTACGGCTCGTGGGATAGGGAAAGGAGGGAGGAATATGACACCGTCTGGTGAGCAAGATAATGGAGGTGGACAGGGAATATTCGAGGCTGCCCACCATGGAGGGATTGGCGAAGAGGAAAAAGCTGCAGGGGCAGTTTGACAGGATGATAATGGCGGGGGGGGGGGGGGGGGGGGGGTAGGGCAACTGCGTAGGGAAAGAGGGGTGCGATATGAGTATGGGGAGAAGGCGAGCCGCATGCTGACGGACCAGCTGTAGAGGCAGTCTGTGTCCAGGGAAATGTTGAAGATATGGACTGGGGATATGGTGTCAGAGCCAGGGAAGATAAATGAGGCATTTAGAGAGTACTACCAGGGACTTTATGAGGCAGAATGGTGGGGGGGGGGGGGGGTGGGGGGGGGGAGGTGGGGGTCGGGGGGGGGGGGATGGGGGGTTTCTGGCTGAGCTGGAATTTTCCCAGGAGGAGGAAGCAAAGAGGCAGGCGTTGGAGGAGCCGCTGGGGCTGAGGGAGATGCTGGATAGTATCAGGGTATGAAGTCGGGAAGACCCTCAGCTGGATGGGTACCCAATGGAATTTTATAAGGAATTTGCGACGGACCTGGCACCGCATCTGTTGGGGGCATTTAATGAAGCACTAGAGAAGGTGGAGTTGCCGGAGACAATGACACAGGCAGTAATCACACTAATCCCCAAAAAAGGGAAGGATCCGGTGGAATGTGGGGCGTAGAGACACATATCACTATTGAACTTGGATGTGAAAATATTGGCTAAGTTGTTGGTGGGGAGGATGGAGGATTGTGTCCCGGGGTTGGTTGCAGAAGGTCAGACAGGCTTCGTGAAGGGCAGGCAGCTCACGAATATAAGACGGCTGTTGAATGTGGTGATTAATCCGTCGGGGGCTCTGGTACCGGAGGTAGTGGTGTCCATGGACGCGGAGAAGACATTTGATTGGGTGGAGTGGCGGTACTTGTTCGAAGTTTTGGGAAGGTTTGAGTCTGGGCTGAGATTTGTGGCATGGGTGCAGTTGCTGTATGTGGCACCAAGGGTGAGGGTGAGGACGAATAAGCTCTCGAAGCTTTGACTTACACAGGGGTAAGAGGCAGGGGTGCCCGCTGTCGCCGCTGCTGTTTGCGCTGGCCATAGAGCCCATTGGCGATGGCTCTCAGGGGGTCAGCAGAGTGGCAGGGGAGAATGAGGGGACAGAGGGAGCATTGGGTGTCGCTCTATGCTGATGACCACTTGCTGTATATGTTTCGGATCCTTGGAGCATATGGGAATGATTATGGGCCTGCTCGGGAGGTTTGGAGGGTTCTCGGGATACAAACTGAATGTAGGGAAAAGCGAGGTATTCCCGGTGATTTCGGAGGGATGCCATTTATGGTAGCGAGGGATAGGTTGAGGTATTTGGGCATTCAGGTAGCGAGGGATTGAACGGGGCTCCATAAGTGGAACTTAACGAAGCTGGTGGAGGAGACCAGGGAGGATCTTGGGAGGTGAGATACACTGCACCTAACATTGGCGGGGAGGGTCCAAGTGGTGAAAATGAATATTCAGCCGAGGTTCTTGTTTATCTTTCAGGCTCTCCCGATCTTTATACCAAAGGCCTTTTTTCGGAAGGTGGACATGATCATCTCGGACTTTGTATGGGTGCCGAGGATGGGGAGGACCCTGCTACAGTGGCAGAGGCAGCAGGGGGGGTTGGCGTTGCTGAACTTGCTTCATTATTATTGGGCGGCGAATGTGGAGAAGGTGCGGCGGTGCTGGGAAGGAGAAGGGGTAGAGTGGGTTAGGATAGAGGAGGAATCTTATAAGGGGTCTAGTTTGAGGGCTATGGTGACGGCAGCATTGCCAATGGCCCCATGTAGGTATTCAAGGAGCCTGGTGGTACAGTCCACGGTGAAGATATGGAATCAGCTGAGGAGGCATTTTAGGATGGAAGGGATGTCGGTGCTAACGCCGCTGTGCGAGAATCATGGGTTTGAGCGGGGGGGGGGGATGATGGATAGTGTATATAGGAGGTGGCGGGAAGTGGGGCTGATCAAGGTGAGGGATCTGTATTTTGAGGAAGGGCTTGGCAGTCTGGTGGAGCTAAGGAAGAGGGTAGAGCTGCTGAGGGGGAGGGAGTTCAGGTATCTGCAGGTTACAGACTTTGCGCGAAAGGTCTGGAGGGGGTTCCCTAGGTTGCCTGGATACACACTGCTGGAGTGACTGCTGCTTCCAGATGTAGAAGGGAGGGAAGAATTGGGGATATATACAGGTGGCTGGGGGAGCAGGGAGCCGTACGGGTGGTGAAGATCAAGAAGAAATGGGAAGTGGAGTTGGGAATGGAGATCAATTGGGGAGTATGGAGTGAGGCACTGCGTAGGGTTAACGGGACTCCTCTTGAGCAAGGATCAGCCTGATACAGTTTAAGGTGGTGCACAGGGTTCATATGACTCGGGCGAGAATGAGTAGGTTCTTTCAGGGGGTAGCAGATGAGTGTGAGGGGTGTGGGCTAGGGCCAGCGAATCACGCGCACATGTTTTGGGATTGTGAAAAATTGGGAAGATTCTGGGCAGGAGTGTTCACGGTCTTAGCCAGGATAGTGGAGGAGGAGGTGGACGTGGACCCTTTGGTGGTGATATTTGGGGTTTCAGAGAAGCCGAAGCTCATGGAGAGCAGGAAGGCCGATGTCGTGGCCTTCGCCTCTCTGATTGCAAGGCGGCGAATTTTGCTGGATTGGCGGTTGGCATCGCCACCTGGGGTAGCAGCTTGGTTGGGTGACCTGTACGACTTCCTGTGGTTGGAGAAGATAAAGAATGAGCTAAGGCTCTCTTCAGGGGAGTTTGAGAAAAGATGGGGGATGTTTGTGACTGTGTTTGAGGGGCTGTTCATCACAGGGTGGTGGGGGGTGAGAAAGGGGAAAATTCCGTAGAGACTTTATAGTTGATTGTTGTGAAGTATGTTTCCCAGGGTGTTTATTTGTAGTAACCTGCTTTGATACAGGTTCTTAATAAAATATATATTTTTTTAAATGTGACTCCAGATCCACAGCAATGTGGTTGATTCTTAATGCCCTGAGGGATCTGCAATAAATGTATTTAACCCGGGCCCCTGGCACTGTGAGATAGCAGTGCTAACCACAGTGCCACCCCATCCCTTGTTAATCAAGAACCTGTCTAACTCAGCATTGAATATATTCAATAACTCGGCCTCCACTGCTTGCTGGGGAAGAAATTTCAAATACATTTCATGTAGGCAGATTTCTATAATTAGGTTAATTATGAAACTGCAGAATCACAGAACTCTGTGAACAGGGTACAAGGCTGAAGTCCTTTCACAGCAACTACTGTGAAACCACTGAAACAGAAAACAACCATTTGCACTTTTGTTCACAATATCATGTCCCAACAATCATTTTAATTTCATCATATGTTTGAGTCTGGTGGTTTCTATAGTTATTTTGCCATGGGCTGTCTTCTGTTCTGTGAACTCAAATGGGAAATGTCCATGTGGCATCATGACTCACTTTCTGCCAAACTGCAGCATATTTAGAACTCGGGAAGCATACATAATTAGTTTATCGTATATTCAAACCATTACGCTTGTCAGTTCTTCATTCAGGCCACGACCTGGCTTTCTCCTTACCACCTTATATCTTCCTTCAAATTGTATTGTTATCTAGTTTACATTGCAATGGTCCCTGCCTCTGCCATTGCCTGTAGCAAACATTCAATAATCTGAGAACTTTCAACATCAAATACATTTCTAACCTCTTTTCTTATTCTCGGTGACATTTTTAAATTAGTGACCCCCTCATAACCTAATCCTTGATCAGATAAATCGGCTGAGCCCAGATTGCTCCATCAAATTCCATAATTATAAAAGCCTCCTATCCTCCACTAATTCTATTCTTGGCCATTTTTGCTCCCATACATCAAAAGCACGATTAAATGGCCGCTTTGTGTTTGAGCGCCATCGCTACGAAGCCGTTAGATGACAGGGAAGCCAAAATCGAGATCCGCACTGGGCGCCAATCAGTTTGCGATCTAACTGGCTCACTCCATTCGGCAAAATTCGGATCTCGCCGTAGTGTTGCGCGAAACCAATAATCACACATAAGGCCAATCTCCATACATTTAACAGGAAGGAGCCTCTATCTAACGGCCGCCCGTGATCTAACCACCTCCCCAGCAAGTGGTCACGTAGCGCCAATTAGTACACCTTTTTAAAAACGTGAAGCTGGTGGAATGGCTGCTGTGGGGATCAGAGGAAGTGAGACTAGGAGGTAGGGATCCGAGGGCGACATTGTACAGTGATCAATACTGCTGCTTCACAGCGCCAGGGTCCCAGCTTCAACTTCGGAAAGGATACTTGCTCCCGTTGACCGTCAATCACCGCAGCCCTGAACTTCTACGCCTCAGGATCATTCCAGGCTCAAGCAGGGACTTGTGTGGCATCTCACAAGCTACAGCCCATAAGGATGCTCTGTTTGACCGAGCAGCGAACAATATAAACTTTGACGTGGACTGAGCCCAATAAGATGCCCAGGCAGCAGGATTCGCCACCATCACCGTGATGTCACAGTCCAGGGGGTAATAAGTGGCATGCATGTCGCCTTGTGACCACTGGGCCATCAGGGAGTGCCCTACATAAATATGAAGGGGTTCCACTCTCTGAATTTCCAGCTTGTGTGCAACTAAAGATCATGCATGTGTGTGCATTCTTCCCAAGGAGTATGCCTGACAGCTACATCCTGGGGCAGTTGGACATGCCTGGCCTCTTCAAGGACCACCACAGGATGGCCGGTTAACTCTTGGCAGATAAGGGGAACCCACTGAGGTCCTGGCAGATGATGCCGGTGTGGAGACCCGATACACCGAGGCCTATGCGGTCACCCGGGCTGTCATTGAGCAGTGGGTTAGACTCCTCAAAATGTGGTTCCGTTGCCTCGAATGCTCTGGAGGTGCCCTGCAGTACACCTCCCAGAGGGTCGCCCACTTTGTGGTGGTCTGCTGTGCCCTCCACAACCTGGCATAGCAGCAGGGCAACGTTCTGGAGGGGAAGGAATATATGGCCACCTCGGAGGACGAGGAGGCACCGGACCAGGAGGGGCTGGAGGACAAACCCAGGGTGGACCCACAGGTTCAGCCGAAGGAAGGACAGTCGGCAGCGGCAGCCCAAAGGGACAGGGTGGGCCTCATCCTCACCCACTTCACATGGGACATGGCCTCGTACATCAATGCCGCCCTCCCCTTCACTTCCTTCCCCTTTCCCCTTCCCTTCCCTCTCCCCCTCCACCATTTCATCCCCCTTCCCCCCTCCTCCTCCTTCCCCTCTTCCTTCCCTGTTCTCCCCTTTCTCCCCCAATCTTCCCTTCCTCCTCCCTCTCCCTTCCTGTGTGAAGCGGGCGAGGATGAGGCCCTCCCTGTCCCTATCCATTCACCCCTCCCGGGGTCAGTGCAACATCACTCCAGGATGCTGGGACTGTGTCGGCACTGTCAGCGGTTCACACCTATCACCTGCAGGTGGTGTGCCTGGGTAGGGAACTGGGTGAAGTCCAGGACCTCCAGGCCCAGGGGTCTGGGCAGTGGATTGGTGGTCAGCCTGCATTATGGAAGAAAGTTCCAGAGGAATCATCTTTCTCAGGCAACACTTTTTAATGCTGTCCATATGCGTCCCCAGCTGCTCCGAGCCCCCGATGGTGCTGCTTCACCTTCCCCATCCCTCACAACTGCTTCCCCCACCCCTTGCCCCCTCACCCGACCCTCCCTACTTACTCCCCTTCCAACACATGCCCTGTCAGGTGATTCTCAACTTGATTAGTCTGCCGGGCTCTACTGCTGTGTCCCCAGGGTGCACATCAGAGGTGGAGACAGTCTGCTGCCTACTATGGCCCACTACCCTGGTGATGTCCTCTGGGGACGCTGGGCCAGAGTACCCCAGCCCACTTGCTGATGGCACAGGCCTCACCATGCCACCCTGGTCTGGGTGCTGACTCTGAGATGTGCCATTGTCAGGGGGGTGGAACTCGGGGGAGCTGGTGGCCACCATCGCCACTCCATAGTGTGGTTCCGGGTTGGCACTCAGCGCCCCTCCTACTGGTAGGTGGCCATAGGATCCTGGGATTCACCTCAGGATAAAGGGCAAGCTTGACTGAGCCCCCACTGCCCTTCCATCATCTGGCTCTGCCAGGCCTGGCGGCTCTCCAATGTCTGCAGCATGGAGTCAACGCCCTTGGCGATGACCCTCAGTGACTGGGACATGCTCTGATGCACCCTGCCAAAGTCCATCTGCAACTGGGATACCTCCCCCAGCGAGCGGGACATGTTCTGGAGTGCCTTAGCAATGCCCACCTAAGACTGGGACATCCTCCTCATCAAGGTCCACCTGGTACTGGGTCACATCCCCCAGTAATTGGGCCATTCTGTCAAGTTGCTCAGCCATGGCTGTCACGGACTGAGCCACGCCTTGGACACCTGCACTCATGCTGCCAACGTCATGCACCAGATTCTCCACCGCGGTCACCTCCCTAGCTGTGTTGGCCTCGATGCCACGCATTGTCGGGGCTATCTCCTGCGCCCGTTGTCTCAGGGACTCCTCCAATCAGCTATGGACCTGCTGGGGTGTCGCTGACATCCCCTTCTGAATGTCCCGGCTAAACCCTAACATCTGTGCTGTACTGTTCTATGTTCTATGTTCTATCTGCATCAGCTCCAGGTAAACCAATTCCAGAGGCTCAGCATCCAACTGGGACCCAGCTGGGGTCCTGAGGTCTAGCAGACCTCCGACTGCTGTCTTGCCTGGGCATTCCTGCCTCCACCTGATGTACATCAGCAACTGTGCGGTGCTCTCCAGAATTTGCACCAGAAGCTTGACCACTACTATCACCCACCGAGGCATGTGTCTCTGCAATGGTGGAGGGTGGGGATGATAGCTGTGCCACGAATATGGTAGTCTCAGGCTGCACGGTGGCACAGTGGTTAGCACTGCTGCCTCACAGAGCCGAGGTCCAAGGTTCGATCCCAGCTCTGGGTCACTGTCCGTGTGGAGTTTGCACATTCTCCCCATGTTTGCGTGGGTTTCGCCCCCACAACCCAAAGATGTACAGGGTAGATGGATTGGCCGCACTAAATTGCCCCTTAATGGGAAAAAAATAATTGGGTACTCTAAATTTGTTAAAAAAAAGAATATGGTGATTTTCTCGGCGCTCCCCTCCGAGGTGTTCTCATGGGAGGCAGGGGGGCACACCACCCAGGATGGGATATCCTAAGGGAGAATGTACATGTTGTGGTGATCCTCGCCTGAGTCACCAGGGGGCAGCGCGGGGACACCCATAAAAGGAACGCCGAAGGCCCGCCTCCGCCACTTGAAACCGGAGGGGTTGGAGTGGCAAGAGGTGCAAGAAACTGAAGGGTGCTAGTCTGTTTGGGGCCTAGTTGCAGAACATTGAAGAGCAGCCTTTTCTCAAGTGTAATCTGTAATTTATTGTGGGACACAATAAATCATCCTTAACCTAAAGACGACTTCGAGCATTCTTTCAAGAAGCATAACATGGTACAGGAGTGGATTCTCTGAACAGAGGGAACCAGCGCTACCAGCAAGACAAAGAAAGAAAAAGACAGCAGACAAAGAAGAAGCACCAGCAACAGGCAGGCCACCAGACTTTGCAGCCTCTCAACTTCAGACGACTTTCTGCAACAATGGAACACACGGTACTTCCAGCGCCAATGAGAGCTACAGGTAATTTAAATTATAATTGGAAAATGTTCAAACAACAATTTGAAATGTACTTGTTAGCTCAGGACTTACATACAGCCACCGATGGAAAGAAAATTGCACTTTTAATCACATCGTGTGGCCAGCAACTGGTAGACACATATAACTCGTTCACATATGCGGATACTGAAGACAAAACTAAGTTTCAAGTGATAATGGCAAAATTGGATGAACACTATAAGTCTCAATCCAATGAAATCATTGAAAGATTCACCCTCCGTCACAGACTCCAAAAACAAGGGGAGACTATCACCCACTTGGTCACAGAGTTACGCTTGCTGGCACAAGGCTGCAACTTTGGTGATTTAACAAACTCACTCATCAGAGATCAGCTAATCTATGGTCTTGCTGACAAAAAACTAAGAGACTCACTATTACTGCAAAACGATTTAACACTAAAAACTACCATAGAAAAATGCTTGTTACAGGAGCAGAAAATGCAGCAGGTACAGGAGCTATTTGAAAAACATTCCTTACAAAACATCCACCACGAGGACGATATAAAGATGGTGAATTCCCCTCACAGGTCGTCTCTTCCGTTTTCCAGGCCGTCTCTTCCGTTCTCTGGCCCGTCTGCGCATGCGCACCGTCCTGAAAGACGCGATCCCGGAAGTGATCGGTCCGCGCATGCGCACTACTCGCAATACCGGCCCTGGTCTGAAAACCGCAATGCGCATGCGCGAACGCAGCATACGCATGACGTCATGACGTGTCATTACTGCGGCTCCTCCCACTTAAAAGGGCAATGTCCTGCCCAAGGAAAAAGGTGCAGAAAGTGTTCAAAAATGAATCACTTCGCCTCCCAATGTCAATCCACAGCTAAATTTCACTCGTCCACTCAACGGCATGGCAACCTGAAAGTCCGCACAGTTGATGTCACGAACACTCAGGCTCCCGACGACAATTTTTCCGACCATGAAGAATTCAACTCCTGGGAGCACACGTACAGCATTGGCATTATTAATGCCACAGCGGGACCACAGGAGCTGACGACACAACCTCGACACGTGCATGCCATCAACTCTGCAAGTGAATGGACTGCCACGGTGCACGTACAGGACTTCCCCATCACGTTCAAACTGGACACGGGAGCCTCAGCAAACTTGCTAACGAGCAAAGATCTCGCATCGGTCCCAGGGACGCACGAGGTGTTACCTGCAGCATGCAAGCTCACTGACTACAACGGCAACCCGATCATCTCCAAGGGATCCTGCCACCTACAAGTTGCCAACAAAACTGTCGTAACAGGCCTACGCTTTGAGATTGTGGAAGACAACAGGTCCTCGCTACTCGGCGCTCAAGCCTGCAAGGATTTGCAGCTCATTCAGCGGATTTTCATGCACACGGCTGCATCACGCATTTACGAGGACATACAGCTGCTACTCACCGACTACCCCGACGTTTTCTCGGGCATGGGTACACTGCCCTACACGTACAGAATCTTGCTCAAAGAGACAGCCATACCGGTTGTTCATGCCCCACGGAGGGTCCCGGCTCCATTGCGGGACAAGCTAAAAGCCGAACTTCAGCGTCTCCAGACTCAAGGCGTCATCTCAAGAGTCACACAGCCGACTGACTGGGTCAGCTCGCTGGTGTGCGTCAAGAAGCCGTCTGGTGAACTTCGGATCTGTCTAGATCCCAAAGACCTGAATAAGAACATTCGCAGGGAACACTACCCGATCCCCAAGCGCGAGGAAATCACGAGCGAAATGGCAAAAGCTCGCATCTTCACCAAGCTTGATGCCTCACAGGGTTTCTGGCAAATGCAGCTCGATGAGTCCAGCCGCCTGCTATGCACCTTCAACACGCCGTTTGGAAGGTACTGCTATAATCGGATGCCCTTCGGCATTATATCTGCATCCGAAATATTCCACAGAATCATGGAGCAGATGGTAGAAGGCATCGAAGGCGTACGTGTCTATGTGGATGACATCATCATATGGTCGGCGACGGAGAAAGACCATATTGCGAGGGTGAAGCAAGTCTTCCAGAGGATACACCACTTTGGACTCAAGCTCAACCGGGCCAAGTGCACTTTCGCACAGTCCTCTCTGACATTCCTGGGCGACACAATCTCAGAGCACGGGGTGAAGCCGGACGCTGAGAAGATCGCTGCAATTCAGAGCATGCAGCGACCACAGGACAAGAAAGCGGTTCTAAGGTTCCTGGGATTCGTCAACTTCCTTGGTAAATTCATACCCAACCTGGCAGCACGGACAAAGGCGTTGAGGAACGTGACAAGGAAGGACACGGAGTTTGCCTGGACCCAGGCTCACCAGGCTGAATGGGATGATCTAAGATACCAGCTGATGGCAGCTCCAACGCTTGCATTTTCTGACCCGGTGAAACCTACCAAGATCTCCACTGACGCCAGTCAACATGGGATTGGTGCTGTGCTACTGCAACAGGATGACCAGTTGGACTGGGTTCCAGTGGCTTACGCTTCACGGGCGATGACCGCCACAGAGTGCAGGTATGCACAGATAGAAAAGGAGTGCCTAGGGCTAATAACAGGAGTGACCAAATTCCACCACTATGTGTACGGTCTCCCCACTTTCATCGTGGAAACGGATCATAGGCCGCTGGTCAATATCATTGACAAGGACCTCAAAGATATGACGCCGCGCCTACAGCGCATGATGATGAAGTTGCGCAGGTACGACTTCACGCTGGTCTACACCCCTGGCAAGGACCTTGTGATAGCTGACACGTTATCACGAGCCATGGACGCTGACAACCCGCCACTGGCGTCCATCAATGATGTGGAAGCTCATGCACAGTGGTGCAAGGAGACGCTCCCGGCAACGGACGAGAAGCTGCAGCAAATTCGTCAGGCGACACAGGAGGACGCCACCCTCCTTCAAGTCCTACACAACCTGCAGCATGGCTGGCCAAAGGGGCGGTGCCCACAGTTCCAGAATGTCAAGACTGAACTATCCGTGGTCGATGGCATTATACTGCGGAACGACAGGATCGTCATTCCAATGGCTCTCCGGGTGGACATCCTCCACAGGATTCACGAAGGGCACCTTGGTGCCGAAAATGCAAAAGGAGAGCGCGCCAATCTGTTTACTGGCCAGGGATTAACGAGGACATCACCAACATGGTGCTCTCCTGTGACACGTGCCAAAGACATCGACCGGCACAATGCAAGGAGCCACTGCAGCAGCATGAGATGGCCACGTCACCATGGGACAAAGTGGGCATTGATTTGTTCCACTCCATGGGCCGCAACTATGTCCTGATCATTGACTACTTCTCCAACTTCCCGGAAGTCCTGCAACTCCCGGATCTCACAGCAGCAGCCGTCATCAAGGCCTGCAAAGAAACTTTCTCCAGGCATGGCATCCCACGGACGGTCATGTCCGACAATGGTCCTTGTTTTGCCAGCTGGGAGTGGACGGACTTCGCCAAGATTTACAATTTCCAGCACATAACGTCGAGTCCCCACTTTCCGCAATCGAATGGCAGGGTGGAGAAAGGTGTCCACATAGTCAAGCAACTCATCAGCAAGGCTGCGGACTCAAAATCTGACGTACACTTGGCCCTCCTATCGTACCGTTCGTCACCTTTGAGCTCGGGACTATCACCAGCTCAGATGCTTTTCAACAGGGATGTGCGGACAACTTTACCAGCGCTACACTTCACCAATCCTGATCACTCGCCTGTCCTGGATCAAATGCGTCAACAGCGCCAAGCGCAAAAGCAGCACTATGACAAGCAGGCCAAGGTACTGCCACCGTTGGCCATCGGCGACACAGTGAGGCTGCGAAACCCAGCTGGGGGTTGGTCCAAAATGGCGGTGGTCCTCCGCCTAACATCGCCACGGTCCTACGTCGTGCAGTCGGATGATGGAACAATGGTTCGACGAAATCGGCGAGACCTTCTGAAGGTCACACCTCGTCCACGGGTCCTTCCGACACTCGATCTGCAGGACACACTGGATCCACAGGACACGGTCATACATCTTCCTGACACCCCAGCAGCAGATGTCCGCACGGACACAAACGACCCTGGATCTCCAAGCCCACTCAGGAGGTCTACACGGATCAGACGTGCACCTGACCGTCTGAACCTGTGAACATGGACTGACAAATGCATCGCCATGCCCTGTTCTGTGTATATATATATATAAACCTAACTCTTTACCTTTGTGTTTTACTACAGCTCTGCAACTACGAAAAAAAAAAAAAGTGAAGAAGGGGATGTGGTGATCCTCGCCTGAGTCACCAGGGGGCAGCGCGGGGACACCCATAAAAGGAACGCCGAAGGCCCGCCTCCGCCACTTGAAACCGGAGGGGTTGGAGTGGCAAGAGGTGCAAGAAACTGAAGGGTGCTAGTCTGTTTGGGGCCTAGTTGCAGAACATTGAAGAGCAGCCTTTTCTCAAGTGTAATCTGTAATTTATTGTGGGACACAATAAATCATCCTTAACCTAAAGACGACTTCGAGCATTCTTTCAAGAAGCATAACACATGTGGTCAGTGGGATGGATGGGTCAGTCTGTATGGCGTTAATAACTGTGACAGGCCATCTGGTGGGGGCTGGTGAATCCTCACCTCTGCACCATACATCAACCTCTACACGGTGACCAATATGTCTGCGACCTCCGGGGCCAGGTCCTCCTGGCGGGTAAGGATTCTGATGCTCTCGACCAGGAACCACCATAACTGGTTTGACAAAAACGATCAGGAGATCCTGGATTTCCTTGACTGCAAGCGCAAAACGTTCCTGAACTGGCAGCTCCACCAAAACCTGGGTGAGAGGAATCAAGCCGACAGGCAACTGAAGGCCAATGTGCAAAGACCACAGCCTAAAGAACAGATGTTTGGTGGAAAGAATGCAGGAGACTCAGCAACTCGCCAACAACCACGGTGTGCACAGCTTCTTCAGCACAATCAAAATTATCTACGGTCTGAGTACCTAGCGGCCCACGCCACTGAGAGCCAAAAACTGAGAGGTGTTCATCAAAGACAGAGAGGCAGTCAACACTCACTGGAGAGAGCACTTTGAAGACCTCCTCAACCAAGACACAACCTTCGACACCATCCCGCAACACGCTACCCGCCATCTTTGTTCTAAGGAGGCCCATCTTCTTTCTTCAATAATGGGTTAGTGATGCTGGGCACCTTTTCAACATGGCACCTGGACACGAGAGTGGACTACACATCATCCAGGTCTGCCCCTTCACTGAGTGCAGTGTAAAACATCTTGGTGCATAATTAATAGGTTTAGGGCCCTATGATTTGGCATGTTTTCCCACCAGCTTCCACAAGTACTTTTGGTGGAATCGAGTTCCTCTATCATAAATGTATTTTAAGGGCAGCACGGTGGCGCAGTGGTTAGCACTGCTGCCTCACGACACCGAGGACCCGGGTTCGATCCCGGCCCCGGGTCACTGTCCGTGTGGAGTTTGCACATTCTCTCCCATGTCTGTGTGGGTTTCGCTCCCACAACCCAAAGATGTGCAGGGCAGGTGGATTGGCTATGCTAAATTGCCCCTTAATTGGAAAAATAAAATGAATTGGATACGCTAAATTTAAAAAATAAAAAAAATTAATGTACTTTAAAACTCAAATGTGAACAAAGAATTAAACCTTGTTATTTTATGCTGTCTATTTTAGCAATATTTGAACATTTTTTATATTTACATAGCAAGTGTTAATGGCATTATTGTTGGAGGGAAGTAGCACAAACTTCAGATAATTACCAAGCCTAAACATTAGGAGGCTTAACTAACACCCAGTCATCAACCCAGAAATAATTCTGCATTAATTTTAGCCTCCAGAGCACAACAAATTTATTCATAACTTTCTGCAGTATTTGATTTTTTAAAGCAGATCTTCCTGAATTCTCTTTAGCAATTACCTTGATCTTTGAGCCATGTATGATTTTCTTTTTGAACATGTTGTACGTTACAATAAAATTCAACACATTTTATAAGCTGTAGGTAATTTCTACAAGAATTATACACTGCACGATCCGTACCACACATGCAGCATTATCGTTTGATGTTGCAGCAGTGCCAATCTCAGATACTGGACAAATGAATGATGTCAAAAAAGCAGTTTACTGAGACAAAAACAGAAAGATAATACAGAGAGTTAAAATTAGATCCTCTGCGATCAATCAAAGTTTCAGGAAGTGGAAAAGGTTGTCAGTCTTTCTGAAACTATATAGGGTCCCATTTTAATTCCGCCATTCACTTGCACAAAGTCAAAATCAAGCCCCATGTGTAAAGTAATCAGTATTTTTTGACAATTTGTAGGAGGTATGCCTATCAGCAATACTGCAAAATCCTGAGATAAACAGATACGAGATTGCATAGCAGGTACACATAATTATTCAGATCTTATTAATTAATTTTCCTCTGCATACCAAAGAAGATAAATGTATAAAGTGTGATCAGGTCTTTAATTGGGATAGCTGCGTCAGATAGGTCAGCAGAAAAATACTGAGCACGGCATCCCTGAGGAATCTTCACTATTACTTGCTTTTGATTTTCCCTTAAGGAGCAGATTTCAATAGTCCCCTTGGAAGAGAGGAGAGCAAACTAATTGGGGATTGGGAAGGAAGATATTAGTATTCTTGACTACCCAACAGCATTTCCTGATGGGCCCACCAAAGGAAGATTATGCACAATGCCGATGTGAATTATCTGCTCGTTTTAGCATAATCAAGTTCTGCTGGACTACAAACTGTCCCTAACAGTGAAAGGGGAAATAAGTTAGAAATTAGCAAAGCAAACATAGGAGAAAAGTCTAAAGACAAATAGACATCAACACCATCCCTCGGTATGTCCTGTGCCACTGTAGGGCACACAAATTAGATGTGATGGCACGGTGGATAGTCAGGAGGGAGTGACCCTCAACATTGACTCCAGACCCTATGTAATTTCACAGCATCAAGTGAAACATAGACAAGGAAACTGCCTGCTGAATAACCACCAATTGCACTCCTCCACATTGAAACCACATGTGTAGCAAAAGCACAGAGTGAACTCTGGGTCGGGGACTTCTATTTATCCACAACAATATTGGTGAAAGCGACTCGGACTTTCTCACTGCGAACACTCCCCAGTGTGTTTTGTCCCATTGCTACTGTGTTAAATGTGACAGATCGAGAGGAGATCTATCAGAAGAAAAACGGGCATCTATGAGATGTGATAAACCATCAGCAGTAGTGGAATTACACTCCACTACAATCTGTAACTTCAGCATATTCCTTACTTTACCACTACTATCAAGCCAGAGGATCAACCCTGGTTGCTTGAAGAGTACAGAAGACCATGCCAGGAATAGCACTTGGAATGTTTAAAATTAAAGTGCCAACCTGGTAATGCTACACCACAGGAAATCATGCAAGCTTAGTAGTAGCACATGGCACCACAAACAATGGATCAGATCAATGCTCTGCAGTCCAAACACATACTGTCACGATTAGTCGCTAGCAATTAAACAACTAAAGGGAGGAAAAGACTCTGTACAAATCCACATCCTCAATGACGGGAACGCCCAGCAAAAAACAAGGCTAAGCGTTTACAATCATCTTCAGCCAGTGGCTCTGCATAGTCCATCTCACCCTCCTACTGAGGTCCCCAACATCACTGGAACCATCCTTCAGCCAAATTTGGTTCACTGAGTGTAGTTCAAGAAACAGTTGAGCAAACTAGATGCAATAAAAGCGATGAGCTTTCTCAAGACCCTTGTTGCAGTGCTGAAGGAATGTGCTCTAGAACTAGATGCACCACTAGCCAACCTGTTGCAATCTGGCTACAACACAGACATCTAATTGTCAAAGTGGAAAACTGCCCAGATATGTCCTGTTCATAGAAAGGAGGACAAATACAATCTGGCTAATTAGCACCGCATCAGCCAATCTTCTATTATCAACAAAGGAATGGAAGGGATAATCAACCTGATCAAATGTCATTTAATCACCAATGACCTGGTTGTCAATGCTTAGGTTAGGTTCTGCAAGGAGCACTTGCCTCCAGACTCTATTAGAGGCTTGGTCCAAACATAGACCAATGAGCAGAACTCCAGCGCCTGCCCTTGACATCAAGGCAGCATTTGACCAAGTTTAGCTTCAAGAAACCCTTGTAAAATTGAAGTGAATGGAAATCTGAGGAAAACTCTCCAATGAGTGTAGTCATACTTAGCATAGGAAGATAGTTCTGTTATTGGGGATTAATCATTTCAGTCCTAGGACAACATTGCAGAAGTCATTCAGGGTAGTGTCCTAGGCCAACCATCTTTAACTGTTTCATCAATGAGCCGTCCTCCATCTCAAGGTCAGAGGTGGGGATGTTTGTTAATGACTGCACAGTGTTCAGCAATGACTATTGCCAGCAAGGGAGAATCTAATCACAACACTTGGACATTCAATGGCAGCAGGAACCAAAAAGGG
Source organism: Scyliorhinus canicula (assembly GCF_902713615.1). Classification (NCBI taxonomy): domain Eukaryota; kingdom Metazoa; phylum Chordata; class Chondrichthyes; order Carcharhiniformes; family Scyliorhinidae; genus Scyliorhinus; species Scyliorhinus canicula. Next base: position 92,369,460 of record NC_052153.1, on the reverse strand, counting down.
GATATACGCATGGAGGCAGGGGGAATAACTGAGGTACTAAATGGTACTTTGCCTTGGTTTTTACCAAGCCATGAGAAAGATGAGGTCATTAGAAGGGTAGAGACACTGGCCATAATCTTCCATCTTCCTTAGACCCAGGGGTGGTGCCAGGGAACTGGAGAATTATAAAAAGTTATACCCTTGTTCAAAAAAAGGTGTAAAGATAAGCTCAGCAACTACAGGCTAATCAGTTTAACTCCAGCAGTGGGGAAACTTGAAGGTACAATATTTTGGGACAAAATGAATAGTTTCATGGAGTACGTGGGTTAATTAAGGGAGCCAGCATGAATTTCTTAAGGGAAGGGCAGCACGGTGGCACAGTGGGTTAGCCATGCTGCCTCAAGGCATTGAGGTCCCAGGTTCAATCCCGGCTCTGGGTCACTGTCCATGTGGAGTTTGCACATTCTCCCCGTGTTTGCATGGGTTTCGCCCCCACAACCCAAAAATGTGTAGGGTAGGTGGATTGGCCATGCTAAATTCCCCCTTAATTGGAAAAAAAATGAATTGGGTACTCTAAATTTATTTTTAAAAAGAATTTGTTGAGGAAACATAATAGGCGGATGCCTCACCGCGCCAGCGGGATGTTCCGTTACGCCGGCCGGTCAATGGGGTTTCCCATTGTGGGGCAGCCCCACACCATCGGTAAACCCCCAGGCGCTGGCAAAACGGAGCATCCGACCGGTGGCAAATCCCGCCCAATGTACTTTGAAAAATATATTTTATTCCGAACAGTTAACAAACCACACAAACAACGAAAGATACACCAAATTACAAACTGTTTGTCAATTTTCCCCTTTTTCTTTCCTTAACTAACACCGCCCCCCCGCCCCTGCCCTCCCCCCCCCCCCCCCCCCCACACCCCCCCCCCCCCTTCCCCTACCCCACAGTCCCCCACCTGCTGGCAACAAATAAATCCTTGAATAGAAACAGAAACAGCCTCCATCTTACGTAAAATCCTTCTTCTGACTCTCTAAAAGCTTAATTTTCTTCAATTGTAAGAACACCATCCTCCCCCAAACCACGTCAACTATCTCGGTGGTGCCGCCAACCTCCACCCCAATAGAATAACTGGGTGATCACTGGGTGATCAGAGTGGCGAAAGCTATAATAACGGCCCTCTTCCCCTCCAGTAGCTCTGACAGCTCTGAAACTTGCCACCAAAGGACAGGACCCCATCCTCACCCTCACGATTTCTGACAGTGCCTCGATGATCGATGTCCAGAATCCCCCAAGCTTCGGGCACGACCAAAACATATGGACATGATTCGCAGACCACCTTTCACACCTTTCTATTTATCCTCAACCTCAGGGAAGAACCCACTCATATGAGCCTGAATCATATGGGCCCTGTGCACTATCTTAAATTGTTTAAGACTCATCTTGGCACAAGATATTGTCGAAATCACCCGGTGCACAAATTCACTACAGGCCCCTCCGCCCTCCAGCTCCTCCTATCATTTACATTTTATATCCTACGTTGGTGTCTTCTCCATTTCCAACAACCAACCATAAATATCCACAATCTCCCCTTCTCCCAGCTCATCCTGAGCTAACAATTTATCCAATAGAGCATACTTTAGCAGCTGAGGGAACAAGGGGAGCTCCTGAGGCACAAAGTCTCACACCTGTATGTACTTGAATTCACTCCACCTTGGCAGCTGGAACCTCTCCTGAAACTCTTCCTGCCTCACAGACCTTCCTTCTTTGAACAGATCCTTACCCGCTCGATCCCTTCCTATGCCAACTTCTGTACATCGTGTCTATCCCTGCTGATATGAACCTATGATTCCCGCATATTGCGCCCAGTATCGACAAACCCTCCACTCCAAAGTGCCGTCTCAGCTAGTTACACACCTTGATGGATGACACCGCGAGTGGGCTATTGTTATACGAACCAGGGGAGAACAGGAGAGGTGCCGTCACCAGGACACTTAAGCATGCCCCCTCATAGGAGACCTCCACTCCCCTCATCACTGTCACACTTTATCCATATTTGCAGCCCAATAATAATATAGCAGGGGCGTCAAGGTGGCGCAGTTGTTAGCACTGCTGCTTCACGACACTGAGGAGCTAGGTTCAATCCCAGGCCCGGGTCACTGTCCGTTTGGAGTTTGCGTATTCTCTCTGCGTCTGTGTGGGTCTCACCCCCACAACCCAAAGATGTGCAGGGTAGGTGGATTGGCCATGCTAAATTGCCCTTTAATTGGAAAATGTAATAATAATAATATGGCAGATTTGGGAGCTCCAGCTCTCCCACTCGCTTCTCCCTCTGCAAAAAAGCCCACCGGATCAAGGGCATCTTACCTCCCAATAAAAAATTCCATGATGACCCTCCGAAAGAACGCATTTGGAAGAAAAATTGGAAGGAAGATTGGAAGGGACTGTAAAGGGAAGGGACTGGAAAACAAATAAAAACCTCGAGAGAGAGAGAGAATGGTAAACTTTATGGTCTGCACCCTCCCTGTTCGGACAATGGTAGGGCATCCCACCTCTTCAGATCCCTTCTTACCCCTCTACCAAGCAGGCCAAGTTCCACTTATGCATTGTGGTACAGTCACAAACTACCCGAATTCCAATATACCAAAACCTAGTTTTGGCCAGTTCAAATGGCAGAGTTCCCAAATTAACACTCCTCCCCTGGATGTTCACTGGGAATACCTCACTCTTTTCCACATTCAATTTATACCCAGAAAAGGCACCAAACTTCCCCAATAGGACCATTATATTTTCCATTCACTCCAGTGAATTTGAAACATATAACAACAGATCATCTTGCACAACGACACCCTGTTCTCCCTATCTCCCTTTTCAATGTCTTTCCACTCTCTTGATGCCTGGAGCGCAATCGCCAAAGGCTCCATAGCCAATGCAATCAACAGCAGGACAGTGGGCATCCTTGTCTGCTGCTTCTATGTAGCCGGAAGCATCCTAAGCTCATTGTCTGAATCCTCACACTTGTCATGAGGACGACATACAACAATCGCACCCACGAGATGAACGTTGGCCTGAACCAAAATCGCCCCAAGATCTCAAACAAGTCCTCAATTCTACCCGGTCAAAAGCCTTCTTCACAGCCATTGATATGATAACTTCCGCCACTTTTCCCCTAGACGGCGTCATTACCACATTCAGCAGTTTCCTGATATAGCTCGACAAATGCCGCCCCTTCACAAAACCTGTCTGGTCCTCAGAGACCAGCTGTAGCACACAGCCCTCCAGCTGCCTCGGCAGCACCTTAGCCAGCAGCTGCACATCGGTGTTTAATAGGGAGATGGAACAATAAGACCCAGACTGCACTGGGTCCTTATTCTTTTTTGGGATCCGAGCTCACAATCACTATATATCCTGCCCCCACAATCCCCAAGGGTATTGGCTTCCCCACCACAAAAAAGTCTATTCGGGAGAATAAAGAATACCCGAAACACATGGGAGGAGGAGGAAATTTCCCTCCCTCCCAGATGCCTGAACCCTCCATGGATCCCGCCCTCCAAACTGATCCATAAAGACCCCCAGCTCCTTTTCCATCCTGACTTGGCCAATGACTTGGGGCTCGACCCATCCATCCTGGGTTCTAACATGCAACTCAAGCCGCCCCCCCATTATCAACTGATGCGAATCCAGATCCGGGATGGACACCAACAAATTCTGCGCTGGGGACTTACGGTGGCGGCCATGGAGTGGGTGGTCGCACACAGGATGGCTTCGGCTCGAAGGCTTTGGTTTTGGCTCTTTTCACCCATGTATTGGGTTGACTCGGCAGAAATGTGGAGCGGAAAATGTAAGAGAAGTTAAATTAAATATACCATTTATTGGCATATTTACTGGCTATCAAACCCGGCTGAAGACAGTGCGGGACCTGGCTAAGGATTTGGAGGAGACTCGTGGCGCTGCACCAATTGTGAAAATGGCGGAGGGGAAGGGTCATCGGTGGTGGGAAAGCCTCTGATGGAGCAATTCATGAACTTCATCAAAGAGGAATTTTAACAGCAGAGGAAGGAGATACACAGTGACTGGTCAAAGACGATTGAGGATGAAGGGGCACTTCGCCGTGGGTCTCTGGATCAGATGGAAAAGTGTCTCGAAGCACTAGGGGCGATGATCCGTTAGGTGGAAAAGGTGGTGTCCGACCGGAGTGATCGTATTGTGCCCTTGGAGGTGGGGCGGGGATCCTGTGAGATCTATGCAACTTGCTGGGGTCAAGGTTGGAGGAAAAGGAGAACAGGTCCAGGCGACAGAATTTGCGGATTGAGGGGCTACCGGAAGCTGTGGAGGGACCAAGTGCTACGAAGTATGTTTCGAGAATATTGGCCAGGTTGATGGAGGAGAAGTTGTAGGACAAGGTCCCCGAGGTGGAGCAGGCCCATAGGTCCTTGAGGCAGAAGCCGAGATCATGGGAGCCTCTGCGGGTGGTGATTGTGTGGATGAACAAGTTTTTGGACAAGGAGTAGATCCTGAGGTGGGCCAAGATGAAGCAAATCCTTGAGTAGGAGTTTAATCAAATCCAGATTTACCAGGGCATTGGCATGGAGCTGGCATCAACAAGGCCAAGGCCTTGGCCAAGAGGCAGCATGGTAGCACAGTGGTTAGCACAGTTGCTTCACAGCTCCAGGGTCCCAGGTTCGATTCCCGACTTGGGTCACTGTCTGTGCGGAGTCTGCACATTCTCCCTGTATCTGCATGGGTTTCCTCCGGGTGCTTTGGTTTTCTCCCACAGTCCAAAGACGTGCAAGTTGGGTGGATTGGCCATGATAAAATTTCCCTCAGTGTCCAAAAAAGTTAGGTGGGGTTATTGGGTTACGGGGATAGGATGGAGGCATGGGCTTACGTGGGGTGCTCTTTCCAAGGGCCGGTGCAGACTCGATGGGCCGAATGGCCTCCTTCTGCACTGTAAATTCTATGATTTTATGAAGGCGGTGTTATACAGACGACAGATTTAGTTCGGGGTGCTGTACCTGGCCAGACTCATGGGTGACTCATGACGGCAGGGATTATTATCTTGAGACACCGGAGGAGGCCAATGTCATTGTAAGGGACCATAAACTGGCGGATAACGGAGAAGAGGTACAGGATGGATGGTTTAAGTCTGTGAATGCTGGGAGTTACTGGGCTGTTTAGCACACTGGGCTAAATCGCTGGCTTTGAAAGCAGACCAAGGCAGGCCAGCAGCACGGTTCGATTCCCATACCAGGCTCCCTGGACAGGCGCCGGAATGTGGCGACTAGGGGCTTTTCCAGTAACTTCATCGAAGCCTACTCGTGACAATAAGCAATTTTCATTTCATTTCATTTCATTGTTCTGGGTTGCCAATGGAAGGGGGGATTTTCAGAAGCTGTAAGTTTGTAAGGAGAAGGATTGCTCCCTGTTCAACCCTTATGTTTTTTGGGATGAGTTAATTTGTGAATTCTGGTGTTTTTTCATGTAAGGGGTGTGTTAGTTGGGGCCTCTTGGGTTGCATTGATGGTTTTGGAATTATTTTGGATAGTTGGGAGCCTGCTGCACAAGCTAAGATGGGGTTGGTGGGGGGAGGGGGAAGGTGTGTATGGGGGCATTCGGGCGGGAGTCTCCATGCTAGCAAGCAATGCTAGTGAGCAGGAATGTGGTGGGGGAGGAAGCCGTAAGGGTTGGCCATATTGGGGGGGGGGGCTCGTGCAACATGGCCCCTGCCCTGCATGGTGGGCGGGATGGGGGCCATCTTGGGTGGGCCCGGTTCAGAGAGGGATTGGGCGAGGCAGAACCGAAGGGGGATGATGGCAGACGGTGAAGGGGGAGGAGGTGCAAGCCTCCAGTAAGAATTGTGACATGAAACATCCGCAGGTTAAACGGACCTATCAAGTGGTCCCGGTTTTTTGCACACCCAAAGTATTTGAGAGCGGAACTCATTTTCTTGCAGGAGATGCATCTCCAGGTGATGGATCAGGTTAGGCTGAGGAAGGGATGTGTGGGACAAGTATTTCACTCAGGCTTTGACTCAAAATCGAGGGGGTTGGCCATTTTCTTGAGCAAGAAAATGGGGTTTGTGGGGGCCAGGAAGGTGTGAGATCCGGGGGTAAGGTTTGTGATGAGTGGGGTTTTAGAGAGGACGCCGGTGGTGTCAGTCAATGTTTATGCGCTTCACTGGGATGATGCTGGGTTTATAGGGGCGATTTCGGGATTGGATTCACGCGAGAACATGGGAGGGGATTTTAGCTATGTGATGGAGCCGAGGTTGGACAGGTCGAGCCCCAAGATGTTGGGAAGGTCAAGAATGGCGAGAGAGCTGGGAGGGTTTATGGATAGAATGGGGATGGTGGATCCGTGGAGGTTCAGGACCCCGGGAGGGAGGGAATACTCCTTCTTCTCGCATGTGTACAAGGTGTACTCGAGAACTGATTTTCTAGTTGTGAGAGTCGGATGGTGCAGATGGGAATTGTGGGGGTGGAATATGTGGAAATTGTGATTTCGGCCCACACGCACAAGGCTTTTTTGTGAGAAGGTGAGAGTGACAAATAGGAACTATGTGGAGCCTAATTAGAATGGAGAGATGTCAGTGGCCACGTCCGAGGAAGCTTTGAAGGTGGTGATCCGAGATGAGATTATTTGTTTAAGGCGCAGAGGGATAGGAGGAGGAGGGAGGGGCACTGCCAGCTGTTAGATGAGATAGTCGAGGTGGATAGGAAATATTGTGTGGCCCCTACAAAGATGTTGCTGGTGGACAGGAAGAGGTTGCAGGGGCAGTTTGACATGTTGTCAACGGGCAAGGCGATGGGGCAGCTTCGAAGGGCAAGGGGGGTGCAGAATGAGTATGGAGAGAAGGTGAGCCACCCACCAATTGTGGCGTCAGGCAGCGTTGAGGGAAACTTTAAAGGTAAGGGTGGAGAAGGGGGAGGTGGCGCCGGGCCGGCAAAGATAAATGAAGTTCTCAGGGTATACTTTGAGAAGTTGTATAAGGCCGAGTTGGGTCAAGAGGCAGGGGATAAGAGACGATTTCTGGATGGGTTGGAGTTCCCAGAGCTGGAGGAGAGGAAGAGGCAGGCATTGGAGGAGACATTGGGGCTGAGGGAGGTGATGGATAGAATCAGGGGAATGCAGTCGGGGAAGGCCCTGGGGTCGGACAAATTTCCAGCATAGATTTATAAGCTGTTTGCAACAGATTTGGCCCTCAACCTGTTAGAGATGTTTAGTGAGGTAGTGGAAAGAAAGAGTTTTCAGCAATGTTGTCTCTGGCATTGATTTCACTGATCCCGAAAAAGGGGAAGGACTGAAATGTAGGTCCTACAGGCCCATCTCTTTTTTGAACATGGATGTGAAAGTCCTGGTGAAGTTGTTGGTAGATAGGATGGAGGCTTATGTGCCAGGGGTGGTCTCCAAAGACCAAACAGATTTTGTGAAAGGTAGGTAGCTCTCCAGCTTTAGGAGGCTGTTGAATGTAGTTATGATTTCATCAGAGGGGTGGGCACTGGAGGTTATTGTATCTATGGATGTGGAGAAGACCTTTGACTGGTGCAGGTACCTGTTTGAAATTTTAGGTAGGTTTGAGCCAAAGTTTGTGGCATGGTTGTGTCATTTGCATGTGACCCCAGCAGCCAGCATGCGTACGAACGGGATGAGTTAAGGGTATTTTGGGCTGCATGGGGGAAACGAGGCAGGGGTGCTCACTTTCGCCGTTGTTATTTGCACTGGCGATTGAACCCTTGGCGATGGCCCCTCGGGGGGTCAGCCGAGCAGGGAGAGATTGTGAGGGGACGCAGGGAGCGTCGGTGTATGCAGACCACCTGCTGTTGTTTGTCGGACCCGCTGGAGAATATGGGCAGAATTCTGGGCCTGTTGGAAGGGTTTCAGGCTTTCTCCAGGTACAAGCTGAACGTAGAGAAGAGCCGGTGAATGCGGCGGGGCAAGTGGCCAATTTTGGGGTACTACCGCTTAAGGTGGCAAGAGAGCGGTTTAGGTATCTGGTGATTCAGATGACGTACGAGTGGCCCACAATGCACAGGTGGAACTTGACAGCGTTAGTGGAGGAGGTGAAGGGGGATCTCAAGAGGTCGGATGCTTTGCACCTGATGTTGGCAGGGAGGGTGCAGGTGGTAAAGATGACTGTGCTGCCAAGGTTTATCTTTCAGATCCTCCAGATCTTTCTCCCTAATGCCTTTTTTTCAGAGGGTGGAGGCACTGATTTTGGAGTTTATATGGGCGGAGAAGATGGCAAGGGTGAAGGGGGCTCTGTTGCAGAGGCAGAGACAGAAAGGAGGGTTGGTGCTCTCTAACTTGATGTATTATTACTGGGCTACAAATGTGGAGATGGTGAGGTGTTGGTGGGGGCTGGGAGTGTGTGAATTATGTTGAAAGAGGAGTCCTGAAGGGGTTTTAGTTTGAGCGCCCTGATGATGGCCCCGTTGTCATTAGCCCCAGGGAATTATATGGGGATTCCGGTGGTGCAGTCGACTATCGGGATATGGAACCAGTTGAGGGAGAATTTTAAGTTGATAAAATGTCGATGCTGATGGCAATGTGTGGGAACCACATGTTTAAGTCAGGGGGGATGGATGGAATGTATGGGAAGTGGAGGGAGGCGAAGCTGGAGCAGGTTGGCACCTCATCCATCACCTTAAATAATCGCTCCCTCCATCACCAGTGCACCATCTACAAGATGCAATGGAACTATTCACCAAGACTCCTTCAACGGCAATTACCAAACCCACAATTCTATCACTGAGTTGGACAAGGGCCACTGGTGCATGGGAATGCCACCAAATCCATGTTACTCTACGAGCCACATAACATGCTTGTTGGAAAATAAAAGGCCATTGCTATTTCATCACTGGGTCAAAATCCTGGAACTCTGTCCCTATAAGCACTGTGGATGTCCCCACACCAGACAGGCCTCACCACATAAGCCTTTGACGTTCAAGAAGGTCCACCATCACCTTAATTTAGAGATGGACAAAAAATGCTGGCTTTTTTAGCAATGCTACATCCTGTAAGTTAATAAAAGAATCATTGAAGCAAGTCGAATGACGGAGTTTAATAATTGGAAATGTTTCAAGAGAAAAAGGGTTCGGAAATAGAATTAGAAATTGTGCAGATCTGATTGAGATTAAAGTGGGACAAACTAATAAGTAGCTTTCTCCCATCCAGCGCAAAAAATAAATCCTACCTAGTTATATTAATATCTCCATCAGTTATTGTGTCTAATATTGTCTGAATAGTGGCTTCAACATCAACTGTGTTTAATATTCTCAGTATGCTAAAATCTATATGTATAAAAAACTCATGTAAGGCATAAGTTCTAAGACTTTTTTTTTGATCAAACAAAAGCTGTTTTCAAGGCAGGGCACAAAAGAAATCAAATGGCATTGTTCCAGAATTCAGACTTTTTGTTTCAATTGTACAAGTAGATTTGATAAGGAAAGAAACGGCTATAACTGGTGCTAGCAATGAGCGATTTTGCCCTGATAATTAAGCATTTACTTATTGTGGAGAAACAATCACAATCGGAAATTAGACCTTCCTGAATAACTAAAAATGCTTGCACAGTGGCATGCCAGAACGAAGGGCAAAGTGTAAAACTGAACTCAAAAGATGAATAATTCACACATTAACATTAGCATTCAACATTAAAAGCTATCAATGCTGTAATTCTTAACTAAACACATTCAATTAAATTATTATTTTACATAAACTATTATTTTACAATATTGTATCGTCTGGCAAGTTTAGTGCAGCCTAGAGTATCACAATCTGAGTCCTAAATCTGTTTTTCCATTTTGTTGCTGTTTAGTAAATTCTGTTACAATTTAAGAAGTATTCAATTAAAGGCAAAACCAGTGTGTCACCGTAAGCAGTGAGTAAATTCGATGAAATAATTAATTAAGAACAAAACTTTGAATTGAACTACATCCAAAATACAGCCTTTTCATGAAGAAAACTCGTTGAAGTCAGTCCACTAGGTGGAGCTAAAACACAGGTAAATACTTTCCCATTGTGCCATTCCATTTTTCATTTGATTTAAAGGTTATTTGAATATAAAGCTCTGAATTGCTATAGGATGCAAACCACTCAATCCCCAAGAAATTCCATCTGGAGGGCAGCAAAGAGGCCAACAAATCAACTAGGATCTGTCATGTTCCTGCCTATGTCCGTGTCAATCAGGGCCCACCTGGGGCAGAGCTTCCATCAACCTAAAACATACAGCCCGTTATATTAAAACGTCTGAAGCTATTGGGGGATGGAGTTTGAGGGGTGCTGGTAAATTTCCACATCAAGAATTTCCTCAAAATCCTCCACTGAATGGCTGCTCTGCTAGTCAACCAGCATGTGTAGTGGCTGATGTGGGCCTGTCTAGGCTTCCTCATAAATTGCCAGCATGCGTTAGCTCCCTGCGAAATAGGGCCTAAAAAGATTCCTTTTTGAATCCGTGGCTTTAGTAACAGCTCTAGCAGATTACCAACCCCACATTCCAACACCACGCATGCCTTGCAGGCTCCCAAGACACAGCGATATGACACAATCAGCTCCAACTCGTATGGTATTGAGATGACCTCCCTTAACCCTGGATATTTCAGAGCAACAAAGTTGCCCAAATTAAGGTCAGAGAGCCAAAAAGGCACCTTTTTGCGCACCCCAGAGTGTTGCAAACTGATTCAGAAAAAGATTGCAACAGTTCTAGGGAATTGTTAACAGAAGAAATCGCAAAAGCATCTAAGTTGTAAGTTTATAAGGGTGACCTAACCTTGGTAATTTGGCATTATATTGACAATTTTCAATCAAGAATTCATAATTTCTATACAGCGTGCATTGCTTTATACCAATGTTTTTTCAAATTACCAGGGAAAAAATTGTTTCATTTCTCATCAACTGTATTGATATGTGTATTGACTGTTATAAAGAATTAACACGTTATTGACAACCCTAACCATTAGAGGGAACCACAAAACAGTCACATGACTTCTGGGATTCTGGGTAGAAGGTATTTAGGCATAAGTGATCAGTTGTGTATTTGGGAGTTCTGTAGTTAGAAATAGCATAGTTAAATTTAGTAAACCTATACATTAGGAATAAGTACGAATCTTATTTAGTAGTGTTAATAAATTTGTTTTGTTAGTTAACAAAGCTTATTGTTCTTTGTTCAACAATACACATCCAATCGATCCAGGTGAAGCAAAACAGAGAACAACGCACGGCACCAGGTGTTGTTCCTTAAATAGAATAGTAAGATATAGGAAGAAAGAAAACATTTCCGTTCGAGGGAAAAAAAACTTGCGAAAAAAAATCGCAACCAGACTCCGATCGCAACAACCAGCAGCGTCGAAAAAGAAATACCCAGTCGAAGCTTCACTGAGCGTCTGCAGACTCCAAAGCCATTCAGGACATCGGGTAAAGTAGATGTGAACTGGAAAATATTCAAACGAAAGTTTGAACTGTACCTCTCAGGCTTAAACCTCGAAGTAGCCAGTGATAAGCAAAAGATTGCACTATTACTAAGTTTGGCTGGACCTCTGGCTATAGAATTGTATAACTCATTTCATTTTGAGAATGAAGTTAATATAAATTTGTTTAAAGTGGTAATTGAAAAATCTGAGCTGAAAAGAAATGAAAAACTGTGTGAACGATTACAAAGGCAATAAAAAGCAACGCTAGGAAACTCTATTAAAATATCACATGAGAGCAAAGTAAAATTCTCTGGGGAAAATGGCGTGAAAATCCACATTGGGCCTGACCACGTAGATGCTACGGCGCAGCTAGAAAAACAGCGCGCTACAAAAGAAGGCCATCTTGCGCAGGCGTGCTTTGGAAGAAAGTGTGATCCGCAAGTACATTTCGCACTTGCGCAGTTGAAGAAAAAACACAATCCAGAAGTTGACTGTTCTGCTCATGCGCATGACCATGTTGCTCACACGCACTGGGAAAAATAGCGTATTCAGGAAATGACCGTTTTGCGTATGCACAGAACACGTTTGCACATGACGTCACGAGCATGATGACGTGCATGCGTTTTGGCCGTGTCCATTTAAGAAGAAAATGCCCAGCCTTTGGAAAAAAATGTCTGAAGTGCAACAATAATTTTGCCTCGCAATGCAGAACATTTATGAAATTTTACCGGCGGCAATCGCACCGTGCCGGTCAGTGACCGCTCGCAGCGGCCCCCGCTGGTCCTTTGGTAGTCCGGCCGGCATAGATCAGACTAGGTCCCTTACCAGCGGGACCTGGCGGCGTGGGCAGGCTCTGGGGTCCTGGGGGGGGGACGCGGGGCAATCTGACCCCGGGGGTGCCCCCATGGTGGCCTGGCCCACGATCGGGGCCCACCGATCTGCGGGCAGGCCTGTGCCATGGGGGCACTCTTTTCCTACGCATTGGCCGTGCCAGCCTCCGTGATGGGCGACGCGTAGGTGAACTCCCCCCCGCGCATGCGCGGGGACGATGTCAGCTGACGCTTCCGCGCATGCGCGGACTCTCGCCAGCCGGCGGAGTCCCTTCGGCCCTGGCTGGTGCGGCGCCAAAGGCCTTCCATGCCAGCTGGTGGGGCGCAAACCACTCCAGAGCTGGCCTAGCCCCTGAAGGTGTGGAGGATTCCGCACCTTTGTGGCAGGCCGACGCCGAAGTGGTTCACGCCACTCCATCCTGCCAGGACTCCCCGCCCTGCCGTGTATGGGAGAATCCCGCCCACAGTCTATATCAACACAATTGAAAGTGTAAACAAAGGTACTCAGGAAATTTCAGAAGCTGAAAAAATAAACGCAATCGCAATAGTTCAAAATCAGGATAATTGGACAATTCCAGTGATGCTGAATGCCACTTTAATCTTCTGCAAGATTGTCATGGGAACGAATGCCAATCTCCTCAGGCGCTCCGATTTGAACCGCCTGAAAGTTCAACCGACAATTTTTGATCGACCAAAACAGCTGATCAACTACAATGAGAATGCGATTGAAACGCTAGGGATATGTGACCTAGAAGCATGGGTGCACAATTAAAGACTCATCATGCAAATCGCCATTGTGGACACAAAGCGAGAGTCCATTTTGGGAGCGAACGCGTATGAAGCCCTGAACCTCGTTGAGCGACTGGACATTTCAGACAGCGTGAAGACAGAGGATTATTGTAACTGCCCACGAGATTTGATGCCACATTCACCCAATGAGGACAGAAAAGAAACAGATACTGAGCCAGAAGAGGAAGACTATGAAGCTCTATCTAGTTTATTTGCGACCAAGTGATCACAAGTAGCATACAAGCTGTGCAGGACAAAGGCGAGACTGGCATCTCAACTGGACTGTACAGAGACTGACAATGAGAGTGCAGCAGTGAACAGATCAATTGAGAGCACATCAATTGTGAACAGCCAACAAGAAAATGAAGACATCTTGGAGAAGTCGACTCCAGATGAGAAGCACAAAGAGCTGAAAGATACGTCAGATAATTGAAAGAAAACTGATATTAAAAAGGTCAAAGATCCATCAGATAATCCAGAGGAAACTGATAGTAAAAAGTTTGAAAATGAATCAAATCAGCTAAAATGAACTGATCTTGAGAATAAAGAGTAGCTACAGAACAACAGAATTTACACAAAGGCTTGACTTTGAAACCAAAGGACAACTAGCCAATGTATTGCATTTCAACGGAAACAATATGTTGGGACTTGCAGTCACACTTGACAAACCATACAGGATGGAAAGCAATCCAGATGGTAAACGAGCAAAGGACATTGTGGAAAAACATCTACCGTTCGTGGTAGCACAGACAGATGTGTGTGTAGACCATACCAAGTTCAGGTATGATGGTGCTGATACCAGGAAGAAACGGTCCAACAGTCTAGAAGAGTTGATCCTTGCTAAAAAAGAAAACAGAAAGCAAACTAGTTTTTAGAGCAAAGGAGATCCAGATCACACCGGGTGCCACAGATTGGTGACCTGTGATTGGCCCGCCACTCGGTGCGAAGCCTGTTGTAGGCCTCTCCCGCGATGCTCCCGGCACAATGGGATCGGCACTGAGCGCAGCACGGTGGGAAAATCATGTTATTATTTAATCCTCTCAGCCTAGTGTTCTGATGAATCTGTGCTGTACCCTCTGTGGCATTGAGATAAAGAAGATAATATATACATATAAATAAAAATATAAATGAGATAAATATATTCACCTTTTTGGTTGCTTTTTGTAGCTATCTGCTAATGAAGTGTACTTGGACTCAAACCTGCTACTTCTATTTGTCTTTCTTGGGTCCAAAATGGATGGCCTTACATATCCCTATATTAAATTTAATTTGCCATAGTTTTGCCAACTCACTTAATCTGTCTGTGTCCTTTTGCAATTTACTGCTTCTATCTGTGCTACTTACTGTGCCTGTGAACTTGATGTTATCTTGTATATCCTCACAAGCTCTTCCTCACAGCACAGATTGTGTGCTGGGCTCTTCCTTCGTTAGTCTGCAGACTCATGGCTATATTTCATTTTCTTCATGTGATGATTATCATACTGGCCACAGGATCCAGATTAAAATAATGAAGCTTTTGTAAGAATCAGGAATTAAAACTGATGCACAGTGTGTTGAACCCAAGAAGGGTAAAATCACTACAACACAAGTATCTTTTCAGAATCCATTAGACTAATTAAGGTGCCTCGAACAAACAAGATAATAAATGTAACTTAAAAGGTTCTTGGTCTTACAGAACATAAATCCCTTTGAATTACGTAATTACAGTTGTAACTACAGCCAAACGAAAGAGGCCATATAGGAGATAACAAAGTAACCAATTAAGTGAATTTCCATCCAACTATATATTTTCTAGACATATGAGAAATAAACAAAATAGATCCACTCTTAATAGTAACTTTCTGTCCAATTAAAACTCGACACATCAGAGATAACTAAATGGACTCACTCTAAGAATGACATTCTGACCGAACATATTAAAACATTTCACACTTAAACCAATATTAAAAGAAACATTAATCAACTTTTAAAAGACAGGACTGTCAATAAGATTAGGTGAAACTGCAAAAATCGCTGCTTAACTATGAGGTAACTGCTCATTATAGAGATAACGTAGCACAGTGGGTAGCGCTGTGGCTTCACAGCGCCAGGGTCCCAGCTTTGATTCCCCGCTGGATCACTGTCTGTGCGGAGTCTGCACATTCTCCCCGTGTCTGCGTGGGTTTCCTCCGGGTGCTCCGGTTTCCTCCCATTCTCCAAAGACGTGCAGATTAGGTGGATTGGCCATGCTAAATTGCCCTTAGTGCCGAAAAAGGTTAGAAGGGGTTATTTGGTTATGGGATTAGGGTGGAGGTGAGGGCTTAAATGGGTGGGTGCAGACCCGATGGGCTGAATGACCTCCTTCTGCACTGTATGTTCTACATAAGGGACCATCGAGATATTAAAGAAGTAGAAAGAAAAATGGATATAAGGAACAAATTCAGAATGGTCTGATACTCCTTTCCTAGAGCTCTCCAAGAAGGGCAAAGCGAGGTGTCCAATTTATGTTCCCTGTCTGTTCGTTGAACAGGTCTCTTAAGACTTTTATGAGTATGTGTCTATTATTCTTTTAGTGATGGGTTAAGAAGAGATACTTTCGGATCTCCATATTTAAATATATCTTTCTCTTAATGAAGATAATCTGTTGGCAGATAATAATGAACTGTTGGCAGTTTTATATTTTTAAGACTCTAACTATTTTTTTAATAAAACCCCACTAAAATGTAAAGTGTATTTTTACTTTGAGTAAGTTTAAAATCCTAGATGCTCTTTTAGGATGTCTTAAATGACAAAGATCCATGCTGAAAATGTAAATGATTTAATTTTGAGCGACGTACCTGAAGAATCTCTACTAGAGGGTAACTAAAATCTGTTTAACTGTTTAAGACTGAGAAGAGTAATCTCCCTCTCGTGAGAACTTTTCTGTTCTTTGCAAGGAAATAGCTTGCCCTCGTCAGTGGCTTAGTCAGAAACAGACCAGTAAGAATAGCCAAAAAGAAAATTACTGCGGATGCTGGAATTTGAAAGCAAAAGAAAAAATGCTAGAAAATCTCAGCAGGTTTGGTAGCATTTGTAGGGAGAGAAAAGACCTAACATTTCAAGTCCAGATGACCCTTTGTCAAAGCTAAAAGACATAGAAAGTGGGAGATATTTAACTGTGAAACACTCGCTCTTTTCTCTCCCTACAGATGCTGCCAGACCTGCTGCGATTTTCCAGCATTTTCTCTTTTGGAGTAACAGTCTTCCCGAACAGGCGCCGGAATGTGGCGACTAGGGGCTTTTCACAGTAACTTCATTTGAAGCCTACTTGTGACAATAAGTGATTTTCATTTTCATTCATTTTTTCATTAGCCCTTTGGGACAGGAAAATCCTAAACCTGCAAAAACCATCACTGCTTAATTCCCACCTCACATTTAGCTTTGGTCAGGTTGCTATGAGTTGAATCCTTTTTCAGCCTTTTAAAGCCTTACCAAAAAGTAATAATGTGACAATAACTCTTTTCCACGACCCCCTCACCTAACTCCACCCTCACAAATTCTCCCCATTCCTTTAAATTTCATGTGAATACAGCTTCCCAATATTTATGTGATTCTTCAAATTTAGAGTTTTGTGTAATGAAGATACTGGGTTGACCTAAAACAAATGAATGAAACAGGGCACTTCCATTAGTGTCTGTCCAGTAGTTGTTTTTAGTCATTCAAGCATGTATAAGACTTGGAATAACTATGCATCTTTGTCAGGAGCAAATTCCACTGCTATAGTTTTTTTCCCAACTGGTCCTGACAACCACCACTACATCAAGTTATTTTCCTCATGGTATCTAAATGAGTGGATTGATAGCCTTTTTTCACCAGTTTGGAGATAAGCGAAGTAGTAGCACGAAAAATAGGTCATTCCTTGTTCCACTCTCCTGTTATCAACTAACTATGTTACAGATAAACAGAAGGCACACTGAAACTTTGTACACTGATACATCTGATCAAACCATAATGAATACAAAGGTTTTTAAATAAATTAGAAAAGATCTAACTGACCAGTTGGAGTGAAACCCCA
This sequence comes from Scyliorhinus canicula, assembly GCF_902713615.1. Classification (NCBI taxonomy): domain Eukaryota; kingdom Metazoa; phylum Chordata; class Chondrichthyes; order Carcharhiniformes; family Scyliorhinidae; genus Scyliorhinus; species Scyliorhinus canicula. The sequence goes on along the minus strand of NC_052153.1, from coordinate 92,352,424 downwards.
CACAAGGGAATCTTCACAGTGCTCTCAAGTTTATCTTATATCTTCAGTGGAACAGCCACAGGAAACGTTGCCACCAAAAAAAACATAAACAGAGTTTTTAAATTCTCCAGGTTGTCTGCCAAAATTACAGCAGCCAAGTGGGATTATAAATCACAGAAATGCACCACCAAAACCTCCCCCACCTCCGTAAACCATTCCCAAAGTTACCCATGGCTTTTGTCAATATAATGATGCCCTTTTTTTTCCCCTTGCCAAATTAGAACAAGGTCAGCGTATAAAATTGTGACCTTAACATTCAGCCCAAGTCCTGCAATCAGTCTCATCATCCTTTCTCAGCAGAGTACTCAAAATTACATTAAGTTCTAAATGTTTTAATTTTCTTGCCAGTATTTTCTACAAGCAGTTTTTAATTCAGAGTTCTTTTCTAATGTTGCCCACATAACTAACTACCTTTTAATAACTAATAAGCAATTTTCATTCAGGTTGTAATTTTCATTGCTGCTTTAAATTGTAAGATTATGAAAGATGTTGAGGAAAATGCACTACATGCGCAGGTATATGAATAAAATATGAATCCTAATTTGAGGATTAAACAGGCTGCATTTAAATGCATACTGATTGTTAAACATAAAATTTTACCTGCTAATTAGAGAATGCATTTTGAAATGGAACTGTATCTTTATGCATTTTATTTTAGAATGAGTTAGCTTTGTTCTTTGAGGTTTTAGACAGCTACATTTTTATGTAAAGAGCATTCCTTTAAGAACTAATGGTGTAACAATTTTTCATCAAAAGATTTTACACATGCATCAGAAAATCCCAGTTCACTGTTCATTGTACTCATAAATATTTTATAGTCTTTGTTATGACTCATCTCAGTGGTGACTGTAGGCTCAGTTTTGCTGTACAGTTCATCAACTTCCCAGCATGCTGTATAATGAATGTTTCACTTACACCGCTAATTGCCAAACAATGGTTCTCTCAACCTTTCACCTTTATGTTTCACAACATTATCCCCAATTGCTGGTTTGGTTGCACTTCAAATTTCAACTGGTAAAATCTTAAACATAAAGCCAAAATTATTCTCTTTAATCCTGGATGTCTTTAAATCAATCACTTAATGACATATATCTATCAAGATTTAGTGTATTATATATGGAATTGCATCACGATAAGCAACACCTTCAAAGCTGCAACATGAAAGCTGTTATGTGTGTGTTGCCAGATGACAGACGGAATATACTATAGCAGAAGAATGACACAACACAGTAATTCAATTGAGCAGTTTTGCTAACATAAACTATGGAAATAAGGGATTTACAAAAGGATAGAATTATGTACTTCATAAACTCACTGCCAGGCAATTGTTTCTCTTTATTCTATAAAGTATGTGTTTTATTTGATGAAGTAACATTCCTGGCAGTGCAGAACATTGCAACACCTATTCTTGGATCCAAAGCGAGGGACGCGTTTCCCCATGCAGTTCCTGGCACTGACTTTCTGATTTCAGACGTGCTCACTCGAGGAGGTACTGCGCCAGAATTTGATATTTTTTTTATAAAAGGAGGGAAAATCAGTGTCCCTTGTAAATTACTTCTCTGTTGATCACAGCAAAGTAGTTACACTGCTGGGTCCATATAAGCAACTTACCATTCCCGATAGTGGCCCCAGTTTAAACTTGCTGGATTCACTTTTTTCTCATTCATTTATTGCTTATTCTTAATTGTGCTTAATTGAGTGGCTTGCCAGGCCATTTCAGAAGGCAGTCAAGAGTCAGCTGCATTGTTGTTAGTCTGGAAGGACATTGAAACCAGACCAGGTAATGACAGCAGATTTCTTTCTCTTAAAGGAATAAGTGAACCAGGTGGGTTTGTACAACAATCAGATAGTTAAATGTTCACCATTTCTGATATTAGCTTTTTATTCCAGATATATAAATTAACAGATTTTAGATTCCCGTGGTAGGGTTTGAATTCTACTCTTTGATCATTAGTACAGGCCTCTGTATTACTAGGCCAGTAGCTTGGCCATTATGCTACCATTCCCTTACTTAGATTTTGAAGGAACATTGCAGCTGATGTGCAGTACGGAACAAGCAGATCTAGCATTTATTTAAGACAAATGCAAAAACAACATCTACAAAAATCCATGAATAAGGTACTTTCCGCAGTTAATGTGTAGACTAGAAAACCAGAAAGGAAAGAGAAGGAAACATAAAATAATTTGGAAAAGAAATAGAAACAATTTACAAAGGACACTTTTATTTAATAAAAAAATCTAATTCTGGTGCAGTACCTCTTCGAGTGAGCACATCCGAAATCAGAAATAGAGAGATTGCAATAATTTTCAATTTACATACGAACATGCGAATTAGGAGCAGGAGTAGGCCACTCGAGCCTGCTTTGCTATTTAATAAAATCATGGTTGATGTGATTGTAACTTCAACTCCACATTCCTGTCTACTCTCACTAACCTTTTCCTTCTTGCTTATGAAGGATCTAACTCTGCTTTAAAAATATTCAAAGACTTTGCTCCCACTGCCTTTTGAGAAAGAGACTTCCAAAGACTCACGACCATCTAAGCGAAAAACTTCAACTTCCTACAGTGAGCATACATAGCATGGTGACACAATTACAGCTGTAGCAAATTGCACAGAGCAAACATAATTGAGCAGCGTAATGAACTGCAGTGTATTTTAATCCTATCCATTTCTATCAGAGAGCTTGTAAAAGCCAACTTAGGACAGAGTCCTGTTAATGTAGTACCTCAAGCAGCATTAATAACATTTTCATTATCTGTAGTTGTCTGAAAGTGATCACCACTCTCAACTTTTATACCTCTGGCTACTTCCAGGCTGCCAGGACTACAAATGGGGCAGGACTTTCCCGCTCGCAGGGTATTCGGTCTCACCACATAGAAAGTCTACAGGGAATGTGCACCTGTAACCATACAGCGTTAATTGGCTGGAGGTAGGACTTCCACCCCCATCTCAGGAGGACGTCCTGCCTCAGAGAGCCGACAGGCATTCTGATTGGGTGCATTGTAGCCCTGTTGTCCCAGCAGTGCTCATGGTAGTGGTGATCACTGCCAGGCCTACACAGAATCCCAGCAAAGAACATCCAGGAGCCGCAGAAAAGATGAATACGTGGGTCTTTTGCAGGTTTAGGGCAGGGAGCCCCTGTGGGCAGCGGGGATTGCTAGGATTTCTGCGGGTGGAGGAGCAGAGTTCCCCACGATTGGGAAAGGGCAGAATGCGGCCTTTAAGTGGCCATTAATTGAGCACCCAAGGGCCTCAATTGGGGCAAGGGCAGGCAGATCGCCCCAGGCCTCACTTGCCCCACTGCCGCTAACCCACCACCCTACCCCATAAAATTGTGACCAAGCAGGTACACAAGTGAGAAGGACATCCATATAATTTCACGAGTCATACCCACCCCCACCCGCAAACCTCTGATAAGGTACTGTAAAATTCTGCACATGCAGTCACAGTCAGTTACCAACTTGGTTGTGGTAGCAAATTTATGCTTTCCACTTTGACAGCACTGCACATCCTTCCTGGCCCTCATTGAACACAGAAAGACCTTGAGAGAAGCATGAGAGAACCTGGGGTCTATAGTCCCTCTTTTTGGAGCAATATGTACAATTTTTAACTTCTCCTCAATGTTTTCTTACTGATTGCTCTCAGTTGCCTTCACAGAGATGGATTGAATCTATATGTAGTGGCTGGGGTATTCGATCACACAAGTGGGTGACATATCTGCAGGCGCGTTATAGCAGTGAGGAACTCAGATCTTTATTTAAATGACACCTGGCCATTAAGATCAGTCAGGTTTACGTGTCACATGATGCTGCACTCCTGCCTCTGGTAATTATCTGGATCAAAGGTTTCATTGGCTCAAATAATCCGATAGATGCTGCTGCACTTTATTTATAAGGTGCAAAGAAATCAGTCATAAACCTTTGGTGCACAATTGCACTCTCTGGAGAGGAACGAGAAGGTTCAAAGATGGGATAGAAAAGACAGAAATAATGAGCTTGTGCCTGAGGAGGTCCCAGCCCCACTGAGGCAGTAATAAAGTTCTCAAATGTGACATTTAATGAAGAGCCAATTATCTTCAAAAGCACAATCATTCCAATGAACTGTCATACCTATCTTGGTTCAGTACCATATTTCATATGTCTGAACATCCATTCATATTGTGAAGCATGAGGGGCCTATAGTTCCCCGTTGCTTTCGCAATGCATCAACTCAGCCAACCAAGAGTCAATTTGCCAACCTATTCGTACCTTTTCTCCTGTGATATAAATTGTTGTGATCTTTTGAAATTTTGCATTCTTGGGCAGCATGGTGACGCAGTAGCTAGCACTGTTGCTGAGGACCAGGGTTCGATCCCGACCCCGGCTCACTGTCTGTGTGGAGTTTGCACATTATCCTCGTGTCTGCTTGGGTCTCACCCCCCACATCCCAAAAAGATATGCAGGGTAGGTGAATTGGCCACGATAAATTGCCCCTTAATTGGAAAAAAAAGAATTGGTACACTAAATTAAAAAAAAAAGTTGCATTCTTGCCTTTGACCTAATGAATGCAAGATGAAAGACTTTGACAACGTATCTCTTTCCAGCAATATGTAAGAAAATGGTTACAAGCTAACAGGACAGGCAGCTACCATAATGAAAGATACAAACATAAGAACATAATTAGCGATTGACCCTTTATAAGCAACACAATAACATGCAAAATAGGAACAGGAGGCCATTTGGCCCCTTGAGGCTGATTTGATTGTCAAACTCAGCCTTGAACCTGGGGTTGGTTTAGCTCAGTGGGCTAAACAGCTGGTTTGTGATGCAGAACAAGGCCAGCAGCGCGGGTTCAATTCCCGTACCAGCTTACTCAAACAGGCGCCGAAATGTGGTGACTCGGGGATTTTCACAGTAACCTCATACTTGTGGCAATAAAAGGTTATTATTATTAAGACAAAGAAAACTTAGCACAAAGTTTAACTTCAAATTCACAATATTTATTTGAGAGTGTGTTGGTTTAGTATAGGTGTTCCTCTTATCCAGTGCTTCTTCTTTATGACACTATATGGTGAAGTAGTTTATCTAATTATTCTAGCACTTATTGTAGGTCCTATGTTAGCAGAAGAAGTGACAAAATGACTCGCTGAAGGATAGCTTATAAAGCTTTCTGGAATGGGGTGACTTGCTACTTCCTTCCATCGGTTAAGTAGATAGATCTGGAAGACAATACATCATTGAATATATTCAAGGCTGAGTTCGACAAACTTTTGATTAACAAAGGACTCTCTCAAGGGTTATAAGGGAATAGCAAGAAAGTGGAGTTAAGGTCACAATCAAATCAGCCTCAAGGGGCTGAATGGCCCACTCCTGTTCCTATTTTGTATGTTATTGTGTTGCCTTTAAAGGGTCAATTACCAGTTATGTTCTTATATTTGTATCTTTCATTATAGTAGCTGCCTGTCCTGTTAGCTTTCTATCTCTGCGTGACTTGAGTCGGGCAGCTGCGTAGCATGGATAGAAAGCACCTTGAGGGACTGTTTCCTCATCATTGGCTGTTCAGTCATAGCCCTGCTGTTTAGCGTTTTATTTTGGCAATTACATGGAAGCATATATGGCAGATCTGTACTGAGGTCACTCACTAAAGTCTTTCAGATAACTCATGTTCCGGCAATCCTCCAACATGATGAACCCAGACAGAAATAACTAATGGCGACTGAAGCCCTAAGTCTCTAGAACTTCAGTCATACCATACCGGAGAAATTGTTCCACTGTTGTCAGGGCCTCTTTTAAAGAGAGGCTCCTCTGCGGATCACCCAAGAGATAGCATACATTGAACTCCAGATCTGTGAAACAGTTAAAGAGCACTGCATAGAAACAAATTGTGGATTCCTCCATTACGGCAAGTAATAATTACTGGTTCTTTACAGATTCTCAAAGTACTCAATGAATTGGTTGTAATTAGAAAGCAACCTACTTTTATAGATACAATTTTAACATAGAACTGGAATTGGATGAAAAGAAGCCAAGGTGAGAGGTAAACACAGATCTCAGCAATATGAGACATGGGAGATTTTATTGCCTAGGCAGCTTTCGCAAGCAGCATTTATGCAATGGATGCCAATTGGTAGTGGGAGACTTCAGGCCGGGAAGTCCCCAGCATTCAGGTGACTGAGTCAGAGATGACAGCTCTTGATTGTGAAGCCTGGATAGTTACCCTACTTCCTTCTAGGCTCAAAAGTAAAAATTTTAAAATGTTTCCGCTTTGAGCTTCCCTTGGCCTGTCTCAAGTCCCCACTAGCCATCGTGAGAAAGCCAGATCACAATGACTTCTTTAAATCAGGACATCAGTTAAAATAGCAGCAAGACCCGATAATATGATCAAAGCGCAGTCCATATGGATGTCACCAATTTGGTCATGCGGGGTTACAGCATAGATGAAAGGGTTAAATTATCAGGGCTGGTAGCTTTAACTAGACTTGAATTTCCTGGAGTACGTAAGGTTAAAGGATAATCTAACTGAGTTTAAGGTGATTTTAAAAATTGATAAGGGAGGTAGAGAGAAACTGGCCTGGAATCTCCACCACCCACTCCCGGCGGTGGAGAATCAAGTGTCAGCCAAACTACCGCAGCGGCGCCCTCCAGTTCGCTGCTGGCAGCAGCATTGACTTTTGCACCCCATGCCAGTGGGAAGGTGCAAATGGGCCAAATTTACCCATTTTCATCCTATTTGTGGGCTGGGCACTGGATTCTCCAAGCCAGCATGAATCTCCAGTCCTCTGGGCTGGGATTCCCGTGAGCAAGAAGTGGTGAAGGTATTTTCCAGCATGGCCTTAACATGATGGAACTTGCAGTGGGCCAAGGGGATAACTCTTCAAAGGAGTGACCCCCAAAGTCCATCTGAGGGCCACTCTTCCCCCCACAATGCTAATCCTGCCCACCCCCCACCAGAGACCCCCATAAGAGAGACGCGCACCAGAAAAACCCCCATTACAGAAACCCACCAGAGACTCCCAAGACAGACCCCACCAGTAACCCCCTATTACAGAGACTCCCACCAGAAATCCCCCCCCCCCAATGAGAGAGGCCCCTGCCTAGAAACACGCACCAGAAACTCCTCCATAAGAGAGACCCTCACCAGAGACCCCACCATTACAGAAACTCCCACAAGAAACCTCCCATAAGAGACATCCCACCAGAGACCACGCCATAATGAGGCACCTGCTTGGAATACAGTTAAATGCTCTCACTGCCTATTTTTCTCTGAAGAAAACACTTAACTGTTTTTGATGTGGTCCAAGAGCTGTCAATCATAGGTAAATGTCTGTAAACATTGTGGTTAGTTTCACAGCAGGCTACTTGAAATCTACTCAAGCGTGATGGGAAATGAGATTGAACAATCCAGATATCTGGGTCAATCACAGCCTAGTAAAATCAATTTCACATAAACATGAATGAAAACATTGAAGATCAGAGATCTGAGGGGGTTTAAACCCAACTAACGTGGTTTTCTCTTTCTCGGAATTTACAGATGCTGCTTGCTCTGCCTGAGCAAGTGCGTTTATTGACAGTTGAGTTTTTCACTGTCTCTGTGGACTGATCTCCAGCATCCAGGCAGGTGTCTCCCTTATGGGGGGCTTCCAGGCAGAGGTCTCTGTAATGGGGAGTTTCCAGACAGGGATCTCTATTATGGGGGGCCTTCCAGGCAGGGGTCTAGCTGATGGGGGGCTTCCAGACAAGTCTTTTTAAGGGGTCCACCAAGCAGGACTCTCTCTTTTCGGACTCTCTGTAATGTGGGATGGGGGACTCTGGTGGGGGACTCTCACGTGGTGGGGTTTCTGGTGGAGGTCTCTGGAATGGGGGTCTCTGGTGGGGGGTGGGGTCCCTCATACTGTGGAAAGAGGAGTAACCCAGAAGATCTTGTGGTGGGGGGTGGGGGCGGTAGCATTGAGGGCCATCCACCAGACCTCGCTATTGGGTTGTCCACTCAAAATGATGGCCCAATGGAGGGACTCAAGAATGAATCCCTCAAATCCTAACCATGCATAAATTTACATGGCACAGAATAGGGAATCTCTCTGGATTTACACTCCGAACACGACGCAAATCAGGAAAGATTCATCTCCAGCAGGAGGACATAGGATGGGATTGTCCAATTGTCTACACCAAAGTTGCATTCGGCGATTGGCTGGAGAATCCCTTTTGACAGCGAAATCGGGGGCGGCGCCGTTTTCAGATGTTCCGTCCCTTCCAAAATGGTGTAATCGGTGAGTACGCCGTACGCCATTGGAACGGCCTAAGGACGTCACCTGAATGATCTCCCCCGATGCTCCGATGGGTCGACTTCCCGACGGAGTGGATCACTCGTGGTCTGAGGTTTCGTCAACCTCACATGCCAGCTGTGGACTGGGTCCAGCGCTGCCACAGTCAGGGAGAGGAGCCGATCCGCTGGCAGGGGGGCTTCGGTGGGGCCGAGGGGGACTGGTGGTGGGTGACGTTCGGGGGTTACAGAGGGGCAGATCTGCAAGGAAAGCTGGGGGTTTTATGTGACGCGACTGCTAGCCCCCCAGCGGGTGGAGCATCGGAGCGGGGGTGGCACCGGCATTTTGCTCATTATGCTAGACACGTACTCCGGACATAGCCTCAAAATCAGAGAATCCAGCCTGTAGTCTCCCAACCAGAGAATTCGGGACACTATTTTCTTTGGTGGAAGGGTCCAGAAGATGGGGATTAACCTTAAAGTTAGATCTAGACCATTTAGAAGTAATGTCAGGATGCATTTAGGTACTTCACACAAAAGGTAATGTAAATCTGGAACACTGCCAGGGTTCTGGGGTTCCATTGGCACTGCCTGGGTTTCAGGGGCAGTGGGGGAGCACTTCCATGCCCTGTATCAATCACCCGGGGCTCCAATGGCCTCCGAGCTACCTGGCATGGTCGTCACAGCTGGTATCTATTGGTGGGACCTTTGAAACCCGGGAGTTGGAGACTCTGCCCTTCAACTGGGATGCGCCTATTTAAATGAGTTTTAAGATTCATTTAAATTTGCTGATCTAGATCACATCAGGTGCTGCGGGTCGGGAGCATTGCAACCGGTTTGGCGCCTGGCATGAACCCCAATGAGGGGCTCTCCCACTATCAACTATTCATCGGGAATTGCGGTATCGGCGCCGGTCGCAACACAGCCAGAGAAATATGCCCACTGATTGAATAGCAGAACAGGATCGAGTGGCTGAATGGGTTACTCTTGTACCAACATCCTTGCAGCCCACCCTGCCGAATGCAGATTGGATATTCCTGTGACAATGTTAAATCAGGTAAAGTGAGTGGTGCTGTGACATGTGCTGAATCGACTCTCAGGTTCAACAAGCCAATGCTCCTCAGCCATCCCTCGAGAAATACAATGAGAAGAAGCATAAATTACAGTCTGAAAGATACTCCCTGATGTGGTGCATGTTCAGTTGCCTACTACAGAATTCATGGCTGAATAGCAAAATTCCTTGAAGGAGGTGAAGATTGAAAAAACAAGTACCAGCCTGCTGATACTAGTTCATCACTTCTTCAAGATTGAGAGTTAGCTCCCCCCAGACAATTTAGGGCTTTGAACTGGGATTTCGATTTTCCCAGTTGCCAACCCATCTCTTCTGCCTCAGGCCTGTTTTCCCTTCAAAACTGAATACATCGAGTGCTGAGTATTATCAAAACTATGCAATTGCCACCCCACTTCTCAAAATAAGATTTTAGTATCTTTCCCGCTCCAATTTAATGCCTATTTTTCTGCTCTCTCAGGGGTATAGTAACACAGGGTTACTGTGCAAGTAATCCAGAGGCTGAACTGATCATCTGGGAACATGACTTAAAATCCTGGGCGGGATTCTCCAAGGCCCGCGCCAGGCCGGAGAATCAGCGCAACCGCACCATGCCGCCCCAACGCCGGCATGTGATTCTCCGAGGAGGGGAGAATCGGCGCCATTTGCACCGGCGTGTTTGGTGCGGCGCTGGTTGTGGGCCGCTATCCGCGGCCGGGCCACCGATTCTCCGGCCTTGAGTGGCCGAGCGGCCGCGCGGAAATGGCATAGTCCCGCCGGCGCCATCCACACCTGCTCGCAGCCGGCAGGAACTCTGCGCACAGGGTCAGGAGGGGCGGCCTGTTGGTGGGGGTGGGGGGGGGGGGGGGGGGGGGGCGAAGGGCGGCTCCTTCACCGGGGGGGGGGTTCCGATGGGGTCTGGCCCGCCATCGGGGCCCACAAATCAGCGGGCCGGCCTTTCCGGCCCCGGCCCTATTTTGTTAAGCGGCCGGCCCCTGAACCCCTGCACCATGTGGCGTCGCAGCCCGCACGTTGAGGAAGTCCCCCACGCATGCGCGGATGGCACGGTGCCCAGTTGGCGCTGGAAAGGGAGGCTGGAACGGCGTGAACCGCTCCAGCGCCGTACTGGCCCTCTGTGTGGGCCAGAATCGGCAGTGCCCACGCCGTTTCACGCCATCGTGAAACGGGACAGCGTTCACGACGGTGCGGAGAATCCCGCCCCCTACCACTGCAGCTGGGGCCTTTAAATACAATTAATTAAATAAATCTTGAATACAAATTTAGTATTGGTAATGGTATATTTTTTTGGTGTACCTCCATAAAATTGAAGCAAATATTCCCCAATGGGATATAGCAATCATGAAGACAGTGCAATACCATATCACAATGCTCAGCAGCTAACATTTACTGGCAATTTATTCAGCAGTACCTTGTCTGTGTTCTAAACATTCCTGTGCTTAATTACAAAACAGGTTACATTTCAATTTAAGTAAGTGTAGTGTGACTTTAATATTGTATTTAGCAACGTATTTCTTTTTTTAAGGTTTGCATTAAAACATCAAACAACTTCTGAATGATGTACATATCCTATCAATTCATCTTTTATTTATAACAACTGCAATGTAATATGGTTTTCTATATGTATATTACAATGCAATCGGTTCAAATAAAAGTTTGACTCCACAAAGGCCACCACATGCAGTTTTATCTCTAAAGAATGATAAACCTGACCTCTGCCACTAGATACTCACTGTTTGATGCATTTGGTTAAAGAATGTCATTGGTTGTGCGTTCTTCTCAAAAGAAGAAGATTATTAAATCTCAGCTGGTGTTATATGCCAAAAAGTCCAGAATATTCATTTCTCAGTGGTAAACCATACAGATGATTTTGTTTCCACTTTGGCTGCATGCTAGGCTGGGAAATTTGATCTGGATATCAGCTCTGTGAGAATGAAGTTAACAGGACAGCTAACAGGGTAATCAAGTTTATGTAGAAAGCCTCGAGCTCAAACAGTGTACAAACATCAAAGTCTAAAGTATCTTGGGACATTTAAATGCAACTGTTCTTGAGCACCTCTTCCTCCAAGATCTGTAGCCTCAGAGGTCACGTACAATCTCAATGGCACAGACATACTTTGACAGCACCCAGCCAGGAACATTGCACAGATGTTGACAGTTGGTAGTAAACAGGAAAAAATGGTCACACGTCCATTCCTTTCTGGACTTGTAACATTAATAAGTGGCATTATGGATTTCAGGATCAATGTGCCATATTTCTATTCCAGGTGAAATAATATCTGAATGCTACAACTTTGGTAGTGCAACAAGTTAAAATTGTTGTTCGGAAAACAAAGGTAGTTTTAAGGGATTTTTTTTGTATTGGTAAACATTAACAGTAAGGTGTAGTTTTATGTGGGTTTAGTTTAATGTTTCTCTGCATGGAAGGGTAAAACCTATAGTTAGATTCATGCTGGACAAAGGTGTTTGTATGTGTGGGGGTTGGTTTCAATTCCACCTGTGATTCTATTGTGCTTAGAGAGGGCTATAGCATGAAGAGTAAATAAACCAGCAGTGGCTGCTGAATAACTGAGGCGTTGTAAGGTAGAGAGGCTTTTAAGTTTTAATTTAGCTAATTTGATTGCAGTTGGGGATAGGTAGGAAGAGAGAAAGCAGCTCTCACAGCTTTGTTAGAAGCAGTTGGTTTTAAAGGCTAAAGAGGAAACATCTCGTTCAGTCTTGCTAGAAGAAAATTACTATGGAGTAATTGTTAAGAAAATAGATGCCGGAAATCTAAAGTCCAACTAGTTAAGGAAACTAGAGAAATGCAGTGAAGTTTCCAAGAAGTTTGCAGTTAACAGAACAGAGGAAACTGAGAGCCAGAAGAGATCACTGTTCAGTAAAGTCACAGCGAGTTGAAAAGGCATTGGGTCGTAAGAGGCCAGAAAGATATCTCCAGTAGTGCTAAGGTTTGTGAGAAATTACTAGAGTTTGGGAGACATTATTTGAAATAATTGTGGAAATTGGAAACTGGCCATAAGAGTTTGTATAAAAACCTTTAAGACAAAGAGAATCTCAGGAAAGGTGTAAAATGCGAAAGCGAAACCTTGATGGAAGCAGTGGAGGGAAAGCATAATTTAACAGAAGATTTGAAAGTGTGACTTTTGAAAGCAGAATTTATATCACTCATGTGGAAGCCGGAGTTCAGTGAGACAAGGTGGCTCAGGTTGAATTAACTTGGTTTGTTCTCACTGGAACGAAGGAGGTTGAGGGGCGACCTGTTAGAGGTCTACAAAATTATGAGCGGCATAGACAGAGTGGATAGTCAGAGACTTTCTCCCAGGGTAGAGGGACCAATTACTAGGGGGCATAGGTTTAAGGTGTGAGGGGCAAGGTTTAGAGGAGATGTACGAGGCAAGTTTTTTACACAGAAGGTAGTGGGTGCCTGGAACTCGCTGTCGGGAAAGGTGGTGGAAGCAGGGACGATAGTGACATTTAAGGGGCATCTTGACAAATACATGAATAGGACGGGAACAGAGGGATATGGACCACGGAAGTGTAGATTTAGTTCAGACGGGCAGCATGGTTGGCGCAGGCTTGGAGAGCCGAAGGGCCTGTTCCTGTCCTGTATTTCTTTGTTCTTTGTTGTTTTGTTATAACCGTAATGTCTTACGGGATAGGGATGATCCACTATGCTAAGGAGCTTGCAGAATATGAGCTCCCCCAGTAAGGGGGCAGACGACCCTTAATGAAGTTCATGTGTCGTTTATAAATACAGTCAGCCAGTCGGGCACTGACTAGAGAAGATCCAACAGGGAACTGCTAGAGCTGTATATAATAGTTAACGTGTTAAATAAAATAAGTTTTGTTTTTCTCCACACCTCGGTGTGGACTCATTTTGTTGCTCCTTACAAAACTAACGGCATAAGAATCATCGGGTGATTTTGAGGAGGCATCCACAAACATTCACTTGGGTTCAGAGAGGAGTGTGTATTACCATAGTCATCTTGTATGCTTAAAAGGGACTTGTGTATTATTGTGTATTTATGGGACCGTTATATTTTACAATGTACTTTGTAATCTGTATTAATCCTAAAACCTGTGTGTAATTGTTCAACTAAGGGGAAGGAAATCCAATTTTTCATGCTTAAAAATATACATTTTCTTGTTTTTAAAACTAATTAGCAGTCCTGTGAATCTTTTCCATGTTTTATAAAAAAAAGTAAAGGTTACATTTGAGCCAGGGTACCATTCAACGATCAACTGGGATGGTAACATCCTCAATATCCCTAACCCTAACCCTTCTTCGAAGAATGAAACAGGCATGTTGGTCTTTGTCACAGATTAGAGCTGAGACATACAATTTACCAGACTAAGGTGCCAACCTTGGTTATACTGTCTTAATCCAACGGTCATGGATTCAATACACAGGCCATGGTTTGAACACATGGACTAGGATGGCATTTCACTGGAAAACTGAGGGCATGCTGCACTAATGGAGGTACTGCCTTTCAGATGAGGCATTAGTCTGAAGTTCATTTTCCCCCTCAGGTGGACATAAAAGATTCCATAGCATTCGGAGAAGAAAATCCGGGAAGTTCTCCTGATGTCTTGACCACACTGGCCCTCAATCAATACATGATGAGAACACAATTTTTATATTTAGAGAAGGACCTTATCACCTTCTCGCAGATGTAGTTCTTGCCAGCTCAGAAGAGCAAATTAAAATCATAATCTATGGACTCAATCCAGGATATCAGTAGATAATTCCCAAGGTTGAGAAGTTTTAAATTAATCGCTTACATCATCAGACTAGCTTCGAGCACCATAGTGGCAAAAACATATTGGGAGGGATACTTCAGCTGCACCCGCCCAGCAACTGAAAAATCCAGCCCATTGCCATGCAAAGGTGTTGAATCAAGACAGTGATGTCTACTGAAAGGATAAACTGGTCACATTGTTGTTTTGCAAATGGCCTCAAAAATAATAAAAATGAATACTCGCTGGGGAGACCATTCAGCTGATCCTTCCATAGTATTGAATGGACAGTTACCTCTACAGTACTATGTGAAAGATTATTCAGGTATTAATCACTGTGTGTGAAGAAGTGCTTCCTAACATTACTATTTACACCAATTTGTATCAATGTTATCTGCAGTTATAACCACTCAGAATGATGTGCAGTGATGAACTTTAGGACTAAACTCATCTAAAATCAGGACTAAACTCAGATGTCTCCCCTCAGGATCAATGGACGCAATTCTCGCAAATTTCTTTGTGTGGTCTCCAATGGAAAACAAGGTGAAATTTCCACCGAGTATTTTGGCACGATGCAGACCACAATCCACACACACGTTTTTTTTAGAGCTGGGATGATTTGGCCCGGAAATGTGATGTGTGAGTCCCTAAGATGCCGGCAAAGCCGATCAATTTCAGAATAACCCTTTCAGAAGTGCCCACTTCTCGCAAACAAAGAGCCCCCCCCCCCACCCCGGACTCTGTCATAAGGCCCCCCAACCCCAAGACGGAGATGAGGAGAAATATTTTCTCTGAGTGTAGTTAATTTGTGGAAACATGTATCCCAGAAAGTCATTAAATTTATTCAAGGCTGAATTAGACAGAGTTTTGATAGACAAGGCAGTTAAGGGTTATCTGGTGCAAACAGGGAATTGCAGTTGAAGCCACAAGCAAATCAGCCATGATCTTATCGAACGGCAGGTCACTCGAAAACACAAATTGCCTATTCCGGCTCCTAAGTTATATATTTCCACAGGATGAAATACTAATGGAGCTATAGTAAACTGGATGTGGTTTACTGATTTTCTTGAAAACAGATATTGGGCACAATTCAGTGTTTCCCTTACACCCCGTCAGATGTTCCCTTACTTCCCAGTCAGAGATTCCCTTACTCCAGGCACGCCCATCTGAAGATCCAGGTTCAAACACAGCTTTTATTTTTGACCGATTATTCTTCTGTGAAGTGCCATGGGATATTTTCCTATTTTGAAGGTGCATACACCAAGTTGTAGTTAGAGTATTGTTGTAGTTAACAATAAAGATCAGATTACAGTTAATTGTATTATTCAGGGAGTTTGTTGGCATTACCAGACATGAATTTATCCAACATTAATGTATTTGTCAAAGTACCTGTGAGGTAAGTGGCAATATTCACAATTTAATATTGAAATCCTGAGATGAGGAGACGAATTTTAACAAATTTGTTGAATAAATAGAAATGCAGTGGAACGCCATCAGGATTTACATGAACATTTTACATAACAATGAGGTTATCAGTGGGTGGCACAGTAGCGCAGTAGTTAGCACTGCTCCCTCATGGCGCCTAGGACACGGGTTCAATCCTGGCCTTTGGTCACTGCCTGTGTGGAGTTTGCACATTCGCCCCATGTCTGCGTGGGTCTCACCCCCACAACCCAAAAGGTGTGCAGGGTAGGTGGATTGGCCACGCTAAATTGTCCTTAATTGGAACAAAATAGTTGGGCACTCTAAATTTATTTTAGAAAACAATAAGGCTATCAATGCTCGGCCTTACATCAGGTACATCGGGCAGAAAATCCATCAACCAGACATGCGTAGTTAAATGTGAAAATCAGGAAATTGCTATCCAAGTTGCTGAACTCCTCCTCAAACTTTTCTATATTAGGCTCTCACACACATGCTCACTATTAGAACGCATGAAATTGCTGCACTTATCTACTAGATACTTCAGCAAAAAGGTTACTGCTCGTCTATTCTCATTTAAGTTTATTTCGAACAGTGTGAGAAGTCTTAATTACTGCCAGACAACAATTTTTCACACTGATAATTAATTTTAAGATGCACAGAGTCTCATTTCTTTAGAGTTAACTTGCATGAGAATGGACAAGCTGTAGCTTTTTTTTTTAAACAAACATTTTATTAAGGCATTTATTATTTTATAACAACAAGATACAAATACAAATGTAAACATAATTTAGTGCCGAGCACTCCCCCAGCCAACAACCATACTCTGCCACCTTGGCTTACACACACTCCCCAAGTCTCTCCATCTCTTCTCACTGTGCCCGCCTGAACTAAACTTAACTAAATCAGTTTAGCTTTGCCCAAAGATGTTGATTTGTTGAAGTATCTAGTTGACAATTATAGCAACTTCATCCATTCCATGCATTTCAATAGTGAGCTTGCGTGTGAGACACTAGTATAGAGACATTTCAGGAGGAGTAGGAGGAAATTGGAGAGGGTGTGGAGAGGAAGCATTGATGGGATTGACTTGGGTGGCTTGTAGCATTTGGGGAGGAATGTGCGTCTCAATTTTGAGGGGTGGGAGAGGGTAATACCCTGATTAGCATTTTCCATGGCGAGTGTTTGTATGTAGGAAGCGTCGATCTCTGGAGCCAGTTCAAATTATGATGGTGCCATTCATAATCCTTGTTTATTGCCTCTATAGATAATACCTCAGCAACTGCAGGCACCAGCCCTGAATGCTGCACATTAACTTCTGAGGAGGAGGGAGCCTCGGGGTGAGCCGTCATATTCTCATGCAGCACCTAGCACCAGCACAAATAAACTCACCTCAGTGGGTATGTGCAAGATGGGTGAAAGGGTTACACAGACTGGTGGGTAAGCTGATGACGGGGAGTCGGTACTGGACATACAGTGCAAGGTACATGGAGATGCAGCAGACTTTCCGGAGGGTTTGCATGTCTTGGCATGAACAGTGGAGGAGTCCATCCATGCCATGAGCGCCATGACCATTCTTTCTTCAGAATGCCCACTGTCATACAGGGCCAGACTCAGCAGCTCACTGTTGGGATGCTGGGTATTGTTCTGACCAGCACTCTATCACCTTGTCTCTGTGCTCAGATGTCCAGAGCCAGGGTGAGAGGGAGACAAGGTGCTTAGAATCACAGCCAGGCCCTGGTTCCTCACAGAAAAGTAGGGATCCAAAACAGATCTCGGAGGAGCAACTATTGTGACTATCAGGGGGCACCTCGCTTGGCACTCTTGATCGGTCAGCCTCTCCTCTGCCCCTCAGCGACTGACACCAATGCCTCAAGAGTGCTGGGACAACAGATGAGACTCCTGTCATTGTGCAGGAAATCCCCACCACACCGGGGCCCTCACAGCCTCAGGCAATCAGAGGACACCTGCTAAAGTCATTCCAAGCAAAGAGGCATTAGGGTCAGCAGCCTGTCATCAGCACAGCACCATAACCGCATTGAGAGAATTAAAAACACATTAGTCACACATGGGTTCACAAGAGTGATTGTATAGGATATTTTGTTTGGAGATATCCTGCTTAAATTCTGCGTTAAATGATGGTGTGTTTATTTGCTGTTCTGGTTTTGTTTGTGTTTCATGTTCGTACTGTCAGAATTTGAATGTGGATTGACTGACTGTTAACTCAGGAGGTTTTGCTCATGTGGGTAACTCTGAATGACCTCATACCTCATACCGTTTCTCACCATTGTCACATACACAGCCAGACCTGGTGTTGATGCCCAAGAGATCCAAAAAGAGGTGAGTGAGGCAAAGATGTTATCGTTTGATAAATTCCACATTCCTCGGTAAAACGTCACATAAGAGACTCCCATTGTCCCATTCATCCAAAGCCTGTTATACACTAGATTCCACTGCTGGCTGGCTTGAATCCTCCTCCCCCTTACCTTCAGGGATGCTCAATGATGACACTGGTAGTTTTGTGGCTCTCATTGTACCATTATCCGTAGGTTCCTCACTAAGGCCATGAGCCATCTCTTAAGTGTGGTTGCGCAATGAAGCTTTGATGACCACTGTGTTGTGTTATGTAATTTGGAATAACACAAGTTGCCACTTGATGCAGTTTTGAGTAAAAGATGCTCCAGACTTTGAAGTGAGTTCAATGTGTTTTATTGAACTATTAGCACAGTTCTCAATGAGTTCAACTCTCTGCTAATCTAAATGTAGTAACTCAGTCTAACTGAACCAGCCTTGCTCGAAGCCACATGCTGGGGTGTGATGCTGAGGATGCATCCGTCTCACTCTGTAGATGTTGGTCTGTGGAAAGAGGCGGGGTGTGAGTGCCTCATCCCTTTTAGAGGGAGATGCCACACCTAAGTGTCCTGACTGCTCATTGGTCGTGTCCTATTCTATCTGTTCATTCGCTGCATGTTTGCATATCATGACATCTGCCTTTTTTATGTTTTGTTGGCGTATGTGAATGTATTTACATGTGAATGAGTCTGTCTAACGTGACTGATGGAGGACAACAGAACAGAGCAAACAAAATAAGTCCAGTCTCTGAGGGTTGCGTTTGACCCTGTTCGACCTCCGGAGAGGTGGCGGAGGGGACGACGGCGCATTCACAGGCGGAATGGAAGCCTGACTGGTGGCTCATGGTGTGAGGTATCAGGAGGTGGCAATTCAACATATGGAAATGGAGGAGAAAATGGTTGCGGGCAAGCAACTTTGCGCAGTGCCCGTCGATTCCTTCGCACGGTGGAGCCATCAGCCATATGTACAACATAAGAGCGGGGCGCGGCCTGTCGAACAACGGGGCAGACCACCCACCATCTTAATCCTGACAGAGTCTGCCAGGGACAGCACGGCCGGATCGGTGGCATGGGCATCATAGCCCTGCTTTTCACGGTCTCTGAGCTGCTGCATCTTCTGCAGCACAGGGAGGTGATCCAGGTTGGGCAGGTGTATGGCTGGAAGCATTGTCCGCAGGTCCCTGTTCATCAGGAGTTGAGCCGGCAACATGCCAGTGGACAGTGGGGTCGCCCTGTATGCGAGCAGTGCAAGGTGTATGTCAGAAGCAGAGTCTATGGCCTTGCAGGTGAGCTGTTTCACAATGTGCACTCCTTTCTCTACTTTTCCATTGGACTGCAGATAGTGCGGACTGGAGGTGACATGCTGGAAATTGTATGACCTGGCAAATGTGGACCATTCTCGACTGTTAAAGCACGGGCCATTGCCGCTCATGACAGTGATTGGGATGCCATGCCTTGAGAACGTCTCCTTACAGGCTTTGATGATGGTCCAAGAGGTGAGGTACGGGAGCTTCAGCACCTCAGGGTAATTTGAGAAATAGTTGATGAGCAATAAAATGAAATAGGTCAATGCCAACCTTGGACCACGGAGAGGTCACTATGTCATGCTGTTGGAGCGTCTCCTTGCTCTGCACTGGCTGGAACCACTGACAGGTAGCACAGTTCAGGACCATGTTCGTGATATCCTGGCTGATGCCGGGCCAGGAGACTGCTTGCCGGGCTCTGCGTCTGCACTTCTCGACGCCCAGGTCTCCCTCATGAATCTGGCGCAGCACCAAGCTCTGGAGACTGAGCGGAATGACAATCCTGTCCAGCTTGAGGAGGATACCATCAATCACCGTCAAGACATCCTTCACATTGTAAAATTGTGGGCACTGCCCTTCCTGCCAGTCATTGGTGAGGTTGTGGATGACGCGCTGCAAGAGGGGGCTTTGGCGCTAATGCGCGCATACGCAGTGGCTTCCTTCAATGTGCCGGCCCTGGCGCAACATGGCGCAGGACTACAGGGGACAGCGTGGAAGAAAGGAGGCCGCCAGCCAGAGAGGCAAACCCGCTGATCGCTGACCATATCGGAGGCCCCCACCGGGGCCGGACCCCCCTTCCCCCACAGGCCACCCCCCGACCCTTCCACGTCGCGTTCCCGCCTGCTGAGAGCAGGTGTGGACGGCGCTGGCGGGACTCAGCGTTTTTACGACGGCCCATCCCGTGCCGAGAATCGGTGGGCTGGCCACGTAGAGCGGCCCCCGACTGGCGCTGCGCCACCCACGCTGGCGCCAATGATTCTCCGCTCTGCGAAGAATCGTATGACGGCGTTGGCGTGGCGCAATTTTCGCTGGTTGGGGGGATTCTCCGGTCTGGCCCCGGGCTGAGAGAATCCCGCCCCATATATAGTTCATAAGGTCATTTCTCATTCTTCCAAACTGTTCAACCTTTCCTCTTGATATAATCCTTTCATCCCAACAATCAGCCAAGTGAACCTTCTCTGCACTACTTCTCATGTAATTATGCCCTTTCGTACGTAAGGAGACCAAAATTGTACACAGTACTTCAGGTGCTGTCTAACAGAGGCCTTATATAGCTGTATACTTTTATACGTGATTCCTCTGGTAATAAATGCCAGCATTTATTTTAATCACTTGGTGTACCTGCATACCAACATTTTGTGATTCAAGTACAAAGTCACGCAGATCCCGCAGTACCGCAGAGTTTTTCATTCATTTTAATTCAAAACATATGCTGCTTTTCTGGTCTCCCTGCCATAAGGGGACAAGTTCACATTTTCCCACATTATTCTCCAACTGCCAACATTTTGCCATATCTCTTAACCTATTTACAACCATTTGTAGACTTTTTACATCCTCTTGTAACTTTACTTTCCTATTTTGTCATCAGCAAATTTAGCTGCCATACATTCAGTCCCTTACTTTAAGCTATTGATATAGACTTTAAATAGTTCTGTGAAGACACTGGCAGTGTGAGAGTTGAAGGTAATTTATTCTTCACCTGTAGGCTCTCTGTACAAGATGGTTTATTTTTCCTACCATGGACTGGCTGCTGTTGTTGTGTGTCTTGTGCAGGCTATTGCATGGCAACACATCACTTTCCTGCCTGGACCACAGGGTGCACCTGTCTTAATACTCTCCTCTATCTCCTTCTCCTCATTTCCTCATAACTGGAAGAACCTCCTCCAGAGTGTATAATGCCCATGGTGGACAGAGATCTCCAGTTCCTCTGCTGGAGTTTTCATCTTATATCCCTGTCTCAAGGCCCCCTTCCCTCTCGCCTTCTCCTTATTTGTAATGGCACCCTGAAAAAATTGAATAAATGAAGTCCAATAACATTCAAATGCCACCACCTTTACCAGTAGACTCTGCTGCTACTTGCAGCCACCGTGTCACTTGCAGGCTTTTCATCCACCCTCTTGCCATCTCCTCATAGGCACACATTTTCCCCATGTGCCTAACAAAAATGTTAATTGGGTCTTTATCAATTTCAGTAGCTTGTTATTTTTAAATGACGGACAAGCTACCTATTTCGGCCCTTGCTCTCCTTTCGTAATATCAGAGACTGGCGTGATCATGTTAGATTGGTGACCTGAGGCCATCACACTGTATTTTGGGGATGGAGGGTGGCGAGGGGGCACGGGGGGGGGGGAGGGGGGGGGGGGGGGGGGGGGTGGGCTGCTGCCTGCCTGATTTGTAGCCGTAAAATCCAGCCCATGAACTTAGTACACAAAACATTGCCGTTGTGAGATGGGTAAAGATAACTACGATCAATTTCATCTATGTCAGAGAATTAACCTACAACAACAAATATTCAAACATTTGGCAGTTTGGTAAGGCAGCCTTACATAAATATGCTCACCCAAAATACTTTTTAAAAATACCAACCAACCGTTAAATATGCATGAAGAAGAGAAAAAAATAAAATAAGACTCGAGTACAGACGTTTCTAATATGTTAGATCAGATATTGACAGTTAGCAATGACATACAAGGAGCCTAAGTATGTCCAATTGAAACCTTCCCCTGTTCATCAATTTCTGCTCTGTGGCGATTAAAATGCTACTTAATGTTGGCTTACTGTTGAATAAGCAGGAAAATGTACATTCAAAAAAACGAATACCATGACTAGCACTGTAAGGGTTAATGAGTGGCTGATAAAGTGTAAAGATATAAAATCCTGCTGGTACAACATCTGTACAACAACAGGCATGAAATAAATTACTGCAAAAAAAGACATCATCAAATCCCAGTGAAAGTATTAAAGCATTACTCTTGACAGTATGCGAGATAAATAAAACTTCCATAACTTTTAGATAGACAAACGCATTAGTCTCACAGTCAATGGAACGCCCACAGCAGCTTATGAACTAATGTCATGTCATTTAGCTGTCTGATGATGTTCTATTCAAAGGAAACAAATAACCTACTGATAATATGGCTTTGCAAAAAACAGAAATTATGTGCAAAACTTTCAATTTCACATTACCTGTTCTTTGAAAATCTCAAACTGAACATATTTTTTTAAAGTTCACAGATTTGAAACTCAATTTTTCCCTCACGTATATCCCACTGGGACACTTTAAGACCATTTTGGTTAAAAATGCATCCAGTACAAATTAAGCATGCAGAGAGTATGATGCTGGGACTTCCATATGGTGGAACTCTGATAAAATGGCTTAAAAAGTTAAAGGAAATGCAAGTTTTTTTAAAACAGAATTAAATATGGCTAATTTTCAAAAATCTGCCCCATTAACTTATAGCTAGATATTCCTTTCCAGCAGCATTTATTTGTTTTCTTGATGATAAAGAAGGGGACCTCGTGTCGTTATTTATGAAGCAACGCTGTTGTGCTTTTAAACATAACAACGTAACAACATAATATCAGCTGATTTGAAGGGAAGGAATACTGGTCTGAAATCTTAACTGATGTTTTCTTTACTAGAATGTTTAATTGCATTATACAGAGCAATGTTAATGCTTTGTATTTTATATAATTTATAGCGGTGAAGTGATCAAATTGAAAAAAGATACAATATGCATCCTGCTGATCAGAAAAAAAATTATTTCTACAAAAGTTAATGTAGTAATCTATAATATGACTGGATGATTGTATATACATAGATATATGAATACTTGATTTGGGACTTGCATAATTAGCAAAATAAAATTCAACATTGCATGCTAAAAATGAAGTAAAAGTGAAGATTGTTTAATTGTGACATGTTTCCAAAGGCTTGCTTAATATTAGCTTCAAAATATTATTAATTACTCACAATAGCTGCAATACGATTGCACATTAATGATAATTAAACTGACAGGGCACTTGCCTGTAAAACATCTGAATAATTCCTCTTTCATCATAAAAAAAATGATTTTTCATGTCAAATGCTACCAGAATTAGTCTCACACTGCCATGGTACATTCAAGATTAATTGGAACTGATTGATTTAGCACACAATATGTACTCAGTAAAGGGGAACACTGTATCTGCTAACATTTATTTCCAGCCACAATTAAAAAATCATAAATAAATATATACATAATGTAAATGACATCCATGAAACAAATTCATTTCAACCCATTTAAGCACATTAGTAGCACACTATGTGGCTTTAAGATTTGGGTTGTGAGAGGACCCCTTGGTGATTTATTTAATATTAATCTCTAATGGCCTCCCCTCGGCAATGCAGCACATCACCAAAGGTCCAGAGTATATAAAAATGAGTGGCGAGGTTCTCTGTTG
This sequence comes from Scyliorhinus canicula, assembly GCF_902713615.1. Classification (NCBI taxonomy): domain Eukaryota; kingdom Metazoa; phylum Chordata; class Chondrichthyes; order Carcharhiniformes; family Scyliorhinidae; genus Scyliorhinus; species Scyliorhinus canicula. The sequence goes on along the minus strand of NC_052153.1, from coordinate 92,328,826 downwards.
CACAGACATATTTTTGGCAGGTTCTCAGCAAGTTTTGTCAGGGATGAGAGACACCTTTTGTGTATGCATTTTTCCAGTGCCCCCGAGAACAAGTGACTATAATGTCCTTGATCATTTATCTGTGTATCACTGTCATAAAACAATACCTTACATACAAGAACATCTAATGGAGTGAAAGATAAGTCTTACCAAATCAGTTTAAGCTTCAGGTAATTTTTATTTTATGAACCTTTATTGACAAACTTAATCGTTTATAAAATAACCTCTTCAACTGAGTAAAATACAATGTAAGGACATTCAATTATCACAAATTAAATTTTTTTTAATCGCAAGAAGGGCCCTATTATAGCTTTGTCAGTTAACAAAAAGAAAATGACCCAACTTGACCTAATTCATTACAACAAATTAATTCTACTGAATTATTAGTTGGCAAAATGGCATTATTGTTAAGTAGTACCAGCCAGTTTCTTATTTACCAAACTAATTCATTCTTTAAGACAAGGAATTATATAAAACTAATTTGATTATGTAGGAATAAAATGCAAAGTTGTTGAATGCTCGACATAAGAACATTTTTGAAATCAGCAACTGAAAGAGAAGGATGAAAGCTCTGAGAATAATACTGAAAAGTCAGGACCAAAGTATTAACCTTACCCATGCCTTTAGGTGCAAACTTTGCTTATGTAGTTTCATTTTGCAATCTTTTTGAATATTATTCTGCTATTTAAAATACTTCAATTCCAAAAAGATTTTTAAAAGAACATAAATCATAAACTAGGGTTATATTTTTCTTGGTAAATCAGTATTTAATGGTAAATAAGTCTTTCAAAATGAGCAACTGTATCTGGGTCTTAAATGTTTAGCCTTTGATGCAAGACATCCATAATGTTCTCTGGTTAATGCTGCCCATTCTGCTCATCCTAAGTCACATCATTGTTCAACTCATCATTACATTATATGAATTCCAAACTAAACATTTGAAAATAAGTGAAGCCAGGTGAAAAGAACAAAGCTTTCGAATCTGAATAGCAAACTACAAGTGTGTTGGGGAATATTCAAAAAAATTAATTAAAATTTAAGAATCTTTAACAATTAAGCAAATTTTATGGCAAATTAATAACCATGGGAAGCAATTGGCAGCTTCTTTAATAAACTGGTTAATATCCCTAATATCAATGTGTTCACACTACAATAGGAACAACTGAAGATAAAGGGAGGAATTATCTGGCTTCACAGCAATGCTCGTCTCTCAGCAGACTGGAGGCACGCCATTTGCCAGCGATGTGATCCTCTGGTGCCGCCACTGTCAATGGGATTCTGACCCACCCAATGCTTCTGTGAAACGTCTGGGCATGGGTGTACCATCGGCGGGACCAGGAGACCCCGCCAGCGTGATTAGCCAGAGAATCTGAAAAGACTGCAGAGAATTTATTTTTTAAACCGAGATATTATGAATACCCTGGATTATACTGCTGCACAATTTTAAACTGTTTAACTGGTGTCCTGGGGTAAAACAAGTAAATTGCCATAGGCCGTTAGTACTCTAAATGTGATATGATAGAGGCATTAGACTGATATTTTCAGTTCTACATTTCTTCATACTTTCCAGAAGACTCTACTTATTGCAGATACAAATGTCTACCATCAACACAACATTTAACTTGAATAATCTGCAAAAAATAATAGATGCCTTTATTCCTAATTGGACATTTTCTTGCATTAGGTAGAGAAGGGGACCAATCAATTTCAATATTGTTCCTGGCAGCAGGTGAGGGATTAGGCATTTAATAAGAACTCAAGCCACCCTAAGTCAAGGTCTATGACCTTGGCTCAGCAGTTGTGAGTTTACGTGCGACTGCAGAACTTTAACAAGCAATTTCAGTTTTAACCCTTTTATATTTGTCCTGAACATGCATTTTATGTTTAATGCATGTAATTCTTTTCATAACATTTTGGGATTTGTGGCAAAGTTTGATTTCAGTCCAAATCAAAAAAAAATTGTAATTTTACAAGTCTTATTACTTCAACTTCAGGTTACATATACATGACAGGTTTAGTATAAATCTGGAGTCAAGGCCTAACCTGACACTGGAATCAAACCGAGGCTCCTTTCTTCAGAGAACTTCCAAATTTTAGCTGCACGTTCGTTGATTGTAGTACCAGTATGAAATGAAATCACTTTGTATTAACACTACAGTTACAGGGTATGTTTAGCTTTAGATTCATTTAATTTCTTCATATTGAAAACTGTCAAAATATAACTAGTAAAACAATAAAAGATATTAGCCACAGTTTTTCTTCCAGCCTCTCCTCTGGGGCAAGTGGCACAGAGGGCCACAGAGAGCATCAAATTCTTGCATTAAGTAAACTGCCCAGCAGTGGGCGCCTTTTAGCAGTATCAGACATGATTTTCTCTGCTCACTCCACTCTCTCAGGATCCGAAGAGAATGGCACATTCACTAATGTTAAGTAGTGTACCAAAAGCGGTGATAGATAACACACTTCAAAAACTGATCAGTATCTACAGGTTCATTCGTAAAATGGTAAGTAAGAATCATTCTTTAAATGCACAGATAATAGAGTGCAGTCACATTTAGTGAAATCAGGTATGTTATTGAGCAAAACATAATTTGATTGAGGATAAATATAAAGAAGTAGAAAAGCAGCTCCACTACACCATTCACAAAAGACCTTGTGCAATTTGTCCTTCATGATTACTCATGCATTCGTCAGAACTACATTATTATCGACAGCATAAACGAATAATGTGTATGCTTGAAATAATAGGACTTTAAAAGAACCACCATTCCTCAAAGCAAATATATATTTTACTTCAAAATCAACAAGTATGAGCACACACAAAAAATAGAAACGTGATATGTTAAAAACTGACAACAAATTTCCACAAACATTGGACTTTTCAAAAGCCAGAAGGTGGGGAAAGGGGACAGAAACAATTTTGTTTCTTAATGCCTTGTTTAACTCATTCCATAGTTTCAAATTTTAATGAGAATGTGAATATTTTGCTCTCGGTCACTTTGAACCTAATAAAATTAAGGAAGGAGACAATTTCATCATATTATCAACAGAATATGAATTAAATAGTGCCGCAGAGTTTTCTGCCCAAACGCATAGGTGTGACAGCCACTGGTGGGTATATCAAAGTGGAGCAAGAGGACAGGAGAGCCCAGCAAGTTGGAGGTGTACACTCCCAGCACAAACCATTCTGGACAGCAAGCCTAACACAAAAAGAGTCAACTGCCGGGATATGGCAGAGAACAGAGAACATAGAACAGTACAGTACAGGCCCTTCGGCCCACGATGTTGTGCCAACCACTTCTCCGAATCTAAGATCAACCTAACCTACACGCCTTCAATTTACTGCTGTCCATGTGCCTGTCCAAGAGTCGCTTAAATGTCCCAAATGACTCTGACTCCACCACCTCCGCTGGCAGTTCATTCCACGCACCCACCACTCTCTGTGTAAAGAACCGACTTCTGACATCTCTCCTATACCTCCCTTCAATCATCTTAAAATTATGTCCCCTCGTGAAAGCCATTTCCGCTCTGGGGAAAAGTCTCTGGCTATCCACTCTATCCATGCCTCTCATCACCTTGTACACCTCTATCAAATCACCTCTCTTCCTTCTTCACTCCAGTGAGAAAAGCCTGAGCTTCCTCAACCTTTCTTCATAGGACACGCCCTCCAGTCCAAGCAGCATCCTGGTAAATCTCCTCTGCACCCTCTCCAAAGCATCCATATTCTTCCTGTAATGAGGCAACCAGAACTGGACACAATATTCCAAGTGTGGTCTAAACAGGGTTTTATAAAGCTGCAGCAAAACCTCGCGGATCTTAAACTCAATCCCCCTGTAATGAAAGCATACACACCATACGCCTTCTTAACAACCCTATCAACATGGGCAGGAACTTTGAGGGATCTATGTGCGTGGACCCCAAAATCCCTCTGTTCCTCCACACTACCAAGAATCCTGCCTTTTACCCTGTATACAGCATTCAAATTTGACCTTCCAAAATGAATCACTTCACATTTATCTAGGTTGAACTCCATCTGCCACTTCTCAGCCCAGCTCTGCATCCTGTCAATGTCCTGTTGTAACCTACAACAGCCCTCAACACTATCTACAACTCAACCAACCATCGTGTCATTGGTAAACTTACTAACCCACCCTTCCACCTCCTCATCCGAGTCATTTATAAAAACCACAAAGAGCTGAGGTCCCAGACCAGCTCCCTGCGGGACACCACTGGTCACTGATATCTAGGTGGAATACTTTCCATCCACCACCACTCGTTGTCTTCTTTCGGCCAGCCAATTCTGTATCCGGACAGCCAAATATCCCTGTATCCCATGCCCTTGACTTTCTGAATGAGCCTTATCAAATGCCTTACTGAAATCCATATAAACCACATCCATAAGACCATAAGACCATAAGACATAGGAGTGGAAGTAAGGCCATTCGGCCCATCGAGTCCACTCCGCCATTCAATCATGGCTGATGGGCATTTCAACTCCACCTCCCAGCATTCTCCCCATAGCCCTTAATTCCTCGCGACATCAAGAATTTATCTATTTCTGCCTTGAAGCCATTTAGCGTCCCGGCCTCCACTGCACTCTGCGGCAATGAATTCCACAGGCCCACCACTGCCCGCCCTTCTTCAATGTGTCTCGTCACATCCTCAAAGAATTCATTGTGAGGCATGACTTGCCCCTCACAATGCCATGCTGACTATCTTTAATCAAACTGTGTTTTTCTAAATAATCATAAATCCTGGGCAGGACTCTCCAATTATGGGGCTATGACTCCACGCCTGCGTCAAAACGCTGGCGAATCACTCTTGACTGTCCTGAAGAAAGTCCAGAATGATCCTCCTACCTGTAGGGGGCTAGCAGGGCCCCGGAGTAGTCCTCACAGCTCTGGCTGCCAATACGGGGACCTGCACATCCGGTCGGGGGTCCGCACATGTGCACGATGGCGGCCTGCGTTAGCCGCCTAAGGCGACATGGCAGACCCACACCGCGGACCGTCACCAAAAAGAAAGTCCCCCCCGAGATAGCGCGCACCGCGGATCGGTGGCCCCCAATCGATAGCCTGGCCGTCTGTGGGGCCCCCCCCCCCCCCCCCGGTGAACGATCCCACCCCCCACCCTCCAACTAGGGTGACCGCGGACTGACTCCGCACCGATTTCGGCACGGAGGCTCGGAGAATCCCGCCCCCTATCTCTCAGAATCCTTTCCAGTATTTTGCTCACCACAGACGTAAGACTGATGGGTCTGTAATTCCCAGGGATTTCCTTTTCTTGAACAGGGGAACAACATTCGCACCCTCCAATCATCCGATACTACTCCAGTGGAGAGTGAGGACGCAAAGATCTTCGCCAATGGCGCAGCAATCTCCTCCCTCGCTTCCCGTAGTAACCTTGGGTATATCCTGTCTGTCCCAGGGGACCTCTATCCCGATGCTTTTCAAAATTTCCAGCACACCCTCCTTCTTAATATCAACCTGTTCGAGCCTATTAACCTGGTTCACACTGTTGTCATGAGCAACAAGATCCCTCTCTCTAGTGAATACTGAAGCAAAATAGACATTTAGTGCCTTCCCCACCTCCTCAGACTCTAGGCACAAGTTCCCTCCACTATCCCTGATCGGCCCTACTGTCACTCTGATCATCCTCTTATTTCTCACATAAGTGTAGAACGACTTGGGATTTTCCCTAATCCTTCCTTTTCATGTCCCCTTCTAGCACTCCCAAGTCCATTTTTGAGTTCCTTCCTGGCTACTTTGTAACCCTGTAGAGCCATGCCAGATCCTTGCTTCCTCAACCTTATGCAAGCTTCCTTCTTCCTCTTGACTAGAAGCTCCACTTCTCTTGTCATCCAAGACTTTCACCTTACCATTCCTTCCTTCTCTCAGTGGGTCAAAACTATCCAGCACTCGCAGCAAGTGCTCCTTAAACAACCCCCACATTACTGTTGTGCATTTACCTGAGAACATCTGTTCCCAATTTATGCTCCCCAACTCCTGTCTAATAGCAGTATAATTTCTCCTCCCCCAATTAAATACAGTCCCATACTGTCTGTTCCTTCCCCTCTCCATGACTATGGTAAAGGTCAAGGAGTTGTGGTCACTGTCACCGAAATGCTCTCCCACTGAGACATCTGACACCTGGCTTGGTTTGTTGCCAAGCATCAAATCCAATATGGCCTGCCCCCTAGTCGGCCTGTCTACATATTGAGTCAGGAATATTTCCTGGACACACCTGACAAAATCTGCTCCATCTAAACTATTTGCACTAAGGAGGTTCCAGTCAACATTAGGGAAGTTGAAGTCACCCATGACAACAACTCCGTTACTTCTGCACCTTCCCAAGATCTGCATGAAAACAGTAAACCTACCAGAGAGACCAAGATTAAGGTGCATCACATCGATCACAAAGATTTGAAGGAACAATCAATCATCGACACTTCACCACTGGTAACAATGAGAGAGGTTTCTTACACAGGGATATCTGCACACAATCAACTGCACTATTGTAGTTCTGTCACTTTATTTTCTGTGCAATGAATGAAGGTTGGTCTGTAAGTTGCATTAAAAGTAAAAATAGTTTTTCTCAGTTTTGCTGGTGCTTGTGTTGAACATGTTTAGTGGCATGAAATTTAAATATTGCTTCCCATTCCATAACACTGTTAAGTGGTCCCCATGTTAAAGGCGGAACACAGAAGCATGGCTACACAGTTAACTGGCAATCGAAGGCCAACAACATTCCTGGGTATGTACATTTGCAATTAATAGTAATTCATGGTAATGTCAGGAGCTCTTCTGTATAAATCACTGTAACTAATTAGCTTTCTGGGTTGGTAGACCAACTTACTGTTCCTGTATTCATTGGTGTGTGTCACACTTTCTCTCCATGCCTAACTAAGCAGAGAGCAATGAGCATCTATGAGATGTCAAGAATCGCTTTCTTTCAGTTGCCTGTACATGTTCACTATAAAAGTTGTACTTGTGATAAATAAATTTTGACATCTGGATCCAATATTCATGATGCATTCCACTACTGTTCAGTGAGCTGTGTAACTGTGGCCATCACATGTTCAACTACAGACTGCAATACAGACAAAGATTTATCCAACTGAACTAAACAACTTTTAATGTTTTGTAAATGGAAGCAAATGACCTAACATAAATCCGTGGGCCAGAATTGTACGTTGCTCAGGTTGCGGGGTGCACATCAAATTGCTCGAGAAAACATTGGACGCACGTCCTTATGTTATTGTGCCCATGCGTAATATTTCGGTTGGCAGGGGCGTACACATGCACAAGTTGGAAACATGCCCGCCAACACTCAAAAAGCCAATTTAAATTAGTTAAACACCAATTGAACAGGATTTTATGTTGCCCTGCCCACCTGCCTTTACAGTTGTCGGGTGAGCTGACTGGCAAGGCGGCCTTTACATTAAAGCTGCAACCTTGATCCAGGAAGGAAAGGTCAGGGCTCAAATAAAATTAACAAGCGTGTCTGGAGACTGAGGTCTGGGTATGATTGTGCTGCCTAGATGCTCATGGCATAGTTTTTCTGGTAATATTTAGTTTTTACCGGTCTGCACCTCCCTCAGACAGCTCCGCAGCAGCTGTCCCCCTAAAGGAGCACGTTGGAAGTGTCAGCCTCACACATTCCCTATTCTCAGCGTCCGCCCTCTTCCCACCCTCCCCGGCAGCACTCAGCCTTTCACAGCTTGCCTTTAACACTGTTAATTGACCTTTGGGCAGTAAAGGATTTACAGTTTTACAAGAGCATTCGCTTATTTTTTACAAAATTATACTGGTCACATTTCTATTGCATGTTTATGCACGTTAAACTGATTTCAAATTTCTCTTGTTCTGTCTTGCCTGGTTTTGCCTACCACCTGCCAGGTGGCCTTCTGTATTGTCAAAAATGGTGCGTGTGAGAAAGTTAGGACAGTTTTATGCTGAGAACTGAATGGCCACAATGAGTTTAGAATTTCTGTGCTAGGTAACTGCGCCGCGTCAAATTTACTGTCTGAATCAGGCTGTCCCAGGCAATCCGGGCAAATACATATGTGACTAATGGTGCTCTTACCATATAAAACTCATGCTTCTCTTCCACCAAAGAGACAGAACACTCATCACCTTCTTCCTCCCGGAGTTTCTTTCTTGCTGCTATGCAATGTTGTGTAAGGTGCAGCAGACCACTAGCAATATGGAAACCCTGGCTGGTGCATAATGAAGGAAATCTATAGATCAGTTAAGGCACTGCTAGGGTATCTTTAGTATCTTGATTGTTTCTTACCTCATGGTCAGGTCGTTTCTCACATACACTTTCCTCGGTGTCAGTGTTGTGGCTCCTTACAGGCAGCACCAGCCACATCTTCAAAGGGTAACCCTGTCACCAAGCAGTCATTTGCTTACTCTGTGCCAAGGTGTGAATATATCAGGGAAGGTTGACTGGCATAATGTGAATGTATCACAGCAGATTCTAGAAATCTTGCAAACATATACATGATGTTTTGTTGATTGCATACCAACTTAGTGGAATTCCTTTTGGTTGATGATGGCATCAAGGTGATCAGGGGCAACCTTGATTGCTATATGTGTGCAATCTATGAGTCCATAGACCTATGAGGATCCAGCAAGAACAACAAATCCACGTTCCCACCCATTTTGACTGGCCTCGTCAATTGAGCGCATGTAAGTGCTAATCCTGGAAAGTAAGGAATCTCTCGTCCATGATAAGTAATTTGGAGCCACTGCAGAATTCTACAAATTAAGGAGCCACAGGCAAAGGAGTGACGGGTTGAGGGAACTTTGATTACCACTAACAATGTCTGCCCACCTGGTCCACTTGGCAGAGGGCCTTCTTCCAGGAGGCTGCAAATGCCAGAAGCTACCTGACAGGAAACTCTGAGCCTCCTGATGCACAAGTGTTCAGTCATGTCCAGGAGTTATACTCTGCCTATATATCCTCCTGTGAGCTCTCTGCTCATTCTGTCCTGTGGAATGGCAGGAATTTGAGAAGGCTGCTCCTGTTCTTACTGAGGTTGGTGTTGCTGCTGCTGCTCAACTTTTTCCACGTTGGAGATCCAAAGTACAACTGCATTAATGGCTCCCCATGGTCATCATAAGGTTGATAACTGGAAGTGTAAATCCAAGGCGGTAGAAATTACTATTTCCACCTGAGGGGCTCTGATGGTCTCGGAGATCACCTCTCCCTCTCCAGGTATGGTTATGCCTGGTTCATGTTTGTGGGGACCAGTGCTAAACGGCACCATGCGAGGGCTCCTAGGCACAGGCGTTCGTTCCCGGGCTTCGGGAGCATCGGGCGCCGACATATTTAAGTTAGCCTAACTGTTTACTTAAATATGTAAATCTGGACCTCACTGACGAGGCCATTCGATTGCGCTCCAAAATACCTGGTTAATATGGTGGCTGGTTGGGGTACGAGCTACGAAAGGACTGAAAATGTTTGAGATACATCAGCTGACAATTTGCAGACATAGTTAAATGCAGATAAGTCAAAAGTAATGACACAGGTATAAGAAATATACAGAGATATTATAGGATTAATAGAGAAATACTAACAAGAAGAATCAAAAAGAAATCAAGTAGACATAGATAAATCTCTCAATGATTGACTCTGTCAAAAGCAATCTAATGTTCTATTGTATAGAAAGAACATAGATCAAAGCAATCCACCATACTCTTTGCATAAAGCACTACTCAGATTCACCTGCAATCTGGAACCAATGTTAGACAAAAGAACTGGGAAAGGTGCATAGAAGAAATGGTCTGGAGTTTACAAAATAAAACAAAGGAGAATCGACTCAGATCTGCATGGGATACTAGTTGTTCGAAATATTGCGAAGGCACATGGTTGAAGTTTTCAAGTGAATTAATCTTGGAGATAAAGTCAGGTTTATTTGGTTTTGTACAAGTCAATAGATCAAGGGGACATGAGTACAAGATGAAAAAGGAGATTAAGGAAGGGTACAAGAAAACATTACTTCACAGTAACAACTCCTAGGAGAGCAGAAAAGTGCATTGGATAGATCTGCAATTATTTTGTCCTCAACATTTTCTATGCTTTCCTTCTCAATTGATTTGTGTACTGTCCTCCCACCAAAGCCATTAATGCAACATTCTTGCAACAGTTACGAATGAGCTCTAAACCTTGTTATTGAAGTGTACTTTTCTCAGTTGCTAATGAGCTATCCAAAACTGCATTAATGAACCTTAAGACACTTAAAACCTATTAAGTGCTCGAGCAGTGATCTTTGGCTGATATTTTTGTTGCCATTTATCAAATTATATTTTCAAAAGACACCCATTTTAATAACTTTAAATCATGATTCCATTTCAAATCACAATTTCAAAAGCAAATATTTTACCTACATTTTTTCAAAATAAATTGCAATATTAGGGCCAGCCACGCACATTTGTAAAAGGAGGTGCAACAAATAAAAGGCGATGAGCAGACCTCAGATAAATTATGTAACTTAACAAATAGAACACTTTTTTGCAATAAATGAACTAAATTATTAAAAAGACAAAATAGTAGTCACATTAATCAAAAATATTGTTTTCTCTCTGGAGCATGCATAATCAACCATTGATATTCGATGAACTGCATCAAAAACTTTTTAAAATCTCACCCTAGACTTAATAAAATTAGAAATAAAAACATAGTTCTCATTGCTGATATCCAATTTTGTGCATGCATCCGGTTTCTGATAGATAAGTAGTGCATACATCCAAAGAACTGAAAAACATCCTGTTCAATTCTATATTGAGGAATCCCAATTGAGCCATCACAGGATGACACATACCTCTCGGAAGAAGGAATGTAATATTTCATTTGTGATGTTTTAAAAACATAATGATAAATCACTCTTCATTAAAAAAGTTATTAATATGCATTATGCAAATCAGTCTACAATTAAGCATTTACATCCATAAAGTGGTGGTAACATCACTCAAACTGTGTTGTTAGTGTATGCAGTATCAAAAGTAAATATTAATGTGATGGAATGGACCACCCCATGCACTGCTATTGTCGAATTATAGCTAGTGTTGCCATCAATTCACTCACCTCCAGGGTCATACACATAGTACTAATTGCTAGTTTTGTATCTCCTTCTGACAGCTCCTTAAGATCCCTCAGCAAAATCTGTTCAGTATTAAAACCTACAACAGAAGCGGAAACAACAACATTTTAATACTTTCCCTGCATGGCACAGCAGTAATCATTTGTTATTGCTTTAGGTTATCTAGCTTCCCCACAGCAAACATTTAAAATTCTTTCAAAACTTTAACTCAAATTCTAGCTATCACTTGATAAACAAAGTGACTGAGATTTTCCATGTCGCTTGAATTCAATCGTAGTAGTAAATTACGCCAATCGCATAACAGAAACATTGTGTTTTGATATCAATCAGCTGTGATTCTTAATTCAGCCAGGTGTAAAGCCTTTGTGCCACGACAAACTACTTCTCCTCTTACATCTCTCAAAGCAATGTAGTAACATTGTAACTTTAACAGAGCAGTTATGTAATGAAGTGGAACCAGAGGGGCAATGAGGAGATGTTTTTTGACAGTCGTGCATGATAATCTGGAAAGCCTGGTCTCAAAGGAAATTGGATATATTCTTCAAAAAAGGATATTCTCAGGGCTATGAGAAAAGAGCATGGGAGTTTAACTGATTGGATAACTCTTTCAAAGAGCTAGTACGGCCACAATTGGTTGAATGGCCTCCTTCTGTGCTTTATGATTTTCTAATAAATATGAATCAAACTTAATACAATGTGATGAAACTTATTCAAATGATTGTAAATTAATTATTTCACATTGTTTGGTGTAATGTACACATATGAGATAAAGTGTGCAATGTTGTCATTAAACAAATCACCAAGCCATTTTGGTGTCGGTCTTTGCAATAGTGCCTGTCAATGTATAACAGATTTTTGGTGACGAGGTGGAATCAAAGTACAAAAGTATTGACAGCAAACAGCAGTAGGGACTGTGATGAACAAGATAAGCTGGTTCCATGTGACTGAGCTGATTGGATGGCAGGAATTTTGACCAGGTTGAACTGGGTCTCACAATTCCTGACATTGCATGACTACAGTTAAATGGGCAGCTGCAGAGCCCTAGTGTCCATCATATACAACGACCAAATGGGCTCCCTTTGGGAAAGTTTGTTCTCTCTCAGCTGACTTGAACTCTGTATCGCTGTTATGGAAAGTAACAGTTTACAGTGTCATGGTTACATTTGAAATCACATAATATAGCTGTGTCCACAGGGTACATCAAAAAGCTTGCAACATACAAGACCTTGAGAACAGTTCATGCTATAAACTGAAAGGAAGACAAGCTTTTCAGAGCTAATAGTACATTAAAACACAAAGATAAAATTAAAAAGATTCTGACTCAGAATAAGGCAAGTCTTGACCACAAGAAAGCAATTTTACTGGAGAATGACCCAGACATGTACAGTATGCTAACCATCCTTCTTGCTCTCAACAAGGCTTTCAAATTAAAATCATGGACAGAATTCTACCCCCAGGATGGTCTGAGACATGGGGAGGGGGTGGGAGGTGCATGAAATTCTCGCTGCCACCACAGAACAAAGACAAAGCACAGTGGATCATGCCAAGTGTAGGAAGCAGATTGCGGAGCTGCAATTGCTGCATTCAGTGCAGAATGGGTTCCAAAGTACTTTTGGAACACAGCTAGATGAGGAGAATGCCCCAGACTGGCAGGAACTGAGTGAGACAGCGCAGCGCTATGTTCAAGGAACATGTGCGCCAGCAGCGCAGCAGAAAAGGAAAGCCCAACCCCCCACAGATCAAATAGCTACCGCACCTATGAATCCAGTCACCACCCAAAGGAAAGCGACCACAGAAGGTGCACCCGATATCACCTACACCACCCCCTTAACTGTAACCCAACTCAGGGACGCGTGTGAGAAAATCACTCCGTTTCTCACCACCGCAGACCCCCACCAATTTTTCGCGAAAGTGAAACAACAGGCAACCATGTACGGCCTGGACGAGAGAGAGCAGGTTAAGCTCACGGTTCTGGGCTTAGACCCGTCTGTAGTAGCAGCCCTCCCCAACCCACAGAACGTTGGAGGAGGCACACTAGAGGAAATGCACACCTCCATTTTAGATGCCATAGGGTATAACCGAGGAGACCCAGTTGAAGGACTAAATAAATGCAGACAAAAGAGAACAGAGCATCCCACAGCATTTGCAGGAAGGCTGTGGATCCATTTCAACGCAGTTTTCGGCGATTTAAATAGAGCCCATTTGAACCGTGAAAACATGGTTAAATGGACGCGCTCCATAATTTCCCATGCCACAGATGCAGGACAGAGTGCTTGCAATAGTTACGACCCCTCAGAAGAGGCCCATAACGAGAAATGGGTTCTGAAAAGATTGTCCCGCGCATTGGGAACAATCGGTTCAGGGCAAAATTAAAATAAAGACCCCAGATGAAGCTCAGGCTGCAGCGGACATTCAGGCAGTGAGAGCGCACCAAAGCCCCGCATGGGTAAATGAAGGGAAGAACAGCCCTCCACAGAAGTCGCTCGAATGCTACAACTGTGGCCAATTAGGACATTTTGCAAAGGAATGCAATGCACCCCAAAGATCACAGAGAGGCCAGCAGACAGGCACTCTGAACAGAAATAGAGCAAAGCCGATCCATAGTATAGGGATACAGTCAGGACAGATCAATGTGGACGGAACGGACTGACGGTGTTCGGGCTCCCCCACTTGGGTCTGTGACACTCTTTGGGATCAATCCGGAAGACCGGTAGTCACAGCAAAGGTTAGAGGGAAGCCCATAGAGTTACTTTGGGACACAGGAGGGTCCCGCACCACAATTAATTCCACCACCACGGCACAGGCAGACACGTGGCCGACCACCTCCACCATCACACTTAGCGGTTTTACAGGTCACTCGCAGCAGGGACACATTACAGCCCCCGTAGCAATCCAGCTAGGAAACATCTCTACCAAACACCCCGTCGTTTTAGTAAATCTTCCCCGTTCAGCAGAACACATATTCGGTATATACTTTATGAATGCCCATAGCCTGTCGTTCGACCCAGTAAACCAGTGTGTCTGGCGAATGGCAAGGTCAGACAGAGCACCCGCTACTCTCACAGTAGGAGAGTATGCAAATCGGATTAGCGCAGTAGGCGAATATTCTTTCGACCTGACTACACTAAACATGGACAAACAAGTGAGAGCAGTTTTAAACAAACACAGGACAGCATTTGCCAGTCACCGGCACGACTGCGGCAGAATGACTGGACAAGTTCAAGTTACCAGACCTGACCCCCGACCACAGAAACAGTACAGATTTCCCCTAGAAGCAGAGGGAGAAACAGGGAAAGTAATAGATAGCTTATTGGAGCAAGGGGTACTTAGAACAGTAGCCTTGACCAATAATGCTCCTATTTGGCCTGTGAGAAAGCCCAACGGATCATGGTGTCTGACCATCGATTATCGGGAGCTCAATAAAGTAACCCCCGCAGTAGCCCCCACGGTAGCTACAAGTCCCGAGACCATGCTCAAACAGGGACTCCATTCCAAATATTTCACGGTATTGGACATTAGCAATGGCTTCTGGTCAATCCCATTGGTAAAGGCGTGCCAGTACAAATTTGCCTTCACATTCAAAGCACAGCAGTATACGTGGACATGCCTCCCACAAGGATTCCACAATTCCCCCTCCATTTTCCACCGACAGCTGGCGAATGGTTTAGAAAAATTTTCCCGACCCGAATGTCTGGTACAGTATGTGGACGACCTATTACTGCAGACAGACACAAAGGCAGAGCACATTACGCTTCTGGCCAAGCTCCTGGAACTTTTAACCTCGATTGGATGTAAAGTTAACCCCAGAAAGGCCCAGATATTGGAAAATAAAGTGATGTATTTGGGTACAGTCATCACGCACGGCAAACGCGAGATCGAATTCAAAAGGATTGATTCGATTGTCAAATTGCCCCTTCCCCAGAATGTTTCAGCCCTCCGGTCGTTTTTAGGACTGGTTGGTTATTGTCGGAACCATATCGATGGATTCGTGACAAAGGCAACCCCACTCTCAGACCTCCTTAAGAAAGGAGCCCCATGGGAATGGCTTCCGCAGCATACAGAGGCTGTGGAAGAGTTAAATAAAGCCCTTAGCGCAGCACCCGCGCTACAAGTCCCAGACCAACTCTCCCCCTATGCAATAGAGGTAGCGAGCACAGATCTGACCCTCTCGGCCGTGTTACTTCAGGAACGGCACGAGCAGCTACGACCCGTGGCTTATGCCTCAAGACTTTTAGACCCAGTAGAACAAGGATTCTCAGCCTGCGAGAGGCACCTCCTAGCAGTTTTCTGGGCAGTTCAATACTTTTCCTACATTACCGGACTCAACCCCATCACCATTTTGACCGAGCACACCCCCACACAGTTACTCCTAGACGGTCGACTGAAGGACGGTTCAGTTAGCCAGATTAGGGCAGCTAGGTGGACATTACTTTTACAAGGACGGTACATTACGGTTAAACGGACCCGGACACACACATTTTTAGCCGACAACCTCCAATATCCAGGACAGCCCCATGAATGCGAAATTGTAGCACCCCTACACAACACAGGACCCTTCATAGCGAAGACACCCCCCAGGAAGATAGGGAACCCAAGACAAAGCCCCCAACACACAGACACGTGTGGCCCACTGAAAATATACGTGGACGGTTCATCCACAGTTTTAGATGGTGAGCGTATCACTGGATGCGGCATCTATGTCGAGGACGCGCAGGGTTGCGCTTTAGAGGAGATTGCATTAAAATTACCAGGTCACTTAGGCGCGCAGGCAGCAGAGCTCGCGGCCATAGCTTACATAGTGGACCACCCCGATTCTTTCCCCAGCCCGGCAGACATATATTCGGACAGTCTATATGTTTGCAACAGTTTAACGGACTTTCTACTCATGTGGAGGACACGAGGTTTTGTCTCCGCAGACGGGAAACCCCTTCCATCAGCCCCTTTACTCCGCCACATCCTAGACAAAGCGCAGGATAGGACCTTTGGAATTATCAAAGTTAGAAGTCACCGTAGGTCATCCCCCCCTGGAAATGTAAAAGCCGACGCACTGGCAAAAGCAGGTTCCAGGCGAGGACACTTCTGGACACCCCCAGCTAGCGCACCAGCTAGCGCCCCTGTGAGTGCAGTTCAAGTCTCACAGACGGACATTAAAGATTTAGCCGAGGCACAGAAGCAGGATGAAGATCTCAGGGAGATTTTTAAAGGGACTTTTGTGCCACAGTACGATAAGTTCAGACACGCACTGACCACACATGAGGGTGTGATCATCAAGGACCAGCTTTATGTGGTCCCGCAACAGGATAGAAATCAAATGATTGCCTTGTTCCATGACGGTCATGGACACCAAGGGATCGACCCGACCACGAGGCACCTCAGACAACTCTGTTGGTGGCCTAATTTAAGGACCGATGTTACCCATTACATCGAGAATTGCCTTATTTGCGCCCAGAATAACCCGGAGAGATATTCCAAAAAGGCACAGCTTCGGCATACTCGACCAGTTAATGGCCCCTGGACAAACCTCCAGATCAACTTTATAGGACCATTGCCCCCTTGTAGGAATGGCTATAAATACGTGCTGGTTGTAATTGATACCTTTACCAAATGGGTAGAGGCATTCCCCTCACGCACGAATACAGCTAAGACAGCTGCAAAGATCCTGACCCACCACATCTTCACGAGATGGAGTTTACCCAGAAGTATAGATTCGGACCAGGGATCTCACTTCACAGGACGTGTCATGAAGAACGTCCTGACCATATTCGGCATTAAACAAAATTTTCACATTGCGTATCACCCACAGTCCAGCGGGATTGTAGAGCGCATGAATCGGACCCTAAAATCGACCCTTAGAAAAATGGTTCAGGAAAACAATTCAACATGGGATTCAGTACTCCCATTTGCACTAATGTTTATCCGCAACACGGTTTCAACATCCACAGGTTTCACCCCACACACACTCATGACCGGACGCCCTATGAAAGGTACAGAATTCCTTTTAGGACTGGACATGACTAGCCCCGAAGTGACGGCCCTCACACATGAAAAGGCAGTTAAAGACCTAGTTGAGACTGTGAGGTCTGCAAAGATCGGAGCCGCAGTTCAACTGGGAAAATGACGCAAACAAAGCACAGCTTGCTTTAATAAGAACGTACACCCCACAGAATTTCAGGTTGGGCAACAGGTAATGCTATCTGTGTATAACCCCAGCAGTTTTTTGGCACCAAAATATTCCGGCCCGTACTCAATTTCGGACAAAATTAGCCCCTCAGTTTACAGGATAAAATACCCCAATGGAAAGACTGCGTGGTTCCATATTAACCAACTGAAGGCATATGGAACACAGTCAAACCACGCACACCATGTCTTACTAGACACAGCAGAACATCTTGCCCCGCCCACTAGAGACACGTTTCCACCATCCCCCTCACAGACCAGTTCATCATCGGACTCGCCCACGACTCCGCCCACTGACCACAACAGACCACGCCCCGAAACGCCCACAAGCTGCCACAGCAGAGACAGCGATACTGACACTGACTTTGAGGACAGCCACAGCACTCAACCCTACAGCCCCCACTGTAGCGACTACGACCCCGACTCCAGTGACCCCATGGAAGTCACCTATATTAAATATCCAGACCCACCACCCGACCCCGACTACCCCAACAATGCCGCTTCAAGTTTAGACCCCACACTTTGGCACAGGGAAAATTCATACAGACTTGTCCGTAATGATGAAAGTGACCCCCGGTCACATAACTCTAAAATTGCATGCCTGATCCACACAAGGGTGTGGGATCCGGGAGAGCAGGACGACGCGGTGTCTGACTCCCGATACGGCAACCCCTTTGTGACCCTGTTCACAGAGGCAGAGGAAAAGTGAGGTGTCCAGATGATGTAAAATAGGAACCGCTTGAGGGAAGCGATATCCTTTCTGATGGAACCTGCACGTATGTTTTGTTTGTAAGTTTGTGTTTGTTTGCCTGTTGATATGTTAAGGGTTTGATTGCAGATCTTTTCAGCTGAAAAGATTGTGACCACCTCACATGATGGCTAAAATGTCTGGAGCACAGCTCAACTTTTCACAAGGAGCATCTTGGCTCCTCCCTTGTTTTTCAGGTGCCCCTCTATTCGGTGAATAGAGGCTGCAACCCCACGGTTAACACATTCTTGCCCGTTCATTCCAGGTTACTCAGGCAGTGGAGAAACGGCACTGAGGACCCGCCCTGTCTGAGAACCCACTTTGGTCAGCCAAGCTCGGGTACAGCACAGCACGCCTTACCCGGGGATCCCATCCAAATCTTACCCGTAGCGGCCCATACGCAACCCATCCGACCTTTTTGTTTCAAAACTTTGTTTTTTTTCGTTAGGTAGCCCTTAGGCCGCCATCCCACATGCTATTTACATCCAGGAACATTCAGATGGTAAATTGGCAAAGCCTGCGAGACGGCTCGCAGGAGGAAAGTTGTTAGGTGTATTTCTGCTCCTAAATTCGCTTTTGAAAAAAAAATGAGGGGAGTCACAGGGTGTGACTTGGCCAGTCATTTAAGGGTCAATTGGAATGAGAGGACAGATACACTAACAAGTACGGATATTAAACTGTGTATTGACAGATACTGTGCTTGATCCCATAGCTTTCGAAAGACGAAAGAGGGTTCACGGCAAGGATCGGCCATACAGAAAGAAGAGGACAAAGAGAACAAAGAGAAGACCATGATGGAAGCCTACCTATTAGTTTTAAACGTTGTTGTATTTGTATATGTGGAAGCAAGTCACGTTTCCCCCACAACCCCCACCGTTAATGTTTCCCTCACACCAACTTCCCCGTGCTCAGCTCTGATCAGCGAAGTTCAGACCTGGTGCACAAAATTCATGACATGGTACTCAATGTCGTACGTGATTGAATCACTGTTGGTGATTGCAATTCTCTGCGTCATTGTACAGACCTTCAGGTTGAGGAAATGGAAAAGGAAAGCCTCCCGTTCCTGCCCCTCAACCATTTACGGAGTTCAATCCCCTATTTTTGGGTTTCACCAATCCCCCCAACCCCTTGATGAATAAAGCAATATGTTAATAAAGAAGACACTAATGTATTATATTGTTCTGAACTCGACTGCCGAGTCAGAAAGTGATATGTAATGTGGTGTGAATGGATAAGGTTTTTAGACTGTAATAAAATGTTTAAAATGAGATAAGGATAATAGTTACGATAGGTAGAGGTTCCCGGTTATTGGTAATGCATGTCCCCTTTGACATAGCGCCAAGTAGAAATGTGAGATAAAATTTTTCTTGCCATAGTTAAAGAAAGCGTAGACGCCCAGGAACTTGCTAAGGTCAGGGAACCCAAAGAGGGCACCCAAAGGCACTCGAAGAAACATGCATAGGTGATCCTTCACAATTTCTTGTGAGGATCACAAGGAGGGAATGTAGCCATCTAAGATGGACACTGGGCTACAAAATGGAGAACTGCTAAGGCTGCAGGGAAAAACAGTCTTAGTGAGGACAAGCAGCTTGCAGAAGACTAATTTGCATTCTGCACGTACAGAAACCAGTTTCTGGCCAGATGCAGAGTTTCAGCCAAAGGTGCAAATGGGAAACAGATCTGCATAGTAATGAGGTGATCCAGATCCAGACCCCGCACAATAGAAACATTTAAGTATCAATGGATACTTTTCCGTAGACGCCCAGACAGAATGGCGCCACAGCAACCAACACAAAGAGCCGTAGGGACCGCCCCACCCATCGAGGAACGACCCTCAGATTGGGGAGTTTGGAAGATATCGATTGGGAGAGACCCAATCGATACATGGCAGGTGAAAGAACCGCCCCAAGGGGGCACGGACTTCTAGGACCTATAAGAGCAGACCCCGCACATGGTTCGGTCTGTTTTGCTCCGGCCCAGGACTGCTTGCTCCGGCCCAAGTCTGCTGCTTGCCCAGTCCTGTTACATCGCATCCTGACTCCAGTTTCATCACCAGCCGTTGAGCCTCAGCCATCGAACTGTAAGTGCCAATACAACGATTGCTACGTGATCCAGACCTTGCTAGATCTTGACAACTTTACGAATCAGAAAGTTGCAGACCAAGAACGGGACGAAGGCCTTGTTCCCTGACCTTGCCTGTTCCTGTCTAGATAAGTATTTAGTTGTTTAGTATTAGAAGTAAGTTAGTCTCTTTAGCGTATGCATGTGTATTTATTATATTTGTTATAATAAACACCAATCGTTTGGACTTACTAATCGGTGTACGGATTTATTACTTTGAACCTGACCTTGATATACTTGTGATGGTGTCTCAATACGGCACCTGGCGACTCCGAGCATAATTACACATACAGAGCTATAGTAGTGTTAAGCACACGGCCTTTAAACGGAGGCGTGTTAATCACACACCAGTAAAACGAGCAACACTGGAAGCAAGTGTGAGGAGGGTATTCGCTCCTCCCCACTGAGTGCAAGGTGCCAGGTTAGCACTTTCAAGAGACAAAACCGTAGGTGGTGGTGGTGGTGGTGGTGGGGGGGGGGGGTGTAGCTAAGGGAGGTGTCCCTTGCCAGTGATTGGGTGGGGGGGGGGAAGTAGATGGCAGCAACATTATTCTGAGATTGGGGTGTTAAACGTTTACCTGCTGTTGTATAAAGAGTCAAAGATTCTGCTCCTTTTCCACAAACACCTTTAATTTACTTCAGCAGATTCTGCACAAACCTCTAACATCACATCACCTCACACAAAGGCCACCCGAAGCCCCTTTACATATCAGTGTCAATTATTGGATACTTAACATAAATGAAACAACTAATTGGAATGTCTCTTAACCCATTACTCAACAGTTTCCACTTCCTTGGAGAAAAAAATAATTAGGTGAAAACAAAATTACAAGAAACTCAAAAACACACACGCAATTTCCCCCCTTTGTTTTTTTCATTTTTAGAAGAAAACATACAGTCACAGAAACATGATCCAAAAGTTTCTGTGAGCTAGCCCCTCTTTTTGTAAAACAATCTGACAATTGATAGCTACTGTCGACCCATTTAATTTTTGCTATTTCCCCTCTGTCCAACATCTGCTTCAAACTTGCGATATCTATCGCATTGGGGCAGCACGGTAGCATGGTGGTTAGCATAAGTGCTTCACAGCTCCAGGGTCCCAGGTTCAATTCCCGGCTGGGTCACTGTCTGTGCGGAGTCTGCACGTCCTCCCCGTGTGTGCGTGGGTTTCCTCCGGGTGCTCCGGTTTCCTCCCACAGTCCAAAGATATGCGGGTTAGGTGGATTGGCCAAGCTAAATTGCCCGTAGTGTCCTAAAAAGTAAGGTTAAGAGGGGGTTGTTGTGTTACGGGTATAGGGTGGATACATGGGTTTGAGTAGGGTGATCATTGCTCGGCACAACATCGAGGGCCGAAGGGCCTGTTCTGTGCTGTACTGTTCTATGTTCTATGTTCTATCCTTAACCTTTTTTCATTGACACTTTTTGTAGAGTGCACATTTTCCCTCAGGGATTTATTGTCAATGTGACACTCAATAGATATATTACCCAAATCCCCTAATCCCAAAATTTCTGCCGATATCTGAGATATATAAAAGTTCATATCCACCGCCTCTACAAGGCTTATCGTCTCAGCAGCCAAAGTGCTTTTGACCACTCTCCTTATTTTGTTTCCAACACAAGAGGGCAACATTTACCATTGTTCCCCAAAAGGAAAATTATAAAACCTCCTGCGCTTGAAACACTGTCATATAAATTTGCATAGGACGCATTACTATAAACTATGAGTTTCATGTGCCCAAGGTCACCTGAAACTGGGAACTTCAAAACACACTCCTGCATTTTTAGCTTGACCGACGCTTTATTTGCTCTTATTATGTCTTCCACTTTGGGATCATTTATTTTTGTACTCAACTCTAAGACATCAAAACTCATGTCCGGTCTAGTCTGTCTACCGAACCAATTCAGTTGCCCAATTAAACCTCACAGTTGCTCTTTTTCCATCTTTGAAACCATTGCATCTTTTTGTGAAACCCGGCCACGGCTATTTGCTGTTGAGCTGATGCTTTCCAAATAAGATTGCTGACGGAAAGTTGTCCCTAACATAGTCTGTCCGATTTCCAGTCCAATATATTTAAATGCACGGGAAGCCTGACTTCCAACCCTGACTTCTTTCCTCAAACCAGAGATTACAATAGCTTTGATAACACTAGTCCCACCCCACAAAGAATCATTGACATGCATCATAAAGATGCCAGAAAGATTTAATTTACAGTACCAGTAAAACATTGCCAGATCGGCTTTCAACTGGCCACAGCCTAACTTTAACAAAACTGACCTTACCAAAAAATACCAGACTCGAGACGCATAATTTAATCCATATACACATTTGTTCAACTTCCAGAGTACCACTTCTGTGTTAGCTGCCTTAAGAGGACGGAGAAAAATGTCTTCTTGGAGCTGATGCCCCTGCAAGAAGGCAGCTTTTATATCTTTGCATTAGATTTGCATTCCCATGGCTTTGTGGCTAATAGAGCCAAGAAGATCTTTAAAATAACCTTTCCTGCCATAGGTGAATCTACCCTTAAATGCTGATCTTCTAAGTTTTCTTCAAATCTCCTTGCCACAAGCCTGGCCTTTGCCATATAAGTTCCATCCAGAAGAACCTTTTCCGTGCAAATCCATCTGTGGGATAGAGCTCTTTGCCCCCTATCCGGTATTCCATGTATACCCCAAATTCACTCCAACTATGTAGTTCTTGCTGTTTGGCTATTCGATGTACGATCTGAACTGGCACTGCGTTTCTGTGCCCTCCATTTTTGAACTTCGTGTTCCCAATCCATTGTCTTTACTCCCTCCCCTGAATGCTGTACATTCAACCAATGTTTATACTTTCCCGTGGCCTTCCCTGCTCTAATAATAACAGTTGCACCCTGCCATTGACTAGACCCTTCAGGCAAGAATGGCACTTTTGTACCAACATTTGGCAGTTGTCCTTTTGGAAAAATGGCCTGATCTAATTCATCAGAAGTGTTGTGTTCCTCTACAGAAACCCTGTCTATATCAGTTAACTAGTCCTCATAACACTTGTGTACCAGATTACCCTGGCTCCTCGTCATGTCTGCATGCTCTGTCTAAATGTGAAAATTTGTAATCTGTACCCATTATAATTGATGACTATACCCTCACAGTTTGATTACCATGTTGGAAAATAATTGTTTTGTCATCTATGCTGTGATCTTTCCTGGGCCTTTTCATTCATTAAAATTGTCTCTTGTATCGTCTCCTTGCTGAAAAACGGTATTTGATGGCCGTGCATTATGCCTCAAATCTCTGCGAATTCTTTCAGAGACTTCTGCTTCTAAAAAAGCTTTTCTACTGCTATGTAATGCATTTAAATGTTCAGCAAAGGCAGAGCTAATTGTAGTCCCTTCCCAAGCTGGAGGCTGGTCATCCAAAATGGACGGAATTTTAGGATTTCTACCAAACACTAATTGATAGGGACTATGGCCCCCAACCATCTTTGTATGTACCGCCCATGCTAAAGTTGAATTTAGCTTGCAGTTTGATCTATCTGCCAAAATTTTCCAGAGCATGTAATCTATTATCGCATGGTTTCGTTCACACACACCATTACTAAATGGGCTTTCTGTAGCTGTAGTCAGAACTGTGATATTCACGTTTTCACACGTATCCCTAAACTCATCATCAGCAAATTATCCCCCATTGTCCGTAAGGAATTTTGCCGGTGAGCCCATTCCTGTCCCTATCCATTTTTCCACGATTTGATCCAGAATTATTCTCTTTTCTTTACTTTGTACAATCGTTGATTGACTAAATCTGGTTGCTAAATCTACAAAATGCAAAATAAATATACTATTGGCTTTATCCCAGATCATAAGGTCCATGGCCACAATGTTGTTAAAATCACTGGCCAAAGGTAGGGTTATTATCGGTCGTGCTGGTGTCCTTTTGTATTTCCTACAAGCTTCACAGCGATCACTAACCTGTTCTATTAGCTTAGTATAGTCTTCATCCCTTATTCCTGCATCCTTTAATAAATATTTCAGCCTCCGAGGAGACGGATGCACAAATTTCCTGTGCAGTTTTAATACAACAAGCTTTTTAGCAGCAAAAGTCCCATTTTCAACTGCCATTAACACATCCTTTTTTTTTAAAATTTAGATTACCCAATAATTTTTTCCAATTAAGGGGCAATTTAGTGTGGCCAATCCACCTACTCTGCACATTTTTTTGGGTTGTGGGGGCGAAACCCATGCAGACACAGGGAGAATGTGCAAACTCCACACAGACAGTGACCCAGAGCCGGGATCGAACCTGGGACCTCAGCGCCGTGAGGCGGTTGTGCTAACCACTAGGCCACCGTGCTGCCCTATTAACACATCCTTAACAACTGCACCTGAAATATTATTTGTCAGTAATGGAATACAATAGTGTCCCGACTGTGTAAATTGTCAGTCCACCGTCTTTCCAAAGACTGTTGCCTTATCCTGTTCCATATCCAGTTTCATGTGTGCTTTCTTCATCGATGGTCTGTTCAGAAGCAAAGGTATCTCACTTGATACAACATCCGTGCTAATGAAATGATTCACTCCGGCAATATTGCAAGTGATCACCACTCTTTTCAGCGACTTCAGAGTATTATCATCCCCAAACTTTAAACTTGTGGAACTTTCAAATTCCTGAACCTTGTTACGATTTTCAGCATTCAAGGAGTCCAGGTAACATTGTAACCAGTCAATTCCACACACAGTAGATATGCAGCCACTGTCCAATGCAGCACAACTGAAGGATTCTGCAACCAACACCCTCATTACCAGCGTAAAACTGCTTGCTAATTGGACAATGCCTTCTTTCTGGTCACTATCTTCTTCCTCTTCTGACTCTTCCATGTCATGTGTCGCTTCGAACACTCTATTATAACGTATTGGATAGTTGAAAGCATAATGATATTGTGAGTTACATCGAAAACATCGATTTATCATGCCCAGTGCATTTCTGGTTTCACCTTCCGATTGTAGGTTCCAACTGGGTTTCTGTCTTCATAATTTCCGTGTCCCGATTTCCTTCTATTGTCTTGGAACCTATTCGTAGCCGTACGATTTCGCCATCCTGTTAGTGGTGTATCTTCCATATTCTGCTTTATTGCAGGCTGACCTATTTGCGTCATCAGAGCCATCGGAATCAAATGTTTCCCCAGAAACGTTTTTAAAGCTTCTGTCATCTGATCGAATAACCTCACACAAAGGCCATCTGAAGCCCCTTTACATAATCAGAGTCAATTATTGGATACTTAACTTAAATGAGTCAACTAATTGGAATGTCTCTTAACCCATTACTTAACATGGGGCACTCTGATCTCTGACAGCGGGTTAAGGTCCCGCCCCTCTCAAGGCCAATGCAAAGCCCATTCCTGTGAAAAAATGTTCAAAGTGCCATTGAATGGCATTTCAGTGTTGCTTCTAAAGCCAGTGGGAATCACTTTCGTTTTGCCACTGGTGGAAGCACTACGTCTGCAAACGGGAGAATTGCGCCCTGAGAATCAACTACATCACTCCACCTTGATGAAGAATTCTACCATTTTAAGGTAACTCATCCCCAAGTGGCCTCACACAACTAGATTGCCACTTATTCCTTTCTTATTACACAATACCCAGTCTAGGATGGCCTAGTTCTCTAGCTGGTTCCTCAACGTATTGCTCCAGAAAAACATCCTGTATACACTCCAGGAATTCCTCCTCTATGGTATTGTTACTCATTTGATTTTTCCAATCTATATGCAGGTTAAAGTCATCCATAATTACAGATGTTCCTTAATTGTGTGCGTCTCTAATTTCTTGTTTAATGCCAGTCCCAAAATCACCACTCCAGTGTGGGGATCTATACACAACGGCCAGTAAAGTTTTTTGCCCCTTAGTGTTTCTCAGCTCTACCCAAACAGATTCCACATTGCCAGAGCTTTTCTCACTATTGTATCAATTTCTTCTTTAACCGGCAATGCAACTCCACTGCTTTTCCATTTTTGTCTATCCTTCCTAAATACTGAATACCCCCCCCCCCCCCCCCTGGATGTTCAGTTCCCATTCCTGGTCACCCTGCAGCCCTGTCTCCGTAATTCTGACTATATCATATCCGTTTATATCTATTTGCGTGATTAATGCATCCACTTTCATAATCCAGTAGTTACATGGCCACCATTGCTGATACTAGAAATTTATTCCAAATTTATTTAATTAATTGCAATTAAATTTCCCAGTTGCCATGGTGATATTCAAACTCAAGTCTCCAGATCATTAGTCCAGGCTTAAACGATAATATAACCGCCATATTACCATGCCTCCAATTAGCTATTTATAAACAGGCAGCAAAACATTGACTTTCTATTCATTAAGAAACGTGGCAGTTGAGCATGTGCAGCTGCTGCATTTAGCCCAAGTTTTTTACACTGACAAGTCCTGGCAGGATCATGAATGTGGGCTCCTTGGCACACTGCAACTTCCAGATACGAGTGCAAGTGGGCTCACCGGAAATTGGCAGTGCCATTGCAGCCCTGATTAGTGGAAAAGTTATCAGAATTATGTCCACTTCACTACATACTTCTGAATGGTTTTTTTTGAATGGTCATGGTTATTTATTAAAACGATGACATTTAAAGTGGCAACGACAGACAGAAGCAGAACAATGGTGAGGCAAAGCTCAGAATAATGAAGGATACCATTGGTATCTTGAAGCAGTAATTATCGTGCCTGGGCTGATCAGGGACAGCCTTACAGCTTTCCAAGGTGTTAGAATAAACATTGTCTGCTGCGTGCGTCAACTTTGGTTCTGAAATGAAGTCTCAGGGTGCAGGTTAATGGCCAGGATGGTAAAACTATAGAAGGGGCCAAAAATGTCAATGAGGAATTAGTAGCAGTACTAAAACTGTCGCAGAGACTACCACACGCGACATTTACTCTAGGTATGGCACAGCTACACAATTCCTTAAAGCATCAACGCATATCTGCCAAGGAATACAGGGCTAAAACACCGGACCTTATTTTAATCTCATTCTGCAAATATTATCATCATATGCTGGGTGCCTGTATTCAGTAATCCCATAAATTGTATTTCTCCTCTCCTGAAACAGACTTTCAGCTCCTGCCGTGCAAAACCTATAACACTTTGCTGAGTTAACATTAAGGTTTGCCTTACCTATGTTTATTGCAGATTGTTAACTGTCTTCCATTTGCATGTCACAACCAATGAAGAGAATTAATGTGGAATGTGCAGAACATGCAGAGCACATTTTAGCCCAGCGCTCAATTAAGGGCGAATAACCAGGAATAAATTCTCTCCCAAACTTTTAATAGCCCACAGCTAAAACCTGAATATAAAATTTGAGGCTGCAAGCGATGACAACATAAGATTATGTGAAATATAAGCAGGCATTGGCCATATGATTCAATGGTGAGTCAATCCAAGATATAATATGCTGGCCACAAATATTTGTATTGAATTAAAATGGCAAAAACAATGAATTTCAAATGATTCCTACAAACTAAACAGGGCAAGTTGTGAAAAATATAAAGAAGTGAAAAAGCAAGTGCGATTTTAAGCTAAAATAAGAAAACTGGACATCCGGTGGCAACACGTAGGTGGAGGTCGCACGTTAGGTGGCTCCTGCAAGAGTCTTCGGTTTTTGGACTTTTATGCCCGGTTTCAGGGGTAGTTTGTGGGTGAGTTGGTGTGGGAAGTCATAAGGAGTTCGAGGAATGCCGAAGCCCCAGAAGAAAAGTGCTGGAAAGAAAGAGGTGAACGAACATCCGCCAGCCGGTGCAGCTGTGAGTCCTGTGGGAAGAAAGATGGCGGGGGCTGGGTCGTCGGGTGGGGCCGCTCCCCTCAGTGGAAACTTTGACCGAAGTGATATCGGTGGAGTTTGAAAGGCTGTTTGCCAAGCATTTGGAGATGCTTCAGAGGGAGATAATGACTTCGCTGAAAGAGTATGTGAAGGAGGCGCTTGCCCAGGTAAAGGCGGCAATGATGAACATATCGGTCGAGGTGCGAGAGCAAGGAGAGAGGTTGAAGGGGGTGGGGGAGGCATTGTCGCAGCACAGCAACCAGTTCACCTCGATGGGTGAGGAACTGCAGAGGATGGCGGAGGTCAACAAAGCGCTCAGGGCCAAGTTTGAGGATCTGGGTAATAGGTCGAGGTAGCAAAACTTAGAATCATGGGCCTGCTCAAGGGGGTGGAGCCCAAGCTCAACGAGTACTTTGCGAAGAGGTTAGCTGAGTTGATGAGGGAGGAGGAAGAACCCTTCCACTGGGAGTAGGACTCAGGCTGAATTCTAGAGCTAATGAGCCACCACCGGTGGATATAGTCTGCTTCCATGGCTACCATGTGAAAGAGAAGCTTTTGAGCTGAGCGAAGCAGAGATGCGATGTGAAGTGGGCAGGTGTTGGTATATGCATATACCAAGATCTGACGGCTGAGCTGGCGGGAAGCGCTTGGACGGCAGCGGAGTGAGATTTGGAGTGGTCTATCCAGCGAAGCTAATAGTGACTCACAACTCAAAGGATTTTTATTCTGAGACGGTGGAGGCGTTTGTTAAGGCTGAAGGATTGCGACTGAGATGAGTGTTAGGATGGGCCACCTTTAAAAAAAGACACCCGGTCAGAATGGTGATGTGAAACACGACGGGGAGAGAGCGTGATTTTTTAAGTACTTGAAGAGTTTAAAAGCTGATGTGGTGATGCTGCAGGAGATCATTTGAGGGTGAAGGGTCAGGTGAGGCTTAGGAAGGGGTGCGTGAGTCAGATGTTTCATTCGGGTTTGATAGTAGGGCTTGGTAGGTGACGATCTTAGTCGGCAAGAGGGTGATGTTTCAGATGGTGAAGGTGGTGGCGGATCTGGGGGCAGCTATGTGATAGTGATAGGTGCGTTGGAGAGGAGGTTGGTAGCACTGGTAAGCGTATACGGCCCAAAACGGGACAATGCGGGGTTTGTAAAGAGAGCGTTGGGTGCAATCCCGGATCTGGATACCCATGAGTTGATAATACGGGGGAATTGGAACATAGTGCTGGAGACGTGAGTGGACAGGTCCCAGCCGCACTCGCTGACCCTGTCAGGGGTGGTGGGGGCGAAGGCATTTGCAGGAATTATGAGGTAGATGGGGTGGGGGGGTGGGATGGACCCGTGGAGATATTTACAACCAAGGGAGCAGGAGTATTCGTTTTTCTCCCCGGTGCACAACGTGTTTCCAAGGATTTACTTTTTTGTGGTGGGAAAGATGCTGTTGGCTGGAGTTAAGAGGTCGGAATACTGGGCAATTATGATTTTGGATCACACTCCACATTGGATGGATGTGATATTGGAGAAGGGGGCAGCTTAGAAGCTGGAGTGGAGAAAGGGGTTATTTGTAGATCGGAGCTTCTGTGACAAGGTAGGGAAGGTGATTGAGGAGTATGTGGGGTGTAATTGCACGTGGGAGGTCTCACAGAGTTGCAGGCGAGGTTTGACCTATTGCCCATGGGGAAAGTGGTGTGTCAGTTGAGAAGGGCAAGTATGGGGAGAAAGCAGCGAGTATGTTGGCAGGTCAGCTCCGTAGGGGGATGTGGCGAAGGAGATAGTTCGGGTGCAGGACAGGACTGGGGAGTTGGTGGTGGCTCTGGAACAGATTAGTGAGGTGTTCGAGGAGTTCTGTAGGGACTTGTAAAAGTCGGAGTCACCAGAGGAGTGGGAGACGAGGGATTTTCTGCAAGGGCTAGGGTGCCCAAGATTGGGGGAGGAGCAGAGGACAGGGTTGGAGGAGCTGCTGGGATGGATGTGGTGAAGGTGGCAATTGGGAGGATGCAGGCAGGGAAGACCGCAGGGCCTGATGAGTTCCCGGTCAAGTTTTATAAAAAAAATTAAGGATAGGCTGGCACTGTTGATGGTGGGAATATTTGAGGACGCGATGGATAGGGGTGTCTTGCTGCAAACGATGGGGCAGGCCTCCATCACATTGCTGCTGAAGAAGGATGGGGATCAGGTTGAGTGTGGATCACATAAGCACACATCTCTGCTGAATGTAGATGCCAAGACATTGGCAAAGATGTTGGCGTTAAAATTGTAGGGATGCCTTCTGAGGGTGATTGGGGAGGATCAGGCGGGGTTCGTAAAGGGCAGATAGTTGTCCTTGAATATGAGGAGACTGTTGAATGTGGTGCTTTCTCCTGCAGAGGGAAGGGAGACGGAGGTGGTGATGGCTTTGGATGCAGAGAAGGCATTTGATCGGGTGGAGTGAAGTTATTTGATGGCGGTATGGAGAAATTTGGGATTGGGCCGAAGTTCGTGGCGTGGGTGTAGCTGTTATACAAGGAACCTATGAGCATGCGCACATGTGGTATGAACTCAAGGTATTTTGCATCACATCGGGAGGACGAGGCAGGAATGTCCCATGTCCCCCCTTCTGTTGCATTGGCTATCGAGCCCTTGGCCACTGCGCTGAAGAGTTCAGGGTTGTGGAAGGGGATAGTGAGGGGGGGGGGGGGGGGGGGGGGCGCCATGTTAGCATAGGTATCCTAATATGCAGCTGACTTGTTGCTGTATATTTCGGAGCTGAGCTCTTTGGTGGGGAACATAATGGGGTTGCTTCAGTGACGTGGGATGTTTTTAGGGTACAAATTGAATTGAGGGGAAAGTGAGTACTTTAAGGCCTCCCCTCCTGGAGTGGGAGCTGGGGTGGGGCTGCAATTCCGTCAGGCAGGGTCTTGTTTTAGGTATCTGGGGTGCAGGTAGCTCGGGATTGGGCAGGGCTTCGGAAGTTTAATTTCACTCACCTGGTGGGGGGGGGGGGGGGGGGGGGGGGGGTGAGGGGGTGAAGCCTGACTTGCTGAGGTGGGTCAATCTCCCTCTGTGGGCTGTGTACAGACAGTAAAGTTGAATGTTTTGCCACAAAACAGTGCCTGCTGGTCTTTTTGACCAAGGCGTTTTTTTTTTTGGGGGGGGGGGGGGGTCAGGCTGATCTCCTCATTTGTTTGGGCGGGGAATGCGGCTAGGATTAGGAAGGTGATACTGCAGCGGGGAGAGCAGGCTGGGGCCAGGCCTCCCACACTTGATGTATTATTATTGGTCGGCAAATGCAGAGAAGATTTGGGAATGGAGCAGGGAGGGGGTGGCTTTGTGGGTGAGGAAGGAGACGGGCTCTCCTAGGGGGTCAGGTTTGAATGCGCTGGCAATGTCGGTGCTTCCGTTGGCCCCAGGGAGGTGATTGGTGAGTCCAGTGGTGGTGGCTTGTTGAAGATCTGGAGGCAGTTTAGGCAGCACTTTAAGCTGGGAGCTAGGTCAGGGTGGATGCCGATTAGGGGGAATCATGGGCGCGACTCTCCGACCCCCACGCCGGGTGGGAGAATCACGGGAGTGCCGGGCGATTCACGCCACGCCGCCCTGGCACTCGCATGCGATTCTCCCACACCCCCAAAACAGCATGTCGCGTTTTGCGACAGGCTCCTCGGAGAATTGCCGCTCCGGTCGTGCGGCGATTCTCCGGCCCGGATGGGCCGAGCGGCCTGCCTAATACGACCGGTTCACGCCAGCGCCAACCACACCCGGTCGCTGCCGGCGTGAAAAGTGCGACCACTGCGTGTGGAGCCTGTGGGGGGGGTGGAGGGAGGATCGAGCACCAGGGGGGTGCTCAGGAGGGGTCTGGCCCGCGATCGGTGCCCACCGATCATTGGGCCGGCGTCTCTGAAAGACGCACTCTTTTCCCTCCGCCGCCCCGCAAGATCAATCCTCCATGTCTTGCGGGGCAGCAGAGGGGAGGACGGCAACCGCGCATGCGCGGGTTGGTGCCGGCCAACCTGCGCACGCACGGGTGACGTCATTTAGGCGCCGCCGGCTGCGTCATTCAGGCGGTGCCGCTTTGACGCGGGCGTCAAGGCCCAGCGCGCGAGATTGACGCACTGCCGCTCCTAGCCCCCCGGGAGTGGGAGAATAGGGGGCGAGGAGCGGCCTCCGACGCCGGAGTGAAACACTCCGGTTTTCACTCCGGCGTCGGCACTTTGTCTCCCTTTGGGTGAATCGCGCCCCATGGTTTTGAGCTGGGGAGGGTTCGGGGATAAGAAGAGGGGGGATTAAGGAAATTAAGAATCTTTTTCTAGGAGGGTGATTTGCGAGTTTGGAGGAACTGGGCAAGAGGTTTGGGCTGCTGCGGAGTAAAAGTTTCAGGTATATGTAGGTGTGGGACTTTGCGAGGAAGGTCTTCCCGACTTTCTTGATAACACCTGTTTTCTCATTGCTGGAGGCAGTGGGGGGAGGGCGGGGAGGGGGGAGGAGGGGGGGAGGGGGAGGGGGGGAGGGGTGAACCCTTTGCATCACTGAACGCTCACAGGTGGGTGTTGTTGGCGTGGAGGTCAGCTTCTCCATCCTGTACCTCGGTGTGGGGGGGGATCTGCAGAAGTTTTGATCGTGGAAAAAGTGAAATGTGTTCTATGAGGTTGGGGGTGGGGGGGGGGGGGGGGGGAGGTGCGAGTGATGCGTTCTCCAATTGTTGGGGTTTGTTTATCATACATTTCGGGGAGTTGGTAACCGTTGACTGTTGAGGGAGGAGGTGGGGACAGGGCAGGTCTGAAGGGTTGGGGGATTTGTGGGGTTGTTGTAAATTGTAAAAATGTTTAAAATTTGTGGAATAACATTACTTTTAAAAAGATAAAAAAGAAACGTTCCAGAAATATTGGGCTGGATTCTCCGCCGGCGGGATTCTCCGTTGTGCCGGCAGCGCACACACGCCAGCAGGTTTCCCGGAGGCATGAGGTGGCCATAATCGGAAATCTATTGGTAGGTGGCGGAAACAAAGAATAACCTTGCCAGCGAGGGCGCACCGCCCAGGAAAACGCGGCTGACGGACTGGAGAATCCTGCCCAATTAATTCACGTACATCATGTTTTATTAGACTTCACATGTGCTTTATTTTACTGTTTAGTGACAGTTTTAAAATTAAGGTGAAGTGAGTAGAACCATAGAAATGATACAGCACAGAAGAAGACTATTCAGTCCACCGTGCCCATGCCATCCCAAAAACACCCAAGGGCCCTTTCTGATCCAATCTTCCGGCACACTGCTCATGGCTCTGCAGTTTACAGCATTTAAGGTGCACATCCAGGTAGTTTTTAAAAAGAGATTAGGGTCTCTGGCTCCACCAACAACTCAGGCAGTGAATTTCAGATACCCACCACCCTCTGAGTAAGAGTTTTTCCTTATGTCCGCTCTAGTCCTTCTGCCACAAAACTTGAATCTATGATGTCTAGTTTTTGAACTCTTCGTACTTTATTTAAACAATTGAACCATTTGCATTGCTCCAGTTCTCCGGCACCTCCCCAATATCTAATGAAGATTGGAAAATTATCCTCAGAGCATCTGCTATTTCATCCCTGATCTCCTTCAACATCCGAGGAAACAATCCAATCTGGCAATTTATCCACTTTCAAGGATTCAACTCCTCAAGCACTTCCTCTTGTGTTATGACTATTTTACCCAATATTTCACACTGCATCATCCCTCTCGTTTGAGTGCGGAGTCAAAAAATTATTTTAAACTCTCCCATATCCTCTGCATTTTCACACAAGTTCCCTTCTTCATCTCTAATAGGTCCCACTTTTTCCTTCATTGTACTTTTACTCTTTCTATACTGGTAAAAAAAAATTGGGTTTTCCTTAATGTTGCTTGCTAATATCTTTTCATGCCCTCTCTTTGATTTCCTAATTTCCTTTTTTACTTGATTCCTGTACTTTATATACTCTTCTAGGTTATCAGCGGTGTTGAGTTTTATGTGACTATGGTAAGCTTTCTTTTTCAGTTTAATCTTCCCCTGTATTTTTCTAGACAACCATGGAGATCTAGATTTGGCGTATCATTCTTATTTTTGGAGGGCACACGCCTGCTTTAATGAAATACACCCAATACACTGGAGTAATGAAACAGACTCAGTTTGTCTGTTCATATAGGCCTCAATTGTTTGCCCATTGGACACATGCACCGGGCGGACCTGGAAGCATATGCAAAACGTGCTTCCGACTGCAATCATCTCCAAACCTGATCCACACTGTCTGGCCACGTATGGACCACCAGGTGGTGTGAACTGGTATCTCTAATGTGCTCCCTTAGGAGGCTAGCCATTGTTTCAGGGAGCTGCAAACCACCTGAGAAATACATTGCAAAAGAAAAACTATGCAAAGTATGTATCGGCAGCACATTCAAACACAAACCTCTGTCCTCAGACAACATTTTCAATTTTATATCAGCCCAGACAGTTCATCCAACCCTGAATCGAGGTTGAAGCGAAAACATAATGGCTACCTGGCCAATCGACCCGTCCGCCAACCGTAAAAGCAGATGGACCGCGTACGATTGTGTTCCATTGGCCCAATAATGGGTTAAATTGCCTGCTTGATCGTCGGCAGGTGCGCTTCCGGCTCATACGCGTGCCTCCTGACCAAAGCATTGCTCGAGTGTGTAAAGACATTGTGTGCCTGGCATTTTCTCATGTTATTTCACACGCTACTGCGTTGGGCACCCACCCAAGCAATGTAAAATCCGGGCCATAATTTCCGTTTCAGACTACAAAAAATTTGATATTCTCTCCTTCTTGTCTCTAATCTCTTTACTTTCTGTTTAATCCAAAACTTGACTGTTGGATCTTGAAATATTTCAACTGACAAACCTGCCACATTTCTTCAATTTACATGGAACCATGGAATGGTAGGGCACAGATTTGAGGCATTTTTCATCTTGTTTCATGGGGGCGATTCTCTGAACCCCGCGTCGGGCCAGAGAATCAGAGCAACCATGCCCCGACGCCGGTGCGGAGAATCGGCGGCATTTGCGCCGGCACGTTTAGGGCCGCCGATTATCCGGCCTTGATGAGCCGAGCGGCCGCTCCGACATGACAGAGTCCCGCCGGCGCCATTCACCCCTGGTCGCTTCCGGCGGCAACTCTGCGGGAATGCTCGGGGGGTGGCCTGTGGGGGCTCCTTCACAGGGGGGGCCTCCAAAGGGGTCTGGCCTGCGATTGGGGCCCACCGATCAGCGGGCCAGCCTCTCCCCCCCGGGCCAACATTCTTCCGCGGCCAGCCCCTGAACACCGACCCCATGTTGGGTCGGGGCCGGCGCGCGTAAGAAGTTCCCCGCGCATGCGCAGGATGGCATGGCCCAACTGTGCATGCGCAGGATTGAGCTAGCCCAACTGCGCATGCGCGGATTGGCGCGGTTCTCATTTGGCGCTGCATACGGAGGCTGGAGCGGCGTGAACCGCTCCAGTGCCTGTGGGGACCAGAATAGGTCATGCCCGGGCCCTGTTTGTGCCGTCGTGAAACGCGACGGCGTTCACAACAGCGTGAACATTTGGCCGCCGTATCGGAGAATCGCCCCCATGTCTCTACCTCATGCAGCGTAAGAAGAACTACCAAAACTCAGACAGACAACAAATAGCCGCCAGAGTCTCCTCAACCCACAGGGCTTCAAGGTCATCAGCCTGCTTCCACAGCAGCTGGGAGATGCGGGGAAGCAACACGGAGGAGCACATGTAAAAGAAGCAAGGAAACAGACTAGGTACACATGTGCTTCACAGGCAAATAAGCGGTTACGGTGTTGGAGCTTGTGTCGAGTTTTGTTTACAACAAAATTGTTATTTGTTTCCTGAAAATGTCTATTGTTGAAGATCCTGTGGAAGTGCAGTCTTACCATGGCTCAACCCCAGACACAATGGGCTGAATAACCCTGTGCGGAGCTGTAATTATTCTATGATTCTGTAACCCAAAGGTACCTGGATTGGTGGGGAGGGGAATTTTAAAAAATGGCACCAGGTGGCACCGATTGCAGCAGACATGAATGGCAACAGCGAGATTGAATGTGGACCTTTGTTTTGTACAATAGCTGCATGGCGATGGATCATACAAATTAGGTGTGTATAAATATATCCTAGCCAATGTCACTGTATCCTTAACCTTAAAGCAGCTCCTCATGTATTTCTGCAGGCTGTAGCTGCTCATCACCATTATCCTTCCATGCCCAGTATGACCTGCATTTGACCCTAATTCCACACTATACAGTTGATTTTCATTGCCCT
The DNA here is from genome assembly GCF_902713615.1 of Scyliorhinus canicula. NCBI lineage: Eukaryota > Metazoa > Chordata > Chondrichthyes > Carcharhiniformes > Scyliorhinidae > Scyliorhinus > Scyliorhinus canicula. The sequence continues at coordinate 92,292,597 of NC_052153.1, read as the reverse complement.
GAGAAGCGGCCCAGCAAACCACCCAGTGTTCAACAATAGGAGGATAAATATTGATTATAACTCACCAACTATTTGTCTAGTCGCCTGCATATTTCTTGCTAACTATACTACATTTTCACAAAATGGAATCATTCATAAAAAAGCACTTTGCTCATAATTCCCTAATTAATCAGAAACATAAGAAATTACGTTGCAGTGCAGAAGGAGGCAATATGAACCATTTTTCTGAATAAACAATTCACCACATGCCCATCCCTTTCTCTTTGTAATCCTGCAAGTTCTTCCTTTTTATCTAAATTTAAATTTCATTGCCTCAATTGAGTTTGCCTCCATCACACTCTCAGGCAGTGCACTTGAGACCATTTTTTGCATGTGAAAGATTTTCCTCAGGTCACTTTTGCTTCTTTTGTCAATTACTTTAAATCTGTGTTCTCTGCTTGGCGATACGTTCACAAACAGTTTTTTCCCATCTACTCTGCTGAGATCCTCATGATTGTGAATCCCTCATCAAATCAGTCTTCTCTTCTCCAAGGAAAAGATGATGTGGAGATGCCGGCGTTGGACTGGGGTGAGCACAGTAAGAAGTCTTACAACACCAGGTTAAAGTCCAACAGGTTTGATTCAAACACGAGCTTTCGGAGCGCAGCTCCTTCCTCAGGTGAATGGCCATTCACCTGAGGAAGGAGCTGCGCTCCGAAAGCTCGTGTTTGAATCAAACCTGTTGGACTTTAACCTGGTGTTGTAAGACTTCTTACCAAGGAAAAGAGTCATCACTTCTCCAATCTATCTTCATAACAGAAGTTCCTCATCCTTGAAAAGATTCTCCTAAATGTTTTCTGCACTCTCTCCAATGCCCTAACATTCTCCGTAAACTGCGGTGCCCAGAACTGAATGCAATATTCCATCTAAGGCCAAACAAGTGTCTTATACAAATTCAACATAACCTCCCTACTCTTCTACTCAATGCTCATTCAATAAAGCCTAGAATACTATATGCTGTATAAACCATGCCCTCAACATGTCCTAACCCGTCAATGACTTATGCACATATACAGCCAGTCCCTTTGCTCCTGCATTCCCTTTAGGGTTGTGGCAATTATTTTTTATGAGGCCATAAGTTCCACCTGGCAGTGTAAAGTACTGGTCTGCTGGAATTCCGATAATGCAAAGCATACCTGTCATCTCTGGAAAACTTTGATCAAACCTCTGAAGCTGCTTTGAGCCAGCAACGAAAGAGTCCTCAAAGGCCACAACCCCAGTGAGCTCAGGGAGGCCATACCCCTTTTTTTACTGCCGTAAAGCAGGCAGGTTTAAAGGGCACAGTGAATCCGACAGGTCAGGAAGAAGGTAAGTACCCTGGCAAGCAGATGAAATTTGGCTGGTAGGTTCCTGAATGGGGGTACTTAGAGTTGAGCCCATGGGTTCATGGGGAGGGGAAGGTGGGGACCCCTATGTGGCTGGGATCAGGAGGAATCCTATGGGGAGGGGGAAAAGCCTGGAGTTGATTAATCAGAGGGTGGGTTATCCAGAATGTGCCAGAAAAAACCCTTAGCTTGCACTTTCCGAGAGAGATTTCCCAGTGGACCTCTGGGGTACCCCAGATCCGATGCTGGGGAGTCAGGAAGTTATGAAAATTGGACAACATTTTCCCAAATTCTGGCAGAATGTCAGGTGCAGAATGAAAACTGGCATGCATTTCTCCAGATGTACAGCCAAGTGGTCACTCTAGATTTTCTGGCAATCAAGTGCACAGAAAATCAGGAGGGTGTGGATTTCACCGTCACTTTGGCAAGGCTGAGATTGATAGAGCCGGAAAGGTTGGCTCCACAGAGATCAGGGAGCCTTCTTTAAATTGCCCCCCAATCTGCGATAAAAAATAAACTCCCCCCCAGCCCCCCCCCCTCCCCACCCCCCTCGGTGTGGCCAGAAGGGTCAGGGTGACCATCCCCCTCCTCACATCCACCATGCATGTATTGAGGCATTCCCCTCAGGCATCACCTACCCCCCCACACAGGCATTGGGACTCCCTCACACCACACATAAGGGGAACCCCTCAATGGAATTCCCCAGGGGCCTGACCCTGGCAGTGCCACTCAGGTTGGCATCACCAGGTTGGTACTGCCAGGATGGCACTGACAGGGGACAGTGTCAGTTACCATGGCTGGTTTTGGTTTTGGAAGAGCAGTAGTGATTTGCGGCGGCATAATGTCACACTTGCTGCTTGCTCGATGCAAAGAGGGGTGACATGATAGCACAGTCGTAGGCACTATTACTTTACAGCGCCAGGGACCGAGTTCGATTCCCAGCTCAGGTCACTGTCTGTGCGGAGTCTCCACGTTCTCCATGTCTGCGTAGGTTTCCTCCGAGTGCTTCAGTTTCCTTCCACAAGTACCTAAGGACATGCTTATTAGGTGAATTGCACATTCTGAATTCTCCCTCAGTGTACCCAAACAGGTGCCTAGGGCATTTTCACAGTCACTTCATTGCAGTGTTAATTTAAGACTACCTGTGACACTCATAAAGATTATTAGATTATTATTAGAAGTAGCGTCATTTAGCCTTTTAATAAGATTTAGATTAATGTTAAAATATGCTAATCAGGTTCACGCCCTTTCCCAGCATGAACCTGATTGTGCCATCAGAGGGGGCTGGGTAGATCTTGTTCCACAATCTTGCCCACGCAAACTCCAGTCTGGGCCTCTCACGAGATTAAGCTATCGCGGCTGCTATATTGAGGACATTGTCTATCATTGTTCTTTCTACGAAAATGAATCACTTCACATTTCTCTACATTGAACTTCATCTGCCACTTGTCCACCCATTCCAACTACTTGACAATATCCTTTTGAACTTATACACCATCCTCCCCATAGTTCACAATGCTTCCAAGTTTCGGATTATCCGCAAATCTTGAAATTGTGCCCTGTGCATTTAGGTCATTAATATATTTCATTTACATTTTTAATTTCAGCATTGCAGTATCACCGTTTGATTAATTGTATACTTCACAATTAATGGAAATTTAATTGAAAGGAAAATAAAAAAAACATTTTCTATATCTATCCATTCTGGTTTCCACCCTCTCTAATCCCTCTACAATTAGAGCATAAGAACTAGGAGCAGGAGTAGGCCACATGGCCCCTTGAGCCTGCTCCGCCCCGCCATTCAATGAGATCATGGCTGATCTTTTGTGGACTCAGCTCCACTTTCCAGCCTGAGCACCATAATCCTTAATCCCTTTATTCTTCAAAAAACTATCTATCTTTATCTTAAAACCTGTCATGAAGGAGCCTCAGCTGCTTCACTGGGCAAGGAATTCCATAGATTCACAACCCTTTGGGTGAAGAAGTTCCTCCTAAACTCAGTCCTAAATCTACTTCCCCTTATTTTGAGGCTATGCCCCCTAATTCTTCTTTCACCCGCCAGTGGAAACAACCTGCCCGCATCTATCCTATCTATTCCCTTCATAATTTTATATGTTTCTATAAGATCCCCCCTCATCCTTCTAAATTCCAATGAGTACAGTCCCAGTCTACTCAACCTCTCCTCGTAATCCAACCCCTTCAGCTCTGGGATTAACCTAGTGAATCTCCTCTGCACACCCTCCAGCGCCAGTACGTCCTTTCTCAGGTAAGGAGACCAAAACTGAACACAATACTCCAGGTATAGCCTCACTAACACCTTATCCAATTGCAGCATAACCTCCCTAGTCTTAAACTCCATCCCTCTAGCAATGAAGGACAAAATTCCATTCGCTTTCTTAATCACCTGTTGCACCTGTAAACCAACTTTTTGCGACTCATGCACGAGCACGCCCAGGTCTCTCTGCACAGCAGCATGTTTTAATATTTTATCATTTAAATAATAATCCCTTTTGCTGTTATTCCTACCAAAATGGATAACCTCACATTTGTCAACATTGTATTCCATCTGCCAGACCCTAGCCCATTCACTTAACCTATCCAAATCCGTCTGCCGACTTCCGGTATCTTCTACACTTTTTGCTTTACCACTCATCTTCGTGTCGTCTGCAAACTTGGACACATTGCCCTTGGTCCCCAACTCCAAATCATCTATGTAAATTGTGAACAATTGTGGGCCCAACACTGATCCCTGAGGGACACCACTAGCGACTGATTGCCAACCAGAGAAACACCCATTAATCCCCACTCTTTGTTTCTATTAATTAACCAATCCTCTATCCATGCTACTACTTTACCCTTAATGCCATGCATCTATATCTTATGCAGCAACCTTTTGTGTGGCACCTTGTCAAAGGTTTTCTGGAAATCCAGATGTACCACATCCATTGGCTCCCCGTTATCTACCGCACTGGTAATGTCCTCAAAAAATTCCACTAAATCTGTCAGGCACGACCTGCCCTTTATGAACCCATGCTGCGTCTGCCCAATGGGACAATTTCCATCCAGATGCCTTGCTATTTCTTCTTTGATGATAGATTCCAGCATCTTCCCTACTACCAAAGTTAAGCTCACTGGCCTATAATTGCCCGCTTTCTGCCTACCTCCTTTTGTAAACAGTGGTGTCACATTTGCTAATTTCCAATCCGCCGGGACCACCTCAGAGTCCAGTGAATTTTGGCAAATTATCACTAGTGCATTTGCAATTTCCCTAGCCATCTCTTTTAGCACTCTGGGATGCATTCCATCAGGGCCAGGAGACTTGTCTACCTTTAGCCCCATTCGCTTGCCCATCACTACCTCCTTAGTGATAACAATCCTCTCAAGGTCCTCACCTGTCATAGCCTCATTTCTATCAGTCACTGGCATGTTATTTGTGTCTTCCACTGTGAAGACCGACCCAAAAAACCTGTTCAGTTCCTCAGCCATTTCCTCATCTCCCATTATTAAATCTCCCTTCTCATCCTCTAAAGGACCAATATTTACCTTAGCCACTCTTTTTTGTTTTATATATTTGTAGAAGCTTTTACTATGTTTTTATATTCTGAGCAAGTTTACTCTCATAATCTATCTTACTTTTCTTTATAGCTTTTTTAGTAGCTTTCTGTTGCCCCCTAAATATTTCCCAGTCCTCTAGTCTCCCACTAATCTTTGTCACTTTGTATGCTTTTTCCTTCAATTTGATACTCTCCCGTATTTCCTTAGATATCCACGTTCGATTTTCCCTCTTTCTACCGTCCTTCCTTTTTGTTGGTATAAACCTTTGCTGAGCACTGCGAAAAATCGCTTGAAAGGTTTTCCACTGTTCCTCAACTGTTTCACCATAAAGTCTTTGCTCCCAGTCTACTTTCCCAATTCATCTTTCTCCATTTTCCTTCCACTCTTTCCTCAGTTGGCCTTTGGACCATCCTATATCATCCTGACCTGAAGCCAACACATTGCAGAGGGTGTTCATTTGGCAAGTTTTGGTGTGCCTTCAGCATATCAACGAGGCCCAGCTCTCAAACTAGGCAGGACCTACAAATATCACAATCAGGCAGCCAGCTGGCTCATTCAACCTGTTGGCCACCTGATCGAAAAACTGTGATTGCTTATTCTGTTTAACAACACACTCAACACCTAGTTCACATCTCAAATGAAAACTACTAATCTTCACAGCAGTTCCAATCATCATCAATCAAAACTGTAGGAATAAAATGGAGCCCTTCTTGCAAGTTGGAAATCAACTCCGATGGAGAACAATAAAAACACATACCAGAGACATCAAATTTTGCTTGTTGCAAGGAGTCAAAAACATCTTGTTGTGTAGGAAGGTCAGGAAACCTCTGTTCCAGTGCAGATAAAATGTCTTCATCTTTCTTGGTCATTCTTACAGTCTCAGAAGTCATGTTCATACAGTCTAAGATTATTGCACCTAACAAACAAATAAGCATAATGTTACAAAACAGGTATTAATCACATCTTTTTGAACTGAATCTACCAATATCAATTAAACTTACTGCTCGCTCAAAGAGGTGGAAACTGTGTATTAACAAGTGAAAACTTAGGAATGAAGATGCTTTTGTGCAAAGATTAATCTGATTACAGCCACTTCCACCACTGCTACAGTAATTATTAATAGGTATCAGTAGCAATTGATCACAGATACACACAAAGCAGACTTTGATCACAGTCCGTCATTGAACGGACATCATATGAATTCATGGGCGCGATCTTCTCAAAAGGGAACAAAGTCTCCTAGCGAGCGCATTTAGCCACGTGTTTCCCGCACTTGTGTTGAATAAGAGGCTTAAATGGGGCCAAGGCTGCACGTAGCCCTGTTTTTTACAATGTGAAGCTCTGCTCGCAGGAACTCCCCATTGTAGCAAGAGATCGGGACGCCATTTTTAAATGGTGTCCCGATCTCCGAGGCCCACAAAAAAAAATCCCCAACCTCCCCCCAGCTCTAACGCAACATGGGAGGTTCTCCGAACACCCAATACCCACGGTAAGGACAACCCTGGCGCAATCGCACGCGCACAAAAAATGACAGGTTTGCACCCTGGCAGTGCCCCTGCCATCTGTGAGTGCCACCTGGGCACTTTGGCAGTGCCAGTTTGGCACAGAACTTTTTCCATTAAATTATGCCCTTAGTCATTTTTGGGGCCTTGGGGAGTTTCTCCCTGTCAAGCCCACATTTATACAGCTTTTCAGCAGTGGGGAGATAAACAGCTCTAAGTGAGCTTGAGGGTCCTCCACATCGCCCCTCCCTGCACACATGTACAGTCTTCCCCCCCCCCACAAGTGAGGACACCCCGCTATGGGGGTCACTGAAACCCAAACCCAACCCACTCTGTTCAGGCCTCCCCACTCACCCCGTTTCAGGCCCCCCTCTTTAGGACCCCCACCCTTCACCCCTCCAACCTTTAGGAGGCCCTTTATTGCCCATCCTTCACCCCCCTCACACTTCAGATGCCCCCCTCATCCACCTTTCATGGGCATGGCACCCCTTAGCCAGTGCCCCTGCTCATCCTGTAGTGCCAAGATGCCTGGGGTGCCAGAGGGAGCGCTAGGGTGCCACTCTGCCCTGTCCCTTAGCAACCAGAGGTCTCCAATGGCCTGGGACAGCCCCCTAGGTGCCATTATGCCCGGTCTAATGCTAAACGGTGCCATGGCGACGTCTTCCAGGTGTGGGCGCTAGTTCCCAGATGCTGGGATAAATCAGTGGAGACATATTTGAATTAGCCGTTTGGCTCATTTCAATATGTATATCTAGATCTCGCCTAGTGAGGGTGTCGTCCAGAACGCGTCGTCTCATGATATCCCGTTAGAAAGTGTGAGGCTTTCTAAGTGTAGCAAATCCCGCAAACGGCCTCATCTCATCACAATTGGGAATGCACAAGAGGGTAGAATTAGAGGAACACAAATTCTCAGAAGTTCTTGGGCTGGAGGAGATGACGGAGATAGGGAGGGGTAAAGCTGTGGAGGGATTTGAAAACATGGATGAAAATTTTAAGCTCTAGATGGTAGATTGGTAGATCATGATTGTAGATGGATGACAGGTTTTGGGGAGTCAGAAGGCTTCTCCCGACTTTATCAATAATGAAAAAGATCCATGCATACCATTACGCAGAAACAAAGTACATGAGGCTTCCCGCGGCCCATGCCTCCACCCTATCCCCGTAACACCACCTAGCCTTTTGGAAACTAAGGGGCAATTTAGCCTGGCCAAACCACCTAATCTACACATCTTTGCACTTTGGTACGAAACCAGAGCTACCGTCACGCTACGACGAGATTGCGATCTCATCTACTGGAGCAGGCCGGTTGCATCGCACACTGTTTGGCGCCTGGCACGGTTCTCGTTTTTCTCCTCTCCCGCTTTTCACCAACCTTGTTACGCTTGAGTGAGAGTGTAACAAGGAAGGATGATCGCGCCCTATGTGTAACAATTCCCCACTCACCCGATAGTGCCGCCTCCTTCCCCCCCAACTTCCTTCCATCATTAGTCACACAATGGTGGGGGCGGGGTGAGGCGTGGAAGGAGGGTTGAGAGTCGCATGGAGAGTTGAGAGGGTGGATGTCACATGGTGGTGGAAAGGTCTCGAGGGAGGAGGGAAGACACTGGTGTCGACTCACACGTGCTTCCCGGTGTAGGCCATTGAGCTTTTTCCGGCACTGGAGCCCAATCCTCCTGGTCACACTCCCGGCGCTCCCAGGCAGCACAGGCTGCCCTGTGGCTGACCCTCCAGGACCCACAGGGAAACAGTACATCCTTCCTGGCCTCCACTGCATCTAGGATCTGCATCCCCGAATGATGGGGCCAGTCTCCTGGGCGCCATTGTTGCAACCTGGCTGGGGTGCTGTGCAAGTGAAGTTGAAGTGCTGCTCAGCCTTGTTAGCGGGGAGCTGGTGAGCGAGGTGCCGGCGGATCAGCTGGCAAGCCTTCATTTGCAGGAAGAAGCCCCTGGGGCCTCGTTAAATGGACACATCACGTTGAATCATGTTATCAGCGTCACTGGGCTGTGCGCTGGGAAGCTCCCGGCGGTTCCTGCTCACTACCACACTTAAGAGAACCCTGCTCAAAGTGTGAATAATTAGTTTCTTCATAACGGTCGTATATCCCTGATCTAGTGGCTAAGTTTTCAGCCACTATATTATTAGAATAGCTGGGTAACAACTCTTTCAGGCAAGAGAAAACCCGTGGTCCATTTTGATGAAATATACAATATTAACCACAGAAGAAGCACTAAAATAAACCTTTCCTAAAAGTAGGTTACACGTTAGTACTTGAAATGAGAATTACGTTTTTGTACCTCATACTTGGGTTGGGAGGGGCAGCACGGTGGTGCAGTAGGTTAGCCCTGCTGCGTCACGGCGCCGAGGTGCCAGGTTCGATGCCGGCTCTGGGTCACTGTCCGTGTGGAGTTTGCACATTCTCCCGTGATTGCGTGTGTTTCACCCCCACAACCCAAAGATGTGCAGGGTAGGTGGATTGGCCATGCTAAATTGCCCCTTATTTGGAAAATATTAATTGGGTAGTGTAAATTTTTTTAAAATCCTTGGGATGGGCAATAAACTCTGGTCCAGTCTGTGATACCCTCATCCCAGTGATGATTTTTAAAAAACTTGCCGTCTAAAATATAAATACCAGCATGATCATAATGTGGATATGGCATTTTACAGGAGCAGATTGAGGCCCAAATTCCTTAGTGGCTAATCCGGGGCGGGGTGGTGCAGTGATATCAAATGAGCTGTGAGTACCAAGCAAGCTGTCTCGAGAAGGGGATGGTGGCAATTGTTCTGTTAATATCCGTTGAAATCCAGTCTGAAATGGACGCAGGAGCAGGTCACCTCAAATGGCCCCAAATTAACAATTATCCACATTCTCAAAGCATTTGTTTGCAGGCCTCTGCATTGCTAAATTCATTTCTATGTGCCATTTTAGGTGCAATGGTGTAACATTTATGCATCATTTTGTCTGTATTGCTGTGTTATAAGAACATTGCAATAAATTCTAACATCCTCACATTAAGTATTGAAAATGAAATGAAAATCGCTTATTGTCACGAGTAGGCTTCAATGAAGTTACTGTGAAAAGCCCCTAGTCGCCACATTCCGGCGCCTGTCCGGGGAGGCTGGTACGGGAATTATTGTATTTTGTCCTGTTCATACATTTTTAATTATTCAACTGCTAATTTTCCACCATCAAGAAGCAGCAACATAATGCTATAACATTTTGATTTCCCAAAGTCACATTATGCACTGGGGCATCCCTCGAGGAAGTTTCCCCCATAAGAATTTACCCAGCAATTGTCCAGATTGCTTCCGCTGGACAATTATGTTTCACTGGGAACCATCTGACAGAAACAACTTAAATTGTTCACTTCAGATGGTCCTGACAGTTTTACCCTGATGGTACTCTGAAAAGAGTTGGAAAGAAAAAAAACACGTCTAACTCCAGAGTACCTATTTCAAAAAACACAGAGTCAGCCTTGCATGGGACACCTCTCACAAACAGGACTGCCCCTAAGGGACCCACCCCTCACCTGCTCACCGGAACACCCCAGTGTAGTGAGAAATCAATGCGTCTTGATCTCCGAGGCCCCAAATCGACCCCCGACCCCCAGCCTGAACATGCTATGCGAGGTCCTCCCCACGCCCCCCACCCCAAAAGACTAGCAGGTAATTTAAAATGGCCCCCGAACAAATCCCACAATGGGTGGGATTCGAATCTGAGTCTCGCGAGATCACGTTCGATCACGCGAGGCTTTGCAAGCTGGGTAGACTCCAGGAGCGGGGTTTCCAATCTTCCATCGGCCAGGTTGCGTCACGGCAAACTACTTTTCAATTGGATCACGCCCATAGTGTCAGATGCTAAATTAGAGAACTTTGGAACTGCATGTGGTGGTGGCCATGTGTCTGAGTGCTTGTGATTGTGTTATATGTATTTTTGTTGTATCGACCATTTAAAGTTAAATTTTAATTTGAAGTATTATTTGTTGTGTAATGTGTGTTGGTCCTCATTCATGGTAAAATTACAAAAAGTGGAATCTTGTTGATAATTTATTCATTTGGCAGTGGTTTGGTAAATTTGGCTACAGTGCTTATGGTTCCCCCATGGCGATTGTAACAATGGATACCGACCTAATCATCAAAATATAATTTCACACATAATCATTATTATGTTACTTACATCATTTTTTTTTATAAATGTTTTTATTCAGTTTTCGTATTTTATATTGAACAAATTACAAATTGTTAGGAGAGAGAAACAAAAAAAAAACAAACAAAAACAAACACGCAAAAATTAACATACATATTTACAGGTAAGCATCTTCGTAGTAGTAACTGCGCCCCCCCCCCCCCTCAACATGTTTATTTAGCTTGGTTTTGGGCCTTAGCTAGCCATCGAACCCCCGTAACGAACCTGTACCCCCCCCCCCCCCTCCCGCTACCTTCCCCCGACTATTCTTCCTCTTGTACATTGGCCACAAATAGGTCCCGGAACAGTTGCATGAATGGCTCCCACGTTCTGTGGAAGCCGTCGTCCGACCCTCGGATGGCAAATTTGATTTTCTCCATTTGGAGAGATTCCGAGAGGTCGGACAGCCAGTCCGCAGCTCTGGGCGGTGCTGCTGACCGCCAGCCAAACAGGATTCTACGGCGGGCGATCAGGGAGGCAAAGGCAAGGGCGTCCGCCCTCCTCCCCAGGAATAGATCTGGCTGGTCTGAAACCCCGAAGACCGCCACTATCGGGCATGGCTCCACCCTCACCCCCACCACTTTGGACATAGCCTCGAAGAAGGCTGTCCAGTACTCCACAAGTCTGGGGCAAGACCAGAACATATGGGCGTGGTTGGCCGGGCCTCTTTGGCACCGCTCACATCTGTCTTCCACCTCCGGGAAGAACCTACTCATACGGGTTCTTGTTAGGTGGGCTCTATGTACCACTTTTAGTTGCGTCAGGCTGAGCCTTGCGCACGTGGAGGTGGAGTTGACCCTATGCAGTGCTTCGCTCCAGAGTCCCCACCCTATCTCCATCCCCAGGTCGTCCTCCCATTTCCTCCTTGTTGCGTCCAGTACGGTGTCGTCCCTATCTACCAGTCGGTCATACATGTCACTACAGTTCCCTTTCTCTAGGATACTTGCGTCCAGTAGGTCTTCCAGTAGTGTCTGTCGTGGCGGTTGTGGGTACGTCCTTGTCTCCTTTCGTAGGAAGTTTTTGAGCTGCAGGTACCGTAGCTCGTTCCCCCCAGCTAGCTGAAATTTCTCTGTCAGTTCGTCCAGTGTTGCGATCCTGTCGTCCGTGTATAGGTCCCTGACTGTCAATGTTCCCCCGTCCTGCCTCCACCTTTTGAAGGTGGCGTCGGTCAGTGCTGGTTTGAACCTATGGTTGTTGCAGATGGGAGCCCTGTTCGACATTTTGGTCAGGCCAAGTTGCTGCCGCAGTTGGTTCCAGGATTGGAGGGTGGCTGTCACCACTGGGCTGCTGGAGTGTTTTTTGGGTGGGGATGGGAGTGCTGCCGTGGCGAGGGCCCGGAGGGAGGTTCCCATGCAGGAGGCCTCCTCCGCACGCACCCACTCAGCTTCTGGCTCCTGGATCCATCCCCTTACTCGCTCGGCTGTTGCTGCCCAGTGGTAGAATTGTAGATTCGGGAGGGCTAACCCTCCCCTGGTTTTTGTTTTTTGTAAGACCTTCTTTGGGATCCTAGCATTTTTACCCCCCCATACGAACGCCATGATGAGTTTTTCCAGCGCTTTGAAAAAGGCCTTGGGGATGTAGATCGGAATGGATCTAAACAGGAAGAGGAACCTGGGCAGTACGTTCATTTTGATCGTCTGAACTCTCCCCGCGAGGGAGAGCGGGAGTGTGTTCCATCTTTGCAGGTCCTTTTTAACTTCCTCCGTCAGGCTGGTGAGGTTCCATTTGTGGATCCCTTTCCAGTCATGGGCTATTTGGATCCCCAGGTAGCGGAATTTATGTCGGGCTTGTTTGAACGGCAGCCCCTTTAGTGCTGCCCCCCCCCCCCCCCCCTTGCGGGTGTAATGGGAAGATCTCACTTTTGCTCATGTTGAGTTTGTAGCCCGAGAAGGCTCCAAACTCTTTCAGGAGCGCGATGATTCCGTCCATGCTGCTTTGTGGGTCCGAGATATAGAGGAGCAGATCATCCGCATAGAGTGAGACTCTGTGCTCTCTACCTCCCCTTCGGATCCCCCTCCAATTTTTTGCTGCCCTGAGCGCGATTGCTAGCGGTTCAATTGCTAGTGCGAACAGCAGCGGGGACAGTGGGCATCCTTGTCTGGTGCCCCTGTGCAGCTGGAAGTATTGGGAGTTGGTATTGTTGGTCTGTACACTCGCCATGGGAGCGTTGTACAGGAGCTTTACCCAAGCGGTGAACCCTGTTCCAAGCCCGAACCGCTCCAGTACCTCTATGAGGTATTTCCACTCGACTCTGTCGAAGGCCTTTTCTGCGTCCAGGGAGACGATCACCTCTTGTGTTCTCTCCCCGGAGGGGGTCATTATCACGTTCAGCAGGCGCCTGATGTTCGCGGTCAGCTGTCTACCTTTGACAAAGCCCGTCTGGTCCTCTGTGACCACCTCAGGTACACAGTCTTCTAGCCTTTTGGCTAGGATTTTGGCCAGTATTTTGGCGTCTGCATTCAGCAGAGATATGGGTCTGTATGACCCACATTCCGTTGGGTCTTTGTCTTTCTTAGGTATCAGCGAGATTGAGGCCTGTGCTAACGTGGGTGGCAACGTGCCCCTAGCTAGCGAGTCTGTGAACATCTCCCGCAGGTGCGGGGCCAGCGCTGTCGCAAATTTTTTGTAGAAGTCCGCCGGGAATCCGTCCGGTCCCGGCGCCTTCCCCGCCTGCATGGAGCTAATGCTGTCCATGATCTCTCCCAGTGCTAGTGGTGCTTCCAGATCCCGTTTTCTGCCCTCTCCCACAACTGGTATGTTCAGTCCGTCAAGAAACCGGTTCATCCCAGCCTTCCCCGTTGGGGGCTCTGAGGTGTACAGCTCTTGGTAGAAGGCCTTGAAGGTTTTGTTAATCCTCTCTGGTTCTGTTTCCAACGTGCCTCTGGTATCTCTGATTTGCGCAATTTCTCTGCTGGCTGCCTGCTTTCTCAGCTGGTGGGCCAACAGGCGGCTGGCTTTGTCTCCGTGTTCGTATAGGGCCCCGCGTGCCTGGCGGAGTTGGTGTACTGCTTTCCTGGTGGAGAGCAGGTCAAAGTTCCTTTGTAATTCTTTTCTCTCCGCCAGGAGTTCTACAGTCGGGGGTTACTTACATCATTGATTCATTTTAGTCTCGGTGAATGAATCACTCGCCTCCTTCTCCAAGCACTCTTAAAGGGTTTGTCTATGCATGTGACCAAGATCAGAGATGCACAAAGTTCATTTACTTTAGCAGGAAATAGATATTCTTACCTCTGAAAAGATGTGTTAATTGTTGGTTGAGCAATTCTGGAGCTTCTTGAAGAATTTCTGAAACTATTAGGGTAGTGCAGGATCCGACCGGCTCCAGTACAATTTCACACTGAGCAGAATGTAGTCGCTCTTGTTCATGGTGGTCAATTATTTTCACAACAGCAGTTTCAAGCACTTTATCATCACTAAAAGGTAACAATAATGTAATTTTATATTATTAGTAGTGTACTGCTGGAAAACGTGGACATACTTTCTAAACGATTCATTTTTCACTCAGGATAGCGCACAAGAAACTGTAGCGAAGAAACAACAACTTATAATAGAACATAGAACAGTACAGCAGAGTACAGGCCCTTCAGCCCACGATGTTGTGCCGACCATTTATCCTAATCTAAGATCAACCTAACCTCCAACCGTTCAATTTACTGCTGTCCAGGTGCCTGTCTAAGAGTCGCTTAAATGTCCCTAATGACTCTGATTCCACCACCTCTGCTGGCAGTGCATTCCACACACCCACCACTCTCTGTGTAATGCATGAGGAGAAGGTGCTGATCGGTAGGCAAGTGGACTCTGGTGGAGGTGATGCCATGGAGAACACTGCATGGAGCAGTTAGCTGCCCAGCTTTGTTCAAATTCAACAAAAACAGGAAAATGTCAGGAAAACGCAGCAGGTACAGCAGCATCTGTTGCGAGAGAGAATGGTGTTAACCTTTCTTCAGAGTCATATGAACTTGAAACGTTAACTCTATTTTCAATCTGGGACTTCCGGTGTGCATCATGGAGTGAGTGATCACACAGAGGCAGCTCCTGCCTAAGGTTACAGAAAAGAGCTCTTTTTTAAGCAACACGGGTTGGAATTTCGATGAAAAAGCGTAGGTGAATGTTCGAGGAGTACTTTCCCCCAGGAATAGTATGTTTCTTGGTTATCAAACCCTCAGAAACAGTGCAAGATTTGGCTGAAGCAGCAGCAAACAAAAGCCTCTGCAAGCATGCAAGCGGGGGAAGGGCCATCTTAGATGTCTCAAGCTGACTTGAGGGCCTTTATGAAAGCTGAATTCTAGCAGCAGAGGGAAGAACTGTGAAAAGATCTCACCGAGGCCATTGAAGAAGCGGAGACGGACTTCCGGTAGCGGTGATGCGGAGCTAAGCCGCACGTTCAGTGACTCCCACTATTTTCAGACTTTGGGGCTCCTTTAAGGGCTCGTAGTGGTGCTGTTTGGACTTTTCCCCGTGTGGGAACACTCCTTCTCAGATTCTCCACCGGTGGATGGCCTGGACTAGGAGTGGAGCGGTCAGAAAATCGGCTTTGGAGACTTCCAGTTGCGGCTATGCGGAGCTAAGCCACACCGCAGCTCCCGCTACTTAAGGACTTTTGGGCCGATTTGAGGGCCCCAAACGGCGCTGTCTCGACGAATCCCGGTGGGGGAAGGTGTCTAGAGGAGCATTCCCCATAATTTATGGTGCTCACCCGGAGTGGGGCAAAGGAAAAAGCTGCAGCAGCTCCCCAAGAAAAGCGGGGGAAGAAGGACAAAATGGCGGCCGGCGGAACACCCGAGGACTGGTGGAAGTGGGCGCAGGAGCAGCAGGCCTCTCTTCTACACTGTTTTGCGGAGCTGAAGGCTGAGTTGCTGGACTCCCTGAATGCGACTACCAACAAGCTGCTTGGGGCCCAGGTGGCCCAGGAGGTGTCCATTCGGGAGTTGCAGCAGCAGGCCGCTGAGCGGGAGGAGGAGGCCGTGGTCCTCGTGGGGAAAGTGGAGTTGCACGAGGCACTTCACAAAAAGTGGCAAGACCGCTTGGAGGAGCTGGACGTTCGCACGAGGCGAAAGAATTTGAGGATCCTGGGCCTGGCGGAGGGGCTGGAGGGGTCGGATCTCCCGTCGTACGTGACCACGATGTTGAGCTCGTTGATGGGAGCGGGGTCCTTCCATTTGCCCCTGGAGCTTGAGGGAGCTCACAGAGTGCTGGCCAGGAGGCCTAAGGCAAATGAACCCCCGCGGGCGGTGCTGGTGCGGTTCCATCGATTTAGTGACCGGGAGTGTGTGCTGCGCTGGGCCAAGAAAGAGAGGAGCAGCAAGTGGGAGAATTCGGTAGTGCGAATCTACCAGGACTGGAGTGAGGAGGTGGCAAAGCGGCGGGCCGGGTTCAACCGGACGAAGGCGGTGCTTCATGCCAAGCAGGTCAGATTTGGAATGCTGCAGCCTGCGCGTCTGTGGGTGACATATAAGGACCGGCATTACTACTTCGAGTCCCCGGAGGAGGCGTGGGCCTTTGTACAGGCGGAGAAGGTGGACTCGAACTAGGGTCTGGGGACACACTATGGCCGTTGCTGTTTTCGCTGTTGCTGTTCTTCAATTTTGACACGTGTTTTTTTAATGCTGGTTTTCTTTTTGCTCTGTTTCCGGGTGGGTTTGTCTGTTGGGTATGGGTGTGGGGTATGTGGGGAACGTTGGGGGTATGTGCTTTATATGTTCTCTTCTGTACGGGGCTGGGGGTTGGGGTGAAACTGGATTTTGAGGAGCTGCGTCAGAAGGGTGTGGTGTGGCAGTGTGAAAGCGCGGGCTTTCCTCTGGTTGTCCGCGCTGCGGGGCGGGGAGGGCAGCGCTGGAGGTGGGGGCGTGGCCTCTACTGGTTTTCTTTCCCGCGCTGAAGCGGTGCCAAGGAAGTGTGGCAAGAGGGGGATGACCCCATGCCGGGAGGAGATGGGTTTTGGCGGGAGCTGCCGGGTCAGCAGAAGTCAGCTGACTCACGGAAGTACCATGGAGGGTGCGTCGCGGCTAGGAGGGGTCCTAGCCTGGGGGGGTGGGGGGGTGGGGGGGGATACCGGGTTACATAGAACATAGAACATAGAACAGTACAGCACAGAACAGGCCCTTCGGCCCTCGATGTTGTGCCGAGCCATGATCACCCTACTCAAACCCACGTATCACCCTATGCCCGTAACCCAACAACCCCCCACCCCTTAACCTTACTTTTTAGGACACTACGGGCAATTTATCACGGCCAATCCACCTAACCCGCACATCTTTGGACTGTGGGAGGAAACCGGAGCACCCGGAGGAAACCCACGCACACACGGGGAGGACGTGCAGACTCCGCACAGACAGCGACCCAGCCGGGAATCGAACCTGGGACCCTGGAGCTGTGAAGCATTTATGCTAACCACCATGCTACCGTGCTGCCCATTCCTCTGGTTGCTGCTGGAATGGCCAGGAAGGAGCTGGTGTGGGCCGGGGGGGTAGAGGAGAGGCGTTATCACCATGGGGAACGGGTCAGGCGGGGCGAGCTGGCCTGGGGTGAGCAGTCGATAAGCTATGGCTAGCCGGCGGGGGAGAGGGGCAGGTTGCCCTCTGATCCGGCTGATTACCTGGAACGTGAGGGGGCTGAATGGGCCGGTTAAGAGAACTAGGGTATTTTCTCATCTGAAGGCGCTGAAGGTGGACGTGGCTATGCTCCAGGAGACCCACTTGAAGGTGGCAGACCAGGTTCGTCTGAGGAAGGGGTGGGTGGGACAGGTTTTTCACTCAGGATTGGACGCGAAGAACCGGGGGTGGCGATTCTGGTGGGGAAGAGGGTGGCGTTCGAGGCGGCTGAGGTGGTGTCGGACAAGGAGGGCAGATATATTATGGTGAAGGGTAGGCTGCAGGAAGAGAAGGTGGTGCTGGTTAATGTATATGCCCCGAATTGGGATGATGCCGGCTTCATGAGGCGCTTGTTGGGCCGCATTCCGGACCTGGAGGCAGGCGGCCTGATCATGTGGGGAGACTTTAACACAGTGCTGGATCCCCCACTGGACCGGTCCAGTTCAAGGATGGGTAGGAGACCGGCTGGGGGGGTTTATGGACCAGATAGGAGGGGTGGATCCCTGGAGGTTTGGGAGGCCGAGAGCGCGGGAGTATTCCTTTTTCTCCCATGTCCATAGGGTCTATTCCCGAATAGATTTTTTTCATCCTGAGCAGGGGATTGATCCCGAAGGTGCAGATGCAGAGTATTCGGCCATAGCGATTTCAGACCATGCTCCGCACTGGGTTGATCTGGAGATGGGGGAGGCGCGGGACCAGCGCCCGCTCTGGTGCCTGGATGTGGGGATGCTGGCTGATGAGGAGGTGTGTAGGAGGGTCCGGGGAAGTATTGAGGGGTATCTTGATACCAACGACACAGGGGAGGTCCGGGTGGGGATGGTCTGGGAGGCTCTGAAAGCAGTGATCCGGGGGGTGCTGATCTCCATCCGGGCCCATAGGGCAGGGAGGGAGAGGAAGGAGAGGGAGAGACTGGTGGGGGAGCTCCTGGATGTGGACAGGAGATACGTGGAGGCACCGGAGGAGGGGTTGCTGGGGGAACGGCGTAGTTTGCAGGCCAAATTTGACTTGTTGACCACCAGAAAGGCGGAGACACAGTGGAGGAGGTCGCAGGGCGCGGTATGAGAGTATGGGGAGAAGGCGAGCAGGATGTTGGCGCATCAGCTCCGC
The DNA here is from genome assembly GCF_902713615.1 of Scyliorhinus canicula. Lineage (NCBI taxonomy): Eukaryota > Metazoa > Chordata > Chondrichthyes > Carcharhiniformes > Scyliorhinidae > Scyliorhinus > Scyliorhinus canicula. The sequence goes on along the minus strand of NC_052153.1, from coordinate 92,274,295 downwards.
AGGCGAGATGCGGCTAGGGAAATTGGTGGAGTGACGGATAGGGGTGGGAATGTAGTGCAGAAGGGGACAGAAGTAAATGGGGTCTTTAGGGACTTCTACGAGGAACTGTACCAGTCAGAACCTCCGATGGGGAGAGGGGGGATGGAGAGCTTCATGAACAGGCTATGATTCCCAAGGGTTCAAGAGGAGCTGGTAGAGGGGCTGGGGGCGCCGATAGAGTTGGAGGAGCTAGTCAGGGGGATTGGACAAATGCAGTCAGGTAAGGCGCCGGGGCCGGACGGGTTCCCAGTGGAATTTTATAAAAAGTATGCGGATCTGGTGGGCCCCCTGTTGGTGCGAGCCTTCAATGAGGCATGGGAGGGGGGGGCTTTGCCCCCGACGATGTCACGGGCGCTGATCTCTCTGATCCTGAAGCGGGATAAGGACCCCTTGCAGTGTGGATCATACAGGCCTATCTCGCTCCTCAATGTTGACGCTAAGTTGCTGGCGAAGATCCTGACCACCAGGATAGAGGACTGTGTGCCAGGGGTGATACACGAGGATCAGACAGGATTTGTCAAGGGACGGCAGCTCAACACGAATGTGCGGAGACTGCTAAATGTTATTATGATGCCAGCAGTGGAGGGGGAGGCGGAGATAGTGGTGGCGCTGGATGCGGAGAATGCGTTTGATAGAATTGAGTGGGGGTACCTGTGGGAGGTGCTGGAGCGGTTCGGATTCGGGGAGGGATTCATCAAATGGGTGAGGCTGCTCTACGCGGCTCCGATGGCAAGTGTAGTTACCAATGGAAGGAGATCGGAGTACTTTAGGCTCTACCGTGGGACCAGGCAGGAGTGCCCCCTGTCCCCCTTGCTCTTTGCACTGGCGATTGAACCTTTGGCTATGGCGTTGAGAGAGTCAGGGAGATGGAGGGGTCTGGTGCGGGGTGGGGAGGAACATCGTGTATCGCTGTATGCGGACGACCTGCTGTTGTATGTGGCGGATCCAGAAGGGGGAATGCCGGGGGTGATGTAGCTGTTAGCGGAATTTGGGGGCTTCTCGGGCTATAAGTTAAATTTAGGCAAGAGTGAGGTATTTGTAGCACACCCGGGTGATCAGGAGGAGGGAATTGGGAGACTCCCATTTAAGAGGGCAGTGAAGAGTTTCAGATACCTGGGGGTGCAGGTGGCCAGGAGTTGGGGGACTCTCCATAAGCTTAATTTTACCAGGCTGGTGGAGCAGATGGCGGAGGAATTTAAAAGGTGGGACATGGTGCCGCTATCGTTGGCGGGTAGAGTGCAGTCCGTCAAAATGATGGTTCTCCCGAGATTCTTGTTCCTTTTTCAGTGTTTGCCCATCTTTATCCCTCGGGCCTTTTTTAGAAGGGTGACTAGCAGCATCATGAGCTTTGTTTGGGCGCATGGGACCCCGAGGGTGAAGAGGGTCTTCTTGGAGCGGGGTAGAGATGGGGGGGGGGGGGGGGGGGGGGGGCTGGCGTTACCCAATCTCTCGGGGTATTATTGGCGGCCAATGTGTCGATGGTGCGCAAGTGGGTAATGGAGGGGGAGGGGGCAGCATGGAAACGGATGGAGAGGGCGTCCTGTGGAGATACCAGCCTGGGGGCCCTGGTAACGGCGCCGTGGCCGCTCCCTCCTACGAGGTATACCACGAGTCCGGTGGTGGCGGCTACCCTCAAGATTTGGGGGCAGTGGAGGCGACATAGGGGAGAAGTGGGGTCTCGATGGAGGCTCCGTTAAGGAGGAACCATAGGTTCGTCCCGGGGAACATTGATGGGGGATTTCAGGGTTGGCACAGAGCGGGCATCAGACAGCTGAGGGACCTGTTTATTGATGGGAGGTTTGTGAGCCTGGGGGAGTTGGAGGAGAAATTTGGGCTCCCCCGGGGAACATGTTCAGGTATCTGCAGGTAAAGGCATTTGCTAGGCGGCAGGTGGAGGGATTCCCTTCGCTTCCCGCGAGGGGGGTGAGCGACAGGGTGCTTTCGGGGGTCTGGGTCGGAGAGGGGAAGATATCTGATATCTACAAGGTTATGCAGGAGGCGGAGGAGGCGTCAGTAGAGGAGCTGAAAGCTAAGTGGGAGGGGGAACTGGGGGAACAGATCGAAGACTGGGCTGATGTCCTGGAGAGGGTTAATTCTTCCTCCTCGTGTGCGCGGCTTAGCCTCATCCAATTCAAGGTGCTGCACCGGGCCCACATGACTGGGACGAGGATGAGTAGGTTCTTTGGGGGTGAAGACAGGTGTGTCAGGTGCTCGGTGAGTCCAGCGAACCATGCCCATATGTTCTGGGCATACCCGGCACTGGAGGAGTTCTGGAAGGGGGTGGCGAGGACGGTGTCGAGGGTGGTAGGATCCAGGGTCAAGCCAGGATGGGGACTCGCGATTTTTGGGGTTGGGGTGGAGCCGGGAGTGCAGGAGGCGAAAGAGGCCGGTGTGCTGGCCTTTGTGTCCCTAGTAGCCCGGCAAAGGATCTTGTTACAATGGAAGGATGCGAGGCCCCCAAGCGTGGAGACCTGGATCAATGACATGGCGGGTTTCATTAAGCTAGAGAAGGTCAAATTCGCCCTGAGAGGGTCGGTACAAGGGTTCTTTAGGCGGTGGCAACCTTTTCTCGACTTTCTGGCTCAACGATAGGGTACGGGGACAGTAGCAGCAGCAACCCGGGGGGGAGGGGGGGAAGGGGGAGGGAAAAGGTGGGGGGGCGGATGATGACTATGTTTGTTTATTTAATTTAAATTTATTTTTAAGTTCTTTTGTTGTTCATTGGGGTTGGGGGGGTGGGGGATGTGATACATGCGTCGATACGGTCTGGGGGTGTTACAGTTATTATGGGTTATTTTGTTGCATTTCATTGTTTGTCGTTATGTTTTATATTTTCTGTAAAAAATTCCAATAAAAATTATATTTAAAAAAAAAACTCTATTTTCAATCTCCACAGATGCTGCTGGACCTGCTGAGTGTTTCCTGCATTTTTCTATTTTTGTTGCATATTCCAGCATCTGCAGTATTTTACTTGTATTTTGTTCAGATTCAAATTGACTTTGATTGGTCAAAGCATTGCCCTGGGGAATGCCCCAGGGAATGACTATTCCCTCAGCTTTGGTTCAGATGAAAACGCTCCAAAGTGTGCACATCCCCTTCTGTCTGCAAAGGACAGGGCTCTGTTTGTGAATATATGTGAAATATGTTTGAAAAAAAATCTAAACAATAACTTAGGGAACAGTCATTTCCTGGGGCAATCAACCAATCAGAATCAACCTACGCTGAATTTGAACAAAGCTGGGCAGCTATTTCTCCATGGCCATGCTGCATTCCTCATGGCAATGCGTACACCAATCAGAACTCTCCTCATGCAGTATAAATTGTTGTTCCCCATTGCAATTTGCTAATTTTTTGCAAGCTAACCTGATGAGTGCAAGGTGCAAAACTTAAATAGCAGGCACGATTCAGTGGACAAATGTTAAAGCCTGCATTTAGGTGCATTTCCCTGCTATTCAACTGCACGTTGCTGTTTCTTTTCACCTTGGGGAGTTTTTTAGGGAATGGCACCTCGCAAATTGGGGCGCCATTTTAACTGGCAGCCCCGATTGTCCCCCACCCCACCCCTTCCTTTCAGGCACTCCCGCTTTCTGCCCACCCCCACCACCTCACAACCTTATCAAGCCCCCTGGGAACCCCCCTCTCTGCCCCTTCCAATTGGCAAGGCCCCCCCTTTGGCCCGTCCCCTGGCACTGCCACCCTGGCAGTTTCCCTGGCTCCAGTGCTAAACTGTGCTCTGGCGAGGTCTCACAGGCGCAGCCGTTGAGTCCTGGGCACTGGGTGAATCCGGCGTCTGAAAATTGAAATGAGTCTAATGGCACATTTAAATAATCAGATCTAGATCTCACCCAGTGAGGACGAGATTCAGGTTGTGCCAGGTGGAGCGAGTCGGTGCTCTCTGAGATTCACCCAGCATGCATGGCGCCGGGCTCAACTCAATCACTGAATCATGCCCTACTGGTCTCTTTTAACAGCAATACTTCATTTTATATTGTCAACATTTTTTCACACATATATTGTCAACATTCGTTCATACATATTTTTCTTTAATTTAATTTCCATAAGGATTTTAATTTTGTAAAAATAATATTGAGAATATAGGGGCTAATTCAACAAAATTTGGGGTCATAAGTTTGGACTCACTGAATGGAAACATAAATCACAAATGCTACAACAATCCTGTAGCCTTAGTTCTTCAAATTGTGTTGTTGAGTAGTGTGGTCCAAGAGCACAGTCAAATTGAATATACCCTTTACCTTTAACCAATATGTTATTTAAGCTATTAAATCCAAGTTTTAAAATATACCAATCAAATTACTGCTGCCTTATTGCATGTTTAAATTAGCTGTCTTTAACTCACAGTATTATGTGGTACTAATAGACAAACATTTTTCCTATTTAAAGATCATAATCAATGCTTTCCCTTTCAACACTGCTGGCTTTGTTGCAAGTGTGCAGCACGCCAGGTAAACTAATTAATCGAAATTATTACCTGAACAGCATTTTGTACTGTTCGCACTTTTGAATCTTAGGCATAGGCTTTCACTCTACTGAAGAATATTTATTACTAGATTTATTCCTATTTACCTTGAATTCAATGATTTCAGTATTTTTATAAAATGTTGATTGTCCATAAGCCGTGCACGATTATACTAACATTTATTGGCACAAATGGTTTTTAGAAAAGAAAAGGCAACAGCAGGAAACAGAATGTTACCGAAAAAGGGCTGACCTTTCAGTACTCAGTTAAAAGCTCTGGAAATCAACTTAAGAAATCAAAAAATGCTTGGCTCATTGAATCAGCAGTTTCTATCCTAGTAATCAAAATAATGGCAAGCACCCAAAGAAAACAACATGCTTAAACATCGAGAAAGTTATTGATTTAAAGAAGTCTTTCGAAATTCCTTCATTTCATGATGTGTATTTCTGTTTCACAACCCATTTTGTTCCCCGCCGCCATGTTTCCTTCTTTGCCTAATAGGACAAGATAGTCCAGGACATCAATTTGAACAGAATTATCATCAATACCAGTCCATTAGGAGCAGGGTGGTCAAATTAAAAGCAAAAAACAAGATCTAATTGCCAAGCCATGTGAAATAGAATAGAATAGAATAGAACAGTACAGCACAGAACAGGCCCTTCGGCCCTCGATGTTGTGCCGAGCAATGATCACCCTACTTAAACCCACGTAACCCGTATACCCGTAACCCAACAATCCCTCCCATTAACCTTACACTATGGGCAATTTAGCATGGCCAATCCACCTAACCCACACATCTTTGGACTGTGGGAGGAAACCAGAGCACCCGGAGGAAACCCACGCACACACGGGGAGGACGTGCAGACTCCACACAGACAGTGACCCAGCCGGGAATCGAACCTGGGACCCTGGAGCTGTGAAGCATTGATGCTAACCACCATGCTACCATGAGGCCCCTTGCCCCTTGGTGTAAGGTTTTACAACGTTGGAAAACATGAAAGCAAATTCAGATTCAATTTCAATTTACAACTATGATAAATCCTTACAATTAAACTAAACACAACTGTAGATCTGAAGTCCATGTACAATAGCTCAAATGGTAGCAATTCTTAGTCATGCTCTCTCCTGCACATTAAAACCAACCAAATTTGACAAACATTTAAGAATTCTTTAATGATGCTGCCATATTAAGAGCAAACTATTTGCTCAGAGAAATGCAATCAGTGGTAAAGTTTTATTTGTATTTCAATATTCTCAGAGTTTTTAAGCTCAGTTGGCTGGACGGCTGGTTCATGATGCAGAGCAAAGCCATCACTGCAGGTTCACCCGGCTGAGGTTATAAGACCCGCTTTCTCCACCTTCCCCCTCGCCTGAGGTGTGGTGATCCTCAGGTTAAATTACCACCAGTCAGCTCTCCCCCTCAAAGAGGAAAGCAGCCATGGTCATCTGGGACTATGGCGACAAAAAAACACATTGATAAGTAAAACGCAGTTCTTTCTTGTTTTTGTTTCTCAGCTATCTCTTCAAATCAGATACCAATGCAACAGTATTTTCAAGTTTGTCGTTGTTGTTCCAGTCACATTTGTAAAGGATTGAGAGGAGATCGAATATAAGATTTAAAAAGATATATGCCAAGTTTGTAAGTTATCCTTATGGTAGCCTTTTATATTTTTTGGACAACGCTGATAGCTTGGAAATTCGATCAAGCTTGGGTCATAGAGTGAGAACTACAAAAATGGAAAAAAAACAGCTCTTTGAAATGAGCTGAACTAAATAAATTGAAATAGCCATGGTGAGTTTTAAAGAAAGTAGTAGTAGGCATCCATCCATCACACAAGACGATAATCTTCACCCAGGTTGTCACATTTGGACTGTGCATCATCATCATCATTATGGATGGCATGGTGGCACAGTTGTTAGCACTGCTGCCTCTCAGTGCCAGGGAGATTCAATTCCGGCCTTGGGTTGACTGTCGGTGTGGAGTTTGTGCATTCTCCTCACGTCCGCGTGGGTTTCCTCTGGGTGTTCCGATTTCCTCCCAAAGTCCAGGGATGTGCATGTTAAGTTATGGGATTACGGGGATAGGTAGGGGTGGACTCTTGAGTGCTCATTTGAATGGTCAGTGCAGATCTGATGGGTCAAATGGCCTCCTTCTGCACTTTCGGGATTCTATGATCAGTTGTGGCTGTCGAGGCCAACTCGTGAATGGCACTCCATTCTGCAGATGGCGTACATGAATAGCATTGACCCAATGTCAATTGATGTTTTATCCTCCCCCTGGGTTCTCTTTACTGCCATCTGGTCATTTGTTATGAGCTCTGCTTTCTCCACACACTCCTTGAAAGCCTGTCTCCAGGTGCTCTGATCAGCAGCAAGGGCTTCTCTTCCATCAACTCTGGTTACCTTGAGGCCTCGCTCACAATACGTCCTGGTGTCGCAGGCATGGACAATCTTTTGGTCTGTTATGGGCAAGGGTTTAGAGAACACCAAAGTGTATCATGGAGTTTACCTGACCAACAACCTTTAATAGATTTTGGTTATGGGGACCACAAGGGCCCACTCTACAGGTGTGATGCAACAGAGATCTAAAGTACTTTTAAAACAAAACAATGTTTATTCTATGAATCCAGTTAACATTTTATAAACACACTGTAAATATCTGAGAAACTATCAACTCAAATACTCCCCTCAAAGAATACAGTACTCTATAAGTAACCCTTAATCTTTCCTAGCAACATCCATAAGACAAATGTCTCTTTAACAAAGATAGCAGGTTTTAAATTCTCTACTGAGAACAGTTATCACTTTTAAATTTACACGTGATCTTAAGACTTTCTTTACATGCAGAGAGATCAAAATTACACCTTGTTTGGCTGGATGCAGCTCCAACTCTGAAAACTGCAGCAGCAGTCAGAGCAATGGCACCATGGCTGGCTCTGTTGTGTGGCAGCGGGAGGACAAAGCGCAGAAGAGCAATAGTTATAGGGGACTCTATGGTCAGGAGTACAGATAGATGCTTCTGTGGACATGAAAGAGACTGCAGGATGGTATATTGTCTCCTTGGTGCCAGGGTCCAGGATGTTTCCGAACGGGCAGGGCGAGTTCCGAAGGCGGAGGGTGAACAGCCAGAGGTCATGGTGCATATTGGTAGTAACAACATAGGCAGGAAGAGTGACGAGGTCCTGCAGCAGGAGTTCAGGCCATTAGGCAGAAAGTTTAAAAAACAGGATCTCTAGGGTTGTAATTACCCCCATGCCACATGCCAGTGAGGCTAGAAATAGGAAAATAGTACAGCTAAACAGCTGGTGTAGGAGCGAGGGTTTCAGATATCTGGACCATTGGGATCTCTTCTGGGCAGGTGGGAACTATACAAGGACAGGTTGCTATGAAACTGGAAGGGCATAAATATCCTGGCTGCAAGGTTTGCAAGTGTCACCCGGGAGGGTTTAAACCAATATAGCAGGAGGGTGGGAAAGGGAGCAATAGGTCAGAAGGTGAAAGAACTGAGGGGAACTAGAGAATAGGGCCAGTAAGACTCAGAGGAAGAACAGGCAGGGAGGTGTTGCAAAGCTCAGCGGGACTTGTGGTCTGAAGTGCATTTTTTTCAATGCACTTCATAACAGGTAAGGCAGATGAATTTAGAGCTTGGATTAAAACTCGGAACTATGATGCTGTTGCCATTACAGAGACTTGGTTAAGGGGGGGGCAGGATTGGCAGTTTAACGTTCCAGGATACAGATGTTTCAGGCGAGATGGGGGGGGGGATCTAAAAGGGGTGGGGGAGTTGCACTACTGGTTAAAGAGAATATCACATCTGTACTGTGGGAGGACACCTCAGAGGGCTCATGCAGCAAGGCAATATGGGTAGAGCTCAGGAAAAGGAAGGGTGCAGTCACAATGTTGGGGGTTTATACCACCTGCCTCCCAACAGCAATGGGAGGTAGAGGAGCAGATCTGTGGGCAGATTTTGGAAAGGTGTAAAAGCAGCAGGATTGATGTGATGGGTGATTTTAACTTCCCAAATATTGACTGGGATTCACTTTGTGCCAGAGGCTTGAATGAGCCAAAGTTTGCAAGGAGCATCCAGAGGGCTTCTTGAAATAATATGTAGATAGTCCAGCTAGGGAAGGGGCCGTACTGGACCTGGTATTGAGGAACGAATTTAAAGTGCTGATGGATAAAGATAAGTGTAGTACTCAGGTGAAGGTGCTAAACTGGTGGAAGGCCAATTATAACAATATTCGCCAGGAATTGAAGAATCTAAATTGGGGGCGGATGTTTGAGGGTAAATCAACATCTGGCATGTGGGAGGCTTTCAGATGTCAGTTGATTAGGACTGGCATGTTCCTGTAAGGAGGGAGGATAAGTATGGTAAGTTTCGGGAATCTTGGACAACAAGGGATATTGTCAGTCAAGTCCAAAATAAAACATTTGTGAGGGCTATAAGGCGGGGAACAGACAAAGCCCGTGAGGAATATGAGGAAAGTAGGAAGGAGCTTAAGCAAGGAGTCAGGTAGGCTAAAAGGGGTCACAATAAGTAATTGGCAAACAGGATTAAGGAAGATTCCAAGGCTTTTTACAGGTATGTAAAGAGCAAGAGGGTAGTCAGGGAAAGGGTTGCCCCACTCTAGGACAGGGGAGGGAATCTATGCATGAAACCAGACGAAATGGGAGAGGTACTGAATGAGTACTTTGCATCAGTATTCACCAAAGAGAAGGGGATGATGAGTCTGGGGGCATGTAGATCGTCTGGGTCACATCAAGACCAAAAGAAGATGGTGTGGGCATCTTGAAAAACATTAAGGTAGCTAAGTCTTGATGGGATCTACTCAGAATATGGAGGGAGGCAAGGGATGAAATTGCTGGGGCATTGACAACAACCTTTGTATCCTCACTGGCTATAGGTGAGGTCCGAGAGGACTGGAGAGTAGCTAAATGTTGTTCCTTTATTTAGGAATGGTAGCAAAAATAATCCAGGAAATTATAGGCCAGTGAGCCTTATGTCAGTGGTAGGGAAATTAAGACAGGATTTATGCCCATTTGGAAACAAATTGACGTATTAGCGAGAGGCAGCATGGTTTTGTGAAGCGGAAGACAGGTCTCACCAACTTGATTGAATTTTGAGGAAGTGACAAAAATGAATGATGAAGGTAGGGCAGTGAATATTGTCCACATGGACTTCAGTAAGATCTTGAAAAAGGTCCTTCACGGCAGACTGGTATAGAAGGCAAAGTCACACAGGATCAGAGGTGAGCTGGCAAGATGGATACAGAACTGTCTCAGTCATAGAAGACAGAGGGTAGCAGTGGAAGGGTGCTTCTCTGAATGGAGGGCTGTGACGAGTGGTGTTCCGCAGGGATCAGTGCTGGGGTCTTTGCTGTTTGGAGAAAAATGTAGCTGGTCTGATTAGTAAATTTGCGGATTACACAAAGGTTAGTAGAATTGCGGTTAGTGATGAGGACCATTAGAGGATACAACAGGATATAGATCGGTTGGAGGCTTGGGCGGAGAGATGACAGATGGAGTTTAATCTGGACAAATGTGAATAAATGCATTCTGAAAGGTCTAATACAGGTAGCAAATATACAGTAAATGGCAGAATGCTCAAGAGTATTGACAAGCAGAGAGATCTGGATATACAAGTCCACAGGCCACTGAAAGTGACAACGCAAGCGGAGAAGGTAGTCAAGAAGGCATACGGCATGCTTGCCTTCCTCAGATTCACCTGAGGAAGGAGCAGTGCTCCGAAAGCTAGTGTTTGAAACAAACCTGTTGGACTTTAACCTGGTGTCCAACGCCGGCATCTCCACATCATTCCTCGGATGGGGTATGGAGTATAAAAATTGGTACGTCATGCTGCAGCTGTATAGAACCTTATTTATGCCACACTATGGGAATATAGCATTCAATTCTGGTTGCCACACTAGATGGAGGCTTTGGAGAGGATACAGAAAAGGTTTATCTGAATGTTGGGTTGTATGGAGGGCATTAGCTATGAGGAGAGGTTGGATAAACTCGGTTTGTTCTCATTGGAATGACGGAGGTTGAGGAGCGACCTGATTGAAGTCTACAAAATTCTGAGGGGTATGGACAGAGTGGATATTCAGAAGCTTTTTCCCAGGGTGGAAGAGTCAATTACTAGGGGACGTAGATTTAAGGTGCGAGGGACAAAGTTTAGGGAGATGTGCAAAGGAAGTTTTTTTTGCACAGAGGGTAGTGAGTGCCTGGAACTCGCTGTCAGAGGAGGTGGTGGAATCAGGTATGATAGTGATGTTTAAAGGAGGTCTTGACAAATACATGAAGAGGATGGGAATAGAGGGATACGGACCCCGGAAGTGTAGAAGTGCAGAAGGTTAGGAGGGCAGCATGGTCTGCGCAGGTTTTGAGGGCCGAAGACCTGTTCCTTTGCTCTACATTTCTTTGTTCTTTACTGTAGAGATTCTATGTGGGGAATTTCAGATGATGCAGCAATGCCAGTTTTCTGCTGTGGATTATTTTGGGTCAAATTTCAAAATTTCCAGGGCTTTGCCACTGGCAAGATGGTCAATAGCCTTGTTGAGCTTCACTATGGTTGACCCTCTGTGCAGTCCCTCCATGACAGAAAATTCAGGCATGGCGCTTCCTCCATAACAGGAAATTCTGGAGTGGTGCTGACAGCTTCTTGAGTAATAACATTCTCTGTTGCGTCGAGTAGAGGCCACAGCTGCACCCATCGTTCCATGGGCTTACTCGGTTCAGTGATGATCACTCCTGTCATTATCTTTAACAGCTGATTTTGTTGCTGTTGGATCCATTGCTTTTTAAAATTCCTTCATATATCTCTCCAGCATCCCCAGGTTCATCAGCAGATAGTATGCTATTGCACAGTTTTAACCAGCATTGGTTGGCGCAGTGTCAAGCAGTCTGCTGAGACGTGTTTCTGGAAACTCTTGAGAGCATCTGGATTTTGTTTGCTGTGGACTTGCTTGTAGTTCATGAGGACACTCCTTTTGGTTGCAATAACTGACTTCATTTTAGTCCAATAAGCCGCAAATCAGTCATAATTTCTCTGACCACACGCAGTGCACGTATACTTATGCCATTTTGACATCACACTTAGCCTTTAGACATTGTTCTAAAAAGCTTGATCAAGGATGATGAGGAAATCATGGGTTCTTTCTAAGTCAGTGGTATAGAACATAGAACAGTACAGCACAGAACAGGCCCTTCGGCCCTCGATGTTGCGCCTAGCCATGATCACCCTACTCAAACCCACGAATCCACCCTATACCCATAACCCAACAACCCCCCTTAACCTTACTTTTTAGGACACTATGGGCAATTTAGCATGGCCAATCCACCTAACCCGCACATCTTTGGACTGTGGAAAGTGTATGGAAAGTGTTGACCCAAGGATGACCTTTCTGCTTGGAATAGTGTAGGTTCTTTGGTTGAGGCCTGACCTTGCTACATACCAGGGAGCATTCAGTATCACAGTCAGCGCTGTGATATCTGCAAATTAATGAGGACACCATTGAAGGTGGTAAGTCTGTTGATGATGGGGTCTAGCTGGGTGTGATTCTGGGCGTCACCAAGACATTTTGTGGTTTCGGAGTACTCTTCATTGCACAAACTTCATTGTAATACAACTCCAGAAGCCACTGTCCACTTTCATTCATCTTGCCAGTTGCCTGGTGCCCTATGCACATTGGCCAGGTTGTGTAGTCAATACCTATTCTTGCATTGAAGTCCCCTCGACGGTGCAAACCCGAACACAGACTTTCTTCTTTGTTCTTCTTGCACACCCTGACTTCCACTGGCTTAACAACTCTTACACTACCCTCTTTCTTTAGTTCTGATGAAAGTCTAGGAACTTGAATCGTTAAATTTTTTTCTCTCCACAGGTCTGGCCTGGCCCGTTGAGTATTTTCAGCACTTTTTCTTCTTACTTCTGGTTTCCGACTACAGTATTTTGCTTTTGTATTAACAGAAACTAAATTTGAAATCCTGTCTCAGCTGTGTACAATGGCCTGTATGCATTGCGAGGGAATGTATTTGCTTCACCACAGCATTTGGGTGCAGCTCCGATTTTTATTCTCACACTGCCCAAATAGCCAAATCACGAAAGGAAAATGATATATACATCAGAGAATCACCCCACAGTAAATAATTGTGAATTATCATTAACTTTACATTTTATAAGTCCCTCAGTTGTTGGTGATGTTAAAAATAAATACTCATCTTCTCTGAATGCATCCACTGACACCATCTCATTTTTTTAGTGGTTAAAAAACCCCCAAATATTCTAAATCTGCCTTTCTGATCTTTACACTGAGCAAAGGAATGAGCTTCTATTTATTATTAAAATAATTCCCCTGCCAACTTAAATTCCAGAAAATGAGGAGCTCCTAATAGGTAGCTTGTATCTTCATCAACAGAAGACTACCAGATTACATTTACAACATTTAAAAAAAGTAATTTTCACCTTTAAAGTAACTTTATGGGGACAATGCAAGAAGACAGGACTCGGGGAGTAATTTTAACTCCTAAAATGAGGCCAGTTTTATTCAGGAGAGAGATTATAAAGGTAAAATCTAAAACAGGAACCAACCATTCAATTTTTAGCTGTGGCAGAATGAGGGGCAGCCAACCAGCCCACTCAGCAGGTAGACTGATAATTTAATTAAATTTAATGTCAAAATGCATGGCCTTATTTTGCAAATATCCTAATATTGATCTCAGTCAGCCAAGTTTCCCTGGCATCGGGAAATCATAGAATTTACAGTGCAGAAGGAGGCCATTTGGCCCATCGAGTCTGCACTCTACCCAAGCCCACACCTCCACCCTATCCCCATTACCCAGTAACCCCACCCAACACTAAGGGCAATTTTGGACACTCAGGACAATTTAGCACGGCCAATCCACCTAACCCGCACATCTTTGGACTGTGGGAGGAAACTGGAGCACCCGGAGGAAACCCATGCACACACGGGGAGAATATGCAGACTCCGCACAGACAGTGACCCAAGCCGGGAATCGAACCTGGGACCCTGCAGCTGCGAAGCAATTGCACTAACCACTATGCTACCATGCTGTCCAAATCTGTCAGGTCAGATAAAAAACAATCAACCAAAGATGTGCAGGTTAGGTGGATTGGCCATGATAAATTGCCCTTAGTGTCCAAAATTGCCCTTCATGTTGGGTGGGGTTACTGGGTTATGGGAATAGGGTGGAGGTGTTGACCTTGGGTAGGGTGCTCTTTCCAAGAGCCGGTGCAGAGTCGATGGGCTGAATGGCCTCCTTCTGCACTGTAAATTCTATGTAATCCATGAAGAAAGTGCTTTTAAGGCATCGCAGGCTACGAAGATGAGAATTTCCTTCATGCCCAAACTATGTCCAACATTACAATGACACATACTCATTGGCTGAAGTGCTTCCATCATTGGAATATAATGGCAGGACATCTGTACATTATTTCCAGCTGTAAATTAGACAGCAGAAAAATAGGTAGAACCCAGCAGGAACAGTACCCAGGCTCACTCTTCAACCATGGTCACCGAGTACCATTAAAAATAAATCTAGGTCTCCCAATTAATGGGCAGCAAGGTAGCACAGTGGATAGCACAGTTGCTTCACAGTTCCAGGATCCCAGGTTCCATTCCCGGATTGGGTCACTGTCTATGCGGAGTCTGCACGTTCTCCCCGTGTCTGCGTGGGTTTGCTCCGAGTGCTCAGGTTTCCTCCCACAGCCCAAAGATATGCAGGTTGGGTGGATTGGCCATGCTAAATTGCCCTTAGTCCAAAAAGGTTAAGTTGGGTTACTGGGTTACGGGGATAGGGTGGAGGCATGGGCTTGAGTAGGGTGCTCTTTCCAAGGGCCAGTGCAGACCCAATGGGCCAAATGGCCTCCTTCTGCACTGTAAATTCTATGATCTATGATCTAATTCATTTGAGTGACTAAATTGTCTATCCATTTATAATCAACAGGCTGAAAACAAATCCCAGATTTTGAACACATATGTCAACATTAATGTAGTGATATCATGGTTGTGTTGAAATTCATTGACTGACCACTAGAAGTCTCACTAGTATATAAATGAATGTTAAAGTCAGTTGACCTCAGACTGGCTGCAGGAAGTTGAAGAGAGGTTGCTAGTGCATGATTTTACTGTTATTCATCTGTTGTCTTGAATATAGTTTACCCACAGTTAATGTTAAATTGTTTATAGCTTTAGCTACAAGTGTTCTTGTAATAAATCAGGCCATCCAACAAGAACATTACAATTAACTCATGTTTCATTACTCTGTTTGGAAATTAAAGTTTTGAATCACTGCACCTTGTCAGCGTATTATGATCGACAAGTGTTAATGTCAGTTTCCCTTCTCTGTTCAACAAATGGAGATCAATTTCATCTCTGAATATTAAAGAAGAATCTGAGATGTTCAGTTGTTGGAACATAAACACGACTTCAGTGTGAAGAAGGAATTCGGATCTTTGTATATTCAGAACAGGCACATAAAGATCATCTGCTGGATGGGTCTGAAGAGAAAACACAGAATTTATTTTCAGCACCGTTTGAAATCAAAAAAATATGAATCTGCTTCCTTCAGTTAAATCATCAGAATTGCACTCATTCAGGCAAGTGGGGAGTATCCTATCACTCCTGACTTGTGCTTTACGGATGCTGGACGGGCTTTCGGGAGTCAGATAGTGAGTTACTCCGCAGAATTCTCAGCTTCTGACCTGCTCAATAGCCACAACCATGCCTTCCCCCAATCACTTCTTCAGATATTCTTCTCCCCCACCTGCCCCCTTTCATCAGACAATCTTGCCCCTACCGCCTTTCACAGATGCTCTCTTGCCCCCACCCCCTCCACTTCCACCTTCCCCAGACATTCGTCCTCCCAATACACGTTACCTCCCCCCCCAACCCTCACTCCAACTTTCCAGATTACTTGCCACCCCTTTCTCTACCTCCCTTGTCCAGCTTTGATGCAGAGTTTGCTAATGGCACTTAAGTTATGCAAAGCCCCCAAGAGAAAGTAAGTAGCATCTACAGACCTCATGTCATGGAAGAGGTGAACATCGCAAGGTGCATGACACTTATATCCAGTTGTAAAAATTAATGTTCTAAATTCTCACTGGCAGGCAATTTACTTTGGAGTGTAAACTTAATTTGAGCCAGGTTGCATTTTAAACACTATATGCTTATGCATGCAAATAAGGTTCCCAACATTTGTGTCAGGAAACTCTACCCACTTTTAACGTGCCATTAAAATTGGGGGAACAAAAGTCCAACTCTTTACCTCACAGTCAGAAAACAAAGGGTACGTTTCCCTGGTCGTGTTGCGCTCCCTGGTCGTGTGGTGAATCCTGGGAGTGCACGCCCTGTCCGTCAAGCAGCCTCTGCACCTCGCGGGATTCCCCAAGTCCCCAGAGCCGTCCATCTCGGAACTCCACCAAAAAAAACGGGCCCAAACGGTGCTGCGGAAGTAGGTCGCAACCTACTCAAGGCCAACTGACCCAGGATTCACCGGCTGCCCTCGGTTCTCCAGCCTCGCCAGGGAGGCTGCAGCCGGGCGCTGATCAGTGCTGGCCCACAAGAACATGGACCAGGCAGAATGGCACCCGGGGGTCTACTAGGCCATTGGAGGCCCCGGGTGGTCAGGGTCAGTGCAGGGTGGCCGTCTGACTCTCTCTTTGGTACGTGGGCTCCTTGGCATTGCCACCCTGGAATTGCCCAGGTGCCAGGATGGTGGCAAGTTGGGAGAGGGCCCAGATGGGCGGAGACGTGCCAGACATAAGAATCCTCACCTCCTTTGAGGAGCGGGCTCTGGAGGTGACGAGGGTGGCCGTGGACAGAGTGGTTACTCACGTGGAGTTGGCAGAAGTCACAGAAGTGAGGAACTACTTGGCCCCACCCAGAGGATCTGTCAAACATAAGTTACTATTGCCTGACTGATCCATTCCTCCCAGTGACCACATTTCCATTCTCCCGCAGGTCCTCCAGCCGACGGTGCTGGCCCATCCCAGGTAGCCCCCTCATCAGCCTCCCAGGAGACCACAATGGAGGGGAGTTCCCAGGAAGACACAATCAAAGTGTCACAGTTGGCATTCCCACTCTCCACCAGCACAGTTACATGCACCTCAGTGGGACATATTAATGGTCAGGCTTCTCAGCACCCCACACCAGGAGATGCACATCAGGTGGAGGCAGAAACATCCCAGGCGAGACAGCAATGGGGGGAAGGGCCACAATCGGGAGTGTGGGGAATTGTCTAACACCCTTGAGCACAACCATTATAAATAGGATATTGTCAATTGTGGTTAAGTGAGCACTTCACACAATCTAAGTGGATTCCTGTGAGTAGGCAGCCATGTAGCATGTGGGAGTCATTGTCTAGCATCAGAACCACACTCTGATGCCTGGAAACGGTGCTTGAAGATAGCGGGAGGCATCACCACACATGCAACATCCAAACACCCAGGAGATGGGACACAGCTCCGGAGACATATCCATGGCAGGAGGGTGGGTGAGTGCCACGGGGAGGGGGGATGCCCGAAGAGATGGTTCAAGGGTTTGGAGGTCAACCTGCATTGCAGAAGGAAGTGACATAAGCATCATAATGGTTGTGTAATAAGATGTTTAATGTGTTGTACAATACCCCACTCCTGATGGTGCCACCCCCCCCCAAACACCACCTACCTATCTACGCCCCCTCCCACCAACCACCCATTATCTATCTAACCCCCCCCCCCCCTCCCCTTGCCGGTGTCCTCAGTGATTCCCAATGTACTTGGCCCTCCTAAATCCAGGTGTTTCTCCAGGATGCACATCTGAGGTGGAGGTAGTCTGCTGCCTATCTAGCCCTGTGGCCTTTGATGCGCCTGGCTGGAGTCCTCTGGGGGCTCTGGGGCTGGAGTTCACTCACCGGCGGCACATGCATAACCATGCCAACCTGTCACGTGTGCTAACTGTGAAATGCAGCCTCATCAGAGGGGTGGGACTTGGGAGGGGGGGGGCGGAGTTGGTGGCCACTCCATGGGACGGGTCTGGGTTGGCACTCGGCATCCCCTGCTCCTGGTTGGTGACCATGGGGCCTGGGGTTCACCTGGGGATGGAGGGGCAGCCTGTTTGAGCCCCGGCCTCACATGCCAGCCCTGGCGTTTCCCCATGGTCCGCACCATTGTGTCGACGCCCTCAGCGATGCTCCTCAGTGACTGGGCCATGCTTTGCAGCGATGAAGGCAAGCCTGCCGTATGCCTTCTTGACTACATTCTCCCCTGCTTTGCCACTTTCAGTGACCTGTGGACCTGAACAGCCAGATCTCTCTGTTTGTCAATACTCTAAAACGTTCTGCCATTTACTATATATTTCCCACCTGTCTTAGACCTTCCAGAATGTATTACCTCATATTTGTCTGGATTAAATTCCATTTGCCATCTCTCTGCCCAGTCTCTAACCGATCTATATCTTGCTGATTCCTCAGACAGTCCTCATCGCTATCAGCAATTCCCCCAATCTTTGTGTCTTCGGCAAACTTACTAATCAAACTGGTTACATTTTCCACCAAATCATGTATATATACACTTTTCACAGTCACGTTATTGCAGTGTTAATATAAGCCTCCTTATGACAAAAATAAAAAGATTAAATAAAAAGATAACAAAGAACAAAGGTCCCTGTGGAACACCACTAGTCACAGTCCACCATTCAGAAAAGCACCCTTCCACTGCAATATTATTCAGTCTAATAATCTTTATTATCTTTATGATCCTTGCTCCTTGGTCCTTCCAGTTTACTGGCCGTCCCCCTCTCTGATCTGCTTCCAAACCGTGTTGGTGCTGCTTCTGCTGCTCCTGACTCTCCCCCTTCATTTGAGCCCCAATTCCTCACACCTTTCTCTTCCCTTTCTTCATCTCCCCAAAGCCACCATTCTCCACCTCACCTCCATTCTCCAATCTTCTCCTCCACTTATCCCCAAAAGTATAGAGCCCGTCGTGAATGCCAGGAGCCACTTCCGAATACCGCAACCCCTCAGAATGCTAAGAGTCACTGCCGAGTAACAAGAATTCTCCAAATGTACAAAGCCAACAGCCCCCAGTGAATAACAACACGTACAATTCTCAACTCTTGTCCCCTCCTGATTGCACTCCACTCTTTGAAGGCTGTCTGTGGTGCTGGTCAGGTGATGTCACAGAACAGCAGGTTGGACACTTTAAACAAAAGTAAATAATCCAAAATCAGCACCCTGGAACACAAGCCATTATTTTGAGAGAACATGGACCCTTCCAGAGTTCAGATTTTTTTAACCCAGCCTTCACAGTAGCAAAGATACTCTTCTTTTCTGGGATAGAATAAAGCATGCATTGAATTCCAGAGACAGAACAGTTTTTATATCACTATGAGTGCTGAGTAAACAGGTCCCTATTCCACAAATGAAGTTTTCTTTTCACTTCCCGATTTAGCCTGTGTTTACAACTACAAGAAAATTTAGGGGAGGCAGTGGTCTAGCGGTATTGTCACTAGACTAGTGATCCAGAGACCCAGGGCTCGAATTCTGCCACTGCAGGTGGTGAAATTTGAATGCAATAAAAATCTGGAACTAAAAGTCTACCGACATTTTCAATTGTTGCAAAAACCCATCTGGTTCACAAATGTCCTTTAGGGAAGGAAATCTGCCGTCTCTACCTGCTCTGGCCTAAATGTGAATCCAGATCCATAGCAATATGGTTGACTCTTAACTGCCCCCTCAAGGGCAATCAAGAATGGGCAATAAATGCTGGTCCAGCCGGTGATACCCAAGGCTCATAAATGAATAAAATAAACCATTTGGTGCATTGCAGCTGTTTGTTCGGTAAATTACTTATGAGCCTCTGTGCTTTCAAGCTTTAGTTGTGTCTATTATACTGTCCTTTATTTGGGACTGTCAATAAGTGTTTCCTTCTGTTCGAGCTTTACTGCATCGATTTAGTTAATTGATTTTTTTTAAATCATAGAATTTACAGTGCAGAAGGAGGCCATTTGGCCCATCGAGTCTGCACCGGCTCTTGGAAAGAGCACCCTACCCAAGGTCAACATCTCCACCCTATCCCCCTAACCCAGTAACCCCACCCAACACTAAGGGTAATTTTGGACACTAAGGGCAATTTATCATGGCCAATTCACCTAATCTGCACATCTTTGGACTGTGGGAGGAAACCAGAGCACCCGGAGGAAACCCATGCACACACAGGGAGGATGTACAGATTCCGCACAGACAGTGACCCAAGCCGGAATCGAACCTGGGACCGTGGAGCTGTGAAGCAATTGTGCTATCCACAATGCTACCGTGCTGCCCTTGGTGGGCCTTTGCAATATGCATGTCTGACTGTTGCATTTTCATATATTGAATGAGTAACTAAACTTCACATGTATTTCACTAGTATTGAAGCCTCCCCTCTAGATGGGAAAGGCATCATATAAATGCCTGTTTCTTAATTTCTTCGAAGTTCTAATTCAAAAAAATGGAAGGACATAAAAATAGTCCCAAAAATATACTTGAAAACGAACTTTCCTCCTTTAAGAACTCTCTCCCACATGCGCAATCCATTGAAAAGAATGCAAAATCGCAGAAAACGAATTCCAATATAATTCATGTAGAATTGCATATGTTAATATTAATGCCTTGCATTCTATGCAACATCCCTTTACACCAGTGTGAAATAGCAGACAGAAGCTGCTGCTGCACATATTCCCATCATTGGAAAATCTTCCTATCATTTATGCATCGTAGTGCAGGAGGTGAGCAGTTCGCCTCACTTTGCTCAGAGTATAATTTAGTTTTGTATGAATATGTACAATGTCTTTTGATGTCCATAAAATGCACATGGAAAACTGACTCTGTATTTTTAAGGTTCCTTTACCTTATAAAGGAAATACGCGTAGGCTAAAGCTGAAACAGCAGAGTCCAGGTCACATTCTCTGTCTCCAAGTACAGCATGAACTTTGAGCAGATCATTTTTATTAATCTGAAAAAACAGATGGACAAGACAACAGGATATAATCAAGTTCAATTTTATATTATATGGGCACATATGGATTTAATTGATTTCTTAAATGTATTTCATAGTTTCAAGGATCAGATAAATAATTTCCAGCTAACAGGAAAATGAGAAGACTGGAGAGAACATCAGACAGATGGATAAATGGTGTCACACTAAAATGACAATCATATTCATCAACAGGGAATAGATTAAAAATTTTCTCTTTTTTATAAATTTAGATGAGCGAATTCATTTTTCCAATTAAGAGGCAATTTAGTGTGGTCAATCTACCTAGCCTGCACATCTTTGGATTGTGGGGGGGAAACCCACACAAACACAGGGAGAATGTGCAAACTCCACATGGACAGTGACCCAGAGCCAGGATCAAACCTGGGACTTTGGCGCCGTGAGGCAGCAGGGCTAACCCACTGTGTCACCGTGCTGCTCTGGGAATAGATTAAAATAAACTGGATCAATCCCTTATAATTAGTTCAGTTTGCTTCATTTGTGACAACAGAATCCAGTTTGATACAAATTTCTGTAGCTTCTTGAATTTCTGGTTGAAACCAAATGGGGAATTTACTCACGGGTAAGAACAAAATCCCACTCAAACTTTAAATCACCAAGTTTTTGTGCAAAGTATTTTGTTCACTTCTGGAGTAGTCTCATAAATTAGCTTTGAAAGAGCAGTACACAATGATATAAATTATCCAAAACCTGTCAGAAAGATTGCTATGAAGATTGAGTAGGAGCGTGAATTCCAAATTCAGTTCTTGCACTTGCAACTCACTTAACCTATATCTCATATGAATCCTGTTTGCAAAGGCTAAACTTTTTCTACAATAATAACACATAATTAGCTTTCCAACTATAATGTTTTTGTCCAATTCAAAATTCCAAAAGTTCTGGGATCATTTCCCTCCCTTTTTCTGTGGTAACCATGGCAGCAGATTTGGCATGGTGATTTGAATTACATTCATTTTATTGAACTGATTCCTTCTAAATATGGAATACAAACCAACCATATATTTCAAACTGTTGCATATTTAGATAGGAACAGAAGTAGGCCGTTCATATAGCTGAGCCATTCTGTAAGATTCGGATCTTAATCCATTTACCTACTTTGGGCCCATACCTAAACCCAATAAAACTCTGTGTTGAATTTTTCATGGTCTCAACATCTTTTTGGGGGAGTGAGTTCTAGATTTCTACGTCTCTGCGTGAAGAATGGTTACTCAACATCACCATTAAACAAGCTATGCCTTCCTGTTCTGGAGTCCTCCAGTTCTATCTACCCAATCAAGTCCTTTAATCATCATAATCACCTTAATTAGATCACTCCTTTGCCTTTGGCCAGGATTTTCTGGTCCTGCCCCCGCCAGAAATTACAGCTCGGTCAAATTTTCCAGCCGCAATAATTTCTGCCGCTGGTGAGACCAGAATTTCCTGGATTTTCTCTTTCATACTCAAGGCAATATAAATTTAGTTCACATGACTCATCCTCATAAATTAACCATTTTACCCCCAATCTAATTTGAAGAGTTGCTTTCTTTTCTTCAATTCAGTAAAGTTCTGGTGAACTGCACAACCTTCAATACCAATATCCGCAATGTCCAGAACAATACTTCAGGTATGGCCTAACAACAGCTTTAAACAACTATGGCATAATTTCCAAGCTTATTAATGTGGAAACTAATCAACTGCTTGCCTACATTCTTAAAGATGTGAAAATATATTACAAACTGATTGATCTCCTTTTGTTCGCAGGCTCAGGTCTGTGTGTCTCTCTCTCAGTGTAACTTTGCCTCTGCCGAATGTCAAAAGCGTGGTGAAAAGGAAGCATTTGAAGTTGTACATTTTTCAAGCACACCATTGCATACATATATCCAAATTAAATTAATTTGGATCTAGAAAACAGTAGTGAAAAAAGGGAAATATTTCCACCGGAATTGTACATGTGTAACTGTATATAAATTTGCTGTCTGTTGAAAACGGGTGCAGCTGAAGATACTGACAACTGAGTTGTTAACAGCAAACTTTATTTCTCCAAAAGCAACTTAAGCTACCTCAATGATGGTGATCATATGAATGGCACAGAAACAGCACAGCAAAATTAATCTCAAAAATAGATTCAATATCAGCTTTTCAAACTAGTCTCATGGGGCAGATGTTTCTCTCCTAATGGAGGTACGAATTGAGCCTCAAATGCTGAACTTCACTTTTTTCGCTGGGAAAGCACTTTTCCTCTACCTTCCTGACCCCACAACATATTTGAGTGACCTTTTTGCAGGTCAGAAAGGTCTGGTGTGTAAAATGCACGCACCTCTTTCACGATCAGGGTCCCCATTGTGAGGATCAACGGGAAATTGCATTTAATCCCATACATTATTTGTGCATGCTGGTGTTTTGGCAGCCTTAAAAGAACTTACCTTCTTGAAGAGTTCAAGACCACTGGGAGAAGCTTACTTGAGCTGGAAATATTCCAAAACATCTAAAATGCTTTGACACCTTCAAATGTTAATATTCGATGCTGTCATGCAGGTGTATATTTAATGCAGTGATTCATCATAGGGATCTGTTCCGCAAAGGAAGATAACCTTTCATTTACTGCCATTGTGTCAGTGTTTTCATACATTACTGTGCTTTTTCCATTGAAGAGTGCCCTACTGAATTAAAAATGTTTTTTAAAAGTCCTGTCAGCCTCTGCTGTCATGTTTTGTGCTGTGATTTAAATCGACTGACAGTTCTGGCTGATAAAAAAAAAATCTGTGTGTCATAATATATACCAATATATCATGGTGCAGACTCACACTGATGGACACACACAGGGACCAATCAACATGTACAAACATCGCAGCCAATCACCAGTTAGAATACACACACTATAAAGGCAGAGGGCACCATGGTTCCCGCTCATTCTGGGTGCTGCCTGAGTGTAACAGGAACTTATTCAGCCCAGCACGGACTGACAATACGTGCTGAGAGAATCAACTGGTTCGGATAAGGTTTAGGTCTCTAGTTCAAGTTAGCATTATTTAGACCCACAGTCATTGTGTGTTAGTTAGTCAGAAGTAGTTAATAAAATTGAGTTGAACGTTCATCTGTGTTGGAAATGTCTGTTCATCTCTCAAGCCTACACAAGCCAACACATCACTCTGCTTTTGAAAGTTTAAACATCTTGACACCTGCTCCTCTCCACTGAAATGGAACAACATTTTGTGATGTCTATTTCAGGCAATGTAGTTGGAAGCTTCTGTTATTACTGCTGGAGCCATTATGATGCTTAGCTGTGTTTCAATGTTGATAATGGTTTCAGTTCAGCAGGCAGTCTATTGATCCAAGAATGATTGGTACTGTTAAGAAGTTGTAATAACACAACGTGCTTTTATATGTTTCCTTGTTTGGTCACAAATCTACCAAGCAGTTAAAGGATTACAAATGTTTCCAGTTTTGATGATGATGTCCACGTTTTAATGGCCTCACTAGCCACAGGCATAAATCCATTAATGATGTTAAATCTCACAAGAGGCAAAATGCGGGATTTGAGACAGCGAGATTTTGGTTTCCTATCTTCCCCACCCTGATGCAATCAGGTTCACTCCCAGGAAAGATGCGCGCCGGATTTGCATACACTACAATATCATAAGCGGGTTTGATGCCACTACGCCTGCCATCAATGTATCTTCCCACCCAGCCGGCGTGACATCACACCAGCGCAAGTCACTACTGGTTTTTAAAATGAAAACCAGTCATGATGACCATGCCAGGGTCGCACAGGTAAGTATAGACCCCCCCCTCCGGGTGGTGAGAGACATGCCCGGGCATTTCCCTGACACTTCCCCTGGCACTTTGGCCCCAGAAGGCAGTGGCATAGTGGTATTGTCACTGGACTAGTAACCCAGAGTTCTCTGGGGTCCGGGTTCAAATCCCGCCTCTGCAGATGGTGAAATTTGAATTCAATAAAAATCTGGAATTAAAAGTCCCATGATGACCATTGTCAATTATCGTAAAAAAAGTTTGGTTCACTACTGGCTTTTAGGGAAGGAAATCTCCTGTCCTTACCTGGTCTATCTTACATGTGACTCCAGAACTATATCAATGTTGTTGACTGTCCCTTCAAGGGCTGTTATGTTATGCTGTTTGATTAACACAAGTTGCTACTGACCATAGATGACGTCGAAAGACACTCCAGTCCTTGAAGTCAGTTGAAAGGATTTATTCAGTAACAACAACTAGATAAATGAGTTCGACACTCTGCTGATCTAACTCTAGTAACTCAGTGATAATGACTAACTGTGCAACTGGGATCCAGGCCACATGTGGTGACCCAGCCTGAGATCTAAACTATTCTGGTGCTAATCCTATAGTCCCTGCCAGGAGTGAGAGGGAGGGTCTAGTGTGTGTCTAGTTTTATAATGAGTTGTGTAATGCCCTCTAGTGGTCGTGCCACAGCCGGGTGTTCTGATTAACCCCTTAGTTACGTGTCAGTCCACATATCATTCCAGTTGACTGTCTCCTCAAGGGCAATTAGGGCTGGGCAATAAATGCTGGCCCAGCCAGCGATGCTCACATCCAATGATCAAATTTAAAAAATCCGTACTGTTCCCTGGGTGTGAGAGGGGCACACCCTAATGCTTGAGAGATGGGAGGAGTTCCCTGATGCCTATATGGTGGGTGAGGGGTGAATATCACCCTGATACTTATAGGGGGGGGATCCTCTTTGCCTATAGAGGGTGAGTTTATTTTTTGTGCAGATCGACTGCCCTTTAAAGATGGCACCCCGATATCTGTGAAGCCGCCCTTGCCAGCTCTAACAGGCCCCTTTCTACCAGAGTATCACCGCAAACCACATCCCGAGATTCTCTGTGGAGAGAAAACTGAGCTGGAGAGCTACATGCTGGTTTTCAGACTGAAACTCACACAATTTTGGGATGGTCTCACCCAGTGGGTCTAAATGCAGGGTTTTATTAGGTTGTTAGGTTATTAGGTTTTATTAGGGGCAGGTTTAGCACAGTGGCCTAAACAGCTGGCTTGGAAAGCAGAACAAGGCCAGCAGAGCGTGGTTCAATTCCTGTACCGGCCTCCACGAGCAGGCGCCGGAATGTGGTGACCAGGGGGTTTTCACAGTAACTCCATTGAATCCTCCTTGTAACAATAAGCGATTTTCATTTTCAAGAGATTTTTTTCAATGACCGTAATATAATTCCCAGTGTTATTGCATAGTCCCCGACAACTGTACATAGTGCATACTGGGTGAATGACTATGGAGGATATATGGAGGCATTGTGATGACATCAGTGAACTGAAGGGCAAAGGGTGAGGATGAGGAGGGCATTGTGTTGAGAGCCGGTGGGGTAGACTTTTGAACAGTATTGGGAGCTGGGCAGCTGCATTGGAGAACCAAGGCAGGCCTTCTGACCAGGTTGCCACCGCATCCAAATCCCTCAGGAGCTCTAGTGAGGCTTGCACAATGAATTGCAAACCTGACCCCTGGGTGTCAAGACAAGCATCATCAGGCAAAAGCAGATGTTTTGAAATTTCAATTCATGAATCTTATTAAATTTTTTTTTGTTAAGAAAGCTTGGTGGAACAAAGCCTTGTACAGGAAACATAAAAGTTACGAACACTTCGGCGCAATCAAATGGTTTCATGGCAAACGATTCGGTGACGTGATGGGCCATTAAATCCTGTGAGAGTGATGTTCAGAACGCCTCGCGAGACCAAACGAGATCTCACCGATGTCACGATCTGGATCTCCCCCTCACTGGGCGAGATCCAGATCAGCATATTTAAATGAGCTGAGCTTGTCAGTGCAGGAAATGAAGCAAGTACAGCCTCAGCGAGGAGTTCCTCGTCGAATCCCGTTTGATAATGGGGTGGTTCATGCCATTGCAGGCACCGAGAAACACCCTGCTAAATGCACCCAAAACGGGACTCTTCATTTCCCTGTTATAACATCGTCAATGTGTACAAGAAGAATTATTTATATGGGTAAATAACGCCTTTAATATGGCAAAATATCCTAAGGCACCTCACGGTGTTTTATCAAACACAATTTGACATTGTGCCAAAGGAGATATTATAGCTATGTCAAAGAGCTAGGTTTTAAGGAGCAGTTAAAGGAGGAAAGACAAGGCCCGGGGAGGGAATTCCATAGCTCAAGGCTCAGGTACCTCAAGGCACAACCACCAATAATGGAGTGACTAAAATTGGGAATGCACAAGAGACCAGAATTAGAGGAACACAGATATCTTGGGAGGCTTGGAGGCTAGAAGAGTTTATGGAGATAAAACAAACTGAGGCCATGGAGGAATTCGAACACAAGAAAGAGAATTTTAAAGTCCAGACATTTCTTAAGCAGGGACAACGTAAGTCCGCAAGCACAGGGTAACGGGTGAACATTTGGTGTGAATTAGAACACAGACAGCAGAGGTTTGAACGCCCCAAGCTTACAAGCGTTTTAAGGTAGAACGTGAAAGTCTAGCCAGGAATGTTTTCAAATAGTTAAGCCCAGAGATAACAAAGGCTTGGATGAACAGAGCCAGGAGGAGTGTCAAAACATTGCTACAGATATGGAAATTAGCAATCTTAATGATGGTGTGAATATAAGAGTTTAGTTGCTAGATGGGCAACCACAACATGAAGCTAAATCCAGACAAAACGGGCAGGATTCTCCGACTCCGCGCCTGGTTGGAGAATCGCTGGCGGGCCCACGCGAATCGCACATGCTGCCCCGACGTGGCACCAGGGTGGTTGGCGCGGCGCCGGTCGTGGGCTGCTCTACGTGGTCGGCCCGCCAATTCTCCAGCCCAGATGGTCCGGACGGCCGTAAGAAAAAAACCAAGTCCCGCCGGCGCCGCTCTAACCTGCTCCGAGCCGGCGGGACCTTGGCGTTGCAGGATCGGGTGCCGGCCTGTATGGGGCAAGGGGGTTTCCGACCCCAGGAGGCGGGCCTCCGATGAGGCCTCTCTGGATCGAGGCCTCCTTTACTACGCACCGGTCCCTGGAGCCCTGCGCCATGTTGCGTCGGGGCCGGCGCATTGAAGGAGGCCACTGCTCACGTCTGCATTGGTGCCGGTGCCACTGCGCATGCGCGGATCCCGCGGGGCACTGTTTGCACCAGGATCGGCAGCTGGAGCAGCACAAACTGCTCCAGCGCCGTGCTGGCCCCCTGTAGGGACCAGAGTTACTCCTGGCAGCGGCCCTGGACACTCTGCCATGGGATGGGAGAATCCTGCCCAACATATGCAGCTCAGACAACTGAAAGAGTACATGGATAGAATTTACAGTGCAGAAGCAGGCCATTCGGCCCATCGAGTCTGCACTGGCTTTTGGAAAGAGCACCCTACCCGCGGTCAACACCACCACCCTATCCCCATAACCCAGTAACCCCACCCAACACTAAGGGAAATTTTGGACACTAAGGGCAATTTATCAGGGCCAATCCACCCAACCTGCACATCTTTGGACTGTGGGAGGAAACCGGAGCACCCGGAGGAAACTCATGCACACATGGGTGACCCAAGCCGGAATCGAACCTGGGACCCTGGAGCTGTGAAGCAGTTGTGCTATCCACAATGCTACCGTGCTGCCCCTTGAATCATGCTGTATAACTACAAAAAATAAATGGAGAAGGATAGTTTAACAACAAGGTAATAGAGCCAACATCACACGTCAGCTCAAGTAAGGATCATTGAAACTTCTATCTGGGGGAGTTGGTGGCATTTGGATAATTCCGCTGCCCTAATAATCCAGAGGCCCAAGTGGGGGCATGGGTTCATCTACCAGCCTTTCCTGGTCTGGCCATGCGAGATTTCAGACCCACAGTAATGTGGTTAACAAGGACAATAAAGGATGGGCAACAAAAATGTTGGCTCTGCCAGCGACACCTGCATCCCACGAAAGAATAAAGAAAAGAAAATCAGGTTTGTATGTGCACCAATCCAAAGTACTCAAACAAAAGAATAGGTCAAATTACCCAGCGAAAATCTGAAGGTATTGCATCAATGTACTGATAGGAGTCTTTTCTATACTTGATGCAAGCTTAGGATGTTGCAAGAAAATTAATCAACTAAGTTGAATATTATGAAATCTTACATGGGCACAAGTGTTGAGAGGATCATAAGTTTGGTGTTGGGAACTCCAAAGAACAGAAACGTCATGGCGCTGTTTCAGAGTTGCCAGAGTAAAGCCCAGGAATAGGGCAGAAAAGAAAAAGCCATTCACATTTCCAAACTGAATACATTTTGGACATAATAATATCTTGGAATAAAATCATGAAAAGGTCTAAGAAGTTTGAAACGCTGAGTTCCACAAAACAAAAGCAGAACCAGTGAGAGTAACTGCACGTTGCACATTTAACAAAATCTGTTCCAAGACAGGTGCCAAAACTGCTCTGTAACCTCATGAAAAATAATGCACCTTTTAAATGAGTTGCAAATCTGGAAATAGCTTTTAAAGACATAATGCAATTGATCATACATTTTCCACATACAATGTTGCAAAATATGGAAGAAAATGAATCACATTCAAAGCTGATGTATCACATTGCGTTTGAGTTCGATATGACAATTGTCCCTTGCATGGAGAAAGGGACAAGGGGCGTTTTTAAAGCTATTGGAAGAGGATTATGATTTTCTTTTCGGAATTGTTGCATATTAGTACATTGCAATACTGCAGTCAGGTGGTGATGTCTTACATTGGAGCATCCCAAAGTTTGCTAAGCATCTCAAAGCCATGATTGTCATGGAGCATTTATGCTTCTGAAAGCCTGTGCACCCGAAATGCACACGGGTCATTATTAAATTAGAGGATAACATTTTGAGTGTTTGAACAATATGCAATTCAACTTCAGTATCTGGTTCTAGTTATTACACCCCTACAACTGCCTTGAAGTGAGCTGCAGCCCTTTCAGAGCTACTCTGACTGAGGAAAGTTAGATCAGGTCAAGTTCAGTCAGCGCACTAACTGCATTCCTTCACACAAAAACCACCTAAATCATATTGTCAGATCCTATAAATGTCATTTTATTGTTGAATACATTGGACTATGAGGAAATGCATGATTATTGTTGCAGAGAATTATTGTGGTGGAATGTCATTTGGGAGAAAGGTTTGTTGGTCTTTTAGGCAACATGATTCATTATGTAGCAAATAACTTATTAGAAACCAGGACAAAATAATAATTATACACGTCGCACGATCTAATGGAAACTGTTGAATCCACAGGAGGTAGAACGTATAGATGGAAGTAAAAATGACAGAACACGGTTTATTTCAATACTCGTCCACTGCCCTAAGGGTTTCCTTCCCCAACCTGCAGCTAGGCCGGAGTTATTATACAACTGGGATCTCCTTGTAAAGGGGAAGCCCCACCCCTCAAAGGGGAAGTCCTGCCTGTTTTAAAGACGATGTTAATATTCCGGGGAGGTCACGGGAAATTGTCCTCATTCCGGGACCTCCATTGGGGGTATAACACTCCTCTCTCCCCAAGTGCGGAGCAACACATCCATGGGTAAGGGTGCCGGGCCTTTCGACTGTTTCGCCTGTGGATAGCATGCTTGCGCCGACCTCGCAGCATCAGCGGGCGTATAAATCGGACCAGGGAGTGGAGTTTACGTGACGAGTGTCTGGGCGTTGGCGGCAATGCTGGTGTGGCTGCGGGAGCTAGCATGGGCAACTCCAGCGGTGGCAGAATGTCCATCTCGGTTTCTGCGTCGGAGCTAGGCAAATCTTCGTCCGGCATCTCGATGTCCTCAAAACTCACCACTGAATCCTTGGCAACCGACGGAGCCAAGGGCATGTGTGAAAATGAGACTTCCGAATCAAGCAGGTGCGGAGGCGGTGACCTATCAACATCTCAGCTGGCACGATACACATCGTGGCATGCGGGGTTGTCCGGTAGCAGAATACAAACCGTGCTAAGCAGGTCTCCTGGAGCGGGGTTGCAGGAGGCAACTTCTGGTGTGCCTGACACTGGATGCAGCACTGGGCCATTTGCTTGATGTCTGCATCGATGCTGAGCCACCAAACGTAGCTTTGAGCTAACATTTTAATTTTGGACACACCAGAATGACCATTGCGGAGGTCCATCAGGCACGGGCAGCGTCCATGTTCAGGGACCACCATGCGGGTCCCCCAAAGAAGCACGCCATCCTCTATGCTAAGCTCCTGCGTATTTGTGGCATAGACCTTTGGGTCCTGCGGTTCAGGCCTGTGCTGAGCCCCATACTACACCATGTGAGCAATGCGGGATAGCGGAGGGTCAGGCTGGATTCACCTATGGATGCATGGTGTCGTGAGCGGTAGCAAGTCCATAAAATGGAGAGTGGCCATGACCTCGCCTGCTATCGCTGGGGTAGATGGCCTGATCAGCAGGGGCAGACAACCTAACACACGGTGGGGAATCCTGGTCCCAGAGCCGTACTCTAACACATAGTCATACGCTGCGAGCAGCAATGCCCATCGCTGGATGCAGGCGGAAGCAATGGGGGGAAATCGTCCAACCCTCCTTCAAGAGCCCTTGGAGGGGCTTGTGGTCCATGAGAACGGTGAAGTGGTGCCTTTGGACATATTGATGGAATTTCTTGACACCGAACACGACTGCCAAATTTTCCTTCTCGATCTGCCCATACTGCTTCTCTCTGGGCAGCACAGTGGCGCAGTGGGTTAGCCCTGCTGCCTCACTGCGCCTTGGTTCGATCCCCGCTCTGGATCACTGTCCGTGTGGAGTTTTCACATTCTCCCCGGGTGTTTGCGTGTGTTTCGCCCCCACAACCCAAAAATATGCAGGCTGGGTGGATTGGCCACGCTAAATTACCCGTTAATTGGAAAAAAATGAATTGGGTACTCTAAATTTAAAAAAAATAAAAATACTGCTTCTCTGTGTTGATCAACATTCCGGAGGTGAAATGAAATGAAAATTGCTTATTGTCACGTGTAGGCTTCAAATGAAGTTACTGTGAAAAGCCCCTAGTCGCCACATTCCGGCACCTGTTCGGGGAGGCTGGTACGGGAATTGAACCGTAATGCTGGCCTGCCTTCGTCATTTTTAAAAGCCAGCTCTTTAGCCCTGTGCTAAACCAGGTGAAGGCGATGGAAGTTCAGATCCGTTGTCATTTCATGGACCAGTACGACCCCGATGCCGTATGGAGAATTATCACAGGTCAACAGGATTGCCCGGGATGGGTCGAAGTGGTTTAGCAGTCTTGACGAGGAAAGTTCTTGTTTCACCTCGACAAAAGCTGCTTGCTGTTCTCGGCTCCACTCCCAGTGTTGCCACTTCTTCAACAGATGGTGGAGGGGAAGCTAAAGTGGTGGCCAAGTTTGGGAGGAACTTGCCACAGTAGTTTACCATTCCCAGGAATTAATGGAGTTCCATTGGGCTACCTGGCACAGGAGCCTTCCAAATTGCTTGGACCATCTTTTCCACTGGGTGCAAGCCATGGTGGTCTACGTGGTAGCCGAGGTACGTTATTTCGGCAGCATTGAATACATATTTCTCCCGCCATAGATGGACGCCAGCATCTTCAAAATGCTCCAGCCCCACGGCCAGGTTTTGTAGGTGCTCCTGGACGGATGGGCCAGTGATCAGAACGTCGTCACGATAGACCGCCACGCGGGGCAGGCCTCGCAGGATGTTCTCCATTACTTGCTGGAATATCGCACACACAGAGGAAACCCCAAAGGGAAGGCGGGTGTATTCGTATAGCCCCTGTGCGTGTTCACAGTTTCAATGGGTCTGGACTCAGGGGCCAGGACCAACTGGACGTAAGCACGACTCATGGTGAGTTTCGTAAACGTGCACCCTCCGCCAGGTTTCGCGTAAAGGTCCTCGATCCGGGGATCTGGGTTCAGTCGCGACACACGATTGACCGGCGTTTTATAGTCGCAACACAAGTCCGGCTTCATGACAGGGACGACTAACACTGCCCAGTCAGAAGTCAGATGCCCAGGTTCTCCATCCAATCCAACTCAGCATTCACCTTGAGCATACGGACAGGTCAGGGATGGAGGTAGCATGGTTGAATCAAGTGGTCTACACTTATTCGTGCCACAGCTCCTTTTATGGTGCCCAAGCCAAGAATAACAATGGAGACCTCAACAGAACTCCCTCAGGCCCACGTGGGTGCATGCGGCAGACCCGCTGCCAATCTAACAGCAAGTGGCATAGCCAGTCATGCCCCACGAGGCTCAGACCGCTCCTGTGGACTACCACCAGTTGACCATACGCGACCAGAACCGTTGAAGTGCCCGTCATTGCCAGCGTTCCCCTCTACAAGTGGCCAGTCTCGCATTGATGTCCGACAGGTTCAGTGATTGAAGGCAGACCGAATGTGATCAAATGTACAGCCACTTACTTCCTGCACTGCTGCCCCAGTGCCGAGTTCCAGGCAGATTGGGTGTCTATTAATCCACAGGGAGATCCAGATGGGCGCTACTCTTGGCGCAGCCAAGGAGTGTAACTGTTCGTAGATGCTGTCCGCATCTTCTACATAGTAAACCCTGTCACATGGGAGTGGTCGCGCCTCGCGGGTCGGCTGGCAGGTAGATCCTCGTGGGGCCTCCTGTCTCTCTGGTTCCTGCGGCCAGTTGCAGCCCTTGCTGGCTGGTGGTCATATTCTTGTTCTTCCTGGTCGGGGGAGAACATCCAACGGCGTCCCCAGCCTCTATTACGGTGGTCCGTGTTCTTCCAATAGGTGTCCCATTGTTGGATGCCAGCCTCTTCATGTCTAGCCGACTGTGATAGGTGCTTGTGATTGCATCCCAGACTGACACACAGAGAGTTCTGGAGTTCCTGGACCCCTTGCCAGTGCTTTCTCTGGAGATAACTATCGTCACTGTGCGTTGCAGGTCCAGGTGGGCCTCAGCATCGCGGGTTCACACACCAAACGATCCCCGAGTGTCTCATTCAGTGTTACTTCGAATTCACAAGTCTCAGACAGTTTTCAGAGATGGACCAGGAAGCCACTCGCTGACTCGGCTTCGGCCTGAACAGCCGTGTGGAACCGGAAACGGTGTACGATGAGACGTGGTTTTGGGTCGCAATGCTCTCCCAGCAGAGTCACCAGGGCGGCAAACGACTGGAAATCAGGGGCGTCTGGATGATTCAAGCTCTCCATCACACTGTAGGTGGGCCCTCTGAAAGCCGTCAGTAATATAACAGTTTTTCGTGCATCGCCAGTAATATCATTTGTTCGCAGAAAATCGTTCATGCATTCAACATATTGACCCAATCAATTGTACCTGCATCAAAAGATTCCAGCTGTCCTATGAGTGGCATTTCAGTGGTTGTAGCGGGGCCTGCCGAAGCCTAGATGAGGTGGGCCAGGCGTGTAACCACCAGTATCGATGGCAGCTCCTCTGAATCCTCGTCGGCAGCATTGAATCCAAGGTAGACAGACTTCATAATCAGAAGTAGAAATTACAGAACATAGTTTGTTTTGCTACACTAATAATACTCCTCCACTCCCCTAAGGGTCTCCTTCCCCGATCTGCAGCCAGGCCTGTTTTTTTATACAACTGGGGTTCCCTTGTAAAGGGAAAACCCCACCCCCTTAAAGGGGAAGACCTGTCTGTCTTAAAGGGGAAGTTCATATTCCGGGGCGGTCATGGGAAATGGTATCATCCTGATCCCAGGACCTCCATTGGGGTTATAACACAGACATTTCCAGAAGTGTCATTTGTGGCAGGTTTTGCTGGGAGTTTCCCGTCGGCTCTGTTGACAACTTCCCCACTGCTATCCAATTACTTTTGGGCCCGAGGGAGTTTCCCCCCGGTCATACCCACATTAAGAATTATTTTCATCACTGGGGAGCTGAACTTGCGGGCCAGACTGGCTCATCAGCAATCGGGCTGCCATTTTGAAAGGGTGTCCCAATCTCTCAGTGAGCTTGTGAGCCCACCACCTCTGGGAAATGTTACACATAGGAGCACTACCCCACACACACCCAAGTGATGACACCCCACTACAGGGGGGTCACTGAGGGCCCCCTTTTC
The DNA here is from genome assembly GCF_902713615.1 of Scyliorhinus canicula. Classification (NCBI taxonomy): domain Eukaryota; kingdom Metazoa; phylum Chordata; class Chondrichthyes; order Carcharhiniformes; family Scyliorhinidae; genus Scyliorhinus; species Scyliorhinus canicula. The sequence continues at coordinate 92,239,776 of NC_052153.1, read as the reverse complement.
ATACCTACCCACCTGTCCTTTCAGTCCCCACCCCGCCCTTCCAGGGCTTCCACTCTTCACCCTCTCCAACCTTGTAGGGGTCCCTTCATACCCTCCCTGCACTCCACCCACCCTCCTTAACTTCCCTCCACCCTTCTTTAATGGGCATAGCCCCCTCAGGCCCTGACCCTTGGCAGTGCCACCCTGGCACCTGGACACCCTGGCACTGCTACCCCAACACCACTCCTGTTGACTTTGCAGTGCCATATGAGCACCTTGGCAGTGCCAGTGTGGCAGTGTCATTGTGCCAGCGTGGCAGTGCCAAGGTTCCCGCATTCCAGCGGCCCTGTCCCTGACCACCCAGGGGCCTCGAATGGCCCAGGGAATGACCCGGGTATCATTCCACCTGGTCCACGTTTGTATGGACTAGTATTGAATGACAGCTGAGGACTCCCTGGGGAGGTTGTTAGATACCAGGAGACTGGTAGATCCCGGGTGAGTACACCTAATTAGGTTTAAAACCTACTTCGGCTCGCGCGGCTTGGTCACCCCCATTTTGGGTAGGATCCTGATCATGCCACCTCATGTGGTCCAGGTATATGTTGTGAGGCATACTGGCTGCTAGGAAGCTGGCGGGAAGCTTCTCTCAGCATCAACCGTCCGTGTCACACTCCCATCTGGACGCGATGGATAGTTCACACCCATAATCAAAGATGAGGAAGATAGTTGGCTAATAACTTGATGTTACAAGATACGTTCCTGAACCAGTATAAACACGGGCAGCATGGTAGCATAGTGGTTGGGCAACACAGTAGCATAGTGGTTAGCACAGTTGCTTCACAGTTCCAGGGTCCCAGGTTCGTTTCCAGGCTTGGGTCACTACCTGTGGAGTCTGTATGTTCTCCCCGTGTCTGTGTGGGTTTCCTCTGGGTGCTCTGGTTTCCTCCCACAGTCCAAAGATGTGCAGGTTAGGTGGATTGTCCATGCTAAATTGCCCTTCGTGTCCAAAAAGTTTGGGTGAGGTTACTGGTTTACGGGGTTAGGGTGGAGGTGTGGGCTTGGGTAGGTGCTCTTTCCAAGGGCCGGTGCCGACTTGATAGGCCAAATGGCCTCCTTCTGCACTGTAAATTCTATGTATGTAAATCTATGTATACCTTGTCCATTATCATCTCACCAATAATACAAGGAATTGTGCAAACAACCGCACGCTTGTGAGAGACCGGTGCAACTTCATTCCGATCTTTACAAGGCTGACTTGAAAAGAAACTTGTCATCTATCAAAATCAGTTAAGTTGCAGTAAGTGAAGCCCCTTCAACATAAAGCAATCATTCAGCTGAATGCTTCCCAAACAAACTGGGCAGTTGGCCAATGTGCAATTCTTACTTGAACAATTTGGCTGCTTCCTTTGTCAGCTGTTGGAAACTGCAAAGGCTGGCGACCTTTAATTATTTAAACAAGGTTCAGCCTTTTGTAGGTTTACTAAAATTTGGACAAGCTACTGAAGTACTCCTGTTTCAGATCTGGGTGAAGAGCAGGTGTTATTTGAATGCAAGGTTATGTTTCAGGTCTGCAAAGTGAAGTATGATTCATCGCAGAAGGCAATCATTCATTTTAGCATACAAATGCAACCTATTTTGACCAGCATGAAACTTAAAAACAGGATAGAATTCTCTGGTCTCTCCAGTCCAGCGACTCGAGAATCCTGCCCGAGGTCAATGGACTTTTCCATTGTCCGCGTCTCACCGATGGCGATCTTGTGATGTGCGGGGCAGAAGAATCCAGCGCAGAGGGTGCCATGTTTAAAATAGGTTTTTATACATTTAATATTTCACAAGATGTCAACATCGTTGGCTCGGCTGGCAATTATTGTCCACCACAAAATGCCATTAAAGGGGTGGTGAGCTTCTTTTTTAACGACTCCAGTCCATATGTAGATAAACTCACAATGCTGTTCAGAAAAGAGATCCAGGGTATTGACCCAACGGCAGTGAAGAAGTCAGAATAAAGTTCCAAGTCATTGAGATTGGGTGGCTTGGAGTGGTATTTGCAGTTGGAGATACTCCAATGCATCTGCTGACCTTGACCTTCTAGGTGTTAGGGATTTCAGGAAGGTACAGTCAAAGGAGCATTGACAAGTTGCTGCAATGCATCTTATAGATGGCACACTCTGTTGCCACTGCCTTTCAGTGGTGGAGCCAGTGGATGTCAGATCAAGCAGGCTGCATTGTCCTGGATATTGCCAAGTTTCCACATGTTATTGGAGCTGCACTCATCCTGCCAGTGGAGCGTATTCCATAACACTCCAGAATTATGCCTTAGATAGTGGACAGGATTTGGGAGAGTCAGGAGCTCAGTTACTCTCAGCAGAATTCACAACCTGTAACCTGCTTGTGGAGCCTCCTCTTCCAGTCAGTTGTTTATTTGTTCACCAACATTCATGATTCCATGTGGCAGGATTACAGAATTTTGATTATTCTGCTGCTTGGCACGCAAGTAGGCTAAATTGTATGTAGCACAGGCTGACACTTTAGGTAAGCCTGGTGATGCTCCTGCCATGTCCTCCTGCACTCTTCATCGAACCAGGGTAGAATGTCGGAGGATGAGACAGGTTTTTAGGGTACTCAACAATGGTTTCATTCTCACCATTACTGAGACTAGCTTTTCATTCCAGATTTATTCATTGAATTTAATTCCACCAGCTCCCATGGCAGGATTTGAACCAATGCCTCTATTCACCTGGTTATCTGCATTGCTAGTCCAGTGGCATTACAATGTCAATTGTTGATCTTAAGTACAGCTTATTTTTGTCTTGGTGTCATCTTTCATGATGGTTATTCTGCTACAAGAAGCTTTTTGTTGATAATTTTAACTGTCAGAATAGTGAATGGTCCATTCAACTTGGATTATACTTTGTTTGATTTCAAAGTAAAATTAGAAATCAGCTTCCTTTATTTGCATTTTAATAAATTACACTGTGTTCTGTCTGGCACTTTTCTTAAAGTCCAACAGGTTTGATTCAAATCACTAGTTTTCGGAGCACTGCTCCTTCCTCAAGTGAATGAAGAGGTATGTTCCAGAAACATATCTATAGACAAAGTCACAGACACAAGATAATGCTTTGAATGCGAGCATTTGCAGGTAATCAAGTCTTTACAGATCCAGAGAGGGGGGGTAATCCCAGGTTAAATAGGTGTGAATTGTCTCAAGTCAGGACAGTTGGTGGGTGGTGTTCTCATGTGTAGTGGTAGTACCCATGTCGATGACACGTCTTGCAGACGTGTCGTGTTGTGGTCGCTGTTCTGAAGGCTGGGTATTTTGCTGCAAACAATGGTTTTTTGAGGTTGCGTGATTGTTTGAAGGCAAGTAGTGGGGGAGTGGGGATGACCTTGGCAAGATGTTCATCTTCATCGATGACGTGTTGAAGGCTGCGAAAAAGATGTCTTAGTTTCTCCGCTCCGGCGAAGTACTGGACAACGAAGGGTACTCTGTCGGTTGTGTCCCGTGTTTGTCTTCTGAGGAGGTTGGTGCGTTTTTTTGCTGTGGCGCATTGGAACTGTCGATCGATGAGTCGAGCGCCATATCCCATTCGTACGAGGGCATCTTTCAGCGTCTGTAGATGTCTGTTACGCTCCTCCTGAGCAGATCCTGTGTATATGGAGGGCTTGTCCATAGGGGATAGCCAAGGGCTCTATAGCTAATGCAAACAGAAGGGGGGACATCGAGCATCCCTGCCTCATGCCCCGATGTAATGCAAAATACCTGAATTCATACCGTTTGTGCATCCACTCACCATTTGCTCCATATATAGAAACTGCACCTACACCACAAACTTAGGCCGAATCCTGAATTTCTCCAGTAGCCATCAAATAACTCCACTCCTCCCGATGAAACGCCTTCGCCCCATTGAACGCCACCATCATCTCCATCTCCCTACCCTCTGCCGAGGGCGGCACGGTAGCACAATGGTTAGCATAGTTGCTTCACAGCTCCAGGGTCCCAGGTTTGATTCCCGGCTTGGGTCACTGTCTGTGCGGAGTGTGCACATTCTCCCCGTGTTAGCGTGGGTTTTCTCCGGGTGCTCTGGTTTCCTCCCACAGTCCAAAGATGTGCAGGATAGATGAATTGGCCATAATAAATTGCCCTTAGTGCCCAAAAGGTTTGGGTGTGCTTACTGGGTTACGGGGTGTGGTAGGGGCCTGGGCTTGGGTGGGGTGCGCTTTTCCAAGGGCCGGTGCAGACTCGATGGGCTGAATGACCTCCTTCTGCACTGTAAATTCTATGAGATACTTCCAGAAAGCACTACATTCTGCAGCCTCCTCATATTCGAGAACAATGGTCTTTGCTTTACAATCCCTGTCCGGTCCTGCCCAATCACCTTTGGGAGACACCCTTCCAACCATAACGCCAAAACCTTTGCAGATATCTTAGCATCTTCATTCAGCAGAGATATGGGCCTATATGACACACACTCCACCGGATCCTTGTCCTTCTTTAACAATAGTGAGATGGAAACCTGCCCCATTGTTTACAGCAAGACACCCTTCCCATCGCGTCCGGAAGCTATCCCACCATCAACGACGCCAGCTTGTCCTTACATTTTTTATACTATTCGACCAGAAACCCAAATGGCCCAACTGCCTTCCCTGCCGGCATTCTCCCAATCGCCACTTTCACCTCCTTCTCCCTTACCGGCTCCTCCAACCATCCCCTCTCTGCCTCCCCCAACCACGGACACCCCAGCCCACCCAGAAATTCCCTCATCCCCTGCTCATCCTCCAGAGGCACCGACCTAAAAAGGCCTCTATAGGACTCCTCAAGCACTTTGTTAATCTGATCCAGACCAACTTCCCCACCTTATCCTGCACCTAATCTATCGCCGTCGCTGCAGCCTCCTTTCAGACAGAGCTGACTTGCCAATATACACCCTGCCTTCTCCCCATACTCAGACAGCTCCCCTTGCCCTTCTCAACTGATGCACTGCTTTCCCTGTGGACAATGGGTCAAATCTTGCCTGCAATTCCTTCCTCTCTATCAGGAACCCCCGGTCCGGATCCCCCACCTACCTCCCATCCACCTCTAAAATTTCTTCTATTAGTCATTGGTTTTCCTCCCTCTCCACCTAAGCTTCAACAAGATCATGTCCACCCTCACCACAGCCTTCAGAGCCTCACAGACCACCAACCGTGTGACCACCTCTCTGCAATTAATAATAATAATAATCTTTATCATTGTCACAAGTAGGCTAACCTTAACACAGCAATGACGTTACTGTGAAAAGCCCCTAGTCGCCACATTCCGGCGCCTGTTCGGCTACACGGGGGAGCGAGAATTCAGAATGTCCAAATTACGTCTTTCGGGACTTGTCGCAGGAAACTGGAGCACCCGGAGAAAACCCATGCAGACACGGGGAGAACATGCAGACTCCGCACAGACAGTGACCCAACCCAATAGAATCTGGGACCCTGGCACTGTGAAGCAACAGTGCTGACAACGGTGCTACCGTTCCGCCCAACCCCACATACTCCTCAATCACCATCCCTATCTTGTCACAGAAGCTGCGGTTCGCTCATAACCCCACAACCATTCTCCATCCAGGCCTCTGGGCTGCCCACTTCTCCAAAGCCACATCCATCCAATGCAGAACAAGATCCAAAATCACAATTGCTGAGAACTCTTAACCCCAGCCTTTCCCATCACAAAAAAGTCAATACTTGAATACACCTTGTGCACCGGGAGAAAGATGAATACTCTCAATCCCTTGGGTGTTCAAATCTCCACGGGTCCACTCCGCCCATCTCTCCTGAGTATCCAAATCCAAGATGATACCCATCACCCTCTTCACAAACCCCACATCATCCCAGTTGGGTCCCTAGATGCTTGCCAACGCCACCAACCTCCCCTCTAATGTACCCATCACACCACATACCAGCCCGCCTGATCAACCTCCACCCTCCCCATCTGGAACCTCACCCTCTTGCCCATGAATATTGCTACCCCCTCAAGCCCTACTATCAAACCCCAAGTGAATCACCTGACTTACCCAAACCTTCCTAAGCCTCACCTGATCCTTCACCCTCAAATGGGTCTCCTGCAGCATCACGTCAGCCTTTAAACTCTTCGAGTGTGCAAAAGCTCTTGATCTCTTCCCCAGTCCCCCTAGTCCCCTCATGTTCCGCATCACTATTCTGACCTGGGGGGGGGGGGATTCTCCGACCCCCCACCGGGCCGGAGATTCGCCGGGGGGGGGGGGGGGGGGAATCCCGCCCCCGCTGGCTGCCGAATTCTTCAGTGAGGGGATCTGGCCCCAAGTTGGTTCCCCACGGTGGCCCACGATCAGGGCCCACAGACCCGCGGCGGGCCTGTGCCGTGGGGGCACTCTTTCCCTCCGCACCAGTTGCTGTGGACCTCCGTCATGGAAGGTGCAGAGACGAATCCCCCTGCGCATGCGCTGGGATGACAAACCCCCCGCGCATGCGCCAACTCGCGCCGGCTGGCGGAGGCACTTCGCCGCCAGTTGGCACGGCGCCAACCCCCTTCAGCGCCGGTTGGCGCAGCGCCAACCCCACCGGTGCCAGCCTAGCCCCTGAAGGTGCGGAGGATTCACGCCACTCCTCGGCACCGGGACTGCCTGTCCCACCGGGTAGGGGAGAATCCCGCCCGGAGTCTCTCATCTCCTATTTGCCATCATCATAACCCTGGGCCCTGCCCCTCTGTCCTGGCCTGTCCCAACCTCTTGTTACCATCGCACCCCTCCCCCAGTCCCAGAATCCCCACATCCACTTCCTCTTGCAAACACCCTCCTTGCTATTTGTGATCACAACAGGAGGCAATTCAAAGGCTGTGGGAAACCCACTAGGTCAGTCAGCACGTGAGCACTGGGAGAAGGCTGCTGAACAGTAAAGAACCTTTTGACAGATAGGACAGATAGAAAGATATTGCCAAGGCCCCTCAACTTCCAACAACCCTTCCATTGCCCCCATGGCCCCTACATGCCCTCCTTGTATCCTTTATACCCACTCTCCCAGTACCCACTTTGTACAGCAGCAATGAGCTATTGCCAGTCTGGAAAGTGTTTGAAATGCCCCTGAAGCTGAGACAAAAAACAAAGAGGCTTTGAAAATCTGCTTTGAGAAGAATGGTTCATCTTAAACCCTCACAAAGGTATCTATCAACCACAAGCATTCATCATATCAAAGGCAAAAGCTTTAATATTCTTCACACATCTGTCCAAATGTATAATCAGGAACTGAAAATGCACAAAGAAACAGTAATTTATTAAATGGTAATAAAGCTGTCAATCAAAAAAGTTATCTTTTTTAGCAGGACTGAGTCCACTAACTATTCTTGGAAAAAGCCAAGCATTCATAATGAGGTCATCTGCCAACTGTATCAACCAATGCAGTTTTAACTGATAGTCAGGTATATGTCTTTTCCAAATAGCCTCATTATGAAATCTTGGTTAATCACGAAGAGAAGCTAACAGGGCTCAAATACAAGTATGGGTCAATGGCCATGGAAGTGGCATGAGAAGAATGAGGTGTAATGGGAGGGTTGATGAGGGAACTACCTGTCTATGGAGGTGGCATGGAAGTGTGAAAGGATAAGGGTGTGGACATGAGTTGGCATGAAGATGTGGTAGTGACTTGAACGGGCATGAGTTGGCATGTGAGGTGAGGGCTGGAGAGCCTAGTGGGATCTAAAGCAACTGGACGCAGTACCAGAGATTGGAAATGGGCTTTCTAACCAGCCTACTGGCGAGTCAGACTTTATCCTGCCCCTGCCTCCCCAGAACAAAAATTAGGTCTAATGGGGCCCTTTAAACAGAGGCAGGTTAGCTGATTCGGGAAATTTCCCGACTCAAACTACCCACCTTAGTAGCAATAATCTAACTGGTTTTCTGTGACTTAGCTTAATAAATTTTGTGGTTCAGGGTGTCAAGGGAATGTATTCAGCATCTTCACTTGTCACACACATTACCAGGAGTACTTTGAGGTTTCTTTGTATAAATATTTGAATGTGTACAGGTTGGTGGACGTAGAGAATTGTTTTCCTAATCAAATGTTTTTTAAAATATATAAATCAGTAGCTGCAGATATATGTGGGACCCAGCGTATAATAATTAAATTCATAAGTAGTACATAACTCAAATCCCTTTCCAAGAGAAATCCATCTGCAATGTTTGTTTTGATTTGCGCATTTCTGAGAAGTCACATTTCAAGAATGGTTATCACAACCATGAAATCGGAATTGTTTCAAACTCAATGCCTAAGAAGATCCAACCCAATGGATTTGAACAGAACATAACTGGTTTATTGACCAATTTAAAGGGTTTGTAACTCTGGACAAGGTAGCAATGCTTTCAATGTAAAGAAAGGTAAGTCAAATAGACAATTGCATCTGCTGTTCTAGGACAGATTTTTCTGCTTGGAATAATATATCTCGTCTGCCTTGACAATCCTGACTTGAAAGATACATTTCGATGACTTGTACAAAATTGTCAATTCTAGTTTCATTTCCCAACCTCCTACCTCCAGGTGCCCAACCTCACTCCTGCTATTGATCGGTTGACACATTAATTTCCATAGCACACTGCCTGGATACAGCAAACAAACTCTCTTGGCTGATTGGTAAGTCTTGACTGTCTGTCAAACAGTATTTTTCCATCTCCAATAACTAACAGGGGTGTTCAATGAAATTGTGACCTGTGGAAGTGGTGGCTGCAGGGTGAATAAGCAAACTGACCATGGCACCTGTAGGTGACTGTAGCTACCTGGGGTGGCCACGTCCCGATTCCACAATGGATACTCGCAAAGAGTGCAGGGAAAAAAGGACAACACAAGAGAAAACAAGCAGGTGCAAGGTTTCCTGTGTATTATCATAGACTTTACAGTGCAGAAGGAGGCCATTCGGCCCATCGAGTCTGCACCGGCTCCTGGAAAGAGCACCCTACCCAAGGTCAACACCTCCACCCTATCCCCACAACCCAGTTTCCCCATCCAACACTAAGGGCAATTTTGGACACTAAGGGCAATTTATCATGGCCAATCCACCTAACCTGCACATCTTTGGACTGTGGGAGGAAACCGGAGCACCCAGAGGAAACCCACACACACACGTGGAGGATGTGCAGACTCCTCCGCACAGACAGTGACCCAAGCCGGAATCAAACCTGGGACCCTGGAGCTGTGAAGCAATTGTGCTATCCACAATGCTACCGTGTTGTATTAAGATTTGCAGAACCCAGACAGAACTGAAACCAATAGCCATTAGCATATTAATGAGCTACCTCCGGGGACAAAAAGAAATATTGAAACAATCGAGACCAGGACAGACTCCCCGGCGCCATTGGGAGCGAAAACAAAGGCAGGCCAACGGCTACAACGATCAGGGAACAACCCCGGTATTGGAGAAAATTAATACGAACGATTGGGACATGATCCAATTAATTGGGACCAAGTCCAGGGACCGCCCAGAAAGGCGCGAAACCCCTGGGGGCTATAAAACAGAGTCCCCAAGTTCAGTTCGCTCTCTTGGAAGCCTTTGGAAGAACTTTCACCTTGGCATTTGGCTCTCAACGACGAGAGGCCGCCAAGCACCAGGCCAGTAAGTCTAAGGTCAACGCACGCTACGAGATAGACACTCCTACCTACTAGTCTATACCAGTTCGAAGCCAGCAGTATCAGAACCGGACAACGGCCATTGTTCCTCTGACTGAGTGGGCCACTCGAAGCTAAGTATAGGCTTTTAGTAGTAGTTGTAGTTTAGAGAGTAGAGTTTATGCATGAGTAATAATTGACTGTGTGTGTAAATAAATGTGTATTGATGTCAAACTTACTAACTGGTGTGTCGAGTCATTGATCAGTATTCGGCTTTGAACCCTGTGGTGGTATCAGAAAGATACCTGGCGACTCTTAAGCAAAGGTAATTAAAATAGAGCAAATTAAGGGAAAGCATAACGAGCAACAGGACAATATAGTCAGGGGATAAGTACATGTGTGATCTGCATTTCTGTATGTACATAAGGGGTTAATGTATAGTCATTATAGCTAAGTGATCACTAGATGGCAGGACTAACAAGGGGTATAAAGACAGACTCAATCTGAGTACCCGCCTCTTCATGCGCATTGTGACTAGTGACCAGAGGTGTAGAGAGTTAGCTCAGAGTGCAAGTGTAGTTAATCATAGTTTATTCTTATTCTATCTTGTTTACTTAATAGCTAGTAAAAGTATTGAAGAATCAAACTCACAAATTTATTTGTTTAGTTACTCAATAAATTATTTGCTTTCATTGGACAACTTTGAGTGTTAATCAATATCGGGTTTAAGAGCATCTTGGTACAAAGCAAATGAGTAACATATATTACAGTAAGTAATATAACAGTAGTTCTCAGCGACTGAGAGCACGGGTAGACGGCTGTGTCAGGGTTCATGACAACTGCTCTGGGCTGGAGAGGAACTTGCAGTTGGAGGCCATCCAGTTGTCATGATCCATGTAGGTAAAAATGACATAAGTCAGGCAGCATGAGGCGCAGTGGTTAGCACTGGGACTGTGGCGCAGATGACGTGGGTATGAATCCCGGCCCTGGGTCACTGTCCGTGTGAAATTTGCATATTCTCCCCATTTCTGCATGGGTTTCAAGCCCACAACCCAAACATGTGCAAATTAGGTGGACAGCCCACGCTAAATTGCCCCTTAATTGGAAAAAAAATTGGGTACTCTAAAAATTAAAATAAAACGACATAAGTCGGACAAGAAAAAGATTCTGCTGAGGGAGTATGAGCAGCTGGGGGCTAAGTTAAAAATAGAGGCTCAAAGGTAATAATTGCTGGATTTCTACCTAAACACGAACAAATTGGTGTCAAATAAATCAGATTAGAAAGTTAAATATGTGGCTTAAGGATTGCCGTGGGATAAGTAAATTTCAACTCAGGGGCTTGGCAACAGTCCTGGGGAAAGTGGGAACTCTACCGATGGGATGGTGTTCACCCTGAAACATGCTGGATGAGTGCTCTGGCGAGTTCTGTAAATAGGGCAGCAGAGAGGTCTTTAAACAAAATAGTAGAGCAGATTCCGACTACATCCCTACACATCAGCTACACTCCCCCACCTCCCAACTACATCCTCCCATCAAGTGTCCTCACCACCCACGCCTATGTCACCAACTGATCATCCCCTAACCACCTGAACCTCCAGTGATAACCCCCCGACCCCTGATCACCCTATCTCCCAACCCATCCTACCCCCAACCGTCCAATCCTGCCTTACTTACACTTACTGTCATATCCCGCACAGGACTTACAGGGTAGAAATGATTATCTTCCCAAAGGCCCTAGCAGAGTACATGCTCCCCTGCTGAGGGGCAAGGAAACTCTATTAACCATTGTATAAAAGCTCGGTTAGTAAGGCACCGACCAGAAAAGGATAGCGGTAGGGATCTACTGGGTAGTGTATATAACGTTATTGTGAATAAACCTAAGTTTTTTATTTTACTCGGTGTGGATTCCCTGGGTCCTTATTAAATTTACCTTTTCTCTGGCTCCTCAAAGAGGTTGGGCCTTAGACCTACCTGCTTGATGGCAGGTAGTGCCGTAAAAAAGAGGGCATATCTTCCTTACCACTGACTCAGCTGTTATCAATAAAGGCCTCAGGAATCCACTGCACTGCACCTTTCCCAGCCCAGCCTGAGTTGGACGGTCGGGTGGGAAAGGTGTGGCTTAATTTCAGGGTAAATAACTCAGAGCGGAGTGGCAATGCGATCTCGATTGCCACTTCACAGAAGTTACCAGCCTAAGATTATTGTCTACAGTTTTGATCTCCTTTTGTATAAAAGGATATAAATGCATTCAAAGCAGTTCAGAGAAGGTTCAGTGGACTGTTACCTGGGATTATAAGGTGGAAATGGGGGGTGGGGGGGATAAGCATCTTATGAGGATAGGTTTGACAGGCTGGGGCTGTATCCATTGGAGGTTAGAAGATTGAGGTGACCTTATTGAAACATAGAAATTCCTGAGGTGTCTTGACAGGGTGGATGCTGAAATTGTAATTGCCATTGTGGAAGTGACTAGAACCAGGGCACACAGTTTAAGGGGCCTCCCATTTAAGATGGTGATTAAAAAAAATTTATCTCAGAAGGTCGTGAGTCTCCTGAACTCTCTTCCCCAGGGAGTGGTGGAGGTTGGGTCAACAAATACTTTTAAGACAGTGGGAGATAGATTCTTGACTAACAAGGATGTCAAAAGTTATCCGGGGTAGGTGGAACGTGGAGTTGAGGCCACAATCAGATCAACCATGATCTTAGTGAATGATGAAGCAGACTTGAGGGATTGGATGATCGACTCGTGCTCCTAATTTCTATGTCCATATGTAACAACAAGCACAGAATATGCAGAGGGGTGTTTCCCATAAGAGAATTCCTTTTATGTGGTCTAACTTTCTTTGTCTTGAATTTTTGTATCTTTAATTTTATTGTTACTGCACAGACTGCCAATTCCTATTTTTGGCATTCGACATTAGAACAAAATAATCCCATCTATGGTATAGCTTACTAAATGCTGAGTAATTTGTACAAATTAGCAACATCTTTTATGCTGTGGATTTAAACCCATTAGGAACTGGATTGAGGCTATTCAAGTAAGAAGACTCATAGAACCAGCAAAGAGAAGAGGCTCAAAACAATAAAGGGAACTGAGTTAAACGGACAATGATCGAACCATTATCCCATCCCAATAAATAAAAAAACTTTTAAAAATAATTACACCAACTTTCCATAAACCTTTCCTTGGTACATATCAAAGTGTATTATTTCTATGAAAACAAGAATTACTGAAAAAGTTGCAAAATGATGCCACTGTAATAAAACTTGACAGAAAACCCTGGCCAAATTAGTTGAGTATTAACTGTCTGGGATGGCAGAATTGTCATATGAGGAAAGATTGGCTCAACTGAGCCTGTATTCACTGGAATTTAGAAATGAAACATCTAAAATTCTGACAGGTCTGGACAGACTGGATGCAGGGATATTGTTTCCTCTGGCTGGGGGTGGGGGGGGGGGGAGGGGGGGGTTGTTTACAGCAAGGGGCACAGTATCAAGATACAGGGTAGGTCATTTATAATTTCAATGAGAAATGTCTTCCCTCAAAGGGTGGTGAACCTGTAGAATTCTCAACCACAGGAGGCTGTAAAGGCCACATCGCCGAGTATAATAAAAAGATAATAGATAGATTTCTAGACTCTGAAGTGTTAAGAGGTATGGGGAGAGTGCTGGAGTATAATATCGAGATGCAGGATCAGCCATGACTACGTTGAATGGCAAAGGTGACTCGTAGGGCTGAATGGCCTATTCTTGCTCCAATTTTCTATGCTACCATGTCTGACCTGGTAAAAGTAGTGAGTAGCTACATAATCTAGAACAGGAAGCAGCGAAGTTAGATCTCATGCCATGTAAAGTGAACTTTGCCAGAATTTCACCTAGAAAAGACAAGACTAGAATCTGTCTTGCTGTTAACCTTTAAAAATTCATTTGTACGATAACGGCTTTGTCGGCTGGGCCAGCATTTCTTGTCCATCCCTGATTACCTTTAAACTGAGTGGCTTGCTAAGGCCATTTCAGAGGGCATTTAAAAGTCAACCCCATTACTGTGAATCTGGAGTCACACGTGGGTCAGACCAAGTAAGGATGGGGGATTTCCTTCCCTAAAGGCCAATGGTGAACCAGATGATTTTTGCAACAATTGACAATGAATTCAATAAAAATCTGGCATTAAATCAAAAAATGATTTGAACCCAGATCCTGAGAGCATTGCCCTCAGTCTCTGGGTTACTAGTTCAGCAACAATGCCACTGCGCAACTGATTTCTTGTAAGCTATCTAGGTGCACACAGAAAGAGCAGCGAATTGGATGAGGTACTGAAAGACAGGAAGCTCCTGTGGAAATATATTTCAGCAAGCCTTTAGTAAAAGAGGGGAAGGGAAGAAGCTGGTGGAAAGATGGATTAAAACATGTTTTCACCATTTGCAAACACACAAATATATGCGAAATAGATCAATATTGGATACTTTTGTGTCAGCCCTCAACAATGTTAACCTTAATTAAGATAATTAGGATTCAGGCTTCCCAACAAAAAAATGATTTGAACTGTAACACAAAGCAATAAACAAATGGATGCCCAAAGCCTTAAAGGATGTTGGCAAATGTATCAAAGTGGCGAGTTCTCTACTTATACAGGACTACAAATTCATAAAGATGCAAATGAGTCGTGGCAACATTAATCATGCTACTATCAACTTTGTTTTTGTAATTAACTATTTCCTTGCGTAGCTTTACAATGCAAAAGCATGAATTTCTACCAATTTGGATGAGCCCAGGGTGGGGATGGGAGTGGGGGGACATGGCTTTCATCATTAGAGTCTCTGTTTAAGAAACAGTGGTCAATGACGTACACCTTGGCCACCCCACTGTCCGGAAGACTTATCCCCCTATGTTTAGCATCAAAAAAATGTTTTGTTCCAGTCAGTTTAATAAAGATTTGAATTATATGAAAAATATACACTGAGCACAGCAACAGACGAACAAAGAAGTTACTCAGGCAAGCCGAGAGCGAGCTGAATTATTAGTGGAAATGAAGTCATAAACCCAGAGGTGATTCAGAGTCAACTGTGTATTCAGCACCTTCATACCATCCGGCTCATTAATCCTTCCAAGCAAGTGCCCCCAATTATATCATCTGTACTTACACTTTGAACAAAAAGTATTTCAAGGAAAACAGCTGAACTCAGCAAATCTAAAGGCTACCAGTTATGACATTCCTAACTCTCTGATTTTTAAAAGAGGGTTCTCTGCTGAATTGAGACTGCAAAGCCCAATGTGATAGGAATGCTAACACAACCTAAACACTACATAATGAAAGAAAATGACAGAAGTACACATCCGATCACTGGTGTAGAAATAGCGAAAGATGAAGTTGAAAGAGGTCTACAGAAATTAGTAGGCTTGGCAGAATAATGCACAAGCTGACAAAGAAAACAAATGTTAAACTGTTTTACTAAATCAGTCCAGTACAAGTCAGAAGAGATCATATCAAAATAAGAACAGAAAATGCTGGAAATAATCAGCAGGTCAGGCAGCATCCATGCAGAGAAATAGAGTTAACGTTCCAAGTTGTTGACCTATTGCCAGAACTAAGTATTTCCAGAATTTTCAGTTCTTATTTACGATTTCCAGCATCTGTAGTATTTTGCTTTTGTTTTAAAATTGCCAACTGTATAATTCTATAGTCTCATCATACCCCCTTGAGTGCAGACTCCATATTTCATTGCCAAGAGATAATGGAATATTTTAGAAAAAGTAAGAGAAACCCAAAGCTAGATTTTCTGATTCACAATGTCAGAAACGCGAATCACGATCGGGCAGAGAATGGGGCATCATGAGAAAATCGAGGTTTCCACCCAGCGCCCATTCCAGTGGCATGCTCCAGTCCCACCCTGGCAGTGAAATCAAAGTACATGCCGCACCAGCTGGGCCATGCAAAACCGTCATTTGCATGCATTTAAATCTAATTCGCGGGTTGGACACAGTATACTCCAACCTTCCACGATGCTCCACCCCTCTTAGGTGCAAATTTCACTGGCGTGAACTAGCACACATTTTGACAGACGAAGCCTGGGCACCATGGCTGGAGATGGGGAGCGGGCTTCTGAAAAAACACTGAAAAACCCCTGAATATTGTCGGGTTTGCTGGTGGTTGGCTGCCCAGGCCACGGGCAGTAGCGGGGAGCAACTTGGTGCTAGGTCCATTGCCCTGGGGTATCCCACTTGGGATCGAGGTGACTTGACTCAGACCGTCATTGCTACAGTCTCTTTTTTAAACGTACCCCTTTAGTGACTCTCAGAAAGCTATCCAGGCCTCCCCTCTGGACACCCTCATACCTTGCTGTATCATCAAGGGGATGGGTGTGGCCAAGCTCAATCAGGGACCCACTAGGTGTTTGCACTCCTCACTGCAGAGGAAGCAGGGGATCAGCGGTGCTCACCCGAACCAGAGGGCACCTGCGCAGTGGCCTTTGGATCCCTCCCTGGTTTTCTGCATCACCAATGACTCCCACTCTTTCTGATCACCAGCTCTTCCCTCCTGGTGAGGCTGGCAGCACTGACTGTCTCTGCCACCACCTCCCAGCTGGTATTCAGGAGGGCAACTCCGCTCCTAACTGGCATGGAACTGTCAGTCCACCTCGGACTCCCGACCTCATGGGGGCAGGGCTTCTGTGAGCCATCTTCATGAATGCAGTAAGTGCATGGTAAGTGGAGCACTTAAAAACAGCTCCAGTTGCCAGGCCCTTTA
This sequence comes from Scyliorhinus canicula, assembly GCF_902713615.1. NCBI lineage: Eukaryota > Metazoa > Chordata > Chondrichthyes > Carcharhiniformes > Scyliorhinidae > Scyliorhinus > Scyliorhinus canicula. Next base: position 92,223,458 of record NC_052153.1, on the reverse strand, counting down.
GCCCTAACTCTGGCCCAGTGGTTTCAATGCCCGCTGGACTAGGAATTGCTCTAAATTTGCAGCTGGCCCATTCGCATGACCTGACTCGCTTACCAAACAGCACCTGCAACAGGAACGCCAATCACACACAATTCCATCCTGGAATGTCTCCCAAACGGAGAATCCTGCCCTTAATTTCGAACACCAGCATTAGTGTTATTATTGTGTGACTTCTTACCCTCAACAGGTGACTAAGGTGTACCTTAGTTTTATATGTAATATTAAAGGATTCCAAACTCCACTCCCTTGTGCTTGCCGGGGAACCTGGATAATGAGTAACAAAGGGTTGATCAAAACAGGGTGAAGTGTGGTGTGGCTCCTTATCTCCTGTGCCACTTTGGTTACTGTGAAGGCCTGTTCAGAATCCCTAGAAATACTCAACAGACTAAGCTGTGGCAAACAAGTCCTCAACAGGACAGGCAGAGGAAGATCGGCCAGCTGGAATTTCTCAACAGCTATTCTGACAGATGAAGGCAGCAACAGAACAAAACATCCAATCATCTTGATTTCCCTCCATTGGATCAAGGTTTTGTTGTCAAGATACATGTATAATCTGATGTCACACACACAGGCATCTTTCTTTCTGACACATCTCCCAAGCTCTTCAGTGTAAGCCAATGGCGACTGGAGCAGGATTGTGGTGTCTGGAAGCTTCTCGTCATGATCTGGCATGGATGATTGTCTCGCACTGGGATGAGGCAAGGGTGTCTTTCAGCAGCTGTAACCATGGCTGAGCATCCCTCTTTAGGATCTGCTCGTTCCTTATTGGGGAAGGGCTAGAAAAGATGTCCAAAACATAGTCTGCCTCAGCTTTCCCAATTGGATAGCCGATCCAGAGGGATCACCTTCTGTGACAGCAACACATGAAAGACACAAGTAATAGAGTTTGATCTGAAAGACCCTCATGGACACACCCACAAGTAAAAGCTCAGAACTTCACACTTTGCCATCTGAGAACTCTGACAATAGGACATCAACATTGCCGCTCTGGGTGAGTTACAGTGAGTTGGATAGGGGCAGCTCAAGGAAATCCAAGATGGTTATATTTTCCTCTGGAAAGTGAAATTAGAAGAAGAACGCAGAGTTCACGGAGTTGGGTTTGCCATCAAGAACAAACTTTTCAATCAGCTTCATGGGTTTCCTCTTGGAAGAAATGAATGTTTCATGACCCTGCATCTCAACCTGACAAGGATTTGCCACCATGGTTAGTTCATACGCCCCAACTCTAGACAGCAACGAAAAAAACTAAGGAAGATTTTTATGCCAAACATTGACCAGGCTCTCTGAGGTTCCGCAGGAGATCAGACTTTTTCTTCTCGGAGACTTCAATGCCAGAGTCGGAAGAGCTTCCAATGTCTGGAATGGAACTATCGACAGGCAGGGAATTGGGAATATCAACTCCACCGGCATTGTTCACCTTGCCACATGAGCAGAACATGGGTTAATCTTCAGTCAGATCCTATTCCCTTTTGGTCACCTAATCTAACATCTCCTAATGTGTCTCGGTGGCATACTTGGTTTTATGTTGCCTTTGTGAAGTTCCATGGAACATTTAATATGTTAAGCACTTTATTAATATAAGTTATTGTTCCTGTTGGACTTAATTTAGCCATGCAGCAAAACCTGAGTGAAGGGAAGATGGTGGGCGCTCTTTATGAGCCAGGTTTTAGTCAAATCCACAAAGTAAATCCAGTCATCCGCAAAATCATCATGAATGACGAGGGTATCACTCAGACATCTGTGAGGTATATGTGGAGAGTGTTAATGATTGCTGAGCTGCTGGCAGAGTCTAAGAATACAGTGGTGTGTGAGTGGGTAGGTTGAGCAAGGCAGGAATGTGGCTGGCATATTTACCTTTCAGCATGTTCCTTGGTTGGAAGGTCAGGAGAGTGGGAAGATGGTATAATAAGGTTTCTCCTTTGAAGGAGGCAATCAGTCTTGTCTCTATCAATTGATTACAGATTGGCAAGAGAGGCACAGAGTTTGAAATCAAAAGGGATTTGTGCCTTGGATGGTGACAGGGAACAAAGTTGTATGGATAGGTGGGATACAGATTGTGGAGACAAAGTACCTAACAGGGGTGAAGTGAAAGGTGTGTTATGGATGCCAGATCAGATCTCAACAGTGGCTAAAATACTGGATCACAACCGCAACACCTTTTTATTTTTAAGACTGCAGCAAGATCGATTGGCTCCAAGAGTGATTGCATAACAAATAGGGTTGGTTATTTTTACAAACAAAACTTCAATAAAACAAAAGAAAAACTATTTAAAATTTAAAACTGCAAACCTAAACAGAACAGCTTGTGTCTCTTAAGCCTAACACAAAAATTCCCATTAAACAGCACGTAAAATGAACATACAGCTCTCAACTCCACTTACACAGCCAGGCAAAAATAATACTTGCAGTACAGAACATATTCCTGCAGGCAGTGAGGCTCTTTCAGACCCTGTCCAAAAGCCTGTCTCTGTGGCAGTCTTTTCATGGCCTCTCCCGATGGTTCTCTAAATCCTCTGCTGCCGCCTGTTCGAACAGGATTATTTTTTCTCGCTGATTTCCGCCCATTAATAACTTTAGGTCTGAATGGGACAATGTAACTCAGGCCAGGTGTGGGCGTATACCTCTGACACAGTCTGCTAGCATTTTTATCCTCAGGCTGTTAACCCTTAAGTTGCCCACTATATCATCAATTCAATTTCCTAACATCTCCCAGTTGTCACAGGTGCCACAACTGAATAATGGAAAGGAGATAACAGCTGAAGTGCCCAAGGACAAAAAGAAATTGAGAAACAGTCCAAATGGCCACTCAAAATGTGCATGCAAATGGTTAGATAGGAGATTTACATAACATGGTGGCAATTGGGACAGACATGCCCTCATTCTAAACAGCAGACAGGGAGGAGGCAATATTAAAAAGTCAAAATTAAAGTTGAACGCTCAGTGGTGGGATGAAGTTCCACTTGGAGCAGGTGTGCAGGTCTGAAGACAACTATTTTGCAGGGAATTATTCTAGGAGTTGTATGAGAGGCAGAATATCTGTGGGCTTATTGATGAAAGTAAGCAGAGAACCAAGAAGGAGTGGAGAGCTGACTGAGTCAGTCAAAGCTGGCCAAGAAGTCCAAAGTAGCATCCTATGTCAGCAATGTACATCCACAAATCCAATGTATCAGAAGAAGGAGTGAAACCCAAGGATCAAGAACAACAAAGTTGAGGCAGCTGGGAAAAATGAAAGGTAAATCCACAAGATCAAGTTCGTCCAAGGATAGGTTGTAAGGAGGTGAGGAACATGAAAGTTCAAAAGCAGCAATAAGAGTTTGCACATGCCAATCCAACACAGTCTAGGAGGCTGAGACAGAATCGCTCATGGAAGAGATCGAATGTAAGTCCGATAAGCAAAACTAATAGGAGTTGAAAAATATCTATGAAGAAATCAACAAGCAGAAATTGAGGATTCTTCAAAGCTCTCACAAACTCTTCGCTTTTTCTCAAAACCGTGATTGAAGGAGGAGCATTGCCTAATTACATCAGTCTAAAATTCCCAGAGTGCAATAAGTGTAAAAGTAAAAGATTTCCAGGTATAGGGCCATGAGGTAAGTCCTACTCCTCTGCAAATGAACCTTGTGGACCAAGGCAGACAGATTGTTAATTGTGGCCGAAAATACAACAAAACCCACTTCTAGCACATAAACATACAACACACAATGCTTTACAAGCACATTTCCTTGATATTGTGTAGCACAATAACAGGATAATAATGGCTAATGGCAAGGCGGAATTTTATGCATATTAAGCATTGAGGCCATTTCCTTCCTGAGTTAAAGGAGGCACAAAAAATCTATCAGACTTCACAGAAATGCATAACATAATTTGGATGCTAAGATAAGAAAAGGCAAGACTTTTAAAATGAAACACTTGGGACGCGATTCTCTGTGGCCGGAATGTGGCGACTAGGGGCTTTTCACAGTAACTTCATTTGAAGCCTACTTGTGACAATAAGCGATTTTCATTTCATTTTCATTTCATGGATCCCCAAACAGTACATCAGGGGTGGAGGCGTCCTGCTGTGATACCCATCCTGCAACCTGGGTTCGCCTTGGTGCCTGTCTTCTGGTGCGAACAGGCCTGGATGGGCCCAGCTGCTGCTTCGGCGTCCCAGATGATGTGGTACTGCCATGTTCTGCCCGCTGCCCACCAGATGCAGCAGGGACAGGAGGGGGGGGAATCCGAGGTGCTGCGGTGTTCCGCCACCTGCCATGTGGGAATCACTGGCATGGGCCCCATCACCTCCTCCCTCAGGGTGCCCAATGGCCACCAGGCTACTCCATGGGACGGAGGTGTGAGCAGAACTGCCCCCTGAGGCTCACCCACCACCTGGCACTGCCAGTCCTGGAGGGCTACTCTGGTCTCTGCCAGGGTCTGCATGCTCGTGGACATGGGGCACAGGGAGTGGACCATCGCTGTCTGGGACTGTGCCACCATCTTCTGGGTCTGTGTCACATCAGCCAGTGACTGTGCCATCTACCGCTGGGACTGGGCCTCCTTCCTCTGCATCAGAGCCACATCAACCAGCACCTGAGCAATGCCACTGACGATCACAACCATGGCCTGCTGTGACTGAGCCACCCTCAGAAGCGCCGCTGTAATTTCCAGCTGGCTGTCGCACATGGCTGCCTGTGAGGAGCAACCCTGTCCTGGGCCTCGGCCTGTGACTGCACAGAAAGCCCCTGGCTTTGGACATGCTGATCCGTAGCCAAAACCCTCACCCCCAATGTTTCCACCACGGACTTCACCTGTGCGGTGTTGGCTTGGGTGGTACCACCTCCAGCTCCTGCTCGTGCTTGGACTCCTCCAACTGCGCCTGCAGGTGCTGGGTGCTCACCGACAACCCTTCATGTAGTCCCCGGCTCTGCGACTGTATCTCCGTAATCGATGGAACCATCCATTCCAGAAGCTTGAAACCCGTCTGAGCAGCAGCTAGTCCACGGAGTTGGTCCGTCCTACGATCATCCGCCCCCTTGGGAGTTTCTACCTCGACATGAAGTACCGGATTAGCTGTGTGGTACACATCAGATAGTGCCCCAGGAGCCTCTTCATTAAAGTGCCCAACTGAGATGAGTGTCTCTGGAATGGTGGTGGCTGTTGGAGACAGCTGTGATGGGAAATCTGTGTCAACATCGAGCTCCGGGGAGGCCTGAGTCTTGGGCTGCCAGCCAAGCTGCTCTCCTCGTCACTGCTCAGCTCACAGTGGGGATACGGCTGTGGCACTGGCTGGGGGTAGGAAACACTGATGGAACCGCCCCATCACCAGCAACTCCTACAAGATACAAGACAAGCTGCATGATTAGAGAACGTGCCGGGGTAGTGGGGGTACGGGCGAGCGCGAGGGTGGTTTGAATGCGAGAGCGAGGATGGTGTGTGGTGAGGACAAGAGTGAGTGTGGTGTGGGGTGGTGTTGGGGATGAGGGTGGTCCGGGGGCGGTGTTGGGTGGGTGGTTGACACGGGTGTCACGGGAAACCGCAACTCAGCAGGGTCTCATTTCCTTGCCCATGGCCGATCTCCACCCCGGCGACCTCTCTTTCCTCCAGATCACTGACCACGTCCAGGGCCCTCTGCTCTGCCATAGTGAGGGCCCGCAGGTCCAGCGGATCCCCTCTAGTTTTCTCCCGCTCCCGGCTGTTATGAGAGGTCTTCTCCTGGGGTGGGGGGAGGGGAGAGCAGAAAATGACAGTGTTAGACAGTCCAACACATGCAGCCAAGGGATGGGTAGCTGGTGGCCTCAATGGCCAGGGTGTGGCGGCCGGTATGGGTGCTGGCATGTGGTGCAGGGTAGGGGTTCGGCTGCGCTCCAGGTGGGAGTCGTGGGGTCGGGTTACGGGTGTGTGGAACGCGGGATAGCACCAAGGGCACAGTGCTGCCGACTCACTTTGGCCGCCCTGAGAAGGTTGTGCAGTTTTTTGCGGCACTGCTGGCCGGACAGTGTTGCTCACAGCACTCGCCGCCTCTGCCACCTGCGCCCAGTGGTCAGAGGAGACTGGCAGCCTGCTTCCTGGGCTGGGGTACAGGGTCAAGTACCTCTCTTCCACCACGTATTGAAGGGTCTCGAGCTTCGCATCAGTGAATCTTGGTCCCGCTCTCTTCGCTGCCATCTTCTTGGCTGGGATGGTGTGTGTGGGGAGTGAAGTTGCAGCTGCAGCTTGTCAGCCTCCTGAGTGTCAATCTTGGATCAGGCGAATCCGGCATCGTTTTTTCATTGGAATCAATTTGTGTTCCATGTGGCGCCGATGCTAGCCCCTGAACAGTAGCTGAATCAGTCCAGGTGCGGCGCCAGTTTTGCTGTCGTGGAACTCCACGAATCCTGCGCCAGCGCCAACACTTATAGAATAGAACAGTAGAGCACAGAACAGGCCCTTCGGCCCTCGATGTTGTGCCGAGCAATGATCACCCTACTCAAACCCACGTATCCACTCTATACCCGTAACCCAACAACCCCCCTCCCCTTTACCTTACTTTTTAGGACACTACGAGGAATTTAGCATGGCCAATCCACCTAACCCGCACATCTTTGGACTTTGGGAGGAAACCGGAGGAAACCCACGCACACACGGGGAGGACGTGCAGACTCCGCGCAGACAGTGACCCAGCCGGGAATCGAACAGAGAATCCCACCGTTGTTCTTTGCTATCACCATATACTAACTGTTAAGACTGTTGGGAACATCTGATTTCATAATTCATGTGTATCTCAGGTATTACTCTTAGTTTCGAATGTGAATTTAAATGTAGATCAATGAATTACTTGGTTGAGAAACTGGTGAACAGACCTGAGGTAATTGCAGTCCAAACAGTAACCTGTGTTTATTTAATAAGTCAGAGTTAGAAGTCAGAAAACCAAAACAATGGATGATCCATCATTGACCTTTTGATATGGACAAGATGTCTACAGTTCTTTCTATTAGGGATTTTAATTATTTATGTAGTTCCCAGATCAAAAAGCTAAATACAGAAAAGTTTCTTGGAGCCAGGAAAGTCTGAGATTTGGAATTGGGTTTAGTGTCACGTGCACCGAGGTACAGTGAAAAGTATTGTTCTGCGTACAGTCCAGACAGATCGTTCAACATATGAAAAACATAGAACATATGATAAGTATACAATGTAAATGCATAAACATAGTGAATACACTTTAATCACTGATGGAACCATCAATTCTACGGACACGTGCTTGTAGGATTAGAATAGCGGTTTTAATATACTTACAACAGAGCCAGCCTGTTAGCCGTTGACCTTTTGATGAACTGGCTGGCTGGCCCTGTGGCACAGATCTTTATACAGCAGCTCCAGGGGGAGGAGCTCTGGGCGGAGCCAAGGGGGGAGCCCAGTACAAACTCTCGAGTACTCCCAGAGCTACTGCCCCTGGTGGTCAGGTAGTGCAACTGCACTTACAATATCGGTATATATATATAATGGGAACAGAGTGACATTGGTAACTTATAATACCGTGTGAATCTCATTCACCACAATCACATTATTCACAAGGATTGTCTTGAAGATAAGAGATGATTAATTTATATCGCTGTTGGGGAACATCCCAAGAATGCCACATTGAAATGGAGATAGGCTATACAGGGTTTTGAGTTTAACTGTGTGTTTTCTCACAGAAAACCAGCAGTTCAACCTGTGCGTAAACTGGAAAAAAGTCTGTCTGTCCCATGCCAGGACAAGGGGCATGGAGGTCAGAGGAATCAGTTTTAAATCACTGAGCACAAATGTAGTGAGATGCAAGCTTGAGTTGAGAAGTCCAGAGTCAGGAAGTTTTGAAGTAAAGTTGGAGGATTGTTTATGAAATTATGAAATCTTGAACCTCCAAGAATAGTTTGAACATTGAGGAGAAATCAAAGTGAATTTCAGAGAGCTGTAGCATGCTTGGTTTTGATCCCAAAAGTAGAAGTAAATGAACTCTCAAGATCTTGTAATGTATAAGGGAACGCTCAGGTGGAATTAGGAAGTAAAAGGGGAAAATGGATTTATTCTTAACTCTAGGTAAGCTGTGGTGCTAAGTTGGTATGCTTACTTTAAATTAAGTATGAAACACACACATAGTAAAGTTTGTTTTTGCTTAAAAATGTGAAATCTTGTCATGTGGTTCTTCCAGTTAATTGCTGGGTGTTCAAATTTCTCTTTAAAATTAATAGTCTCTGCATTTTTGATACCCTCATCAACCCTTCTTCTTACCTATGAAAACATTTGATCAATTTAGTCAGGCGCAATCTTCCCTTGAAAGATGCATGCTGACTGCCTTTATTAATCTTCCCTTTCTAAATTACAATTTATACTGTCCGTTAGAATATTTTGCAATAATTTTCCCAGCACCAAAGTCAAGCTGACTGGCTTGAATTACTCATCCCTGTCTGCCTTCTCCAACAACTACACATTATTTTCAGTCCTCCAGCAGCACACCTGTCGCCAGAAAAGATTGGAAAATGATGGGGAGAATCTCCACTACTTCTTCCTTTGCTTTTCTAAGCAGCCTAGGATACTTGTCATCAGGCTTAGTAATATGTCTACTTTCCAAGACGTTAAACCCTTAATATTTCCTCTTTTACTGTCTTTTTTCCATCCAATATTTCACACTTACCTTGAACTGCAATGTCTGCTTAGCCCCCATTTTTGCGAAGTCAAGGACCAAATATGAATTAAAAAGCATGCCCACATCTTGTACTCTACATACGTTTTATTTTGGACTACTAACATAATATAAAATAATTGCTTATTGTCACAAGTAGGCTTCAATGAAATTACTGTGAAAAGCCCATAATCGCCACATTCCGGCGCCGTTCGGGGAGTCAGGTACGGGAATTGAACCCGCGCTGCTGGCCATGTTCTGCATTGCAAGCCAGCTGTTTATCCCGCTGTGCTAAACCAGTCCCTAACACTTTAATTTCCTACTTTCATTAATTATCAACTTTTTATGTAAAATATCTTACTTTTGTCATTTGAGAGTACCTTTAAGAAATTAGTGTTTATAAATGGGTGTGCATATAAATATCTGTATTGAAAGTACCTTTAAGAAATGGGTGTTTACTGCAGTGATGTCAGAGAGTGGGTGAAGCTGGACTGTCTGTCAGCTTTTTACTTTCATTTTTGAGCAGGCTGCAGGGTGTGTTTTAGTTTAATTTTCAGTGTTGGAGCTGAAGCCAGACCAAGCAGGTGTACTGATGATCTCTCTGCCATGAAAAGACTATCTCTTAATCATTTGGTGAATTCAGAATTATAAATGTTCTCAGTAGTGGATGTAAACCTAATGTGCTTCTGTTGAAAGGTGTTTCTTCTGTTTTCTGGATGTTGTTTGGGAAGTTATTAAGGATTACTTAATGTTGTATTGTTTGGGGTTGTATTTGAATTGATGGTTGCTAAGATGTTCACTGTAAGTTTCAAATAGGTTAACTTGATTTTATAGAATAAACATTGTTTTGCTTTAAAAATTACTTTTCCATTTCTGCTGTACCACACCTGTAGAGTGGGCCGTGTACTCCCCATACCACAATCTATTAAAAGTTTTGGGTCAGGTGAACTCCATGATACACTTTAGGGTTCTCTAAACCCTGGCCCATAACACTTTCCTGATCTCATTTTTAATTTCACCCTGTGATTCCTATCCTCGCCTTAGCATTCTGCAGTAGCAAGCTCTGGGTACTTGTCATAAGCTTCTGTTTCTGCGTTATCCTGCTTATCCTGCTCTTTGACATCCACGAGTTCTGGATTTGAGAATCCTGTGATTAAACAGTGACCTTCTCTCCGTCGTAAGGTCAGAAGTGAAGATGTTCACTGATGATTACATAATGTTCAGCACCATTCAAGACTCCTCAGATACTGAAGCAGTTATTTCCCATTTGCAGCGAGTCTGGGGCAATATCCAGACTTGGGTTCCTGAGCAGCAAGTAACATTTGTGTCACACAACTGCCAGGCAATGTCCACCTCCAACAAGAAAGAATCCAACTATCTCCCCTTGACATTCAATGGCATTACCAATGCTGAAACCCCCATAATTAACATCCTGGGGTTACCATTGACCGGAAACTCAACTGGACCAACCTTATAAATACTGTGGCTACATGAGCAGGTAAAAGGGATGAGAATGCTACAGAGAGCAACTCACCTTCTGACTCCCAAAAGACGAAATAATCTATTTGACATAAGTCAGTAGATGGATTCATCTCTACTTGCCTGGATGAATGCAACTCCAACAGCATTCAAGAAGCTAGACACCATCCAGGACAGAGCAGCACGCCTGATTGGCACCCAATCCAACATCCACTTCTTCCACTACAGATGCACTACCTGCAAGCTCCCTCCAAGATATACTCCATCCTGACTTGGAACTATATCACCATTCCTTTGCACTCACTGGGTCAAAATCCTCGAACTTTCTCCCTAACAGTACTGTGGGGAATGTACCTACACCACATGGATTGCAGCAGTTCAAGGTGGCTGCTCACTGCCACCTTCTCAAGGACAATTAGCGATGGACTAGGCCCAATACTGGCCTAGCCAGCCATGACCCCATCCAATGAAAGAATAAAAAAGATGCCTCTTCCTCCACCTACCTTTTATGAGTTCAGGACGGTGGAATAGATATTAAACTAACAGCCTTCTGACTCAGAGAAAAGGAAAGACTTGCATTTATCTAGTGCTTTTCATGACCACAGGTCCTTAGAACATACCAAAGCATTTTATAACCGAAAGGCCACACTCTACTGGATTATCAAGTTTAATTTTGTGCTCAAATCCTGGAGTAGAACTTGAATATATATGGGAATAGACTGCTTCATTTTTCAGTTCCATTTTCAACTCCATAGACAATGAACATCCCCATTTCTAACCTTGCAATGTTAGGAAGGTCAGTGATGAATCAGCTCAAGATCATCTAACCTGCCCTTAGAAGCTCCTGCAAAACACTATGCACTAAGCTAGCGCGCGGTAAATTCCAGACCCACATGCCCCAGAGTCACAACACAAGTGAATTAACCAATAATTCCTTTAAAAATACCCAAAGTCTTTGGCCTTTGGCTGCCCAATGATTACAGTCACTAGGTTTGTAAATGTGAACGCGATTACTTTTTATTTATACCAAGAACTAGAATGAAATATGCAGTAAATACAACTGTTTAACAACAAGCTATTACCTACTACCCACATTAACTTCCCTACCCTCTACCCACACACACAAGACAGATAAATACAGAGGGGGGTGGAAAATAATAAGGATGGAAGTCAAACGTTAAGTATCTTTGCTTCTGATAGTGGTCCTTTTCGCACACTTTTTTCACAGCAAGCTTGCAGATTTGAGTCTTTGGTTCGCAGCCTGTAATTGTCTTCTTTGTAGATTTATTCATTCATGATCCCTGTATCACATCTGCCCAAACTTGCTGTAAATGAGACCGGCATGAGCCAGGTGAATGTTCCATCGGGGGTGGGGGGCAGATCTGGTGAGAATGCTCGCTAATCACATGCTATAAAATGAGGTTCACGGGCTCCCGCAGCATGATTCGCATTATTCCACCAGAGAGTGGGGGGAGGGGGGGGTGAAAATTCCAAAATCCAATTACACCAGAGAGAATCACATGTTTTGATTCTCTCTGGATTTTGAGCCTGCACGGGCAGAGAGTGTGGGCTCAAAATCGCCCCACTGCGTCTGTTTCAGATAAACAAAGTAAGCCATTTGCTGGTTCATTTGTCAGGACAATGCATTGAACAAAGTCCAGCTGCCTGGTTAAATTTCAAATAATCATAGATTATCATAGAATTTACAGTGCAGAAGGAGGCCATTCGGCCCATCGAGTCTGCACCAGGTCTTGGAGAGAGCACCCTAACCAAGGTCAACACCTCCACCCTATCCCCATAACCCAGTAACCCCACCCAACACTAAGGGCAATTTTGGACACTAAGGGCAATTTATCATAGCCAATCCACCTAACCTGCACATCTTTGGACTGTGGGAGGAAACCGGAGCACCCGGAGGAAACCCACGCACACACGGGGAGGATGTGCAGACTCCGCACAGACAGTGACCCAAGCCGGAATCGAACCTAGGACCCTGGAGCTATGAAGCAATTGTGCTATCCACAATGCTACCGTAATGCCAATTCTTGGCAGGTAACTGTCAGTCAGTATTAACTGGTGCATTCTCCATGGCAATCCCTCCACCAATCATATTTAACTTGCCAACCAATCAGTACTCTCGTCTCACACAGTATAAAGTTGTTGTTTCCTCTGACGTTGCCATTCTTATGATCGTCATGGGTCCTGGTGCGTGTAAGATGAAAAGCTTCAAATAAAAGTGTTCAGCAATGAATTAATTCTGCATTGGAGCTTCACCACGTTAGTATATCATTTGTACGCATGCCTGGTGCTGACCTGGCATGTTCTCCTATACTCCTCATTAGAAAGGCTGAATAGTGAAGGTAAAGTGAGGAATATGCTGGGCCATGAGGTTACAGATTCTGATTGAATTGAATTCTGCTTTTGATGGCCCAGATCAGCTATTGTGTGCCCAATTCCATGCTACTTGATCAGCCCTTCAGCACAGTGGTAGTGCCGCACAATATATTGGATGGTATCCTCAGTGTGAAGATGAGGTTTTGTCTCCAAATGGACAGGACCAATATTGTCAAGGACAAGTGCATCTGTGACAGGTAGACTGGTAAGAACGAGGTCAAGTACGTTTTTCTCTCTTGTTGTTTCTCTCACAATCTGCTGCAGGCAGGGTCTGGCAGATATGGCCTTCAGGACCTGGCCAGTACTGGTGTTACTAAGTCATCCTAGGTGATGGACATTAAAGTCCACCATCCAGAGTACAGAATACACTCAGAGCTTCTTCCAAGTGATGTTCAGCATGGAGGAACAATGACTTATCAGCTGAGAGATGACATCAGGTGGTAATCAGCAGGAGGATTTCTTGCCCATGTTTGACCTGATGCCTGATCTCAATGTTGAGGACTTCCACAACCTCCAGACAGTATATCACTGTTTAGAGTCAGCCATGTTGTTATGGGTTTGGAGTCACATGTAGGCTGGACCGGGTCAGGATGGCAGATTTTATTTCCTAAAGGACATGAGTGAACCAGGTGGATTTTTACAACAATCTGGTAGTTTCATGATCATCCTTATGAAATTAGCTTTTTTATTTCAGATGAATTCACTCTATTCAAATTCTCCCAGCTGTCATTGTGGTATTTGAACTCTGAAGTATTAGTCTGAGCCTCTGGATTATTGGTTCAGTATCATCATTATGCTAATAATACTTATATTAATTGCAGAGAATCAATTAAATTATTTTTTTTAAACTTCCACCTTAGCTGTCTCAGAACCCAGTTGAGCTGTTATCTATTAAGGGTGGGCGCAGTGATTACCCTTAATGGGTGGCCGAACAATCTGTCCCTCCAAAGTTGCACCATTCTAGATAAAGTTATACCTTTGTTTTGGATGGAAGGAGTCAGTTGATCAAGGGTTATAACCTGCATTCTCCATCTCTCCTCCCATCTACTTGCCCCCCAAAACCTCTAACACCAGCACATTCCGGATCCCCTCCATTCATTAGACCCCAAAGCCCTCTTTTTAATCATCCCAGGCACTCGGACATCTCATCGCTAAGTCTTCTAAACTAATACCAGCATCAGCCACAATGACAATGGAAAAAGCTCCAATAATACTGTGCAATAAAAATAAATCTGATTGATTCAATTCATCATAAAATTATTGGCTCTGGTAATATATTGGGATTTACCTAACAAAGAGCAATATATTCCTTAACCCACCATCACAAAACATCAGCTCATACATAATGCAACTACAAAATGAAAATACTTAAATAGGAAAATAATTGTACCTTCAGAATTTGTGCTTCACCCTCACAAGTCAGCTCGATCTGCCTGTTGGTGTGTAATTTATTGCACTGATCACACAGGGCAGGTCGGACATGAGAAAAAGTTTATTATCCCTTTAAGGAACATATTTGGTAATAAGAGTTCAAACACTTTCATATTGTAGCCAGCACTTTAGGCCTGAGTCATAGTTCTTTATCATGTTAATACATTTATTGCAACAGAACATGGGAAACTAGAGTTCAGACTTGCTTGCTGCACCTTAAAACATGCAAAACTGATGCTCGAAAACTTGTACCACAATCTACTTATCCTCAGCTGTAAAATAGAATTGTGGCCACAACGGAAAGTTACCCTGAACTAAACTGTCTTTTTATTAGGGTAATAAAAAATGCAGAAAGCTTCCCTATTGTATACCGGGTTGTCACATAATGACACAGTCACGTGGAGCCTCACGGGGTGGAGCTTGGCAGGATTACCCACAACCTCGGGAAAAGTAGATATGCAAATAGGAGTTTTTTTTTAAGTTAATAAATTTCCTGTTTGTTGAAAGTCCCTTGTGCAGTTGTTTGCTTTAATGGACCATGCAAAACTACATGGGCCGGGATTCTCCGAGCCTCGGCGCCGCAATCGTGCCCAGCGCGGGGGCAAAGAATGGGGCATCGGACACGCGACACCTTCCCGCGATTCTCCCCCGACCTGAGAATCGCTGCCAGTCACGCGGGTGCGGTCGAAGCGGCGCCGTTCGGTACCCATTGAAAGAGGCCCCCGCTGCGATTCTCCGCGGACGACCGACCGAGTTCCCACTGGCTTGGTTCACGTATAGTTCCACCCGGCGAGAGCTCGGAGTCGTGGCTGCGGTGGCCGTCCAGGTGGGGGGAGGGGGGGATCCTGTGCACAATTGAGGAATAACCTGAAACATTGCATTAAGACTTTCGGTAGAAACCTCACCATTTCGGCAGGACACTGAAGTATTTTCAATTCAGAGGGTGCCCTGGATCAACTGAGGTAGTCAGCACCCTCCAAACAGGGCACAATGTTTCACTTGTGGTAAAAAGTGTAATCACTGTGGTAAGTGAAATCACCACCAAATGCTGCAGATCCAAACGACAGGACTTTCTCCAATGCCAGCAGTACCGCTGCCAGTCGCTTTCCCAGGGACAGTCGTCCCAGGGCCAGGCGCGTAACTAGGATTAGTGAGTTACAATGTCATCTGAATTAAATGCACCATCTACACAATCATCCATGCGATATTACAAAAGTGTGGAATCAGCCACTCAAAAAGGAAAAATATTTACTACACTACAGATAATCTCAAACAATGTGGAGGTAAAAGTCAAAATCGACACAGGTGTGAAGTGCAATGTTCTATCCAGAAACAAACAGTGAGAAATGGGGCCCGAGGCAACACTGGATCCCAGCCAGCGGTCCGACCTCATGGCTTAGGACGGACAATCACCACCAAACGTGTGGCCACACATCGCTGCGTACAGGGAAACTTCAAATTCCACATTGTGACTCAAATTCTCAATATACTATGACGGCTCTGGGACTGCATCTCATTAGGGGGTCATTCAACTTGGCCCAGAAATCCACTCAGTGCAACTTCAAGCCCAGGAGATGATGAGGGACACTGACATTTTGACTGTCAGGCAATCGAGAAGCTACCTGTTATAAACTGCATGAGGTTAGATGACTCAGTCAAACCAACAATATGTGGGTCAAGAAGGATATTAATATCAATAAAGCAAAAGCTCATCGAATAACGTAATTACCCCAGTGGAAAATGCCACAGGATTGGTTTTAACAATGGTAACCATGGTGAAAAAGGATGGTATGGTCAAGATATGTATCGACCCTGTACATTTAAACAAAGCACCACTCAAACCAGATCACCCACGAAGACAGTAAACAGGTCATCTCAGATATGCTGCAAACAAAAGAATTTCGAACATATGAAATAGGAGCAGAAGCAGGCCATTTGGCCCCTCGCTTATGCTCAGTCATTCAATAAGATCATGGCTGATCCATTTGTGGCGAATTCGACATTCTCCATTTACCCCTGATAACCTTTGATTCCCTTGGTTAACAAGAATCTCTCTCCCCCTTAAAAATATTCAGTCACCCTTCTGCCACCACCTTCTGAGGCAGAGTTCCAAAGCTATACAACCCTCAGAGAAAAGAAATCTCCTAGGATGTGATATAACAGACATAATCAGAGTCACATTTTCGGCATGTTGTAGACGCAGAAAAACACCGTGCTATTTAATAGGACTTTGCCTTTTTTTTTGGCTTTGTCGAGGAATGCCCCACCAAGACTCCACTTACCTAATTTCCTGCATTGATAAATTCATCTTGCCAGTGCATGAAAATTACGCGCGGATTGAGGCGCCAATTTTAAATGTCGCCCCAGTCTTTCGACCCCCCTCAGCCACCCCACCGCCATCTCCGGAATCCCCCCCACTGCACCCAACTTACCTCTTAGGGTCCTTGAGGTCCCACCACCCCCCCCCCCCCCGACTCCTAACTTGAGCACCCCCCCCCACCCCACCTCTTAAGAGCAAGGCACCGCCGGGCCTGATGCCTGGTACGGGCAACCTGACACCCTTGCCAGCCTGGCTGTGCCACATGGATACCCTGGTTGTCCGACCACCCGGGAGTCGCTAATAGGCTGGTAGACCCCCACCCCTCGCTCTAGCTGCCTTCAGCCTGGTCCACCATTGTGGAAATGGCGCCCTGGTGAGGTCTCCCAGATGAGGCCGTTCATTCCCAGATGCTGAGGGAATACGGCGCAAACATATTTAAATGAGCCTAATATCTCACTTAAATATGTTTAATTGGGTCTCGCCCAGTGTGTTCGATGTAAAATGCAGATTTTTGGCAAATCCTACAGGATCTGGCTGCCTCAAGATTGATCACGTTCATGTCCCCGGTAGGAAGATACCGTTTTCTCTGAATACTATCAGTGAGGTTTTTTTGGTGCTGTATGGAACAGCTCTTTGCAACAACCATCTGAAATCATATTTGATGACATCCTGATCTGGGGTCATACTGTAGCTGAACAAGATGAGCATCTTCATCGTCTCCTAAACAAAGTCAGGGATCTCAATTTGAAACTCAATCCTGTAAAATGCCAATTCAGGTGCAGTGTGTGGGTCACCTGCTGACAGATGATGTAAACCTGATCCAGAGAAGACGGCAGCCACAAACCACATGGATATTCCAAGTTGATAAGCACACTTTTCTTGTGTAGGACAAACTACCTCCCAAAATTTGTTCCTTGCTATAGTGAAATACTGGACCATTTGTCAATTCCTACATCAGGACATCAAGTTGTGCTGGCAAGAACACTAGCTTCCTCAGTGAGTTCTTTGTTTTTAAAAGAGAACTAGCCATTCAAGATGGCCTAATCCTGCGAGGTGAGCGATTCGACATTCCACCCTCTCTCCAGCGGTACGACACCCAACAAGTCCAACATGGGCATTCTGGATTGAATACAACTAAGACCAGGGCCAAAGAATTGCTCAATTGGCCCTCTATGTAAGCTGGCATTGAGAGAGAGGTCTCCAGTTTCTCCCCCTGCAACATGCTTAATCCACACCAAACAAAAGAGCCCCTACACACTTACATGAAGTCCAAGATCTACTGTGGGCATTCACAGCAGCAGACATATTTGGATGGGACAGCAAGCAACACCTGGTATTGATGGATTTGTACTTTCAATGGTTCGAACTGGACTATTTACCAAGTACAAACTGCATTTCGGCACTTGTGAAACTCAAGTGACACTTTGCCACACGCAGCATATTGCAAACGCTCATGACCGACATTGCCCGCCAGTTTGTCTCTGCCAGATT
Organism: Scyliorhinus canicula; assembly: GCF_902713615.1. Lineage (NCBI taxonomy): Eukaryota > Metazoa > Chordata > Chondrichthyes > Carcharhiniformes > Scyliorhinidae > Scyliorhinus > Scyliorhinus canicula. The sequence continues at coordinate 92,205,684 of NC_052153.1, read as the reverse complement.
CTGTAACTTTGCTTCCACTTGAGATTTTCATCATGTGACAAGCAGCCCTCTATATCCACAGGCCAATGGGTTCACAGAGAGCCCAACGTTCCACCAAACATCTTCTGGAAAAATGTGCACAGGACAAGACTGATTTATATGCTGCACTTCCCGACGGGGTCTGCTCTTGTCACCTCAAAAGCTCTTCCCTAAATGCAACAGGAAAATTATCCCGACTCCCTTGGGACATGTTTTAGTCAGACCTTTTACCCAACATGCATGAAGCACTGTTACAATGCAAATTAAACAACAAGGTGTACTATGACAAACATGCCCGCTATGTCCATGTCCTCTAGCATCAAGCCAAATGGTCTATTTGCAGACCGCATGAAGCTCCAATCAGTTTTCTAAAAAAATATTTTTATTCTCCTCATTTTCAACATTTTCATCAATAAACAATCAAATAAAACACAACCCAAAACAAATACAATAACAATCTCCCACACACAAACCGCACCCCGCTCAAAATACAGACCAAAACATCCACCTGTACATTCCAGGTTAAAAAAAAACACAAATTACCAATCAATCCATAAACAATGTAATCGAAGACAACAATACTGCCAATCCCCCCTCCCCCCCACTAATGTTCAATGGCAACCAATTCTCAGAAGTGCATAATAAACAGCCCCCATGAATTGTGAAACACTTCCTTCATCCCCTTCAGCAGAGACTTCACCTTCCCGAGAGTCAAAGAAATTCAAGTAGGTCCCCCCTGTAATGATATGTAGACAGACATGTAACTAAAGGGTTAATAACAACACTTAGCTGTGACACTAACACTAGAGGGCACCACTAAACGACACTATATAACCGAGCTCCTGGAGGCTCTTGGTCTCTCTTATCCATGCAGTAGTAGCTGGACAGCAGTAGTATAGCAGAGTCTGGTCACAGCCTAGCCACCAGTGTAGTTCAGATACAGTTTGTACAGTTATTTCTCATTACTTTATTTCTAGAGTAAGTTCAGTAGAGTGTCAAACTCATTTATTAGGATACCAGGAGTTGCAATATAATATAACACCCCTCATCACCTACCAGGCAGCACGGTAGCATTGTGGTTAGCACAATCGCTTCACAGCTCCAGGGTCCCAGGTTCAATTCCGGCTTGGGTCACTGTCTGTGCGGAGTCTGCACATCCTCCCCGTGTGTGCGTGGATTTCCTCCGGGTGCTCCGGTTTCCTCCCACAGTCCAAAGATGTGCAGGTTAGGTGGATTGGCCATGATAAATTGCCCTTAGTGTGTCTAAAATTGCCCTTAGTGTTGGTTGGGGTTAGCGGGTTATGGGGATAGGGTGGAGGTGTTAACCTTGGGTAGGGTGCTCTTTCCAGGAGCCGGTGCAGACTCGATGGGCCGAATGGCCTCCTTCTGCACTGTAAATTCTATGATCTCTATGATCAAGCAGTGTCACAGGACGGAGAAGTTGATCTCCATCCCAACAGGACCCGCCCCTGGGCAATCTGCGACGCAATTGCAAATCTCCTAGGCCCATTGAGTTCTACCAGGCTCTGATGGCCACAGCCCCGCCCCACACCGCACTCCCGTTCACTGGTCAGCTTGAGCTAGCCAGTGTGAAGACCCTTGCCTAGGCCTCACCCCGCTCCCTGCTGCCCAGTCCCACAAAAGCAAAGAAATCCCCTTCAACACACAACCCCAGTGTAAACACACAAACTCCAAAGAACCAATTGCAAAAGAAAATCCCAATCCTTATCTTGTCCAAACGGGCAACTGCAACTCATTTGGCACATATAACATGCAGTGAAAAGTAGAGCTACATACACTCCTCCAGACCCCTACCCTCAGTCCACGTCCAAGCCTCAGTTGCATTTCTCACTTCTGCCCTAGTCCTTCTGCCTTCACAAATGCCTCCACCGCTTCCACCGTCTCGAAGTAAAAGTCTTTGGAGATGTAGGTCACCCTCAACTTAGCTGGGTATACTATGCCGAACCGCACACTGCTGTTATACAGTTTCGTTTTCACTTGGCTGAAGGTGGCCGCTTCCTTGCCACCTCTACAGTAAAGTCCTGGTATCTACGTATACCAGCTCCAGCCTACTGCACCTCCCGCTTCTGTTTTGTCCAACACAGGACCTTCTCCTTCACGTGGTCCCTACGGAAACAAATACTCACTGCTCGTGGTGGCTCATTCGCCTTATGAGCCACCACTCATGCTGTTTTGGCCCTATGAGCCTGATCTAGTTCGTACCGAGAGGGATCTTCCCGCTCCCCCAAACAGCTCCGCCAATGTCTTGGCAAAATAGACCATCGGCCTCGGGCCCTCCACCCCTTTGGGAAGGCCCCGATCCTCAGATTTTGCTACCAAGATTGGTTTTCCAGGTCCTCCACTTTGGCTCGCAGTCCCTTGTTGGCCTCTACCACCCTCTGCAGCTCCACACCCATCGAGGTGAGTTGATCACTATGTTGTGACAAGGCCTCTTCCACTCCTTTCAGTTTCTCAACCTGCTCCTGCACCTCGGACAATGTCCTCGACACCGCCGCCTTCAACAGGGCAATTGCCTCCTTCACCAGCACCTTCAATACTGCCATCATTTGTTTCCTCATCTCCTGCATGTGCTTTGCAAACTGTTTTTCAAGTTCTACAACCATCACCTCGGTCATCTTTTCTGCGGCCCTGCCCAGCGACTCAGCCTCCGCCATCCTTCCAGTTGTCAAGCCGACCCTTCCACTCAACAATGAACCTTCATTCACCCCCTTCTTCACAGCAGCTTTCCTTTGGGTTTTGGACATTTTTCTTCCTTATGTCTTCCAGCATTTATTTAACAAAAAATTACCCCTGGAACCGGGCAGTAAATTCTAAAAAATCAAGCCTCAAGCAGGAGTCATCCAATGTGAGACCTCCTCCTACATGCTGCCACCGGAAGTCCTGAAGCTACAGCCAGTTAGCAGCCAGTCAACAACAAGGCTAAGCAGCCCAACAGCTGTATGGTGGCCTCCAATATCGGCCCGTGTGTATACAATCATTATCACCTGTTTCCAGTAACCACACCACCATTGGCAGCTGATTACTCAGATAGACCACTTTTCCTGGATCTCAAGCTCTACATGCCTACCTCAACCCGGATGTGGTTGGAGTCCTGCGTGGCAGGTCCAAGGCCTTCACCCTGCATCAACAATGTGGCTTGCATGCTCCCCAGAATACACATTGCCAGTAGGAGAGTCCCATCTGCACCTGTTGGTGTCTATACATATTCCTAACACTTGAGACCAATGTGTTATCAGGACGTTATCACATCTTAAATTGCCTTGTCTGACCAAAGTCATTTTGTCCGTTTTATTGTTTCCATTCCTCCAATTTACCCAGAAAGAAGTGGGGGGGGGGGGGGGGGGGGGTACACACAATGGACACACAACGGGCTATACATTAGTTACAAGAGCCAAATTGCTGTTTCATTGTTTCTACAGACTGTTGTACACTTCTGTAAATTTGTTGTTCTGTTTGAATATACTTAGTTATATGCATACACTCTTAAGTCTTCACAGCACCGGGGGAACATACTAACATACTAAATGGGCAGGATGCAGACTGGGTTGTCACATGACTATGTGATGACGCAGGCATGTGGGTGAAACTTAGTGGGATTACTAAGTATTACTAAGCAGAGTAGGTGTGTTAATGATAGTTTGTATGTTTAGTTAATACACCTCTTGTTTGTTGAAAGTCACTTGTGCATTCGTTGATTTAACTGACCTCGCAGAACTACATCTATAGTAGTGATACACTAATGTTATGGTCCAAAAGCTTTATACTTCCGAGTTAAAGAGGCAGAAACATACCACAAAAAGATTAACACAGCACATCTTGGTAAATATTTCTATTTTAATAATTTTATTAATTGATTTAAAGATACCATTCAATTGATCTTGAATAATGTACTTCAGATAATAGAGATTTTACTGTTACTCTGTGAATAAATATGATGTGGAGATGCCGGCTTTGGACTGGGGTGAGCATAGTAAGAAGTCTTACCAGACCAGGTTAAAGTCCAACAGGTTTGTTTCAAACACTAGCTTTCGGAGCACTGTTCCTTCCTCAGGTGAGGAAGCTCCGAAAGCTAGTGTTTGAAACAAACATGTTGGACTTTAAGCTGCTGTTGTAAAACTTCTTACTGTGAATAAATAGGAAATGCATTATTTAAACACTGTGCACCAAATATATTAAATGTCTTTCTTCTAAATTGACTGGGCTGCTTTACTGGAGAAATATCAGGTCACACCAATTTCATGGCCGGGATTCTCCATCCACCGCACCAGTTTTCTGCCGCGGGATTCTCCGTCCCATCAGCCAGCTAATGGGATTTCCCATTGTGGGCAGCCCAACGCCGTCGGGAAATCCCCGGACGTGGGTGTGCTGCCGGCGCAATGGAGAATCCTGACAGTGGAAAATCCAGCCCCATAGATTTCAGAAAAAACATCCTCTTTATTTACATAGCTGAACTTTAAAATTTGAATTGCAGTAATATATTTCACTAATCAAGTAACTGATGTCAACTAATGAATGAGATATATTGGAGCCAATCAAGGGACTAATTTAAAAGCAATATTCTTGTGAAGAGGCACAACATTTGCTTTTATTAGCTCAAATTTAGAAGAGCTAACAGAAAAAGGAAACATTTCTCGGGAAGAAATATTCCTTAAGTAGAGGATAAATGAATAAAATAAATCAAATAAATCATTGACTTATAAAAGCCAACAATGAAACTGCTACAAAAAGTATAAATAATGCAAACCAAGCTTTTTCCTGTATTATGCACACTATGTTGTTCTTCAGGGAACCAATTAAATGTATTGGAAATTTGGAACCTGGCCATTAGGAAAAGAAGTTTGGCACTGCAGTGCACGTTAAATACATTTAAAGTTGTCCCCTTCAGATGAACCTGAACGTTATTGGGCAAACTGCATTAAGTGCCAACCTTGGCTCAGTGACAGCACTTTCAATTCTGACAGGATTCATGCCCCACTACACAGATTTAAGCAGACAGCTCAGTGCTAAGAGAGTGCTGCATTGTATGAGGTGCTTTCTTTTGGATGTAGTCAATCCATCCTCTCAGGTGGTTGTAACGAATCCTGTAACACTATTAGGTGAGTAAAGAACCTCTCCCCAGTGTCCTGGTCAATATCCCTGAACAAAGTATCTGGCCTATTATCTCATTGCTGTTGTGGGATCTTGCTGCATTAGTCTAAATTGCAATGGCACTTGTAATTCAAAGTACTTCATAGGCAGTGAGGTGCGCCCGGACTTACTGAAGATTTTTTTTTCCCAATTAAGGGGCAATCTAGCATGGTCAATCCACCTACCCTGCACATTTTTGGGTTGTGGGGGTGAGGCCCACACAGACAGGGGGAGAATATGCAAACTTCACATGGACAGTGACCTGGGGCCATGGTCAATCCTGGGTCCTTGGCACCCTGAGGCAACAGTGCTAACCACTGCGCCAGACTTACTGAAGAGTTAAAAAGCTCGATATACAAGTAAGCTTGTTCACTTGCCCTGCCATAAGTTTTGTGGCACGCAATCTATAGTTTTATACATAGCTTTTAAAGTTCAGTGCAATTTCAGTGTCAAGCGTACCAGAACACAAAAGGAAAATACCGCAGATGCTGGAAATCTAAAATAAAAACAAAAAATACTGGAAATACTCAGCAAGTCTGGCATCTGTGGAGAGAGAAACAGATTTAATGTTTCAGGTCAATCTCCTTTCATCAGAACCCAATGAACTATGGATACAGTATACTTGGATTTTCAAAAGGTATTTGATAAGAAGCCACACAAAGTACTAACATGCAAGATGAGGGCTCCTGCAGTGGGCTGACATATTAGAATTGATTGATGGACAGAAAGCAGAGAGGGATTAATTGGATATTTTCAAGTTGACAGGCTGAAAGGATCAGTGTTGAGTCTTCAACTATTTACAATCTATGTTAATGATTTACATGAAAAAACCAAGAGTAGTGTATATGGGGAGCACAATTTGACAACCTTGTCGCGCCTGGGCATCTTGGCACTGCCAGGCTGTCCAAATGGCACTCCCAGGCTGGCAGGGCATTGCCAGGGTGCCTGGGTGGTATTCCCAGGCTGGCAGGAGACTGCCAGGCTGGCAGTGCCATAGTGTCCAGGTGTCAGGCACGGGTTGCCTTGCCCTTAAGAGGTGGGGTGACATGGGGGGGGAGCGCAAAGACCCAGGAAGATTCTTTTCTGGGATTAGTGCGTTATCCAATAATGAGAAATTGCATTAGTTGAGCCCATACTCTCTGGAGGGCGGAAAAACAAGAGGTCAGCTCACTGAAACATACAGGGCGAAATTCTCCGCCCCCCACGACGGGTGGGAGAATAGCGGGAGGGCCTTCCCGACATTTTTGCCGCCCTCCCGCTATTCTCCCCCCCCCCCCCCCCGCCGAAGTCCCGACCCGAATCGCTGCCGCCGTTTTTTACGGCCGGCAGCGATTCTCAGCTGTTAGATGGGCCGAAGTCCCAGCCCTTTCCGCCGTTTTTACGAACGGCAAACACACCTGGTCTTGCCGTTCGTAAAAACGGCGTCACAAACTCGCTATTAATAACCATGGCACCGATTGGCACGGCCGTACCACGGCCGTGCCAAGGGTGCCATGGGCCCGCGATCGGTGGGCACCGATCGCGGGCAGCGGGCCCGATGCCTGCGCACTACTTGTCCTTCCGCCGCCCCGCAGTATCCATTCGCGGGGCGGCTGAGGGGCAACCCGGCCCGCGCATGCGCGGGTTTCGTGCAAAAACGCGATGACGTCATCCGCGCATGCGCGGGTTGGAGTCTTCCAAACTGCGCATGCGCGGCTGACGTCATATGACGCGTCAGCCGGCGCGAACTCCGGCAAGCGGGCTTAACGATTTTCGTTAAGCCCGTCTTGCCGGAGCCTACGGCTTTGGGCTGCTAGCCCCGACCGGGGACCAGAATCGGTCCCCGGTCGGGAAGGGGCGCGCTGCCATAAAACCCGCCCGGGTTTTACGGCAGCTTTACGATTTCTCCCGTTTTGGGAGAATCGCGCCCACAGATTCTGAAAGGGCTTGTAGGGAAGACACAGAGGTTGTTTCTGCTGGCTGGGAAATGTAGAACACAGGGAGGCATAGACTCAGGATAAAGGGTCGATCATCTAGGACAGAGGTGAGAAGAAATCTTTTCACTCAGAGGGTTTTGAACCTTTGAAATTCTCTCCAATAGAGTTTTGTGGATTTCCTCCCGTTGACGATATTTAAGACTGAGTTAGACAGATCTTTGTTCTCTAATGCAAGATAAACAGAAAACGCTGGAAATATTGAGCAGCTCTGGCGGCATCAGTTGTCAATGGAGCAGAGTTAACGTTTCAGTTCAGTAACTCTTCATCAGAACAGGAAAATGTTACAGACATGACAGATTTTAAGCAAGGGCAGCGAAAGGGAAGGCAGAAGGAGTTGAGGAATAAGGGTAGGTCTGAGAAAGGGTAGCAAACAGGATGGTGGTGCAAGGCAAAAGGCAGATTGTACTGGAATAAGTAAAGAAACAACACATGGGTTTAAGAGATGCTACCTCATTAAAACATGCTGCATCTGTACATTTTCCAATTCTGATAAAAGACCAGTGACCTGAAACATTGACTTTGAAATTTGGCTCCTTGGTGTCTATTTGTGCAGCAGAAGTTCCATTTTGCTTCCAAAAAGACATTGGCAGCACATATTTCGAGCAAAAGCTATCCTAAATGCCATTTTGGCGTGGACATGAGCATTACTATGTCTTCTGACTTCCATTACTTCGAAATAATCACACCTTAGGACTCAAAATGCTGAAACTTCATCTGTTATCATGAAATTCTTCAAGCGGCTAGTCATGAGACAGATCAACGCCAACCTCCCAGACAGTCTCGATCCATTGCAGTTCGCCTATCGGCGCAATCGTTCCACAGCAGATGCTGTCTTCCTGGCGCTACAATCAACACTGGAACACCTCGGCAACAAGGACACCAAATGAGACTGCTGTTCAAAGACTACAGCTCCACCTTCAATATCATTACCCCAACAAGACTTATAGCCAAACTCTACAATCTTGGACTTGACCCCTTTCTGTGCAGCTGGATCCTAGACTTCCTCACCAACAGACTGCAATCTGTCAGGATAGGAAACAGCAACTCCTCCACAATAGTCCTCAACACCGGGGCCCCACAAGGATGTGTGCTCAGTCCTCTACTGTACTCTCTGTACACACACAAGTGTGGCAAGATTTAACTCCAACTCAATCTATAAGTTTGCGGATGATACGACTGTGGTGGGTCATATCTCAAACAACGACGAATCAGACTACAGGGGCGGGATTCTCCGTTGCCCGTCGTAACGCGGGTTTCCGCCGAGAAAAATCGGTGTTAATGACTCCGGCGTCGGGGCCTTCTTTAAGGCCGCTATTCTCCGTTCCCGGAGGGGCTAGCAGCTGACTGACGCGATACGCGTCAGTTTCACCAGCTGCGGAAGTGGTGAGACCCGGCGTTTTTTGGAGGATAAAGAGGAGAGAGACAGACCCGGCATTTGGGGGGGGGGGGTGGTTCCGGCATTTGGGGGGTGTGTGTTCCGGCATTTGGGGGGGGGGGGGTGTGTTCCGGCATTTGGGGGGGGGGGGGTGTGTTCCGGCATTTGGGGGGGGGGGGGTGTGTGTTCCGGCATTTGGGGGGGGGGGGGGTGTTTCCGGCATTTGGGGGGGGGGGTGTTCCGGCATTTGGGGGGGGGGGTGTTCCGGCATTTGGGGGGGGGGTGTTCCGGCAGTTGGGGGGGGGGGTTTGGGGGCAGCGGCGGGCAGAGAGGGGGGGCGACGGATGCCCGGGGCCAACGCACCGTCGCCCCCCCTCTGTACGCCGCTGCCCCCTACCCCAACCCCCCCCTCACCACCCCTACCTCAACCCCCCTCACGACCCCTACCTCCCTCCCCACCACCCTACCTCCCTCCCCACCACCCCTACCTCCCTCCCCACCACCCCTACCTCCCTCCCCACCACCCCTACCTCCCTCCCCACCACACCTACCCCCCTCCCCCAACGCCGGGTCCCCCACCAACGCCGGGTTCCCCCCCCTCCCCCAACGCCGGGTCCCACCCCTCCCCCAACGCCGGGTCCCCCCCCCTCCCCCAACGCCGGGTCCCCCCCCCCCAACGCCGGGTCCCCCCCCTCCCTCAACGCCGGGTCCCCCCCCCATCCCCACGCCGGGTCCCCCCCCCTCCCTCAACGCCGGGTCCCCCCCTCCCTCAACGCCGGGTCCCCCCCTCCCTCAACGCCGGGTTCCCCCCCCCTCAACGCCGGGTTTTCCCCCCCCCCAACGCCGGGTTCCCCCCCCCTCAATGCCGGGTCCCTCCACCCCTCAATGCCGGGTCCCCCCCCCCTCAATGCCGGTTCCCCCCCCCCCTCACTGCCGGTACCCACCCCCCGTCCCCCTCCCTCTGAAGGCCGGTACCCACACCCCCCCCTCTCTCCTCCTCCCACCCCCTCTCTCCTCCTCCCCCCTCTCTCCTCCTCCCCCCCTCTCTCCTCCTCCCCCCCTCTCTCCTCCTCCCCCCCCTCCCTCTCTCCTCCTCCCCCCCCTCCCTCTCTCCTCCTCCCCCCCCCCTCTCTCCTCCTCCCCCCCTCCCTCTCTCCTCCTCCCCCCCCTCTCTCCTCCTCCCCCCCCCCTCCCTCTCTCCTCCTCCCCCCCCTCTCTCCTCCTCCCCCCCCTCCCTCTCTCCTCCTCCCCCCCCTCCCTCTCTCCTCCTCCCCCCCCTCTCTCTCTCCTCCTCCCCCCCTCCCTCTCTCCTCCTCCCCCCCTCCCTCTCTCCTCCTCCCCCCCCTCCCTCTCTCCTCCTCCCCCCCCCTCCCTCCTCCTCCCCCCCCTCCCTCTCTCCTCCTCCCCCCCTCCCTCTCTCCTCCTCCCCCCCCTCCCTCTCTCCTCCTCCCCCCCCCCTTCCTTCCTCTGTTAGTGGGGGGGGGGGGGGTGCGGCGTTAGTGGGGGTGTGGGGGCGCGGCGTTGGAGGGGGGTAGGGGTGGTGAAGGGGGTAGGGGTGGTGAAGGGAGGGGGTTGGGGTAGGGGCAGCGGCGTGCAGAGGAGGGGGGCGACGGACGCCCGGGGCCAACGCACCGTCGCCCCCCTCCTCTGCACGCCGCTGCCCCTACCCCAACCCCCTCCCCTCACCACCCCTACCCCCTTCACCACCCCTACCCCACTCCAACGCCGCACCCACCCCCCACTAACGCCGCACCCCCCCCCCCCCACTAACGGAGGAAGGAAGGGGGGGAGGAGGAAGGAAGGGGGGGAGGAGGAAGGAAGGGGGGGGAGGAGGAGAGAGGGGGGGTGTGGGTACCGGCCTTCAGAGGGAGGGGGACGGGGTGTGGGTTGCGGCGTTGAGGGTGGGGAGTTGCGGCGTTGAGGGGGGGGGACCCGGCGTTGAGGGGGGGGGGGGACCCGGCGTTGAGGGGGGGGGGACCCGGCGTTGAGGGGGGGGGGATCCGGCGTTGAGGGGGGGGGGGGACCCGGCGTTGAGGGGGGGGGGGGTTGCGGCGTTGCGAGAGATGGGGGGCGGCGTTGGAGGGGGGTAGGGGTGGTGGGAGGGGGGTAGGGGCGTTGGAGGGAGGTAGGGGTGGTGAGGGGGGGGTGGTTAGGGTAGGGGGCAGCGGCGTACAGAGGGGGGGGGCGACGGTGCGTTGGCCCCGGGCATCCGTCGCCCCCCCCTCTCTGCCCGCCGCTGCCCCCAAAACCCCCCGATGCCGCAACCCACCCCCCCCGATGGCCGCAACCCCCCGATGGCCGCACTCCCCCGATGGCCGCAAACCCCCCGATGGCCGCAACCCACTCCCCCGATGGCCGCAACCCCCCGATGGCCGCACCCCCCCGATGGCCGCAACCCACTCCCCCGATGCCGCAACCCACTCCCCCGATGGCCGCAACCCCCCCGATGGCCGCACCCCCCCGATGGCCGCAACCCACTCCCCCGATGGCCGCAACCCCCCGATGGCCGCAACCCACTCCCCCGATGCCGCAACCCACTCCCCCGATGGCCGCAACCCCCCCGATGGCCGCAACCCCCCAGATGGCCGCAACCCATTCCCCGATGGCCGCAACACCCCCCCCGATGGCCGCAACCCACCCCCCCCCCATGCCGCAACCCACCCCCCCATGCCACCCCCCACCCCCCCCATGCCGCAACCCACCCCACCCCCCCATGCCGCAACCCACCCCACCCCCCCCCCGCCGCAACCCACCCCACCCCCCCCTGCCGCAACCCACCCCACCCCCCCCGCCGCAACCCACCCCACCCCCCCCCTGCCGCAACCCACCCCCCCCCCCCCATGTCGCAACCCACCCCACCCCCCCCCATGCCGCAACCCACCCCACCCCCCCCCCATGCCGCAACCCACCCCCGACACTGAACGGCGTCAACCATCATCAATGGTTGACGCCGTTTTAAATCAACTGTGATTTCCGCCGACGTGACCCGTGGCCACGTCGGCGGGACTTCGGCCCATCCGGGCCGGAGATTTAAGGTCAGTGCAAATAAAATGAAATCCCGCCGGCGCCAGCTGTTTTCACAGGCTGCCGGCGGGATTTGCACAACGCCGGTTTTTTACCGGCGGGAGAATTCGAAAACCTGTGGGAGCGGAAATAACGCCGCTTCCCGCCAATTCTCCGACCCTGCGTGGGGTCGGAGAATCCCGCCCCAGAAGGGAGATAGATCACTTGGTTGCATGGTGCACCGAAAGCAACCGCTCTCTAAATGTTGGAAAGACCAAGGAACTGATGATAGACTTCAGGAAGCGTGGCACAACACACACCCTCGTCTACATCAATGGCTCTGAAGTGGAGGTGGTCGATTGCTTTAAATTCCTGGGGGTCACCATCACCTCCTGGTCCACTCACTTCGACAGTCTGTCCTGGTCCACTCACGTTGATACTACAGTCAAGAAAACCCAACAACGTCTCTACTTCCAATGGAAGCTAAAGAAATTCGGCATGTCTGCATCAACTCTCACAAATTTCTACAGATGTGCCATAGAGAGCATCCTATCCAGCTGCATGACAGCTTGGTATGGTTGCTGCTCGGCCCAAGATCGCAAGAAACTGCAGAGTGTGATGAACTCAGCCCGACATATTACACAAGCTTGCCACCCTCACATTGATTCTGTCTACACCACCCCTTGCCTCAGGGAGGCAGAAAGCATTTCAGAGACCCCTCCCACCCAGGCTTTGCCTTCTTCCAGACCCTTCCATCAGGCACAAAATACAGAAGTCTGAAGACCCACACATCCAAACATAGGAACAGCTTCTTGCCCACAGCTACTAGACTCCTCAACGACTCTCCCTCGGACTGATCTGTTCCTGTGAGAACACTATTCACGACGCCCTATGCTTGTCTTGCTCGTGTATTTGCTTTGTTTGGCCCCTTGTTCCACACGATAACCAATCACTGTTGTCGATGTACCATTTGTCAATGTACTCTGTTGATTATTCTTTTCACTGTACTTCGGTACATGTGACAATAAATCAAATCAAAATCAAATCAACCGTCAAGCGAATGTTTTGCTGCAGTGGAATGATACATTGTGACTCAACATCTAACTGCAGTACAGCAATAAATGTTTCATCCTGGGCATACATCTGCATAACAATTAGCTCCTCGCTCTTCATGAATAATATAACTATAACAGCCCCCTTTCTTTATTAAAAAATGTCTCATATTAATACAACTATTCTAATCACTAACTGTGTTTTATTTTTATATGATACATATATATATAATATATATTTAAAAACTAAAGAAGATCAACAATCCACTTTTAAAATTAAATGGAACACCTTTGGAGCATGCTATAGCTTCTTTTCTTCTCTCAAAGTATTATTCACAGTATAGCTTAGGGGCAGGACATTGTGCTTTCATCATTCTAGGTGAGTTGGCACATTCCGAGTATAGTAGGAGTCGTGTTTGATGCCACTAATGTTGGGTCTATTGCACTGCTTGTCGATGTTGTCTCATTAGTTTGTGATGTTGCTGGTGTTCCTAATAATCTTTTGTGCTTTTCCAGCACATCTGTAGGTCGAATATTGACTCCGTCCCTTCTCATTTGCTGACCGGTTTCAGTCGGTATATAATGGCCGTGGACTCAGCCTCAATAAGAGCTTTTTTGGGGTTCCAGCTTTTCATGACTAGATACAGTTTTTCCTTTCAACAACTCAGGCAGGGATTTAACGTGTTTGAAGTATTGATCCCCCTTCTGCCTGTGCATCGAGTTGTTGTCTTACTTCCTCCTGCTCACTTGTGGGGAATATCTTGTTTGGCAGACTTGTCTCCTTGGGTAATGTGGTGATGAGTTGATGATGTTGAACAAATTCTATTCAGCGAATCCCTTAAATTCTGTGGAGGAGTTCCATTTTCACATATTATTAATTCAAGAATCCTTTAATCAATGAACAGGACTCACATTGTGAGGTTATTGTTATGGCTCTCAAATCTTTCACCTTTCGGACAAAAGGGTACTTTGAGTTGTGATCTGCAACTATAAGATTCCATTCTTGATTGTATGTGAATAAATTGGTTCTCACAGCATGCCATGATCTGGGTGATACTTCAGAATCTATAATCCCCTGTTTCTGCTGTGACACTTGAAGACTAAGCATGGCGAGACCGAGGACAAACCTCTTGATTTTTTTCAACATGTGAAGTGAGATCTTAAATCATTAGCTTAAGTAATTATCAGAAATATAACACTTGAATAACAAAGCAAGTGAGATCGTGAGGACCAAGCAGGCTCACCTGTCACATTAAACATAAGTGAAAATGGTGGGTCGCAAAATTCGGTGGCGTGAGTTGCAAAGGTCGGCTGGCGTGGGTCGCGATGGATGGCCAATTGGTAAACATGAGTCCCGGGCAAAAAGGTTTGACAAGCACTGCTTTAGACATTGAGGGTGTGATTTACTGGAAATAAAATAGAGTCCTGTTTTGGTTGCGTTTAGACGGGTTTTTCCCGGCGCTTGCAGCGTCGAGTATGACCCCACTATTAAATGGGGCTTTACTTCATTTATGGGTCTCTCCGATGGACGGCACGACAAAGCTGCACTTGGGCTCGTGCACTGCACTAACAGGCTCAGCTTACCAGTATAAGAAGAGATCTCTGGACCATAAGACCATAAGACATAGGAGCAGAATTAGGCTATTCGGCCGATTGAGTCTGCTCCGCCATTCAATCATGCCTGATATGTTTCTCATCCACATTCTCCTGCCTTCTCCTCATAACCCCTGATCCCCTTATTAATCAAGAACCTATCTATCTCTGTCTTAAAAACACTCAGAGATTTGGCCCAACAGCCTTCTGCAGCAAAGAGTTCCACAGATTCACCACCTTCTGGCTAAAGAAATTCCTCCTCAACTCTGTTTTAAAGAATCGTCCCTTTAGTCTGAGATTTTGTCTTCTGGTGCTAGTTATTCCTACCAGTGGAAATATCCTCTCCACGTCCACTCTATCTAGGCATCTCAGTATCTTGTAAGTTTCAATAAGATTCCCCCTTACCCTTCTGAACTCCAATGAGTACAGGCCCAGAACCCTCAACCATTCCTCATATGACAAGCTCTTCATTCCAAGGATCATTCTTGTGAACCTCCTCTGGACCCTTTCCAAGGTCAGCACATCCTTCCTTAGATACATGATCCAAAACTGCTCACAATAATCCAAATGGGGTCTGACCAAAGCCTTTTACAGCCTCAGAAGTACAGCCCTGCTCTTGTATTCTAGCCCTCTCTACATGAATGCTAACATTGCATTTGCCTTCCTAATTGCCAACTGAACTTGCACGTTAACTTTAAGAGGATCTTGAACTAGGACTCCCAAGTCCCTTTATGCTTCTGATTTCCTAAGCCTTTTCCCATTTAGAAAATAGTCTATGCCACCATTCTTCCTACCAAAGTGCATAACCTCACACGTTTCCACACTGTACTCCATCTGCCACTTCTTTGCCCACTCTCCTAGCCTGTCCAAGTCCTTCTGCAGCTCCCCTGGCTCCTCAGTACCACCTGACCCTCTGGGTATCTTCGTATAATCTGCAAACTTAGCAGCACTGCTCTCAGTTCCTCCTTCCAGATCGTTAATGTACATGGATCCCCCTCTGTAGCCTCCGGATCCCCCCAACTTACCGATAAGGGGGTCATCGAGCCCCCTGCACCTCACCTCATAACAGCACAACACCCCCGGGCCCGATCCCCGGCACAGGCATGTTAGGCTGGCAGTGCCACAGTACCTAGATTACATTGGGGATGGCAGGGTACCACCCTGCCCAGATTCCAACCACCCTGGGCCCCCCCAATCATCTGAGAGATGCTATAGAGCTCTCTGCATTTTCTCCTGAATTTCTACCTTGATGAACGCCCTTTTCCTTGCAAGTAAAGCATTCAAATGTGCAGATATATGTAAATAATTGTAGCGTCTTCTGGAGCTGGAGGTCTATCATACAACACAGAAGATATTTTGGGATGCCTCCCACAGACCAATTGCTAAGGACAATAGATGTCAACCAGATGAAGTGAATTATTTTCCTAGCTTTCCCATGTTGTTAGTGTGTAGTTTGGTTATGATCTTATCAAGTGTGATTTCCTTCACAGAAACTACTGCTGAAAGCACCACCCCCTCTCCCCATCCCGCTCCAAGTCCAGTCACTGCCCAATTTTCCATGATTTATTTCTCCAGTCATTCTCTTGTAATTATGTATTACATTAAAAATACTGATCTGGTTGCCATGTCCATAAAATGTAAAATTAAACTTTCTGTTCATGCCGTACACACTTAATTCCATGGCTGCTACTTTTCTAAACCCTTCTGCCAGTGGAAGACTTACAAAAGGCCATGGCACCATCCTCAGATACATGTCACATGTTTCACTTACCTATTCAATGAGCCTTGCGAACTCATCTTCAACAGCACCTGCGTGTTTTAGTTTTTCTTCTTAGGCAATCCCTCAGAGTGGAGGATGACTTGTTTCCGCACTAAATATGACTTCTCAGGGGACTGTTGAGTCCAATGCGCAACCTGCAGTCTCTGTCACAGGTGGGGCAGACACTGGTTGCAGGAGTGGGTTAGTGGGGTGTCCGGGTTGCCAAACGCTCCTTTCGCTGTCAACACTTGGGGCATAATTTAACTAAATGGGAACAATGTCCCACAGTGAGTGCATTTAGCCACGTGTTTCTCAGCGTTGCACAACACTATTAAACGTCACTCAAGTTAGATATGAGCCCCCCCCCCCCCCCCCCCCCCACCCACACCCATTCCCCCAGTACCCGCACAGGGCACCCCTGACCCGATTACGACTGCGTGAAAAACACCATCGCCCTCGGCTGCTCTCCCACCTTCAGCCCCTTCCTCAGTGACTTGTGAGCTCAATCCACCTCGGAGAGGGGTTGGCCGAAGACTCCTCCCCCACCAGATTCCCAAGCATGTTAGCTACATACTTCGTGGCCTGTATTCCCTCAACGTATTCGGGCAACCCCACAACCCGGAGATTCTGCCTCCTTGAATTGATTCTCAATCATCCACTTTCTCCCTCAACTTCAGCGTAATCTCTGCCTCCAACGAGGCCAAACGGTCCTCATGGTCCACCACCACTTTTTGGAGCAACACACTATGCACTATGCGTCTCCAATATCTGCTTCACTCTCTCGACGGCTGCCCAAATTGGGTCTGCCAACTCAGCCAGTTCCTCTGAGGCCTTCTGCCTTTGTTGCTGCAACTTGGCTGTCAAAAACTCTACCAACTGTTCCGTGGACCCTGAGCGACAACAACTCCACAATACTGTCTGCATTCTTTCCTTCTGTTGCACTTCGCGAAAGCTCTTGGTCTGACTGTTGACCCTTCACAGTTGCACTCCTTGTTCGACACAACGGCGACATGCCAACTCGAAAGAAAATCCTTAGCTCTGTCTGTTCCTGCACTTTGCACCAACAAACACCCCTGTGAATGAATAAAAAGGACCAAACAATGCCACCTCAAGCAGGCGACCACTCACTGCATGGCAGTCACTGGAGGTCCCCAGGGTTTATTTTCTATTACTACTATTCCAATCCTGTCATCGATCAGATCTTCTAAAAATCCCTTCATCCTCACTCCTTTTGTCTGTAATTCTTCTGTTGTACTGCTGCTTGTCTCCCGCATCAGAACAATCTCGAAAGACCTTGAAATCTGTTGACCCCTCCATCTTTTGTCACACTACTGTTTACACCAAAGCTGCTGAATATGATTGCCTTGCTTTCCCAGAAATGATTTTTAAAGCAGATGACATGTGATCCAAGGAGTGTCTTTTTCTGGGAACCGAAAATGAGTTAAGACCTGGAGTGTATCCAAACACAACACTTTAACACAATCAAGTAATTTAAATAGAAGTGTTGAATAAGGAATCTCCAAATTGAATTTCTGAAATCTATTATACGGTCCATTAAAGTCCATGATACATTAAAGTCTGACCATGCTTTGTAGGCATCTAATATTTTTGTAAATTTTATCCAGGAAGCTTTAACAGAAGATCCAAACCCAACATTATCGATCATCCAAAAAGCAGATATTTACATTCCACATATTTTCCAGGAAGCAATTCACTGTGATCAGGGTTAATTTTCACTTCAGTGCAATGCTAATCCAAACGTAACTGAGAAAATGGCCTAAGTTCCTGCTCGTAAGGGATGAAGTATGTATCCGGAAAGTGTCATGGCATTTCCACAAGGTGACTTTGTTTGAAGAAGTCCAAATTGCTGCAGCTTTTCCTGCATATTTCCATCTTCAATTTCCATGTGAATGCCAAAAATGTAGAGCTACATTTTCATCATGAAGATGGCAAACAGAAGCTGGGACTTTTATGGACCAGAAGCCCATCTCCATTGAAAAACTGATTAAAATTCAGATTCTTGCAGAGTGTGAAACCCTTAATTGGTGTGGCGATGGGCTTCCAGTCTACAGCCAATAGGGTCAGGAATGGTGATAGGTCGGATGAAGTAGGGACTGTTTTAGACTCCAGCATGGCAGGCAACTTAGAGAGGGCTGGTTATCCTCAACAAGAAATCTGCTGATTGTGCCAAATCCATCCACAGCAGAAGAGGGGAACTTCGTATCACAGGAGAGCTAGAAGTCTTGTACCAGAGGTAGAACTGATTTTCACTTCAGCCACGCCTACCTAATGTGGGGGAAACCATAAGGAAAAGAGGAAGGTTCTTTTCGCAGAAGGGAAGGAAACATGTCTGTGGAGAAGTAAGTGGATCAATTAGGCAACTTCTTACTGTTTTCACCTGCTATTTTTCTCTCTTTGCTTAACACAAATAATGATACTTTAAGACATGGGTCTGGGACTCCTATTATTCCTGCCATTACGGCAAAAATGGCAATGGGACAGTGAAACAGATAATGGAATCTTCCATGCGTAAAACAAAAGCCTCTGGGTAGATGTGTTTGTTTCATTGACCAGAAGTGACTAAATGTTCCAGGCTGTGTCTTCAGTGTATATGTTAGCATAGGTATCTCAGATTCCCTTCCATGCCTTGCCCTTAAACCTGGGTCAGAGAAGCTCAGTTAAAACATTCCTGAATCAAGAGATCCCTGGCAGTCATGACATCTTCACAAGCCCTTTGGGCCCTGATCTGTGTCCAGCCACCACAATGTGTAGATGAGATATTCCTTACTTCAACATTATCTCTCTCCGTCTCCACGTCCTGCCTCACCTCCTGCCTTTCCCCCAATGAGCTGTCTCTTTCCAAGACCTCCAGTCCTCAAGATTCAATCTTCTCTGGTAGGCCATGTTATGAAGAACTGCAAAGACCACCATAATGATTGAGAGCCTTGCAGCAGGGTATTGGAGAGTGCCACCCAAGTAGTCCAGAAACTGGAAGTGCATCTTCAGAAGCTCAATGGTCGGCTCAATGGTAGCCCTACTGAGCAGGTGGCATTAGTTACATCACCTCTGTGCCTGTGACTGGGGTTGCTGCAGAGAGGCAAGAAGCCACATCTTCAAGGGACACTCCTTGTCCGCTAGATCCTTCCATTAATTTTGGTTGTTGGAGTGAAGTTCTGATGCAACCTGGTCAACAGAATATGAAGGAGTCATGGCAACTGCCAGCAAGCGATCACATACATGGAGAAAGCTCTTGTTGTGGTCATTAGCCAGTTGGATACTGAGTGAATAGAAACCCTTCCTCTTGATGGCATGCACTTGGGGTACAGAGGCGAAATGCAATGTCCCCCCTGTTTCTAAGAGGCTACTTCTGTTATAAACTAAAGGAACTGTCCGGTGTAAGCAAATCAGGTAGCAGTGACCTGTGAAATGCAATGATGTGAGATCGTTTGGAAGTTAACACTTATTCCACAACTGATCCTTGGAAGGAGCAGATGGAAAGAGATTCAAGGCCACAGTGCCTTTGATGGCCATTGGCAGGGCATGGTGAGCAATATTGCAAGGTCTTTGGCAATGAGTTCACAAATCTCGATGATCAGCTCCCTGGGGAGTCACAGTCTCCCGCAGTACTGGGTCTTAGTGATCTCTATGTAGTTCAGTCATTGGCAGTGGATCTGCGTTGAGGATTTAGCATGCTCTTTTGATCCCATGAGCATGATCCCAGGGAAGGTATGATCCATTCAATGCCTGAGCACTGAGTGCCCACTCCCCCCCCCCCCACCCCCTGCCTGCACAGCGTAAAGGCCACTTTACAAATGCCAACGTCCCCTTTGCCTTGCTGACCTTTTATGCGGTCAGAACAATGCACTGAGGCAGCCACATACACGTTTGCTTTCAAATGCTCTGAGACAGACAGCTCGCCCTCCAATTAGTTCTTATCAAACTTTTCAACTCCTTTAATTGGCTTCAACACAGAGACGAGCACAATCCCTGTCCCACCCTCATTAACATCACTGGAAACAACATCTTAAATCTGGCACCCGCCTCCATTCCCCACCTCAAGCAGAGACTGAAAATTCAACCCATAGTTTTCCTATAACCTATTATGTTAGGATATACACCCAGAGCGTGCGCATGAAGAATGATATGCTATATGTGTTGTATCTTCCCAGAAATACTGCATGGGAAATAAATATTACAAAGATAAAAAGTGCACCATTTGTCATTGTTGCTATTGATTTCTCTTGCAGATGTTGATTTAAAGTTTGTATTCAGTACTTAGCCTTGAAAAGTATTCTCAATATTGATGCATTTCAGTTATGAGGATGAAATCCTATCAACAAGGATAAATATTAAATGAGATTAAATCTTCCATTGCACCGCTTATACTCACTTTCTACAGAAATTTGAATGGAATTCTGATATGAAGAACGCAGAGTGCTTCTCAATAAGGAGGGAAAGAATGCAGAGGTGGGGCGGGATTCTCCATTTTGCCGGCGCCTGGGGGGGGGGGGGTTCCTGACAGCGTGGAGCTGCCCCACAATGGGAAACCCCATTGACAAGCCGGCGTAATGGAGAATCCCGCCGGCAGGTCGGGGAAGAAATGTGGCGCGGCGGGGTGGAGAATCCAGCCCATGATCACTATTCCCGAAAATAGGAGAAATAGGAAGATTAGAATTTTTTAAAACGGCACTGTCAAACAGTGAGATTACAAGGTTTGTGGAAACAATTGACAGGTGGATAAAACTGAGAAAAGAGTTCCAATGGGCAGAAGCCTAGAGGCAGAATTAAGATTAATAAAGGACAAGGACAATTCCTGCCTATTCTTCTGGTCAAAGAATAACCTGGTAGAGTCCAAAAGGAGTAGAGAATGAAAAAATAGAAAATGACAGTTCGATCTACAGTCCGCATTGCGTCTGAACGTGAGCATGGTGTGGCCAATAGATGCACGGGAAAGCCTCCCGCGGGCTTCCCGACAGCCAGATCTACCCAGGTCTCACAAGGTGTTGTGATCACGATCCCGCCCACAATGGCGGGAGCAGGCCTTGCACACCTAAGTGGGTTTAAAATCCACTTAGATGTGTTGACCCGGATCTATCATGCTCCAAGCATCTATCGACCTCCCCAAGGTGATCCTAGCCAGGCACCGTTCAGTACTGGCCCACACAAACATGGACCAGGTGGCACAGCACCCGTGGAGATTCCTGGGCCATTGGACACCAATGTGTTCTGCCTGTCTCTTCAGCCTGAGGTGTACATCCTTGTCTGTGCTGACAGTTACTTCCGTGATGGTGACCTCTTTCCTGGTATTAGGAGTCCAGTCTTGCCCCATGATCCAGATGATGTAATCTAACTCATTGAAGAAGGGGTGAATGTGTTTGTCACCATTCAGTCTCTTCAGGTCTCTCCAAACATCATCTCTTATCACTTTCAGCTAGACCAGTCATTTCCAAACCCAGGGTCGTGACCCGCGGATGGATTGTGGAGGGATGCCGGGAAGGAATGCATCGTGGCATTCCTAACCGTGGGAATAAGTGCCCACCGGCTTTCAGAATGCTGGCCATTCTGCGCATGCATGCCCCCTCAGCAGTGCGCAGGCGCGGAGCCCAGTGGGGCAGATCGCCTCCTCCGGACATCAGTGCACTGACCAAAGAGCAGATTTTTTTTTAAATCGCTGGAGTCTTCCTGCCTGGAGCAGTGACAGAGAGCAGGCCACACGTCCAATATGCTGACATCACGTGTCCTGGGTGCTCGAGAGAGTTTCCTCCATTTTGCAGCTGCCAGCAGTGGACTCCAGGACCTCTGGTGAACATCTCATAAAGAAGCTGAAAACAGGAACAAAGCAGTATAAAGATGATTACTTGAGGAATGCGTTATTAGTTGTGTCACTGCAAATCAGAATTAAAAGTTCATGACTGTGATGTGCAGGGAAGTGCTGGCAAATGAAAGTTTGAAACCCTCAAAACTTCAAAGACATTTGAAGACTTAGCACAGCGAGTTTGAGGACAAACCTCTTTGATGTGTTGGGTACTCTGGATCTGTGGAGACTGCGTTTACCTCAGCAGTAACATAGACAGGCTACCAACACTTGTAATAGTACAACTCTATTTTATTTAACTAAGAGCTGTTAAACATACTTGCACTGTGGGTTGACACTATGTTAGGTTGACTGAAGACCTATACCTAACCTGACCAGCCTATACTGCTAGCACATGGTAGATGTTTGTGCTACTGACTGCGGGCTCTGTCTGTCTCAGAGGCTGCATCCCGAATGAGCGTGAAAACTAGTGCCCTCTGGCTTTATAGTGACTGTGCCCTAACTGGCTGCTGTGTTGTGTGTGTTGATTGGTCTTGCAGTGTGTCAGTCAGTGTGTGTCCCTGTACCATCATATACTGATGTGTATATTATGACACTCTTTATTTTTTTCAATGGATGTAGTGAGACCTTAAATCATTAGCTGAAGTCATTATCAGAAATGTAACATTGAATGACAAAGCAAGTGACGTCGTGAGGATCAAGCAGGCTCACCTGTCACATAAAGGTAAGTGAAAATGGTGGGTCGCAAAGGTCAGTTTGGGTCCCGAAGGATGGCTGGTTGGTAAAAATGGGTTCAGCCAAAAAAGTTCCAAAAACACTGAGTGAGACTATTTTACAGCTGTCCCTGGTTGATTTGAAGGAGGGATTCAGGAGGACGGTGCGGTCAAACTTTTCCAGTTCCAAGGATGCAGAGACCAGTTCTTCTTCTTTGGTTTGCTTGTACCCATAAAACCAGTGTGGAAGCTGGAGCAGGCGACTGCTGTCCCAATAGTGCATGGCATTACCTCAAAGATCCACCACGGATTTCTTTCAACATCTGCACCACTCCCCATTGTTGCCCAGTGAGCTTTCCTGCACAGATGTTCATCACAAGCATGAATGCCATGACTAGGTGTGCGTCCTTGATCTAGCCCTCCGCTGCCAGTTCATTGGACATCTCCAGTCTTCCCTTAAATCTGCCCAGCTTGCTGTCCATCAGCAGGTAGAATATCCATGATGGAATTTTCCGTCCATCCCCTGCTTCCTTTTACTTCCCCCTTATTTTTGCTGTTATCATAGAATTTCATAGAATTTACAGTGCAGATGGAGGCCACTCGGCCCATCGAGTCTGCACCGGCTCTTGGAAAGAGCACCCTACCCAAGGTCAACACCTCCACCCTATCCCCATAACCCAATAACCCCACCCAACACTAAGGGCAATTTTGGACACTAAGGGCAATTTATCATGGCCAATTCACCTAACCTGCACATCTTTGGTCTGTGGGAGGAAACCGGAGCACCCGGAGGAAACCCATGCACACACGGGGAGGACGTGCAGACTCTGCACAGACAGTGACCAAGCCGGAATCGAACCTGGGACCCAGGAGCTGTGAAGCAATCGTGCTATCCACAATGTTACCGTGCTGCTATCATTTGATCTATGTATCAAATGGCTTAATGGACACGTTTTTAAGTCAAGCAGCAGAGAAAATGATGAATTCAAGAAGTTGCAACATAGAATGTGGTGCTGCTAGCTTTGGACAGCAAGACCCAGACTTTTTGGCACCTGAGAGATGGGGTGGGACTTGGTTCAATTGGTTGCTTGTGGCCAATGAATTGGCCAACAGGTGGCGATTGGGTCCTGCCTGCGTGAGCTGATTTTCAGACAGCCAGGGGAAGTTCAGTTTGAATCCAGAAAAAAGGATCTGCTCTCTTCTCTCTAGCTGTCAAGGTTGTGAGTTGATATATTTCTGAACCTACAGAAACCTGAATAAATCTACAGTGAAAACCTCAAACTAAAACAAAGTTTGAAGATGATAAAGGTGCTTGAAACAACCTTATAAAGGAAGATGATTGCTTTTTTTAAGGTTAATCATCTCATCTCCAGGATATCACTGCAGGAGTTCTTCAGTGTCCTAGGCCCAACCATCTTCAGTTGCTTCATAAGTGACCTCCCTTCCATCATAAGGTCAGAAGTGGGGATGTTTGCAGATGGCTGCACAATGTTCAGCATCATTTGCAGCTCCTCAGATAATGAAACAGTCAATGTCCAAACGCAGCAAGGCCTGGACAATATCCAGGCTTAGGCTAACAAATGGCAAGTTACATTTGCATCACAGAAGTGCCAGGCAATGACCATCTCCTACAAGAGAGGACCTAACCACCGCCCCTTGACATTCAATGGCATTACCAAAACTGAATCCCCACAATCAACATCCTGGGGGGTTCCCATTGATCAGAAACTGAACTAGCCTCGTCATGTTAACACTGTGGATACCAGAGCAGATCAAAGGCTAGGAATCCTATGGCGAATAACTCACCTCCTGACCCCCCCAAAGCCTGTCCACCATTTACAAGGCACAAGTCAGGAGTGCAATGGAATACTCTCCATTTGCCTGGAAGAACGCAGCTCCAACACTCAAGAAACCTAACATCATACAGGACAAAGCAGCCTACTTGTTTGCTAACCTTTCCACAAACATTTAATCCCTACACCAACGTCGAATGGTGGCAGCCGTGTGTACCATCAACAAGATGCACTCCAAAGTTCCTTAGGCAGCACCTCCCAAACCAAAACCACTGCCACCTAGAAGGACAAGAACAGCAGATATCACAGAACCCCACCACCTAGAGGTTCCCTTCCAAGTTACTCAACACTCCGATTTCGAAATATATCGCTGTTCCTTCACTGTCGCTAGGTCAAAATCATGGAATTCCCTCCCTTGCAGCACAGTGGGTGTACCTACACCTCAGGAACTGCAGCAGTACAAGACAGCAACTCACCACCACCGTCTGAAGGGCAACTAGGGATGGGAAATAAATGCTGGCCAAACCAGTAACGTCCACATGCCGTAAAATCATAGATCATAGAACATACAGTGCAGAAGGTCATTCGGCCCATCGAGTCTGCACCGACCCACTTAGGCCCTCACTTCCACCTTATCGCTGTAATCCAATAAGCCCTCCTAACCTTTTTGGACACTAAGGGCAATTTATCATGGCCAATCCACCTGACCTGCATGTCTTTGGACTGTGGGAGGAAACCGGAGCACCCAGAGGAAACCCACGCAGACACGGGGAGAACATGCAGACGCCGCACAGATAGTGACCCAGCCGGGAATCGAACCTGGGACCCTGGCGCTGTGAAGCAACTGTGCTAACCACTTGTGCTACTGTGCTGCCCTTATGATTTTGTTTTTAAATTTGAAGCAAAGACATCTTTTGACTTTCATCCTTATTATTTTCACTCCTCCCCTCCCCTCTATGTTTGTCTGTTTTGTTTGTGTGTGTGTGCACACATATCGAGGGTGGAGCCAAGTCAAGGGGGGTCATTAGGAATTCAATAATAGTCAACCAGTTGTATTTGCTGCATATTTCATATGCATATTCCTATTATAAATAAAAAGTAACTGTGTTTACATTTACAAATCTGGTGATTATAATTATTGGGCAGCCAAGGGCCAAAGACTTTGGGTATTTTTCGAAGAATTATTGGTTCATTCAACTGTGTTGCGATTTCGAGTCAAGTGGGGCTGAAATCGACACACACTAGCCCATGGAGTTATAACAGTACCAAGGCTCCAGGAGTCAAACTTAATATGGCTATAATTCAAGAAACTGTAAAGACATTTATTTAGATACACTTTTGGGAAGTATCCAAAATGAGGGGCATGCGAAACAATGGAATTATTTTTCAAAAATTATAATATATTTGCCTTTCTTCTGTCAAACTTGTAAATCTGTTTTGAAGAGAATGTCTGTATTTCAACACTGCACCCAAAAATACTACTGAGCTTGTCACTAAGATATGAATGTTTGCCCAAAGTGAATAAAATTCAATTATCAATTTTAACTGGACAAATGCAGAAAAATTTAAGTATTGCAGCTAATGTGATGGGTAATTGAATTTGGGCCCACTGATCCAGCGGCAGTTGAGATGCGGAGGCAGGCCCAGCATGGATCATGTGACTCAGTCAGCATTTAAAAGGAGGGTCAGTAAGGAATTCCTGCTGTGAGGCAGGAAATAGATGGAAACGCTGCTGTTGCTTGAAGGAGATGTCAATCAAGAATCAGGTGAGCACAAACTTGTCATAGTTGTCCAACTGGTTGTTGACACTGGATGACTTTGCCCATTATGGGCTTTCCATAGAAGAAAATGGTTATTGCTGCTGACTATTCATATTATAATGAAGCAGCACACTATCATATTGAGGCTGGGAAAGGTTCACAAGCTTCAAGCAGCCATGGTGCCAAGATGCTGCTATCTCCATCAGCTGCTCGTGATATTCTGCATTGACTCAGGTTACTGTAATTCCTCAGATATGACTGATACACACCACTTCACCTAGATCCTTTGCCCTTCCACCTATTCCCTTGCCATGAGGTTGAGCCTTGACCACAGGTGCACACTGTCATGGCAGAACAGTCTCACCCAGAGGGAGCAGATCCAGTCAGGAATACAGCATGTCGCCTGAGAATGACAGGAACACAGGTCAGGCTACCCTGCATTAGTCCAGACACACTGACACCATGCCTACCCCAACATTAAGTATTGATGAGATAGAGAATATGGTTCGTGTATGTAAGCAGTCTTGTGTCTGTGAGATCATTCAAAGATGGAAGCCAGACGTGCCATTACCTTTTCAATTTATCATGCCAGAAAGTCTCACAAAAGGGAAAATGGGGAAACATAGGCTGTGCCCCACTTCAGTGACCAGGACCTCCTAGGCTGAGGAGGTCCAGAGATGGCACAGCATCTTTTGATCCTGTGGCCACCAGAACCCACCCAAGAAATGTCTCGAAATAGCCTCCACCATGAGCACAGCTGGTGACCATGGAAGATCAATACAGGAAAAGATTCCATGACTTGCTGCACTCCAGCAAAGTGAGGTGTTCAGCACAAGCACACAGAGGTAAGAGTGATGGCTCACATCTGAATGCTGCACTTCTAGTGGAAACCTGACACATACCTCTCCTATAGTTTGGAGGCTGGTATGTCAAAGCCATTCCTGTAGCTGCACACAGTAATGGTTAGAAATGGCTACACTTGTCTCTGGTGGCACTATATATTAGGCTAGCATTGCTCGCTATTGTATCTGCAGGGTAACAGGGCCCATAATGCCAGGGAGATGGCTCAGACTGGGCTGGGGTTGCGACACCATGGATGATAAGGAACGTGGAAGTGGCAACCATGGAGGTGGCGAGGTTGCCCACTCAGTCCATTGTTGGGATTGGAGAATCGCCCATAGCAGATGCTGCTAAAGGCACTTTGGAACATGGTGGTTATGGTGAAAGGGATGCTGTTAGTTCACTGAGCAGAAGAGGGCGTTTGAGGGGGGAGTATGAAGGCTGGGTGGTATAAAAAGGACAGTACGCTTCTGGTTGAAGGCAATGGGCTGTATCACAGCATGCTGTAACAATGTGAAGAGCTACATCTCGTTACACACTTGTGTCTTACACAGTTCCTAGTGCTGCTTGCTCACCATCAGCCGCCCTCCCCACCCACCAGCCCCCACGACAACAATACCAGAAACACAATCAAGCCAGGATTCATTTACAACAGCCCCAGAATATTCTTCTAACCATCTCATTTTCCAGTCTCTATTATTACACGGTAAAAGATGGGAGTTTTGTTTTGCTGGAAGATCACTGCTATCTTAAAAGTTAACTTCTTTGTTCAGGCAATATAATTTAGTGAAACAGGATCAGTTGGAAGTCACACATTTTTATTCAAGGCATCCATACCATGCGAAAAGCAAGCTAAGCTAACAAAAATGATTCATGAGACATTTATGTGTCACACAAATGCACTTCTTGGCTGAGTAGAAGAAATACTTGTATTTACTTTGCACTTTATCATGTCTTCAGGGTGACCCAACCAACTAATTACTTTTGAAGCAGTCACTGTTGATTAATTTAATTAACTACAGCAGCCAATCACACACAGCAAGGTCCCACAATAAGTAAATGGAATGAAAGACCAGTTAATCAGTTTTTGGTAGTGTTGGTTGAGGGAAGATTATTGACCTCACAAAATGATAATCTCTCAATGCTACCTTACAGAGTAGGCAGGTTTTCCTTTAATGGTTCTTACCAGTTCTTCAGATACACTCAGAAGTAAATGCAGTTATGCAATGTGAGTAATAATATGATATATGTCGGCTGAATATCAGCAGTCAGCTACTCCTGAAACCAGAATCAAGTTCATTTTCTCTCCCAATAATTGATCCCTGCATTCTCCTATTCATGATAATTTCATACAATGTCCATTTCTGACAGACTAAAATGATCATTTTTTTTACAAAACCAGTTAGGCTATATCTAGCATCCGGCTACCCTATAGGTAGGAAGTGAACGCACTCAAGAGAGGGTTCAGAAGAGGTTGACAAGAATGATTCTAGGGAAGAGAAACTTCAGTTATGAGGATAGATTGGAGAGGTTGGGACAATTCTCCTTGGAGAGAAGAAGGCTAAGAGGAGATTTGATAGAGATGTTCGTAATCATGATGGGGGCTGGACAGGGTAGATGGGGAGAAACTGTTCCCGCTCGTAAAAGAATCAAAAAGGAGGACACAGATTTAACGTGATTTGCAACAGAAGCAAATGTGATGTTAGAAAAAGCTTTTTCACACATCAAGTGGTTTGGGTATGGAAAGCACTGCCTCGAAGTGTGGTGGAGGCCGGTTCAATTGAGGCATTCAAAAGAGCATTAGATGATTACTTGAATACTGTCGAGGAGGAATACTGAAATGTCGAGGAGTAGAGGAATGGATGGATCGTGCAGAGACTTTCTTGTTCAAAGAGACTGTCAATCGAGAAGGTTTTTGGTTGGAGGAAGAAGAACAGGAAAGATGGACTTTATTATTATGCCTGTTTGCTTGTGTTGTTTTTTTAAAACAAAAACGTACATTTATTGTGTGCATTTCTTAGTGGATGGTGCAAAAGTGAAAAATTAAACCATCTTGAAGTTGATGGTTTATTTTTTTTTCTTGGGGGGAGGTGTCATGTGAGAATGCCTTTAACAATTGGATGCTTAAGAAATGTACCTTTAAGAAATGCAGCTGATCATATTACTGAAGTAATGTCACAGGGGGGGAGCTGAGCTCACTTCTGCTTTTTGGGAGTTTTAGTTTCAGTTTGAAGAAAGCATGGGTGTGGCTGTGAGTTGCATTGCTGGTGATCTTTTCCATGAAGGACTATCTCTTAATCCTTTGGTGAAATCGGAATTGTAAAAAGGTCTCAGTATTGAACATAAATCGAATGTGCTTCTGTTTGAAGGATTTGTTAAGTCTTTTGGATGTGTAAAGGAACAGTTTGCAGGATTGGGTAGTGTTGTATTATTTTCAGGGTTATCTTTGAAGTAAGGGGTGTTAAGAGATCCAATATTTATTTAAAAGGTTAATTTGAGTTCATGTTTTAAAAACCACGTGTCCATAATTGTAATACTACACCCGGGGACCAAGCCGTGTGCTTCAAAAGCAACAACCCATTAAAGGTGGGGGTGGGTTGAACTCCATGATACATTTTGGGGTTCTGAAAACACCTCTCCCATAACAATACAAACAATGTGCAAGAGTACAGGGAAAAGACAGGGGAATCGCAGTAAGTCATAGAACATAGAACATACAGTGCAGGAGGCCATTCGACCCATTGAGTCTGCACCGTCCCACTTAAACCCTCACCTCCACCCCATCCCCATAACCCAATAACCCCTCCTAACCGTTTTTGGACACTAAGGGCAATTTAACATGGCCAATCCACCTAATCTGCACGTCTTTGGACTGTGGGAGGAAACCGGAGCACCCAGAGGAAACCCACACAGTCACGGGGAGAATGTGCAGACTCCACACAGACAGTGACCCAGCGGGGAATCGAACCTGGGACCCTGGCGCTGTGAAGCCACAGTGCTAGCCACTTGTGCTACCATGCTGCCCATGATACTCATTTGGAGAGTTGGTGCAGACATGATGGGCCAAATGTCCTCCTTCTGTACTGTACCAATTCTGTGATTTGATGATAATTTGGGGGTGCAGCTAGTTTGTGGGTGGGATTGACTTCATGGGCAATATTTCTTAAATTAGCTTACAAGATAGAAACAAAATTTGCATTAGACATAATTTGCATTTGAAATGTCTCAATCTTTTCCACTGATTGCAAATTGTAC
Source organism: Scyliorhinus canicula (assembly GCF_902713615.1). Classification (NCBI taxonomy): domain Eukaryota; kingdom Metazoa; phylum Chordata; class Chondrichthyes; order Carcharhiniformes; family Scyliorhinidae; genus Scyliorhinus; species Scyliorhinus canicula. The sequence goes on along the minus strand of NC_052153.1, from coordinate 92,175,584 downwards.
TGGATCTTAAGGAAATTCAAGCCCATAATCTGCAGTGTTCACAACTTTGACATCATACCTGACACCAAGCTGAGCTTCCAAACCCATTCCTCCCCATCACTAATTGTTCGTAGCTCATTTCCCTACAGATCAAATTCTGATCTATGCCTTTGTCATCTCTAGATCTGACTGATCCAATGTTCTGCTGACCAGCCTCTCATCATGCACCTTTATAAATTCCAGCTCATCCAAAATTCTACTAGATATAGTTCCTATCCTGCACCAAGTCTCGCTCACCTATCACTCCTGACCTTGCTGATCAACATTGGCTCACGGTGTACTAACTTCTCAAATTTTAAAATTCTTCAGTGTTTTCAAATCACTTGCCCAGATGTAACATCAATATACCCTATACCTTCCTCTCAACATACAATCTCCCATCCACCCTCAACCCAAAGAAATTCTGAGGAGTTGGGAATGGAATCATAGAATTTTCAGTGCAGAAGGAGGCCATTCGGCCCATCGAGTCCACACCGATCCTCGGAAAGAGCACCCCACTTATGCCCACACTTCCACCCTATCCCTGTAACGCCACCTAAACTTTTTGGACACTAAGGGCAATTTGGCATGGCTAATCCACCTAACCTGCTTATCTTTGGGCTCTGGGAGGAAACCGGAGCACCCGGAGAAAACCCTTGCAGACATGGGGAGAACATGCAGTCTCCGCACAGACAGTGACCCGAGCCGGGAATTAAACCTGGGACCATGGAGCTGTGAAGCATCAGTGCTAACCACTGTATTACCGTGCCACCCAAACACTCTGCAATCATCAGCGAAAATCTCCTTATGTCAGGTAGACCATCTGTTGCTTCGCAGCGTCAGGGACCCAGGTTCGATTCCTGGCTTGGGTCACTGTGCGATTACTGCACTTTCTCCCAGTGTCTGCTTGGGTTTCCTCCGGGTGCTCCGGTTTCCTCCCACACGTCCCGAAAGATGTGCTGTTAGATGAATTGGATATTTTGAATTCTCTCTGTGTACCCGAACAGGCGCCGGAATGTGGCGACTAGGGGATTTTCACAGTTACTCCATTGCAGTGTTAATGTAAGCCTACTTATGACACTAATGAAGAATATTATTATTATTATTCAGCTGCTGGAGACTTGTCCTCTGATTTCCACCGACTTCAATTTTACTAAATGATACTTCAGTTCAACCTGTAATGTGATATTTTTAAGCAATTTTACTTCATCAGATAATACTGAATCACCTATGCCAATATCCAGCTTGACCATCAGCTTCTAATTTAATACTCTCATAATTCTCCCATAATTATTTTCTGATTTCTTAACTTATCTTAGGAAGATTATTTGTTTTCTTGGTAGTTCTTCTTGAGTTTGATTTGACCTTGTCATTTTCTCTATCTTCCTGTGAGTTACTTGTATTTTAGACTGCCAGATCATGGAGATTAATGAAGGCACCTCAAAGACGAAAGCAGATCAAGGCAGGCCAGCAGTACGGGTTCAATTCCCGTACCAGCCTCCCCAAACAGGCAGCGGAATGTGGCGACTAGGGGCTTTTCACAGTTACTTAATTGAAGCCTACGTGTGACAATAAACGATTATTATTATTGTCTCACTCAGAGATTAAAGACAATCTGAACTCTCTTGTCAGCGGTATCTGCTACTGAGTTTCCACTTGTTTCTGGTTCATTGTCCATGTCTGAATCCAATTGCTATGCTGAAGGTCCCATTGGTTTCCTTTCCAATGACATCAAGGCTCTTTGATTCCTTCTGATATTTCTCTGGTCCACCTCAATTCCATAAGATCTCAGTTGTACAGCTTTCTATTGCAATCTTCTTTCTGTTGATCTCGTACCCACTCTCCCCCAGGGTCGAAGCACTTTCAAGTCTCGTGCTCTGTGGCTAAAATTTAAATTACAAGGTTGATCATCTCTCTGTTGTTCCTTACGCTTCCTAACTTTCTAATGATCATCTAAGGTCGTGTTACGTTGTCATGTTTGTTCTGGAGCTGGGCATTGTGTTAACAGACATCTTCTCAGCAATAGGTCTGATGGCTGTTAACACTTTATTTCCTTTATTTCCTATATCACCTGAAGAAGGAGCCGTGCTCCGAAAGCTCGTGTTTGAAACAAACCTGTTGGACTTTAACCTGGTGTTGTAAGACTTCTTACTGTGAACACTTTATTTAGCAGTGAGGTTCTGTAGTTAAGAGGGGATAAATTAATATCTTCATTCTCCTTCATCCCTTCTTTGATTGTTCAATCTCCTTTTTCTGCTTCTTCATTTGTTTGAGGATATCCAGGCAAACTAGTCATGTGTAATGGAATAAGGCTGTACGAGATCTTATGGAATTAAGTTGGACCAGGGAAATATCAGAAGTAACCAAAGAACCTTGATATCATTGGGAAAGAAACTGGTTTGTTAGCAAACTGAGGACTTTTGTCTAACATCATAACTACCAGGATGTCATGTACCACAAAAGATTTTCTTAGTGTTCTAATTACTGTCTCCACCGTGATGCTGTGCAGTGTACTCGCTTCAAGCCATCTGGGGCAGTATTTCATGATGAAAACTTTACCGTTAGACTCAAATAAATCCGTTCCCGGGTGCTGCTATAGCCTTGAAGGGAAGGTGGAGGGTGCTAGTGGTTTGCTCTGCTGCTGGCGATTTGCTGCAAATGTGAAGCAATTCCTGATTAACTCTCCAATGGACTGACTGATGCCTGCCCACCAGATTGACTGCTGCACTCATATTCAGCATTTTGCCATTCCCAAGTAACCTTGATGGATTTTCTGGAGATGTCCAATTGAAGTGTTTTAGCAATGACTAATCCATTATTAAAAATTAAGAAATTATCAATGAATGTAGAATATATTCTCTGTTTAAAGTATTGGTTTGTTAGGAGCAATGGCAATCTGTTCAGGCCATACTTTTTTTATTTGACATCCTGCTGTTGTGTTTGCTTAATCTCTTGTTATCTCTTATTGTGGCCAGTGAGTATTTAGTAATGAGCTAAGTATGTGCTCCTACTTCCTCAATAAAATGTAAATCTTCCTTTTGCTTCCTTCCACTGGTATTCTTGATAGCTCGTCTGTTGTGTTCTGGTACTTCCCATGAATTTACTGTCACTGAATCGTATCTCATGAGTCTCAGTCCAAAACATTGAACCCTTGGTGTCATTTTTGCAATTTCCTTTAGGTTAAGAAGAGTAACCAATGATTTGTGGTCGGTTTCAATATTAAAAAGTAATCTATTAATGACATAATCAGAGAACTTCATGCAGATCCATGTGGCTGCTAATATTTCTTTCTTAACAGTTGCATATATTTTCTCCATGTCTGTGACAGCTCTTGAAGCATAATAAACTGGTTTTATTGGTCCATCCTTTTTAACTTGAAACAGCACTGTGCCTACTCCTGTAGATAATGTGTCCTCTGCTGCAATTATTGGCAACTTGAGATTCTAGTGCTTTGGAAGTTCTGGTGAAATTAGGCAATTTGTGATCTTGTTTCAATAGCTGTCGTAAAGTCTGATTGATTTCTACCATGTTTAGTAGGTGAACCTATTTAGTTGACCATCCCATAGAATCTTTGTAATTCTGTAAGAGTAGACAGGGAAGAGTTGATGAACGCAAAGGGACAGGTGGTCTGAGGTGCATTTGTTTTAATGCGAGAAGTGTAGCAGGTAAGGCAGATGAACTTAGGGCTTGGATCAGTACCTGGGAATATGATGTTATTGGTATTACTGAGACTTGGTTGAGGGAAGGGCAGGACTGGCAACTGAATATCCCAGGGTATAGATGCTTCAGGAGGGATAGAGAGGGAGGTAGGAGGGGGGGAGGAGTTGTATTACTCGTCAGAGATGATATCACAGCTGTGATTAAGGAGGGCACGATGGAGGATTCGAGCACTGAGGCAATATGGGTGGAGCTAAGAAATAGGAAGGGTGCAGTAACATTGTTGGGACTTTACTACAGGCCTCCCAAAAGCGAGCATGAAGTAGAGGTACAAATATGCAGACAGATTATAGAAAAATGTCGGAGCAATAGGGTGGTTGTGATGGGAGGTTTTAACTTCCCCAACATTGAATGGGATTCGTGTAGTGTTGGAGGTGTAGATGGAGCAGAGTTTGTAAGGAGCATCAAGGAGAGTTTTTTAGAGCAGTATGTAAATCAGGGGTGGGCAAACTTTTCCGTGCAAGGGCCACATTCAGAAATTCACAATTTTAAAGGGCCGCATAGTATATTAATTAATAGTCCCGGTTGTAACCAATTAGCGTGCGGCATATACCTCAGCGCTTCCCCCGGCGGCATCCTGCCTTTAGCCCTCTTTTTCTCTACTTTTCAAAAATGGCACTTCACCCGGTTATGATTCTGGGCGCCTCATATAGAACATAGAACAGTACAGCACAGAACAGACCCTTCGGCCCTCGATGTTGTGCCGAGCAATGATCACCCTACTCAAGTCAACGTATCCACCCTATACCAGTAACCCAACAGCGCCCCCCCCCCCCCCCATTAACCTTATAAAAATAAATAAATAAATAATAATAAAAAAAATTCTTTTTAAACAAATTTTTTTTTATGACTTGATCTTGGTGGGCCGCATAAAGACCTTTGGCGGGCCTCATGCGGCCCGCAGTTTGCCCACCCCTGATGTAAATAGTCCAACTCGGGAGGGGGCCATAATGGACCTGGTATTGGGGAATGATCCCGGCCAGGTGGTTGATGTTTCAGTCGGTGATTACTTTGGGAATAGCGATCACAATTCCGTAAGTTTTAGAATACTCATGGACAAGGACAAGAGTGGTCCGAAAGGAAGAGTGCTAAATTGGGGAAAGGCAGAGTATAACAAAATTTGGCAGGAGCTAGGGAATGTGGATTGGGAGCAGCTGTTTAAGGGTAAATCCACATTTGAGATGTGGGAGTCTTTTAAGGAAAGGTTGATTGAGTGCAGGACAGACATGTCCCTGTGAAAATGAGAGATAGAAATGGCAAGATTAGGGAACCATGGATGACGGGTGAAATTGTGAGAGTAGCTAAGATGAAAAAGGAAGCATTCATAAGATCGAGGCAACTCAAAACTGATGAAGCTTTGGAGGAATATCGGGAAAGTAGGACGAATCTCAAACGCGCAATAAAGAGGGCTAAAAGGGGTCATGAAATATCTTTGGCTAACAGGGTTAAGGAAAATCCCAAAGCCTTTTATTCATATGGAAGGAGCAAGAGGGTAACTAGAGAAAGGATTGGCCCACTCAAAGACAAAAGAGGGAATTTATGCGTGGACTCAGAGGAAATGGGTGAGATTCTTAATGAGTACTTTGCATCGGTATTCACAAAGGAGAGGGACAAGACGGATGTTGAGGCTAGGAATGGATGTTTAAATACTCTAGGTCAAGTTGTCATATGGAAGAGGGAAATTTTGGATATTCTAAAAGACATTAAGGTGGACAAGTCCCCAGGACCGGATGCGATCTATCCCAGGTTACTGAGGGAAGCGAGGGTTGAAATAGCTGGGGCCTTAACAGATATCTTTACAGCATCCTTGAGCATGGATGAGGTCCCGGAGGACAGGAGAATTGCTAATGTTGTCCCTTTGTTTAAGAAAGGTAGCAGGGAAAATCCAGGGAATTAAAGACCTGTGAGCTTGACGTCAGTGGTAGGCAAACTGTTGGAGAGGATACTGAGGGATAGGATCTATTCACATCAGGAAGAAAATAGACTTATCAGTGATAGGCAGCATGGTTTTGTGCAGGGAAGGTCATGCCTTACAAACCTAATAGAATTCTTTGAGGAAGTGACAAAGTTAATTGATGAGGGAAGGGCTGTAGATGTCATATACATGGACTTTAGTAAGGTGTTTGATAAGGTTTCCCATGGCAGGATGATGGAAAAAGTGAAGTTGTATGGGGTTCAGGGTGTACTAGCTAGATGGATAAAGAACTGGCTGGGTAACAGGAGACAGAGAGTAGTGGTGGAAGGGAGTATCTCAAAATGGAGAAGGGTGACTAGTGGTGTTCCACAGGGATCCGTGCTCAGACCACTGTTGTTTGTGATCTACATAAATGACCTGGAGGAAGGTATAGGTGGTCTGATTAGCAAGTTTGCAGATGATACAAAGATTGGTGGAGTTGCAGATAGCGAGGAGGACTGTCAGAGAATACAACAAAATATAGATAGATTGGAGAGTTGGGCAGAGAAATGGCAGATGGAGTTCAATCCAGGCAAATGCGAGGTGATGCATTTTGGAAGATCAAATTCAAGAGCGGACTATATGGTCAATGGAAGGGTCCTGGGGAAAATTGATGTACAGAGAGATCTGGGAGTTCAGGTCCATTGCACCCTGAAGGTAGCAACGCAGGTTGATAGAGTGGTCAAGAAGGCATATAGCATGCTTGCCTTCATCGGACGGGGTATTGAGTACAAGAGTCGACAGGTCATGTTACAGTTGTATAGGACTTTGGTTCGGCCACATTTGGAATACTGCGTGCAGTTCTGGTCGCCACATCACCAGAAGGATGTGGATGCTTTGGAGAGGGTACAGAGGAGGTTCACCAGGATGTTGCCTGGTATGGAGGGGGCTAGCTATGAAGAAAGGTTGAGTAGATTAGGATTGTTTTCATTGGAAAGACGGAGGTTGAGGGGGGACCTGATTGAGGTCGACAAAATTATGAGAGGTATGGACAGGGTGGATAGCAACAAGCTTTTTCCAAGAGTGGGGGTGTCAGTTACAAGGGGTCACTATTTCAAAGTGAGAGGGGGAAAGTTTAAGGGAGATGTGCGTGGAAACTTTTTTATGCCGAGGGTGGTGGGTGCCTGGAACGCTTTACCAGCGGAGGTGGTAGAGGCGGGCACGATAGCATCATTTAAGAGGCACCTAGACGGGTATATGAACGGGCGGGAACAGAGGGAAGTAGACCTTGGAAAATAGGAGTCAGGTTTAGATAAAGGATCTGGATCGGCGCAGGCTGGGAGGGCCGAAGGGCCTGTTCCTGTGCTGTAATTTTCTTTGTTCTTTGTTCTTTGTACTTCTCACCGTTGACTTATCAATAATCCCTGAAGCTTGCACACTGTGCCCTAAAAATATTATCGGCTGTCATTCAAAGTCAAACCTGCTTCTTGTAGAACCTGGAGGACTGCTCTCATTTGGCAGTTTCTTGATGAAACCTGTATGAGAATGTGGTCCATGAAGTATTTTACTCCTGCCATATCTTCAGGGTCTGAGTTATCATTATTTGGAACATAAGGTACAAGGGCTATTCCGAATGGTAACCTATTAAAACAATAATGACCAAATGTGGTGATAAAAGTAGTTAACAATTCTTTGTCCAGATCCAGAGGCAATTGCCAAAAGCTGCTGTTAGCAGCCAATTTTGTGAAGAGGATGATTTTTGTTAATTTAGCGAGATTTTCATCCACTGCTACTATCGGGTGGATCTCGTGCTCTACAGACTTGGTCAACTGAGTCAAGTCTACGCAGATTCTAATTGAACAATTTTAACCATTCTGGAACACCATTTCTTCTGCATGGTTACCAGAGAGATGACCCTTTGTTGTAACGTACGTTCAATCTGTAATGTGATACTTTTAAGTAATTTTACTTCATCAGATAATGCTGAATCACTTGTGCCAGTATCCAGCTTGACCCTCAACTTCTAATTTAATACTTTCATAATTCTCCCATAATTATTTTCTGATTTATTAACTAATCTTAGGAAGATTATTTGTTTTCTTGGTGGTTCTTCCACTTCTTGGGTTTGATTTGACCTTGTCATTTTCTCTTTCTTCCTGTGAGTTACTTGTATTTTAGACTGCCAGAAAATTCAAAAAAGTCTTAACTTCCCACATTGTAGGCACTCCGCTCCCCTGCTGAGAATTCATCCTGTTTGTGTAGGGTTTCCTAATAAACTGATAACATTTCAAGATGATGGTCAGCGCACTTTTCACCAATTTACCAAGCCATTGCTTCAATGCACTCCTTTCTGTCCGACATATTGAATGGCCTCCCTCATTCCTTTCCCCATTAACAACCATTCAGTTTCAAAAACTCAATCTATTACAAAGTCTGTACAGCCCAAATCTTTCTTTATTGGCAAGAGATCTGATAGGATTTCACCAAAGATCCCAACTATTATGTAATTGCATATTAAATAATCTCAGGAGCACCCCTTAGTCGCATTTTCCTGCTACAGTCATTTGGCTTCTAGATTATTATCGATATTCATTGCTGCCTGGATACAGGGCCGGGATTCTCCAATCCCGTGCCAGGTCGGAAAATCGGCGGGGGGGGGGGCACGAGAATCACACCACGCCGCTCCGAAGCCGGGCCGCCGATTCTCCGGCGAACGGAGAATCGGCACCAATCGTGCCTGCGGGGTCGCTGTCGCGCCGGTCAACGGCCCCTGTGGCGATTCTGCGTGCTCGACGGGCAGAGTGCGTGAGTTCCGCCGAGTCCTGCCGGCGTGGGGTATGTATGATCCTGATGTGTTGGGCAGGCTGGGTGTATGTGGACTGCGTTTGATGCAGTGTGGAGAGAGACAGGCTTCCAACACGAGATGAGATGCAACACGATTTTATTTAATATCTAACTATATTACATGCTTAACTGGGTTGACACTATGCTGACTTGACTGGAGACCTGACCAGGCTAACTGACTACCACATGGTGTTTGTACTAGCTGCTGCTCATGAGCTCTGACTGTCTCAGAGGCTGGATCTCGAGAGAGCGGGAAAACTGGTGCCCTCTGGCTTTATAGTGGTCGTGTCCTGTCTGGTGATTGGCTGCTGTGTTCTGTGTGCTCACTGGTCATCCTATGTGTCAATCACTGCCTTTCTGCACTCCATCATATGAATGGATGTATATTATGACATCTCCCCCCCTTTTTTTCCAACAAAAATATGTGTTCAGGTCAATAAATAATGAATATGTGTACAGGTACTTGACTATATACAGAACATGCTAACTTATATACATGGGAAGGTGTCTAATGCAGATAGAGGGCAGATAACACATGAGGAAAAATTATATGAACAGATGTCAAAACGATGAGACAACAAAGTAATGCAACAGTCAGTCTATAAATGTAGTCTCTGTGGCAGGCAACAAATTCTGGTTGACCGCCGCAAGGGTGGATCATGGGCCGCCTGCACCTGAACGGGCGGGACTGCATCCAATGCGGTGGTCGTAGAGGTCAGCAGAATATCTGGTAGATCGGTGGCCTCGTGGAGGTTACATCCTGAGGAAGCAGTGTGCGAGGCGGGACATCACGGTCGGGTGGCGGGCGTGGAAGTCTGCGCAGTGCCCACCTGTTACGCCGGAGAAAGGAACCATCAGGCATGCGAACGAGGAACGATCATGGGGCCACTTGCTTGACCACCACAGCCATGGCGGACCAGCCACCGTCAGGCAGCTGAACACGAACTCGGTCAGCAGGGACCAGCTCGGGGAGATCTGTGGCATGGATGTCGTTTGCCGATTTGCATTGGGACCGAGACTGCTGCATCCTCTGTATGACCGGGAAATTGTCAAGGTCCGGAATGTGGATGGCCGGAACCATCATTCGCAGTGTGCGGTTCATGAGGAGCTGCGCTGCGGACAGCCCAGTGGACAGAGGGGTCGCTCTATAAGCCAACAGCGCCAGGTTGAAATCGGAGCCCGAGTCAGCAGCCTTACACAATAATCTTTTTACGATGTGGACCCCTTTTTCGGCCTTCCCATGCGACTGGGGATAGTGGGGGCTGGATGTGACGTGCCGAAAGTTGTACAGCCGGGCAAAATCTGACCACTCCTGGCTGTAAAAACAGGGGCCGTTGTCACTCATCACCGTGAGTGGGATCCCATGTCGGGCAAAAGTTTCCTTGCATGCTTTGATCACGTGAGGTCAGACAGTCTGCCCACTTCGGGGTAATTAGAAAAGTAGTCCACTAGGAGGACATAGTCACGCCCCTTGGCATGGAACAGGTCAACACCGACTTTGGACCATGGGGAGGTCACCATCTCATGTTGCTGTAGAGACTCTTTAGGCTGGGTCGGCTGGAATTTTCGACACGTTGGGCAATTGAGGACCGTGTTGGCGACATCTTGGCTGATGCCCGGCCAGTATACTGCCTCTCAGGCTCGACAGCGACATTTTTTAACCCCCAGGTGACCCTCATGGATTTGGCCGAGAACCAAATCTCGCATGCTCTGTGGAATCACAATTCTGTCAAGCTTCATGAGGATGCCGTCTACAGCCATTAGATCAGCCTTGACATTGTAAAACTGGGGTCACTGCCCCTTTTGCCAGCTATTCGTGAGGTGCTGCATCACCCGCTGGAGCAGAGGATACCTGGCCGTCTCCTCACGAATTTGAACGACCCTCTCATCAGAGGCCAGAAAGTTGGAGGCACAGAATTGCACCTGCGCGTCTATTTGACAGACAACGTCAGTCTGCTCACACGGTGTGGTGATAGATCTGGAGAGTGCATCGGCAACAATGAGCTCTTTGCCCGGGGTGTAAACCAGGTCGAAATCGTAGCCGCGTAGCTTGAGGAGGATGCGTTGTAACCGTGGCGTCATGTCATTCAGGTCTTTTTGGATGATGTGAACCAATGGCCTGTGGTTCTTCTCGACCGTGAATTTGGGGTGGATATATACATAATCGTGGAACTTGTCGATCCCTGTGAGGAATCCCAGGCATTCTTTCTCAATCTGAGCATATCATTGCTCAGTGGGAATCATGGCTCCAGAGGCATATGCAACTGGGGCCCAGGAGGAGGAATCATCCTGTTGGAGGAGCACTGCCCCAATACCATCCTGGCTCGCGTCAGTGGATATTTTTGTTTCCTTGGTGGGGTCGAAAAACAGCAGCACCGGGGCCATGGTGAGTTTCGCCGCCAACTCACGCCACTCTTTCTCATGAGCGGGTAGCCACTGGAAATCCGTTGTTTTTCTAACGAGATGGCGGAGTGCTGTGGTGTGTATCGCCAAGTTGGGGTTGAACTTCCCAAGGAAGTTGACCATCCCTAGAAAGCGGAGGACCAGTTTCTTGTCCTCCGGGGTCTTCATGGCGTTGATCGCCGAAACCTTGTCAGCATCCGGCTGCACGCCTTGCTGCGAGATGTGGTCGCCAAGGAATATGGGGCGAAATTCTCCCCCCCCACGACGGGTGGGAGAATAGCGGGAGGGCCTTCCCGACTTTTTTGACGCCCTCCCGCTATTCTCCCCCCCCCCGCCGAAATCCCGACACGAATCGCTGCCGCCGTTTTTTTACGGCCGGCAGCGATTCACAGCTGTTAGAAGGGCCGAAGTCCCAGCCCTTTACGACCTTTTTACGAACGGCAAACACACCTGGTCCTGCCGTTCGTAAAAACGTCGTGACCACCTGGAAAAAAATAACCATGGCACCGATTGGCACGGCAGTACCACGGCCGTGCCAAGGGTGCCATGGGCCCGCGATCGGTGCCCACCGATCGCGGGCAGCGGGCCCGATGCCCGCGCACTATTTGTCCTTCCGCCGCCCCGCAGTATCAATACGCGGGGCGGCTGAGGGGCAACCCGGACCGCGCATGCGCGGGTTTCGCGCAAAAACGCGATGACGTCACCCGCGCATGCGCGGGTGGAGTCTTCCCACCCGCGCATGCGCGGCTGACGTCATATGACGCGTCAGCCGGCGCTAAATCCGACAAGCGGGCTTAACGATTTTCGTTAAGCCCGACTTGTCGGAGCCTCCGACGTCGGGCTGCTAGCCCCGACGGGGGACCAGAATCGGTCCCCCGTCGGGAAGGGGCGCGATGCCGTAAAACCCGCCCGGGTTTTACGGCAGTTTGACGATTTCTCCCGTTTTGGGAGAATTTCGCCCATGATTTCTGACTGACCGAATGAGCATTTGGCTCTGTTGAGTCGGAGGCCATGCTCGTGGATCCTGTGGAGCACCCACTTGAGGCGATCGATGTGTTCTTGAGGAGTTGTGGACCAGATTATGACATCGTCGACGTGCACTCGCACCCCTTCGATGCCCTCCATCATTTGTTCCATTATGCGGTGAAATACCTCTGGGGCAGAGATGATGCCAAAGTGCATTCGGCTGTAGCAGTAGCGCCCGAACGGGGTATTGAATGTGCACAGCTTGCGACTGGACGCGTCCAGCTGTATTTGCCAGAACCCCTTGGAGGCGTCCAGCTTCGTGAAGAATTTGGCATGAGCCATCTCGCTGGTTAACTCTTCTCATTTAGGTATTGGGTACTGTTACCTCATGATGTTGCGGTTTAAATCTTTGGGGTCGATACAGATTCGAAGCTCCCCTGACGGCTTCTTGACACAAACCATGGAGCTAACCCAATCCATGGGTTCCGTGACCTTTGAAATAACGCCCTGGTCCTGGAGGTCTTGAAGCTGCTGCTTGAGGCGGTCCTTGAGGGGTGCCGGCACCCGACGTGGTGCGTGAATTACAGGGGTGGTGTTTGGCTTCAGTAGGATTTTGTATCGGTATGGGAGTGTGCCCATATCTTTGAACACGCTATGGTATTGCGCTATGATGTCATCGAGTTGAGCCTGGAAGTTATCATCTGGTGAGGCTGTTCCCTGTGTGGATGACATGGTGTGGACCCGTTGTACTAGGTTCAGGAGTTTGCAGGCCCGAGCAGGGAAGGTCTGTCGGTTCCTACGATTTCAAATCGCAGCGTCGCTTTCAATGACCTGTTGGACACGGCAAGCTGGCATGAGCCACTGGCAGCAATGGCACTGCCATTGTAGTCGAGGAGCTGGCAGGCCAGTGGAAGAATGCTTGGTCTGACGCGGATGATGTCGAGGTCAGATTTTGAAATGAGGTTTGCTGAAGCGCCTGTGTCCAGCTTGAAACGTATGCAAGCCTTGTTAACAGTAAGGGTAGCACACCACTCGTCATCCAGATCAAAGCTCAGGATTGGGAGTTGTTTCACCATCGTTGAGAGAGGCAGCGCATGCTTAGTGATGATCCCCCCCGGAATGGGGATTTGAGGCACTCAGCGTCGGGATCTGGTGGGCTATCGGGGTCGGAGTCTGTCACGGCCTACTGTACCGATCGGACATGCCTGCGCTGTGGCTGGGATCGCTGTGTGCTGGGCAGTGGAGCAGATCTGCAAAGGTCTGCGTAGTGGCCAAGCTTGCCACACTGGAGACACCATCGTGATTTTGCCGGACATTGCCGCTTTAAATGGGCGGAGCCACAATTCGGGCACGTCATGACACCGACGTCAGCACGTTCCGTGCGCCAATGCGCATGCGCAGTGCGGTTGAATGACGTGCGCACCTGCGTAGGCTGGTCGTCGGTCTCGCCGTCCCCTCGGTCATGGCGCCCATGCTCTGAAGCCCGGGAAAAGCGCGCAAAATGGCCAATCTCATCAAGATTCAGGCCCTGCATTTGTTTGATGGCCTGCACCCGTTCTGCCTCGTGGGGGTTTAGTCTTGCCATTTCTGTCGCCCTGATGTGGGAGTAGCGGTTGTTATATTGCTCGTGGAGAATGCAGGTTTCGATGGCGATGGTAAGGGTGAGCTGCTGAACTTTCAGGAGCTGCTGGCGAAGGGAAGGGACCACGAAAACGATCTGATCCCGGATCATGGAATCAGTTGTCGAGTCATAGTTGCATGACTGCGCGAGGATGCGGAGATGGGTCAGAAAGGACTGAAAAGGTTCATCCTTACCCTGAAGCCTCTGCTGGAAAACATAGCGTTCAAAGCTCTCATTCACCTCAACGTCGCAGTGGCTGTCGAACTTCAGCAGGACTATATTAAACTTTGTCTTGTCTTCACCTTCAGCGAATGTAAGGGAGTTGTAGATGTGGATAGCGTGGTCACCGGCTGTAGAAAGGAATAGTGCGATCTTCCTGGCATCTGATGCGGCCTCGAGGTTGGTGGCTTCAAGATAGAGCTGGAACTTCTGTTAGAAAATCTTCCAGTTTGCACCGAGGTTGCCGGTGATGCGGAGCTGCAGAGGAGGTAGCTGTCCATGCTACCGGATGGCTGATCGCTGGTCAAGGCAGATTATCTCAAGGTAGGTCCATCAAACTTCTGCATCAATCACTGGTACCATGATATGTTGGGCAGTGCTTCTCCTGGCATGTTACGGTAGCACAAGTGGATAGCACTGTGGCTTCACAGCGTCAGGGTCCCAGGTTCGATTCCCTGCTGGGTCACTGTCTGTGTGGAGTCTGCATGTTCTCCCCGTGTCTGCGTGGGTTTCCTTTGGGTGCTCCAGTTTCCTCCCACAGTCCAAAGACGTGCAGGTTAGGTGGATTGGCCATGCTAAATTGCCCTTAGTGACCAAAAAGGTTAGGGGTTATTGGGTTACAGGGATAGGGTGGCTTAATGTGGGTCAGTGCAGACTCGATGGGCCGAATGGCCTCCTTTTGTACTGTATGTTCTATGTTCTCCTATGTCCCTCATTAAACCAGGATTGCTCCTCTGTCTTGATGGTAAATTTTAGTAAAGATACACCACACTACAAGGTTTCACCAGACTGTGCTGGAATGAAATTGTGCTGCTTCTGATGCCCACACTGCTTTTGGATGTCTTGTTTTGAACTGTTCTAGATCTGTGCCATTTAGCATGTTGGTAGCGCTGCTTAACATGATGGAGGCCATTTTCAGTGTGAAGATGGGTCTTTTTTTCACAAAACTGTGCACTGGTCATTGCTACACATATTGTTATGAAAAGATACATATAAAACATTTAGATTGATGAAGATGAGGTTAAATAGCTTTTTCACCTCATGATGATTCTCTTACCAACTGCTATAGACCCTGTCTCGCAGCGATATCCTCGGCTTGTAGTAATACTATTGAGTCCCTTTTGATGAATGGATCCATGTTGATACCCAACATCATCACCATTTATCCCAAAGTTCTGGGCTCCCAGCATGATTCCAGCAGCAGGTGGGGAATCTTTCCACTTAATTCTCCCAATTACGACTGCCATTTGTGAGATTTTCTGCCACATTATCTACATCCGCTCATACAAGGAAATCATACATTCCACCATTACCATCACACTACTTGTGCACAGGATTGTCATGACTGGCATCAGTGGGGTGTGAAACTAAATCTTCACTCCCTTACTCTCTCACCAAAAGGCAATTCATTCTATTCATTCTGGCTAATAATTTTTCCAATTATAGAATTACGTTTCTTCAGCCCCCTGGAGGAAGATGACCACATTCTTCTTACCCCGACATACAAAGTGATTTTCCACTATCCAACAAGATAGGCCAGGGCCGGTGCTAGGAATTGCGGGCCCAATTAGAAAAGTGATGGCGGGGCCCCTACTCTACAAAAGTAAAAATTTATGTATGTTTATATTTCGTGTAGTATGCTCGTCTTTAACCAAAAAAAAATTAAATGCTTGATATACTAAAATTTTGAAACTTACTTACCCGGGCGGAAGGATTTGGCGGCGCAGGGCTGAAGGATTTGTCGACGGTAATGCGGTGCGTTCCCCAAAAGTAAAAACTACCCTATAGTTCCTCTTAGAATACAGAAAAGGCTTCAAACGGTAACTCTGTCGCCGCTGGCGCGGGGCCCCCTAAAGGTGCGGGGCCCAATTTGATGAAATTGGTCAAATAGGCTTAAAACCGGCCCTGAGATAGGCTCAAATATTTTTTGCTCTCAGCAATATGGCAGCTCAAGACAACTTTGCCATTGTTATCCATCCCTTGTGTCCTGAAATGGTGACAGGATCCTCCTCCCTGAACCATTGCAGTGATTGTAACTGTGGTAACCCCACAAGGAATTCCCAGAACATGACCCAGCAACAGTGGTATATGTTCAACTTCAAGATGGTATGCCTTGGAGGTAAAGTTTCCAGTGATGAAACTGCATCTGAAAAGGCAGCTTCTGTCATTGCCATCGTATAGATTGTGGCACTGGAAACTATAATGAAGCTTGAAAAGTTGCTCTAGTTGGATCCTGTGAACAGCAGATACTGCACCCAGTGTGTCAGCAGTGAAAGGGGTGGATTATATTTGGTGGCGGGGAACCAATTTAGAGGACTGCTTTACTCTTGATGGTGTCAAGCTAATTAAATGTTGCAGTGGTTTTATCCATACAGGAATGTGTAAGTATTACATCACACTACTGACTTGAACTTTACAGCATTGTCAGGGAATTAAACACTCAGGAGGGCCTAGATTCTGCCCAATTTTTGCAAATGGTATTGATATATGTCCACATAAGCCATTACTCAATGATAGTTCATATGACATTGTTCATGCGATAGAGGTGCTGAGAAAGGTCAAGGGGAGGTGATGGGGCCTTTCATTTTGTTTTAGATAGTCATTTTTCCTTACCTCTTCCAAATGTTATCTGCATTTTGGTACAGGATTTTGTCCAGATCTTGCTGTGGGCTAGTGTGGTTTACTTTATGATTAGAGTCATCCATGTCTGGAATAGAGGGGCACTGTAGTGACATCAGCTGACGTTATGACAAAGGACAGATCACTGATCAAGCAGCTGAGAAGATATCGTCAAGGACAGTGCCCTGAGGATCTCTGCAAATGTGTCTTGGAGCTGTGATGATTGGATGCATCGTTTTGTGTATCCTGATGCACTATCAATTATGACGTGACAAGAATAGAATGTAATCGAGGCTTTATTACACAGAGATGTGTGGCCTCCTACAGCAGCTGACAAAATGGCTGCTGTACGGGTGCACACATATTTATACTCCGCCTACTGGGCGGAGTCAGCAGGCAGCGATCTACCCCCGTACCTGTAGTACAGGGGCCTTACCGTAAAACCCACATATATACAGTAAATACATCAGTGATGACTACCACATTCACCCCCTGTTTAAAAAATGAGTCCAGCGGGGGTGGTGGAGAACTATATACAGACAAGTTTCTTACAAATGTAGACGGTCCGGTGCCTTGATCTGATGTCGAGATCGCCACAGTGCTGGTGGCGACTCAGGCGTCGGTTTGGTCTTCAGTGACTCTGGAAGCGTGGCGAAATCCTCTTCATTCCTGGGTGGGAGCAAGGAGAGGACGGATTATCCTGGAGTGGGGCACGTCGAGGGAAGGGAGGGTGGCGCCAGGATAGAGGGGAGCTTGTGTGGGGAACCAGCTGGTGCCAGGTCCCTGAGGGAGACTGTGTCTTGGCGGCCATCGGGGCACGCTACGTAGGTGTACTGCGGGTTGGCATGGAGTAGCTGTACCCTCTCAACCAACTGGTCCGCCTTGTGGAGTCACACGTGTTTATGAAGGAGAAGGAGTCCTGGAGGTGCCAACCACGTTGGGAGCAAAACCCCAGAGGTGGACTTCCTGGGTAAGACAAAGAAACGTTCATGGGGGGTTTCGTTAATCGCGGTGTACAGGGGCGACTGAATGGAATGGAGTGCGTCAGGGAGGACCTCCTGCCAGCGGGAGTCCGGGGGATTTCTGGACCGTAGGGCCATTCTCCAGACCGTCCCATTCTCCCGGTCTACCTGCCCATTTCCCCTGGGGTTGTAGCTGGTCGTCCTGCTCGAGGCAGGAACTGGCGCAGCTCATGGCTCATAAATAAGGAACGCGGTCGCTGTGGACATATGCGGGGAAACCGAACTAGCAAAGATGGTGTTGAGGGCTTTGATGACGATGGCAGACGTCATGTCGGGGCATGGGACGACGAAAGGAATTGGGAATATTCATCGACCACATTGAGGAAGTACGTGTTTTGGTCGGTGGAGGGGAGGAGCCCTTTGAAGTCCATGCTGAGGCGTTCAATGGGGCTGGAGGCCTTCACCAGGCACGCACGGTCTGGCCGGTAGAAGTGCAGTTTACACTCCGTGCAGACCTAGCAGTCTCTGGTGATAGCCCTGACTTCTTCAATGGAGTGGGGCAGGTTGCGGGCCTTAATGAAGTGGTAAAAACGGGTGACTCGTGGGTGACAGAGGTTGTCGTGCAGGATCCACTTGGGCGCTGGCACATGTACCTCGGGATAGGACATATGGGGGCTCGTTGAGCTTATCGGGGCGATATAAAATCTCGTAATTGTAGGTGGAGAGCTCGATCCTCCACCTCAAGATTTTATCGTTTTTGATCTTGCCCCGCTGTGCGTTATTAAACATGAAGGCGACCGACCGTTGGTCAGTGAGGAGAGTGAATCTCCTGTCAGCCAGGTAATGCCTCCAATGACGCACAGCTTCAACGATGGCTTGGGCCTCTTTTTCGATGGAGGAGTGCTGAATTTCGGAGGCATGGAGGGTGCGGGAAAGGAATGCACGGGCCTGCCTGCCTGGCTGAGGCTGGCGGCCAGAGCGACGTCTGATGCATCCCTCTCGACCTGGAAGGGGAGCGTCTCGTCGCCCACGTGCATCGCAGCCTTGGCGATGTCGGCCTTGATATGGTTGAAGGTCTGGTGAGCCTCGGCCGTCAGGGCGTAAACAGTGGATTGAATGTGTGGGCGAGCCTTGTCCGCATAGTTTTGGACCCACTGGGCGAAATACGAAAAGAACCCCAGGCATCGTTTGAGGGCCTTGGGGCAGTGGGGGAGGGGGAGTTCCATGAGGGGGCGCATGCGATCGGGGTCGGACCCCAGAACTCCGTTCTGGACCACACAGCCGAGGATAGCTAATCGGTTCGTGATAAACACGCACTTCTCCTTGTTATACGTGAGGTTGAGGAGAGTGGAGGCCTGGAGAAATTTGGAAAGGTTGGCGGCATGGTCCTGCTGGTCATGGCCGCAGATGGTGACATTGTCCAGGAACGGGAAAGAGGCCCGCAGTCCGTACCGGTCAACCATTCGGTACATCTCCCGTTGGAAGACCGAGACCCCATTAGTGATGCCGAAGAGAACCCTAAGAAAGTGGTAAAGGCAGCCGTCTGCTTCAAACGCGGTATGTGGGTGGTCCGCCTTATGGATGGGGAGCTGGTAGTAGACAGATTTCAGGTCCACTGTCGAGAAGACCCGGTACTGTGCAATCTGATTGACAATATCAGATATGCGTGGGAGGGGGGTACGCGTCGAGCTGCGTGTACCGATTGATGGTCTGACTGTAGTCAACGACTGTAGTAGTCTATGTCGAGGTATTACGGTACCAAGTAATGCTGGAACACCATTGGTAGATAATCTATGTTTTCTATTGGGCAAGCCTGTATGGTAGCTCCGCCCTGCAAGGCAGGGTATAAGAGCCCGTGCCGCCCCAGCAGCTTCCTTTCTGTACCTGAGCTGCTGGGGCAAACATCTAGCTTATTAAAGGCTTCAGTTGTACTACAACCTCGCTTTAGTAGTCATTGATTGTGCATCAACGACCATCCTGTTTTTCTCCCCGGTTTTCACCACTACCACTTGGCTCTCCAAGGGCTGTGCTGGCCTCTATGACACCTTCCCGCAGCAGCCGCTGGACTTCAGACCTGATGAAGGTCCTGTCCTGGGCGCTGTACCGTCTGCTCGTGGTGGCGGCGGGTTTGCAATCCGGGGTTAGGTTTGCAAAAAGGGAAGGCGGGTCAACCTTTAGGGTCGCGAGGCCACAAACGGTAAGGGGTGGTAGAGGCCCTCCAAATTTCAGGGTTACGCTCTGGAGGTTGCACTGGAAGTCCAGGCCGAGTAGCAAGGCAGCGCAGAGGTTGGGGAGGATGTAGAGGCGGAAGCCGCTGAACTCCACGCCCTGGACGGTGAGGGTGGCGATGCAGTGCCCCCGGATCGCCACGGAGTGGGATCCGGAGGCCAGGGAGATTCTCTGGTTAGCGGGGTGTACCATGAGGGAGCTGCACCTTACCATATCGGGGTGGATGAAGCTCTCAGTACTCCCAGAGTTCAGCAGGCAGGAGATCTCGTGCCCGTCGACCTTCACCTTTGTCGAAGTGGTTGCGAGGTTGTGCGGTTGAGGCCGGTCAATCATGACCGAGGCAAGATGCGGCTGGTCGTCGGCGGTTGCAGGCGATGAGCAGCCAGATGATGTGCCCAACGGGCAGGGGTCCTGAGGCGGGTAAGATGGCAGCCCCCACAGGCGTGTCCTGGGGCAGGCAAGATGGTGGCGCCCATTGGTTCTGAGGCAGGCAAGGTGGCGGCACCCATGGGCCACACATGTTGTGAGTAGAGCAAGATGGCGGCGCACACGGCCCACACGTGGTCCAAGGAAGGGAAGATGGCGGCGCCCATTGGCAACAAGTGGGGGGGTGCTGGGACAATAGCAGCGATTGAGCGGGCCTGGCACACTGCAGCGAAATGTCCCTTCTTGCCACAGGCCTTGCAGAGGGCGCTCCGTGCCGGGCAGTGCTGCCGGGGTTACATAGAATTTACAGTGCAGAAGGAGGCCATTCGGCCCATCGAGTCTGCACCGGCTCTTGGAAAGAGCACCCAACCCAATGTCAACACCTCCACACTATTCCCATAACCCAGTAACCACACCCATCACTAAGGGCAATTTTGAAACTAAGGGCAATTTATCATGGCCAATCCACCTAACCTGCACGTCTTTGGACTGTGGGAGGAAACCGGAGCACCCGGAGGAAACCCACGCACACACGGAGAGAACGTGCAGACTCCACACAGACAGTGACCCAAGCTGGAATCGAACCTGGGACCCTGGAGCTGTGAAGCATTTGTGCTATCCACAATGCTACCGTGCTGCCCTGTTTTGACTGTCCACAGAAGTAGCATTTGGGTCCCCCGAGGTTGGTTGGCTGCCGCGTGGCGCAGGCGTGGGGTTGGCTGGGGACTGTCGCTGATGGGATCCATGATGGAGTGGCCGTCGGCGGGGTCCACGATGCACAGGGGCGGTTAGCCACGTGGTCGGGGGGATAGGCCTGAACGTTGCGTGAGATGACCGTAAGCGAGAGCGCTAGTTTTTTGGTCGCCGCAAGGTTAAGGGTGGCCCCTTCTAAGAGGCGCTGGCAATGTAGTCACACCCTATGACTGTAATGAGCACGTCTCTCATCAGCAGGTTCGAATGTTCAGTGGCCGAAAT
Organism: Scyliorhinus canicula; assembly: GCF_902713615.1. Lineage (NCBI taxonomy): Eukaryota > Metazoa > Chordata > Chondrichthyes > Carcharhiniformes > Scyliorhinidae > Scyliorhinus > Scyliorhinus canicula. The sequence goes on along the minus strand of NC_052153.1, from coordinate 92,154,691 downwards.
GGCCTGGCAGTCACAGTCTCTAACTAGGGTGAGTAGGGCACGCCAGAAATCTTCCACAGACTCACCGGGAAGTTGGTGCCACGTGGATAGGAGATGCCTGGCGTAGATTTTGTTGGTCCGCTGAGCGTAATTTTCCTTCAGTAGCGTCATGGCTTCTGCGTAGTTCGGCGCGTCCTGTCCGAGGGGAAAAACGTTGGAGCTCAGCTGCGTGTACAGAACCTGGAGCTTCTGTGCTTCTGAGATTGGGTCTGGCGCAGACCCGATGTAAGCTTCAAAACAGGCTAGCCAATGTTGAAAGTCCTTTTTGGCGTTGTCTGCTTGAGGATGCAACTGCAGGCAATCCGGCTTGATGCGGAATTCCATCTCTGAAAAATCTCTGTGTAATAAATTGATGCACTATCAATTACGACATAACGAGAGTAGAATGTCATCAAGGCTTTATTACACAGAGATGGGTGGCCTCCTAGAGCAGCTGACGAAATGGCTGCTGTACGGGGAGCACACATATTTATACTCCGCCTACTGGATGGAGCCAGCAGGCAGGGATCTACCCCCATACCTGTAGTACAGGGGCCTTACCATAAAACCCATATATATACAGTATATACATCCGTGGTGACTACCACATATACCATATAACTCCAGCCACTAAAGAACTCCCCTTTTGACTTCAGGTTTATTAGGGCTGACTGGTAGCGTACCAGGTTCAATGCTGCTGTGATGCTGAGTACAGTAGTACAGCTGGAATACTGACAAAAATCCATTGAAATTACAAAGGTAATCTGCCTATAGCAGTGCACAGGAAAGAGTAGGGCAAAAAGCCTTACCCTTATATGGCAGAAGCAACTGAATACAGATTTAACTTGTGGTCTTTTCTGTGCTAAAAGCAACATCATCAGCCCATCAGCCCACTGAAACAATGGACGAGGTTTACTAGGCCCACCCACCCCACCCATCCACCCCGAGACCAGAAATTCCTACCCAAGGTCAACAGACCTATAAATGGTCCCTCAAATTATCTGTCCCTTCCATGATGATTGCTGCAGTAGGCAGGACCGGAAAATTTACCCGAAAGCATTTGGCATGGCTCAAGGGTGGAATTATCTGCACTTTCAATTATATACCGATGAAGAAAGGAGCTTTGCTGTACAGGCGACATTGCTGTAGTTTGTCAAATATATTCCATACTGGCCAATGAATACTTAATACTACAACTGTATTAAAAAAAGGACAGTTTTTCATTCCCCAAAGGTTACATCCCACACCTTAAAAAAAATCCACAAAAATTTGCATGGATCGATCGGATAACAAAAAGATGCTTCTGCCATATGAGGGCAAATATGTTGTATTCTATGAGACCATCATCTTTAAAAAAAGAATTGTCATGCATGGCTTTTCTTGTTTGCATAGGGAGAGAATGGAGGAAACAACATATCATTATTTTCATGATGATGTTTTGCATAAATTATTCAAGAACAATTTTGTTGTACATTTAGGGCGTCGCAGTGGTACAGTGATCAGCACTGCTGCCAACAGCGCCAGGGACCCGAGTCCGATTCCGGCCTTGGGGACTGTCTGTGTGGAGTTTGCACGTTCTCCCTGAGTATGTGTTGTGTTTCCGCTGGGTGCTCTGGTTTCCTCCCACAATCCAAAGATGTGCACCATCGATGGTTTGGCATGATCAATGCAAAGGATTACAGCGATAGGGCGGAGGAGTGGGCCTAGGTAGAATACTATTTCGGAGGGTTGGTGCACTCAATAGGCTGAATGAACTCCTTCGGCACTGTAGGGAATCTATGATTCTACCTTTTCAAGCAAAAACATTCTGCCATACATTTAATTGAAAAATTGGCTTTCAATATTCCAAAGTCTGATCCAAATAATCTACACAACAAACATTTATTTTTCTAGTTACAGGAATGCTGAAAGTATCAACAGCATGCCAACCAATGCCTTTGACCAATAATAAATCATAAACTTCAGAATATTGCATCCATTAGTGAGAGTAAATACATTTGCAGAGACTGTTGCACAAACTGATGATGCTTGCTTTATGATTCAGCAGAAGCATTGCATTAATTCAGGAAGCTAAGTTGGAAGAGATCAGCACACACTATTGTTCAAAAAACAGCAATACCTACCTGTGCCTAAAGTCAATTCCATTGTTGGCTTTGACCAGAATTCAAATTCTATCCATTGAAACCAAAAAACAAAATTTGCATCATAGGCAAAGTAGATCCTGTATCTTTTCAGCACCTGAATATGGCTTGTCATTTTATTTATTTGTACAAAATGCTGCACAGGAGCACAGTGGTTAGCACTGTTGCTTTACTGCGCCAGGGTCTCAGGTTTGATTCGCGGTTTAGGTCACTGTCTGTGCGGAGTCTGCATGTTCTCCCCGTGTCTGCGTGGGTTTCCTCCAGGTGCTCCGGTTTCCTCCCACAAATCCCGAAAGACATGCTGTTAGATGAATTGGACATTCTGAATTCTTCCTCAGTGTACCCGAACAGGCGCCGTAGAGTGGCGACTAGGGGATTTTCACAGTAACTTCATTGCAGTGTTAATATGTAAGCCGACTTGTGACAACAAAGATTATTATATTATTATAGTCAAAATAAAATCTGCATTGTTCTGTAGCTGAATTGTCAGTGCTTTTAATGCGGAAACATGTATAACCTGATGTACTAAAAGGGTGCTGTAAATTTCAAAATAACCAATAATTGTGCCAATTTCCAATGCATATCAAAAAAATTAACATTTTGTAAAACATTATTCAGATATCAGCAAGTTTCCTCTGAAGTTTAATTTATAAAAACCTACAATGTATATACCTGGTACTAGCATAAGGGCATGTGGGGGCGATTCACGATGGCGCGTTTCACTATGGCACGAACTGGGCCCGGGTACGACCGATAGCACGGCACTGGAGCGGTTCACGCTGCTCCAGCGTCCATTTGCGGCGCCAAATGGGCGCCGCGCCAACCTGCGCATGCGTGGGGACTTCTTTAGCACGCCGGCCCCGACTCAACATGGAGTCGGAGTTCAGGGGCCAGCCGCGCCAGAAAGTAGGCCCGGGGGAGGAGAGGCCGGCCCACCGATCGGTGTGCCCTGATCACGGGCCAGACCCCATCGGAGCCCCCCCCCCCCCCCCCCCCCCCCCCCCGGTGAAGGAGCCCCCCTCCCCTCCCACAAGCCGCCCCCCCGGGCGTTCGAGCAGAGATCCCGCCGGCAGCGACCAGGGATCTATGGCGCCGGCGGGACTCTGTCGTATTGGCGCAGCCGCTTGACCCATCCGGGCTGGAGAATCGGTGGCCCCGCCGATTTCAGCGGCCCGCAGCCGGCACCGCGCCACACGCGCTGGCGCAGTTGCGGCGATTCTCTGGGTTCATGGATACCCAAAATGCAGACTCATTAACATTTTTAAAATATACTTAATTGTGATCATTAGAAAGTGTACCAATGGCATTTATCCTATAACATGCCCAAGAGATAATGAATATTTGAAAATGTGGGGCAAATCACATAATTCCAGTGAATTCGCCATCTGGGCTTGGATACCTTTTGCAAAATAGTTAACTTATTTGCAAAATACTGAGCATGAGATTACACTGAAAGAATAACTTCAGAAAGTACTTATTTCATGAAAGACCATTCACATTCAATGTGAACTCTTTACAGTGAAATAGCTCCCAAAGGCTTTTTATTTTACTTTTATATTCCTATGACACTGTTTATAGCTCACGCAGGACCTGGAGAGAAAGAAAAAAATTGCATTTATGTAGAACCTTTCATGTCTTCAGAACCTGCCTATATATTTTTGAAGTGTAATCACCACAGCAATGTAAACACCCCAACAATATTCACAAAAGGTACCACAATCATCAATAAAAAATGGCCAGCTGCCATTTTTGGTGGTATTGATTGAGGGATGCAGGTTGGCCAGGATGTCAGGCTATTCCCCTGCTTTACTAATAATGCCAACCTCAGTCTAATGGCATATCCAAAAGGCAACATACCAATAATGCTGTACTCCCTCGGTGATGCAGTGGCATCAGTCTAGATTACATGCTAACTTTTGTAATGTAGCTTGGACTTCTGACTCAGCAGCAAAAATTATACACTGGGTTAAGTTGACATTTTCTGACATTTACTGCAGTTCCACTGCTACCTAATTGCAGCAACAGTTAATTTATTGCTAGTTTAAATTTATTGAAGTGATACAATGTATGGCTAACATAAGGCCGGGATTAATATAATATAGGCCGGGATTCTCCCGGAATTGGCGGGGCGGCCCGGACCGGCAGCAAGAGCGGCGTGAACCACTCCGGAGTCGGGCCGCTCAGAAGTTGCGAAATCCTCCGCACTTCCAGAGGCTAGACGCCGTGCCAACTGGCGTCAAAGGGCCGTCGCTCGCCGGCGCGAGTTGCCGCATGCGGAGGACTGCCGGCCGTTATGGCGCATGCGCAGGACTGCCGGCCGTTATGGCGCATGCGCAGAACCACCGGCGTGTTTCCTGCGCATGCGCAGGGGGGTTTTTCTCCGCGCCGGCCGTGGCAGAACCTCACAGAGGCCGCGCAAAGGGAAAGAGTGCTCCCACAGCACAGGCCCGCCCACATATCGGTGGGCCTCGATCACGGGCCAGGCCACCGTGTGCCACCCCCCCCTCCCTCCCCCCCCCGGGCCGGATCCCCCCGAGTCCTCCCCGAGGACCTTGCAAGCCGCCCTCCAAGCCAGGTCCCACCGGGATGGACCATGTCTATTTCACGCCGACGGGTCTGGCCGGAAACGGGCGGCCGTTGGCCCATCAGGGCCCAGAGAATTGCCGGAGGGGCCGCTGCCAACGGCCCCCGACCGGCGTGACGCGATCCCCGCCCGGCCCAGAAACCGGCGCCGGAGAATTCAGCAGGCGGCGTCAGAACGGCGGGGTGGGATTCATGCCGCCCCCAGCGATTCTCAGACCTGGCGGGGGGGTCGGAGAATCCCGCCATAATTTTATTCTTACAACTTCAATTACCAATTGCTTTGCAAAATGTGCTTTATACTATATTTCCTCTTTGTAACATCCCACGCTTAGCTGTTTACATAACAACATATTTTTCTCCAAGGTGGGTTGCCAATATTTTTGCTTAACATATAAGGAATGGGGTAGAAGGGCTTGGCGCCATGCCAACCAGCGCTGAAGGGCCTCTGCTGGCCGGCACGAGTTGGCACATGCGCGGGAGCTTCAGCATGTGCTGGCATCATCCCAGCCCATGCGCAGGGGGGGTTCTTCTCCACGCCAGCCAAGGCAGACCGTTACAGCGGCCGGCACGGAGGGAAAGAGTGCCCCCATGACACAGGCCCGCTCACGCATCGGTTGGCCCCGATCGCGGGCCAGGCCACCGTGGTGGTACCCCCAGGGGTCAGATCCCCCCCCCCCCCCCGAGGACTCTGCAGGCCGCCCGCAGAGCCAGGTCCTGCCAGTACGGACCTGGTTTGATTTATGCTAGTGGGAACCGCAGAAAACGGGCGGCCACTCGGCTCATCGTGGGTCAGAGAATCGCAGTGGGGGTCGCTGCAAGCAGCCGCTGACCAGCACAGCGCGATTCCTGCCCCCGTCAAAACCCCGGCGCCGGAGAATTGGGCAGCTGGCGTCGGGGCAGCGGGGCAGGATTCACGCCGCCTCCCCAGCCTGCCGGGGGTTCGGAGAATCCTGTCCATGGCCTTTATTTGTTTATTCTTCCCTCCTCACTCTTTAAACTATTACAATTTTCATAGCATAATTGTTGAATTTCTTTTTTTACCCTCGTTACGACTCACAGTGACTTTGTAATTCTTGGGGAAGTTCCTTTGATGTGCACTATGCCAGGGAGGTTTTCCCCTGTTAGACCATTCACCCAGCTCCAAGCCAGATTGGTATTAAGTTCTGGCATTGTGACTATTGAAGTCAAAGCTTTTTTATAAATATTGCCTCTGGCTCGGGCATGAATACCAGTTCTTCTCAGTGGCTCAAAAACCTTATTCCAAACAACAATAGTTGAAAAATATTTTAGCTAATGCTTAAAGCTCTAATTATCTGTCGCAATATCATTTATTGGTGGCGCGATAGCACAGTGGTTAGCATTGTTGCTTCACAGCTCCAGGGTCCCAGGTTCGATTCCCGGCTTGGGTCACTGTGCGAATTGTGGTCATGATAAATTGCCCTTAGTGTCCAAAAAAGGTTAGGTAGGATTACTGGGCCGTGAGGACAGGGTGGGGGTGAGAGTTTAGGTAGGGTGCTCTTTCCAAAGGCCAGTGCAGACTCGATGGGCCAAATGGCCTACTTCAGCACTGTAAATTCTATGATTCTATTATGAGTTTTGATACAGAACATTCTTGTCGAAACTTTGGTGAAGCTTTCCAATTATATTGAATCACAATGTAATGACATTGTGAAAGAATGATCACATTGAACATTCTTCCTTCTTATCTTGGTGACCTTGTTGCAACAAGATGGAAGATATCTCTAATTAATTTTATTACTGCAAATGACAAAGTACTTAATCTGTCTATATTCTAAATCCCAAATAAATACTGAAGCAATTCGAGAAATAAAATGAGGCCACAGTGACAAGCAATTATTCAAACATATTGGACTCAATGTCACACTCCTCACCCCCCCCCCCCCCCCCACCCCCCCCCCCCCCCCCCCCCCCCCCACAACCACCACCCTCCAACCGGGTACAATTTAACGGGGGGGGAAACAGTCCTGTGTTGAGCACATTTAGCAGGGTGTTTCCCAGTGTTGAAAGGGACTCTATTTTTTTTCGGGCCCTGGTGAGGTTGCACGTACCTTCATTTCCTGCATGGTGGAGCTCAGTTCATCAGTGTAGGAAGAGATTGGGCTGCCATTTTAAAATGGTCGCCGAATCCCTTGACCTCCAAGGCGAACCCTGGTTCCCCCCAACACCCAACTTACCGCTTGGGGGTTCTCAAGCCCTTTCCCCCCCCGGGCTTGATCCCCAGCATGGGCAAGATGCCACCTGGGCACTGTCAGCCTGGCACCCTGGCAATTCCACAGTGGCACCCAGGTGACACTACCAAGTTGACAGGTCGTATCAACCATGCCAGGGCACCACTATACCCAAAGACCGACGGCCTAGGGGACTCCGAGCACCTGGGAGACCCCGAGGGGCCGTTCCACCTGGTCCACACTTGTGGAGAGCAGTGCTAGACAGCACCAGCTCAGGGGTCTCCGAGGCAAGGAAATTTGACCCCAGGTACTGGGTAGATCCGGCATTGACATATTCAAGTGAGGCTAACTGCTCACTTGAGTATGAAAATCTGGGTCACACCCATTATGGGCCAGGGTCCAGACTGTGACATCTCATGAGATCACGTTAGATTTTTCGAGGCGTAACAAGCCAGGTAAATCTTGTGAGAGGGTACAAATTTAAGGTGAGAGGTAAAATAATCAGAGATGACATCAGGAAATGTATTTTATGCAACAAGTGATGAGGATATGGAATGTATTGCCAATGTAGACTCCATGTACTAAATGCCCCCTTCTGGGCTGTATTAGCTTGTGATTCCAGAGGGAATGGTTAGTAGCAGGAAAGCAATACAAGTCAGCATGGAGGAAAATGACATAGACCAGTGATTCTCAAAGTGTGGTCCTTGGCCTGGTCCAAAATTGAAGACACTGAAACTGGTATTTGGTGATAAGGGTTTGATGGACTTTTAGTTCTACACAAGGTCCAAATATTGTCGACTCACAGACACAGCTCTGGCGCACTGCAGCCATTCCCAACAAGATAGAACTGCAAGACCAGATTTTCAACACTTGAGGTGCTGAAAATAATGAAGAGGAACTGACACTGAACGCAGGGCCCGAAATGAGGACTATCTCGAGGATAAACATCACCCCACTGATGTCTCAAAAAAAAGCTGAGCCAATCTTCCCATTTTTTCTGACTAGTTTTTGTGATAAAAAGTGAAAGGCCAGTCGGTGGCCTGGGTGGTCTTTTACTCTGCCGAAGTGAAAATGTTTGAGAATTGCTCTTATACATGGAGTTGTGCTGGACTCAGGAAGTAAGGCACTACAGGTTACCACAATCACATTCTGGCAGGTACAAGTCAGATTGAAAAGGATGCCAAAATTCTGTGGCCTAGTGGTTAGCACAACCGCCTCACGGCGCTGAGGTCCCAGGTTCGATCCCGGCTCTGTGTCACTGTCTGTGTGGAGTTTGCACATTCTCCCCGTGTCTGCGTGGGTTTCGCCCCCCCAACCCAAAAATGTGCAGAGTAGGTGGATTGGCCATGCTAAATTGCCCCTTAATTGGAAAAAATAATTGGGTAATCTAAATTTATTTAAAAAAAAGAAAAGGATGCCAAAATTCAGAGGAAAATATGGGAAGGAAGGCTTCAAATTGGAAGGCAACGGTAGCTGGTGGCTGTTGAGGATTCTTTGCCAAGGAAAGTGTATTGACATGTGTGTCAGGAATAAAAGGATAACAGGTTGGTAAATTAGCAAATTGGGAATTTGCGCATTGAGAAACATTACTGGAAGAAATAAGAGCAGAGTCAGTTATAATGAAGCATAACCAGTATTGTTGGAAGTCTGCACAGGGGTGAACAATAATGGGAAGAATCATCGAGAAAATCAAGGATAATATTACAATTTACCGGTGTGGGATGTGAAAGGTGTAGTTCTGGGTTTGACAATTGAGATTAATTCACTAAGAAGTGAGAGAATGTGAAAAAATACTCTAATAAGGACACCATTTTTGTAAGTAATTGGACTGTATTCTGAATAAAAGGAAATGGTTTGGAAAAGAACGGCTGCATCTTAATTGAGCAGAAACCACGAGACTAGTGAGGAACAGAGAGCCATCACAACACATTTATACAGGATGATAAGTAAGGGTAAATGAAGGCAGACTGAAGCAAAGGAGTCCCACATGAGACTATGAAAATAATGGATGATAGCCAACAGATTAATAAGAATTTATTAACTCAGAATCTATCCTCCAGAAAGTCAGTCAGTGAGGGCACGAAAAAATGAATAAGGTGTTTGCACATGACCGTTAGAATTGAAACAAAATGTTCAAATTAAATGTTTGAAAAAAAGTCCGGCTGTGTGAGAAAGAGTGAGGTTAATTGGATAGCTCTATCAAAATACCAGCATGGGCATAACGTGCTGAACCCATTTGCACTGAGAGTAGAAAGAGAATACACAGAATCCCTACAGTGCAGAAAGAGGCCATTCAGCCCATCGAGTCTGTATTGACCCTCTGAAAGAGCACTCCACCCAAGACCACTCCTCCGCCCTACCCTGTAACCCCATCTAACCTTTAGACACCAAGGGGCAATTTAGCATGGCCAATTCACCGAACCTGCACATCTTTGGACACTAAGGGGCAATTTAGATTGGCCAGTCCACCTAACTTACATATATTTGAAAACCGGAGCACCTGGAAGAAAACCAAGCAAATACAAGGAGAACATGCAGACTCCACACAGACAGTCACCCATGTCAGAATTGAACCCGGGTCCCTGACTCTGTGAGGGAGCTGTGCTAACCATTGTTGAGTTGGATTTTTTTCTGAGTGGCAGACAGTGAAAAGTGGGCTACCCCAGGGATCAGTGCTTGGGTCGTAGCTATTCACAATATGTATCAATGATTTGGATGAGGGAATTAAATGTAATATTTCCAAGTTTGCTGATGACACAAAACTAGGTGGAAGTATGAGTAGTAATAGAACATAGAACAGTACAGCACAGAACAGGCCCTTCGGCCCTCGATGTTGTGCCGAGCAATGATCACCCTACTCAAACCCACATATCCACCCTATACCCATAACCCAAACAACCCCCCCTTAACCTTGCTTTTTAGGACACTACGGGCAATTTTAGCATGGCCAATCCACCTAACCCGCACATCTTTGGACTGTGGGAGGAAACCGGAGCACCCGGAGGAAACCCACGCAGACACGGGGAGGACGTGCAGACTCCGCACAGACAGTGACCCAGCCGGGAACCGAACCTGGGACCCTGGAGCTGTGAAGCATTTACGCTAACCACCATGCTACTGTGCTGCCCTTGATGCCTAATGAGGATGTAAAGAGGTTGCAAGGTGATTTAGACAATATAGTGAATGGACAAACACGTGGCAGATGCAGTATATCCTGGATAATTGTGAAGTTATTCACTTTGGCAGGAAAAACAGAATGGCAGAGTATTATCTAAATGGTGATAGATTGGGAAACGATGCACAAAGGGATCTGGGTGTCCTCATGCACAAGTCACTGAAAGCAAGCATGCAGGTATAGCAAGCAGCTAAGATGGCACATGGTATGTTGGCCGTCATTGCGAGAGGATTTGAATACATGAGAAAGTGTGTCTTACTGCAGCTGTACAGGGCCTTGATGAGACCACACCTGGAGTATCATGTGCAGTTTTGGTCTCCTTACCCAAGAAAGGATGGACTTGTCACAGAGTGCAGCAAAGGTTCCCATCCTGGGATAGTAGCATTGCCAAATGAGGAGATTTTGAGTTGGCTGGGTCTGTACCCACTGAAGTTTAGGAGAATAAAAGGGGATGTAATCAAAACATATGAAATTCTGACAGGGCTGGACAGATTGGATACAAGGGTGATGTCACCTGATGAAGGGCGGTGGCACAGTGGTTAGCACAGTTGCTTCACAACGCCAGGGTCCCAGGTTCGATTCCCCACTGGGTCACTGTCTGTGTGGAGTCTGCACATTCTCCTTGTGTCTGCGTGGCTTTCCTCCGGGTACTCCGGTTTCCTCCCGCAGTCCAAAGATTTGCAGGTTAGGTGGATTGACCATGCCAAATTGCCCTTAGTGTCCAAAAAGGTTTGGTGGGGTTACTGGGTTACCCGGGTTCTTTCCAAGGGCCGGTGCAGACTCAATGAGCCGAATAGCCTCCTTCTGCACTGTAAATTATATGAGGGAGTTGTGCTCTGAAAGCTAGTGATTCAAAACCAACCCCTTGGACTTTAACCTGATGTTGTAAGACTTCTTACTGTGCTCACCCCAGTCCAACACCAGCATCTCACATGATGTTTTCTTTGGCTGAGGAAGGTTGGTGGTTCACGTATCACTCCCGTGACTGAAATGTAGGACTGTGAGAGGACTGAAGCTATAGAAGTACTGACTTCCAGATGAGATATTGGACTGACACGTCTTCTGTGCTCTCAAGTGAATGTAAAAAATCCCATGGCGCTGTTTTGAAGGGATTTATCCCAATATCCTACCTAATATATATCCTTCAATCAATATCACTAAAAACTGATTGTCTGCTTATCGTCACATTGCAATTTGTGGGAGTTTCCATGCACTAATTGACTGCCACATTTCCTACGTTACAACAGTACACTTCAAAGGTATTTAATTAGCTGGAAAGCACTTTGCAATATCCTGAGTTGGTGAAAGGCAATTTATAATCAAGCCTTTATTTCCAAGGTTTTGGCAGGTTAGGATATGAGCAGAATTTTAGATAAGCGAGAGATCTTTTGGAGAATGAGAGGAAGTAGATGATCGAAGGCTGCCAAGGAGATCACCAAGTAGAAAAACCTGGCAGTGTTGATGAATTCATCGGGGATAGAGGGAGGGAACCGTGTAAGGTATGAGGCTCTTTTAAAGATAATCAGGGACTGGCAGGAAGGGAATAAGGCTCAGGTTGGGGGTGATGGAGGAAATAGTGAATGATCAGGTGTTAAGGTTTGGGGTAAGGAAGTGACGGCGGGCTGAGAGTTGGCGGCTCAGGGAAAATTGGGGAATTAGAATCGGTGTGGGAGCTTAAACAGGAAAGAGGTTGCTGGAAATTAGGGGGCTTGAAGGGCAGCACGGTAGCACTGTGGATAGCACAATCGCTTCACAGCTCCAAGGTCCCAGGTTCGATTCTGGCTTGGGTCACTGCCTGTGCGGAGTCTGCACATCCTCCCCATGTGTGCGTGGGTTTCCTCCGGGTGCTCTGGTTTCCTCCCACAGTCCAAAGATGTGCAGGTTAGGTGGATTGGCCATGATAAATTGCCCTTAGTGTCCAAAATTGCCCTTAGTGTTGGGTGGGGTTACTGGGTTATGGGGATAGGGTGGAGGTGTTGACCTTGGGTAGGGTGCTCTTTCCAAGAGCCGGTGCAGACTTGATGGGCCGAATGGCCTCCTTCTGCTCTGTAAATTCTATGATAAAAATGAAGGAGACTGAGGAATGTGAAATCAAGAAGAAAATGAAATGAGAATCAAGGATGGAGGCTCAAGTGAGAATGATTTCAGTTAGGAACATTTGCAAATATTATGTTCGCTTGGTGTCACAAATCTATTATATTTGTGGCATTGATGAACAGCAGTTTCAGCTGCACATCAAACTAAAAGTAGCAACAGAAATCAAAAGAGATGGACAAGCAGAATCCCAAGATTGCTCAAATAAATAAATAGCAAAAAGTCAGCTCCACACCACTTTGACAGAGTACTTATTTAACTTGGGGATTTTGGCAAGTAAGGGAATTCAGCACAGTGTGGGGTTAGGTGCTGTTCTGTAAGTGGATGATTAATTGGTGAGTTTTAAGGTTTTTTTTCTTTTCTCTAAACTAGATCCGTAGTTTAAACTAGAACCAGGAAAGTATAAGTACTGTATTAAATTAATGGCTTAACTGGTAAAACCAGTTGTACAATTACTCATTGAATAAAGGTTTTAATTTGTTAAATAAATAAAATAAGGCGAGTCAATGAGATGACAGAATAGATGGTGCATCTGCATTGCAGAATGTGGGAGTTTTGGATGGTGAGATCGCCCTAAGCAAACAGGTCAGCAGACGATGCCTCCATCTCAAAATCTCGTGACACTGGAATGAAAGTTGGAGAGACTGCAAAACATAAAGGAAGGGGGAGCATTTACTGGACAGTTTTATCCAGAATATAGTCTTACACAAGAGGAAAGCCAATTCAGGAAAGGGAAGGTGTGACTGATAGGGATTTGGTGTTTTTGAGACGTTAAGGAGGAGGTCCCACAAATACTACATTACCTGTGAGGAAACAGAGAAAGAGTGCAGGGAAGGCAGCCACAAATCAGGCCGAATCACAAGACTCAGAAGGCGGGGATGGAGGGGGCTCAAACAGGAGATCAGAATAGTAATAGTACTCTCCATAATTAAGAGGATAAAAGCAACATGTGCAGCCAAAATTGAATATCCCAAAAGCGTGTGTTGTCTGCACAATGACAGGGTGAAAGTTATCTCATGGTAGTTGTGGGCAGCACGGTGATGCAGTGGCTAGCACTGCTGCCTCACGCCGCTGAGGACCCGGGTTCAATCGGGTCCCCAGGTCACTGTCCGTGTGGAGTTTGCACATTCTCCTTGTGTCTGCGTGGGTCTCACCCCCACAACCTAAAGATGTACAGGTTAGGTGGATTGGCCACACTAAATTGCCCCTTAATTGGCAAAAAAGAGTTGGGCTCTTTAAATGTATTTAAAAAACAATTTTTTAAAATCTCATGGCAGCTGGAGTGGAATTTGGAAGGGCAGGGGAAAGTCCAGTTGTCTTGGTTCTTATAGGTAGAAACAGGGAAGGTGCTCTGTTGATGGAGTATCAGGAATTAGGCTCTAAATTAAAAAGCAGGACTTGAAGGATAATAATCACTGATTATCCAGGGGCCTCACGGTAGCATGGTGGTTAGCATCAATGCTTCACAGCTCCAGGGTCCCAGGTTCGATTCCCGGCTGGGTCACTGTCTGTGTGGAGTCTGCACGTCCTCCCCGTGTGCGCGTGGGTTTCCTCCGGGTGCTCCGGTTTCCTCCCACAGTCCAAAGATGTGCGGGTTAGGTGGATTGGCCATGCTAAATTGTCCGTAGTGTAAGGTTAATGGGGAGATTGTTGGGTTACGGGTATACGGGTTATGTGGGTTTAAGTGGGGTGATCATTGTTCGGCACAACATCGAGGGCCGAAGGGCCTGTTCTGTGCTGTACTGTTCTATGTTCTATGTTCTATGTTCTATCTCCTGAGCCATGTGCAATTTGGCATGGGAGCAGAAATAGGTGTTGGGAAAGAAGGATTACTTTCCATGGGATACTGACACCAGTGCTGAGACAGAAAAGAGCTGTACCAATGGGATTGGAACTAGGGCAGAACCTATGTTCTAATGGAAAGGGGGAATACTTTTTTAAAATTACTTTATCAGAATTACAAAGCCAGAGCTCAGAGTGTGGACAGGGGCAAACCCCAAATTCAACTCCTTGTCTGCTCCAAAAACCAATTCAATTTGAATCCAATTCATGGTCCCCACTAGAGAGACATATCAGATCCAGACATTACACCTGACCTCACGCTCATCTTAGCCACAAGGCCGAGAAGCAATGGAAAAAAAGAATACTGAGGTGACAGGCTTTAAATTGATTGAAGAGATCTACAAGAAATAGAAATAGCCTGAATGTAAACAAAGCAAGGTAGGACAGCCTAGGAAAGAATAAACTCAGGGAGAACATTGATGGCAAGGGAAGAAATAGAGTTGTAGAACAGGAGTCTGAAAGGATGGTTAATTAAAGTGAGAAGAACCCTGATTATAAAAGTGTGTTAACTCTTTTAGGAGTCGGGCTTGCGGGCGCTGGCAACAGTGCCACTCCCGAGGGTCCCAGGAAAGTACTCGGTAAGTCCGGTGGTGGTGGCCATGTTGAAGATTTGGAGGCAGTTTAGACAGGACTTTAAGCTGGGAGCCGGGTCAGAGGGGATGCTGATTAGGGGGAATCATGGGTTCGAGCTGGGGAAGGTGGATGCGAGGTTTCGGGGAAGGGATGAGAGGGGAACAAGAAAAGGATTTTGTCGGGTGTCCACGTGGGAATCGCGTGATCGGAGGGGAACGTATTGAACGCATTGACATAGTTGGACCGGACTCCAGCCACATAGGTGTCCCGGAAGGCGAGTTCCATATGCTGCGAGGCCGTGACGTCCTTGCAGATTCGAGGGCGTACCCTCAGGTCACGTAGGTATTCCTCCAGCGATTCCCCGGGACGTTGACGGCGAGTGGTGAGGAGATGCCGCGCGAACACTTCATTCACCAGCCTCACATAATGTCTTTTCAGGATCGCGACCGCGTCTGCGTACGTGGTCGCTTCCTCGATCAGCACAGAGATTCTGTGGCTCACCCGGGCGTGGAGGAGACTCAGTTTCTGTTCCTCGGTGACAGCGGGTGAGGAGGAGGCGGCAAGGTAGCCCTCAAAACAGCGGAGCCAAAGCGAAAAGATTCCTTTGGCTTCAGCTGCCTGTGGGTCGAGTTCCAGTCGATCAGGTTTGTGGGCAGCCTCCATAGCGATATCTTAGCTGATTAAATTGATGCGACCATCAATTCACACGAGACGAAGAGTTGAAGTAAACAGTGGTTTTAATCAGCTAGAACTGTGTCTGCCTGCGACTGCTCTGTACTGAGGGCCGCCTACAGGTACAGCTCTATCTAGCTCCCCCTGAGGGGGCGGAGCCATCAGCGGAGTCCACAAGGGCATCAACATAATACAATACAGTGTAATGCAATACAATGATGAATGGTAGCAGTAATACATTCACCACCGGGTGTAGGTCAGCTTCTCCACCCTGTGCCTCTGCGTGGTGGGGGAACCTGCTGGAATTTTTGACCATGGAAAAGGTGAAGTTTGTGCTGAGGGGGTTGAAGGAGGGGTTCTACAGTTGTTGGGGTTTATTCATCATGCACTTTCAGTGTTGTTTGTTTGGAATTGTTTTTGTATTGTGAAAATTTTGAAAATTTGTTGAATAATTGTATTTCAAAAATATATTGGGTTAAAATATCTATACAACAATGCACACAGTGCCTGTAATAAACAGGAGGTCCTGGATGGTGTCATGGGTGTGGTTGCTGTTTTCATTCGCTAGTGTTTGTACCAATACTATGACCTCTGAGCCCTTTCGAGGTACTGGTGTTTGATGTCTCTCTTATTGTTTATGTTGGCAATTGAGCCATTGCGTTGAGAGCAATGAAGTAATTGAAGCACTGCGTTGAGGGCCTCTAATGAGTGGAGTGGGATTATTAGAGGTGGAATGGAACACCAGGTGTCCTTATGCGTTGATGATTTATTGCTGTACATTGGGGACCCAGGGTCGTCGATGGGGAACATTATGGATGTTTTGCAGAGCTTCAATGCCTTCTCAGGTTAAACTGAACATAGGGAAGAGTGAATATTTTGTGGTCGGTGCTTCAGGGAGGGGAGCCAGATTGGAGGCCATTTCGGTTAGCGTGGTCTTGTTTTCGATACCTAGGGGTCCAGGTGGTGGGGGATTGGGCGCAACTTCAGAGGTTGAATTGGACTAGCCTGTTGGGTAGAATTAAGGCAGATTTACAGAGGTGGGATAGTCTCCCGCTAGTGTTGGTGGGCCATGGCCAAACGGTTGAGATGAACATCTTGCCTGGAGTTTTATTTTTATTAGTGTCTCACAGTTTTTCTTCCAAAGTCGTTTTTCCAAAAGATCGAGCTGCTTATTTCCAGTTTTATTTGTGCGGGTAAGGCCCCAAGGATTTGGAGGGGTGTGGCCTCAGGGGGAGAGACAGGAAGGGGACTTAGCGTTGCCAAATTTGGTGTATTATTATTGAGCAGCTAATGTGGAAAAGGTGCTGGGGTGGCGTGGGGACCCGGGGGCTCTCTGGGTTCACGGAGGGGGACAGTTTGAGGGCACTGACAATGGCACTGCTTCCGTTGGTGCCGGCAAAGTACTCAACAAATCCAGTGGTCGTTGAACCAAAACATGGAGTCAACTCCCCCAGCATTTTAAGTTGGGGACCGCTTCAAGGTTGGTTCCCATTTGTGCTAACCATCTGTTTGAGTCAGCAAGGCCGGATGCCTCATTTTTGCATGGAGGGAGAGAGTGTTGGAGAGAATAGGGATTTATTTTTGGAGGGGCGGTTTGCCAGTTTGGAGGAGCTGAAGGAGAAGTTTGGGCTGCTGGACTTGGACAGGTTTAAATACCTCCAGGTGCTGAGTTTTGTTTAAAGACTTTTTTCAACTTTTCCGGTGTTGCAGCCACCTTCCTTACTGGAGCGGATTCTCTCCTGTGCAGGTTGGAGTGGGGCAGTACGCCCAGCATGTATATGCGGATAACAGGGGAAGAGTTGATTTCAGTGGAAGGGGTGTAGGCGAAATGGGTTGAGGAACTGGGCCACTACTGGAGGAGAGGGTTTGGAATGAGGCACTGCGGAAGGTGAATGCTATGTCTTTGTGTGCATGATTGAACCTTATCCAATTAAAGGTGGTGGGCGCGATTCTCCGATAATGTGGCATTTTGTCCGCGCCACTTGTGAAAGCCGTCGCATTTCATGACGGCGCGAAGCGGCCTCGGGCATGATAAATTCAGGCCCCGAATAGGGGCCAGCAGCAGGGCCAGCACATAGCTGCTGCCCAGGCAGTTTCCGGGTTCCTGGACCTACAAGACCCACCCACAGACCGGATGCATTTGGACACCTTGGGAGTGGACAATGGCCGTCTTCCAGCAACTGCAGACGCGGTTGGAGGAGTCCATCCATGTCCAGGAGCAGGGACTGGTGTCGGTCATGGCTGCCACCCAGGCCGCCACCCACGAGTGGCGTCCGCGGTGGAGGCAATGGGTGCAACGGTTTCGGCCATGGGTCAGGTTCTGCAAGGTGTGGGGCTTGATGTGCACACGTCATCCGTGGCCCAGGACAAGGCTTCCCTCTCACAGGCAGTCATGTGCCAGAGCAAACTGGACATTGCCGCCGTGCTCTGGGGTCTGGCCCAGCCTCAGCAGCCCATCGCTGAGAACATCGGCAGCCTTGGTCATGTGCTGGGTGGTGTCACAGAATCACAGCGGGAGGTTGCGCAATGCCTCACAGGGATTGTGCACTCCCTGAGCTCCATCGCTGCGAACGTTCAGAACCTGGTCGATTCCACAGCGGGCCTACAGGACTGGCAGCGCCAGATGTCGGTGGTGCCACGGCACATGTCTCCGCGGGCACCACTGTCCCATAGTGAGGCCCGGGGCCACCGGGCTCCCCAAGGGAGGAGGAGGTTCTGGTGGCCATCCCGGTGACTCCAGCAAGGGAGGTCCCGGAACACTCGGACTCTTCCCCGTTCCGTCCCTGGTGCATCTGGAGGGCAGCGGGCAGAGCAGGGTGGCACCACGCTATCCAGCACGCCCGCCGAGCAGCCTGGCCGTGTCTTAATAAAGCTCGTAGTCTCAAAGGTGGAGAAGATTCTTTATTGTAAATTTGTTCTGTCTTCAGAGCTTAACTTACGGCTACCTCAAATGCTGCCTGCCTGTGTGTCTGTGTCTTGCGACCAGTTCTCCCTTCCGTGAAGTGTCCCCTCACTTCATGTCCCTCTGTATTTATAGCTCTCCCGTGCTCCCTCTAGTGCTTGCTCAGTTGTATTGCATCTACACTGATACACAATCACCACAGGCAGCGGGCAGAGCAGGGTGGCACCACGCTATCCAGCAGGCCCGCCGAGCAGCCTGGCCCATCCAAGGTGGGTCACCCCGGGAAATGCGCGCCGAAGTGGACCAACGTCGCAGGGCAGGAGTCTCAGCAGTCCGCCTCCACTCCTGCTGTACCGTGTGGGGAAACACCAAGACGTAGTGGTAGGGCCCGTAAGGCCAAGAAGTTAGACACTTAGTAAGTTGGCATGGGTGCAGGGCACACCTTAGTTGTAGGGGCTAGGGCACTTGTATGTGAATGTCACGATTAAATTCACTGTAACACCAAACCTAGATGCCTCTGTGCCTGAGGGGTCGTGAGGAGGACCGAGTGATGCTGGGGGTCGCAGTTCCATGCAACAGTGAGATCGGGTGTGAGTTCTCCCCCCCCCCCAACACCCTGTCGCCCTCTGCACACTGACGCCAGATGCCCCACATGGCCATGTGGTGGGTTGTCCGTGACACATACTGGGACCAACGAGGTGGAGGGTGTAGCTGTGGCCATGAGTCAGACATTGTCTAGCGATCCAGAACTCACAGATTATCGCAGAGCGGGTTGTCATCATTCAACATGGCACTCATCACACCTGCCGACACAAGCAACAGTGTTAAAACATTCCCGATGTGCCGCAGGTGTAAGGTGCTGTGAGAATGGCGGTGTGGGCAGTAGGGTTGTGTGATGTTGCGGTAAGTGAGGGGTGCTGGGTGGTGCAGTTGTGCGCAATCCGTGGTGCAAGTGCCTTGCTCAGTGATGCCCTTCCCCTAGTTTGTGAAACGTGCGGCGATCAACGCGTCGCGTGCTCGCTCTCCTAGCCGGTGTCATCGTGCAGCCTCCCGGCCATATCCTGCCTCCAGGTTGTGTCAGTGCACAACTATGTGTCCCCTGTGCATCCTCCTCCAGGACCTCGCCCCTCTGCTGGGCAATGTTGTGCAAGACGCAGCAGAGCACAACTATGCGCCCAGCCCTGTCTGGGTGGTACTGCAGGGCCCCTCCAGAGCGGTCCAGGCACCGAAACCTCATTTTCAGGAGGCCAAAGCACCTCTCCACAACACCCCTGGTTGCAGCATGGGCCTCATTATAGCGGGTCTCCGCATCGGACTGTGGCCTCCATATAGGCGTCATCAGCCACGACCGCAACGGGTAACCCCTGTCGCCCAGCAACCAGCCCCTGAGCGGGGGGAATTTGGAGAATTGCATGCAAGGGCTGGAAAGATTAACAGGCTCAATATTACATAGTTTTAACAAAGTCATGTTCACTTGCTCAAAACCTAACATGACCTCGGATAGGAAATTAAACTTAAAACTTCCACTTCAGAAACAGGAGTCCTATCTGCTGAAATAAAGACACGGTCAGACAGAATGTCACTGGACGCCTGTTAGTACCGTTTCCCAGGTAATTATGTAACAGACTGAACGGATGCTAAAACAAAACAATGCTGCTCAGAACTCAGCTAACCAATATGCAAAACGTGCAGTCGCATTCCGTTCCATACACCTGCAACATTTTACCGGCTCTTGTATACAAGAGTGTCGTTTAGTCGCCAGCTAATGCCATCCTTGGCGAACAATTGAAGTCCCGATAGCTGGAAGCAATTGTCTTTGCGGTACAGGAACCAATCCAGCTGAATGTAGCCACACGGCAGAGATGGAGACAATTCGGAAGTGGAAGGAGTGGACTAGGGGCTTGCAGACATGAAGGAGGCTACACATCCGGGTTAACTCAGGGAATGTCAAAGGACGCACGGTGTTTGTTAGTGACACACTGAACTCAAGAAATAATACAGGTCTCGAACCTGAACACAGTAGCAGGAAATGCCACCCAAAGGGAATTTTACAGGTCACTGATTGCAAACTGCCCAATTATACTGTGGCCCAAAGAGGCAAGGAAGTCTATGGCAGTGGCTTCCACATTAGCCTCATGTGGTCATGCATTATACTGCAGTGAGAATTTAGCTGGAGAGAAAATGGAAAGAAATGATGAGACGATCTCTGGGCATCAGTTTTGGTGATCTTTTGGCGACCCATTCTACACCATCCCTCAACCCATCCACGGACCGCGACAGTTCATCAACTGTGGCAATCAACAACCATGATCTCTGGGGACACTGTAGTCTGATAGTAGCAGACTGTAACTACTTTCCCAAAAATACCTGCCAAATTGTATAAAGGACTCCTTCAACAAATTATTATTCCAAAAAAAAAAAGAAAAATCAACGGCTGGATTCTCTGCACCCTCGTGCCGAAATCACGGCTGGCGCCGGGGCGGAGAATACATGTTCCCGCAAGCAATCTAGACCTGTGCCGGTTCATCAATTCTGCAGGCACTGAAAAGCTGCGTATTTGGGGAATATGCCACCGAGGACCTACCTGGGGCCATTGATAGGGGCCCGCTCCGACATTCTCCATCCCCGACCGGCCGAAGTGCAGACGGCATGGAACTAATGTGCTCTCGCTGGTCAGGATACTCACACGGCGGCTGCGGACTCAGTCCACGCCCACCCTGGTCGGGGGTGGGCCGATCGGAGGCCGGGGGAGGCCTTATAGGCAGCCGGGGAATGTCTGTGCGGGGTTTGAGGGTCGGGCGTGCAGCCAACCGGGGGGTCTCTTTTGTGGGTCTAGCTCCACGATCCGTGTTCACCATGGACACGCATGCATGGCTTCTGACCTGGACGTGCGGGGGCCCGTGTCTGCAGCAAAAGCTGCGAGATCCACTCCGGGTCCACTGCAGGGCTGGGAATTCGCGTCCCTTTGGATTGGATTGCAGCAGCAGACACATCATCTGGATTGGATTTGTTAATTGTCACGTGTACCGAGGTACAGTGAAAAGTATTTTTCTGCGAGCAGCTCAACAGATCATTAAATACATGGGTAGAAAAGGGAATAAAAGAAAATGCATAAAAGGGCAACACAAGTTATACAATGTAACTACATAAGCGCCGGCATCGGATGAAGCATACAGGGTGTAGTGTTAATGAGGTCAGTCCATAAGAGGGTCATTTAGGAGTCTGGTAACAGCGGGGAAGAAGCTGTTTATGAGTCTGTTCGTGCGTGTTCTCAGACTTCTGCATCTCCTGCCCGATGGAAGAAGTTGGAAGAGTGAGTAAGCCGGGTGGGAGGGGTCTTTGATTATGCTGCCCGCTTTCCCCAGGCAGCGGGAGGTGTACATGGAGTCAATGGATGGGAGGTAGGTTCGTGTGATGGACTGGGCGGTGTTCACGACTCTCTGAAGTTTCTTGCGGTCCTGGGCCGAGCAGTTGCCATACCAGGCTGTGATGCAGCCCGATAGGATGCTTTCTATAGTGCATCTGTAAAAGCTGGTAAGAGTTAATGTGGACATGCCAAATTTCCTTAGTTTCCTGAGGAAGTATAGGTGCTGTTGTGCTTTCTGGGTGGCAGCGTCGACATGAGTGGACCAGGACAGATTTTTGGAGATGCGCACCCCTAGGAATTTGAAACTGCTAACCATCTCCACCTCGGCTCCGTTGATGCTGACAGGGGTGTGTACAGTACTTTGCTTCCTGAAGTCAATGACCAGTTCTTTAGTTTTACTGGCATTGAGGGAGAGATTGTTGTCGTTACACCACTCCACTAGGTTCTCTATCTCCCTCCTGTATTCCGACTCGTCATTATTCGAGATCTAGCCCACTATGGTCATATCGTCAGCAAACTTGTAGATGGAGTTGGAACCAAATTTTGCCACGCAGTCGTGTGTGTACAGGGAGTAGAGTAGGGGGTTAAGTATGCAGCCTTGCGGGGCCCCGGTATTGAGGACTATTGTGTAGGAGGTGTTGTTGTTCCTTCTTACTGATTGTGGTCTGTTGGTCAGAAAATCGAGGATCCAGTTGCAGAGTGGGGAACCAAGTCCTAGGTTTTGGAGCTTTGATATGAGCTTGGCTGGGATTATGGTGTTGAAGGCAGAGCTGTAGTCAATAAATAGGAGTCTGATGTAGCAGTCCTTGTTTTCGAGATGCTCTAGGGATGAGTGTAGGGCCAGGGAAATGGCATCTGCTGTGGACCGGTTGCGACGATATGCGAATTGCAGCAGATCAAGGTGTTCTGGGAGTATGGAGGTAATGCGCTTCATGATCAACCTCTCGAAGCACTTCATTACGACAGACGTCAGGGCCACTGGATGGTAGTCATTGAGGCACGTTGCCTGGTTCTTCTTTGGCACTGGTATGATGGTGGTCTTCTTGAAGTAGGTGGAGACCTCGGAGTGGAGTAGGGATAGGTTAAAGATGTCCGCGAATACCTCTGCCAGCTGGTCCGCGCAGGCTCTGAGTGCACGACCAGGGATCCCGTCCGGGCCCGTCGCCTTCTGAGGGTTCACGTTCAGGAAGGCCGATCTGACTTTGGAAACTGTGATGGTGGGTATGGGTGAGTTATGGGCTGCTGAGGCACTCGACAGCAGATTGTTGATTACCTGCTCGAACCGAGAATAGAATGCAGTGAGTTCATCGGGGAGGGGTGCGCTGCCGCCGGAGATACTGCTCGGCTTTGCTTTGTAGCCCGTTATGTTGTATAGTCCTTGCCACAATCGCCGAGAGTCTGCCTGTGACTCTAGCTTGGTTTGATATTCTCTCTTGGCATCTCGGATGGCTTTGGGGAGGTCGTACCTGGATTTTTTTGTATAGGTCGGGTCGTCTTACTTGAACGCCTCAGATCTGTCCTTCAGAAGGGAGTCAATCTCACGATTGAGCCATGGTTTCCAGTTGGGGAATGTACGTACTGGTTTCTTTGGCACGCAGTCGTCCACACATTTGCTGATGAAGTCTGTGACGGTGGTGGCATACTCATTTAAGTTGGTCGCTGAGTTCTTAAATATGGACCAGTCCACTGTCTCTAAGCAGTCACGTAAGAGCTCTTCTGTTACCTCGGACCAGCACTGCACGACCTTCTCAGCTGGATTCTCCCGCTTGAGTTTCTGCTTGTAAGCCGGGAGAAGGAGCACCGTCTTATGGTCTGATTTCCCAAAGTGCAGTCGGGGGATGGAACGGTTGGCGCCCTTGATTTTTGAGTAGCAGTGGTCAAGAATGTTGTAGCACCTCTTGGGACAAGAGATGTGCTGGTGGAATTTTGGCAGTACACTCTTGAGGTTCGCCTTGTTGAAGTCTCCGGCCACGATGAACAAGGACTCTGGATGTTCTGTTTCATAGTTGTTTACAACTGTGTACAGTTCATCCAGGGCCTTCCTCATTTCTGCCTGGGGTGGGTTGTAGACCACTGTGATAATGGCTTACGTGAACTCACGTGGAAGATAGTATGGGCGGCACTTCACGGTCATGTATTCCAGATCCAGGGAGCAGTCGGTCGCCAGAGTCACCACATCTAAGCACCAGGAGGAGTTGATGAGGAGGCAAACCCCTCCACCCTTTGGTTTGCCTGGTGACGCGGTGTGGTCCGCCCGGTGAATAGAGAAGCCATCAGGTTGTATGGCACAGTCCAGTGAGGCGGGGGTGAGCCATGTCTCTGTGAAACAGAGCATACAGCAGTCTCTTACTTCCCTCTGAGAGGTAAGTCTGGTGTTAAGTTCATCCAGCTTGTTTTCGATCGCTTGGACGTTTGCCAGGAGTATGCTGCGGAGAGGGGTCTTGAAACCGCGTTGCTTCAGTCTCACCTGCAGACCACCGCGTTTCCCTCGCTTCCTCAGTTGGCAGCTGCGGCTGGATGATCCTGGGATCCGATGGGAGAAGTCTGACCTTGTGGAATGTAGGTGGTTGCGTCTGGCAGGGTCCAGGGTGCTGGAGGGGACCAGGGCGCTGTTTACGTTTCCGAGGTCACGTCTGGCAGGGTCCCGGGTACTGGTTGAGGTAGAGGGGTTGCTAGGGAGGCATGTTTGCGATCCGGATGTGTCCCGGCGTTCTTGCACCTTGCAGCACGTTCGGGTCCTCACGCGGCGTCTCCGCCATTTCGGGGGTCCTGGGTCGTGGGCAGGGGCTTGCTGAGGCAGGTTGGGCTGAGTCCAATGGTCTGTTCCCATCCTGGGCGCTCCTGGATCCAGGATTTTCAGGGGTAAAACTTTACCGTTTTGACGCCAGCGTGGGGACATAGTTCCAATAATGGAGAATCCAGTCCAAGAAGTGCTAACAATCCAAAATGTAAAAACAATAGTTGTTTGTAAGGCACAGGTCAATCCGCTTCTGAAGATGTGTTAACCATTGGAATTAAGGTTGTTATTTGGGTAAAACCTGTTTTCTTTTTTTAGATACTAAGATTGGACAAAAAACACAATTTCTCTCTCTCATTGTGCAGCATTCTTGTTATAGAATAGAATACTCTTAGAGGCCATTCAGCATTCGTGTTTGCATTGACACTTTGAACGAGCCACTCCACAGTCCACACCTCCCGACCCCCGTAACCCCATAACTAAACTGCACATCTCTGGACACTAAGGGGAAATTTTAGCATGGCCAATCCACCTCACCTGCAAATCTTTGGACTGTGGGAAGAAACCAGAGTACCCGAAGGAAAACCATGCAGACACGGGGACAACATGCAAACGCCACACAGATTGCTAATCATTGCTAAGGTTGCTAATCATGGCTCGCCACACATCTCTCTGCTGTGATATCACAATGTAACGAGGTGAAGAAGCAGACACCAAGAACAACTGCAGCTGGGATGGGGAATGACCCAGTACCATCACTGTAAAGAAGGATTATGCTCTTAGCCAACTGAACTAATCAGGCCGAGATTCAAGGTCTGTACTAAACATCTCTTTTGACTTTTTCATCATAATTCAGACAAGCTGCGAGAACCAACCAGGCACTCCAATGGTACTCATCTGTTAGGACACAACCAATTTGGTCAATATCAATGTCTGCAGGTAAGTCCAGGATGGAGGACAAAGGTGAGCCAACAGCAGCCGGAATTTGTTTTGTCGGGCCGGGGGAGGTAGTCCTTCTCTTTCTGACTCCAAAAAAGTACATTTCAGAGGAATTTGGACCTATTTTTGTGTGTTGTCCAGTGGTTCCTTTAAGATCTGCAAGATAGTCCACTCAGAACACAGAAATACTGGTCAAAATGTGCAAATGTAGCCGTCCAGGTTGGAAATGAGCAGAAGGGAGTCATTTCAATATTGGAATCAGGCTTGGGAAAAAGCAGGGGAATGCAACTAACTGACTCACTCTTAGAAAGAGTCGATGCATACTCAATGGGCCAAATGGCTTCCTTCTGCAGCTAAATCGCTGGCTTTAAAAGACCAAGGCAGGCCAGCAGCACGGTTCAATTCCCGTACCAGCCTCCCCAAACAGGCGCCGGAATGTCGCAACTAGGGGCTTTTCACAGTAACTTTATTTGAAGCCTACTTGTGATAATAAGCGATTTCTTCTTCTACTATTCTACACTGGCATAGAATATTCCTGATAATATGCTGTAACCAGTAGGCCAACCACACATTCAAATCAGGCACTGGCCCGTGCCCTTATGAATTGGATATCATTGTGCTTGTTTAATGCTAAGACAACTAGTACAACAATATTGAATTTAGACCACACTAGCTCAATCCTATTTTATATGCAACATTGTCTCTGTCAATATTTACTTCAAACAGTGATACTTACCTACTTTTATTATTGCAAGGCAACTGCTTACTGAGGTTCAAAGTACATCCACGCAAAAAGTTGCTAGTCTTCAAACTTTTAATACAGGGCCCAAGTCAACAAAAAATATTTTAATTTGACTATCAGCATGAGGACTTGCATTCAGAAACAAACTTGCTCTTTATGCATTATGCTTGTTAGCAGAAGCTGACATTATTAAAATGACAGATTCCAAATTCTCAAGTACAATCAACTGTACAAATATTTACTTTGGAGAGAAAATAATTTACTTAAAACTGATACTTCTGACCCTCAAGCAGTACCTTACATTTTATGTATTTGTGTTATTTTTTAAACAGTGAAACTTGGGATTTAAAACTTTTCCCACGCTATTTTGAGGAATACTCTTTATCTGGTTTCCCCCACCTAAAAAAAATCAATTAAATCTCACAGAATAATATAAACAGCAATAAGCAACTACCTACATGTAATTTTTATAAGTTTGTCACTCCAAAAAAACTATTACTTATCAAGAAATACAAGTGGGGATGGAGGGACCTGCCGAATTGTAGTCCCACAACTCATAGTGATTGCCAAGTTCAGTGAATAACCTGCATGTCAACAACCAGCAATTATCGGAGTTCAGCCGCGGTATAGATATTTCCATCACGCCAAGACTGCAGAGGGTTCATGCACTACCAATACGTAGTGAGGGTGCATTGTGTTCAACCCCAATGCATCCGTCCCGATTTTTCCCAATTCTTTCTCTCATAATAAAGACAAACTTGACTTTCGTATGCCTTAATAGCTAACCTGACAACATGTATTGAACTCTAATACCACCCCTTTCTCTGTATGAAACATGCTATAACCCAAAAAGTATCTAAACTTTGCTGAATTCAACTAGACGTATAAAAATAAAGAAAAGTTTGCATATTCCAGTGACGCAACATCACTTTCTATCAGTGAGTTTTTAAAATGTTTGTGATAGTGAAGTGGAATTAAAAGTGTTGGTTTGTATACAGTGATAACAAAGTGGCGAGTGTCTGCTGCCAGCAATGCCCGCCTACTGGAAGCACAAAGGATTGAATTGACTTTTGCCTGTTGTATAAAAGCAAATCACAAACTACAGTGCAACTCACCCAATCCTTAACAAAGGATTGCATTTTGGCCACTTCGTTGGGATCACCAGAGTAAATCGGGTAAGTCCTCTATATTGAACCAACTCATTAATTTTTTTAAAACTCTGCTAATCTGAGAATACTCTTACCAGAATGGACTTGGTGTGCTGCAAAAACTCTTCCATCTCTCCCGTTTGTTTGCTAATGGCTGAAACTCTGCATTGGGCAGAAAGTTGGGTCTTGTGTTAGCCGGGTTTCGCTCCGCTGCTGTCACCTCTGAGCAACACCCTTTCGAGACTGTCAGCTGGAGCCTGTCAGACAGAGCGCATTCCCACCGCTCCCAGCAGCAGCAGCCCGCGCCTGTGCAGCCGCTGCGCTGCCTGGAACCAATCACAGCTCGGTGTGCAGCTCACTGACATCACCTCAGAGTTGCTGCAATTGGCAGGAGTTCAGGAGTTGCTGCGTGAGAGTTATCTGCAATAGAACAGGGAGGGAGGAGGATAGACAGGATCCAGCTTTGTTAAAAAAAAACACCCGCTACAGCTCTGGATTCAGTGCTTACTTCTGAACTATCTGGAATAGACCTGTGTTCATCGGAAAAATAGGCTGCTAAGTTTGGGAGTTCTTTTTGTGAGGAAGAAAGTGAATTGGGAAGAGCGAGCACGATCTCCATCACAATGAGGTTTATCTACATCGGTTTATATGGGGGGGGGGAGCAACTCATAACTTTTGTCCCAAATCTCTTGATCTTTAAGAGTTTGTCCCTTCATTTATTAATCACTGGAGATGGCATATCTGCACAGCTACTGATGTACCAGACCAAACTGGACATCCTAAAGCCCTACTCATGCAATATTTCATAATGTCCAAAGTTGAACCAAAGGCCGAAACAACCTTTTGTGCTTTCCTGGCAGTTTCACAGATTTTCAAGGAGGGGACACCTGCAGTATCTATTGAAGTGGTCAGGTGCTCCATGCATGTGTGTTGATGCCACGGGCTCCAAAGGGAGACAAAGTGCCGACGCCGGAGTGAAAACCGGAGTGTTTCACTCCGGCGTCGGAGGCCGCTCCTCGCCCCCTATTCTCCCCCCCCCCCCCCCCCCCCACTGGGGGGCTAGGAGCGGTGACGTGTCAATCTCGCCCGATTCACCGAGCGGCCTGTCGCAAAACACTACACTTCATTTTGGGGGGGAGGGGGGGGAGAATCGCGTGCGGGTGCCAGGGCGGCGTGGCGTGAATCGCCCGGCACTCCTGCGATTCTCCCACCTGGCGTGGGGGTCGGAGAATCGCGCCCCTCATTCTCATACATAAAACTATTAACTGCACAGTAGTGGATATTCATTTTAATATTTGTAAACTTATTAACTGTACATAAGCTGATATTTTACTACATGTCAACCACTGTGTTGATTATAAAATAAGATGGTGCAAGTTAAAGATGAAAATCAAAAATTTGTTTTGCAAGCATGAAATAGAATTTGAATAGAATTTAATAGACAATGAATTAAGGAAGAAAAAAATCAAATTGAACCTTTGTCATAGTGAATTGGTGCACAACAATGTTTCGTAAATTACTGTGAAAATTATATTTTACTAATACCAGCTCTCATCTGGTTTTGAAACCAGCAGTCTTTAATTTGAGTGCTTTAAATTAAATTGTAGAGCACAACAGAAAAGGTATTGATTGCTTCTTGTTACTGCTGCCTAATTCACCAATAGAGCTGAAACAATAATGGTGATGCATCCATGGATATACAATTAATATCTTATCCTGGACTGGAGTAAATATTTACATTTGCTTCTGCAATTTGACTCATAGATATTTAAATCATAGAATGATTACTACACCGGAGAGGCCATTCAGCTCATCACGTCTGTGCTTCCCTCTGAAAGAGTCATTCATCTAGTTCCATCACCCTTCCTTTTCCCCATAGCCCATCAAGCTTTCTTCTTTTCAGATAATGATCCAAATCCCTCTTGAATGCTTTGATTGAACCTGCCTCCCCCACACTCTCAGCCAATGCATTCCAGACCATAATCATTCGTTGTGCGAAAAGTTTTTCCCTGTGTTGCCATAGCGTCTTTTGCCAATTACCTTAAATCCCTCTGGTTGTCGGTCCTTCTACCAATGAGAAAGAATTCTCCTAATCTACTCTGTCCCGGATCTTCACGATTGTGAATACCTCTATCAAATTTCTTAGCCTTTTCTTCTCCAAGGGGAACGGTCTCAACGTCTCCTATTTTTCTTCAAAACTGAAGTTTCTCATCCTTGGAGCCATTCTCGTGAATCTTTTCTACATCTCTAATCCTTCACATTCTTCCTGTGTGTGGTGCCCAGAACTGGACTCATGCTCCAGTTGAGGCCATACCAGTTTTTAAAGAAGGATTAATATACCTTCCTTGCTTTTGTACACTGTGCACCTATTGGTAAAGCCCAGGATTATAAAATCCTGGAACCGGCAAGGTGGCCTTTCTATGTCGTTAATATGCATTTTGTAACTTGCATTTAGTGGCATGAGAATATTAGATTTATGATGTGTTCATTGTATTTTTTGCAGCTCCAGTATACATCCATTCATATTTTAATTATAAATCATCTACTTAGCTGTTTCAATTATCTTGACCGGTTGGATAAAACATTTTTTTAAAGTTACACATGATGGTATTTCACATTGTAGGCCTTTCACCTCTAGAATTATATTGTCTCAAGTGATCAAATAGATGTCTATTTCTAACGGCTATCATTCCAATTTCTAAAGGACAAGAGTCCACAAAATACAATTGCCGATAATTTGTCCCAAATTCGGCAGTCTTAGCCCAGATTCCCAAAAGGCTGAGAGCTATGAGAAGCATACTTTGATAAATGTAAGACTGTTATATGTTATATTTGTGGTAGTAAAGTTATTAATGTGGCGACTAGGGGCTTTTCACAGTAACTTCATTGAAGCCTACTCGTGACAATAAGCAATTTTATATTTTATATATTTTATATTAAAATACATATGTCAGTGTGACTACTAAAGCTGTAATTGAGGTTTCATAAAAGGTGAGGTAATCATTGTTCTTAACCATTTACTTGTTTACAGTGAATAGAAAATTGTTTTGATTGCAGGATATTCCCTGGGGCGTAGATAATTTGAGGGAGTGGTGCTTAGTCCTAGCTCAGCATGTTATGGGACAACAGTAGGATACAGATGATGTAATTAATGGGAGGAGCCAGGTCTGTCTGTAGTTTTACAGTGTGCCAGCAGATTTTAAGTTCACAGAATAATAGAATTTATAGCGCAGAAGGAGGCCATTCGCCCATCGAGCCTTCACCAGCCCTTGGAACGAGCCCCTTATTTAAGACTATGCCTCCACCCTATACCCGTAACCGAGTAACCCCAGCTAACCTTTTGGACACTAGGCGTCAATTTAGTGTGGCCAGTGTGGACAGCCATTTGACAGAGGATTTGAGTCTGACAAGAGAAAAGGATTTTCAGGTTGTTCCTGAAGGGTTCTCTCTCTCCAAAGGTCTGCACAGATAAACATGTTAAATGTTTTTATGAGTGGCATTTGAACTGTATTGGGTTGCTTAATTGGAATTCGTGGCAGGTGTAGATAGTAAGTTAAAGTTTTATCTTTTATTTAAGAACTATTAAACTTTTAATTATAAAGCTATTTCTTTGATGTTAGAGTGGTTAATTCTGTGTTTCAAATTAAAGTTTGTTTTAACATAAAACAAACATAAAGTGATACCTATTGGTCAGAGTCATCACTCCAGGGGGTGAAGTATCCTTTCCTCAAAGTTTTACAAATTGAAAAATTGTTTGGTAGTTCTCGTCCGCTATCCTAACAAAAGTTGGGGTGTGGTCAGATATCGTAACAATACAAGCAAAATAAATCCCATCCCCTCCCCATTTCTATCCAAATTATAATCAAAAAATAAATAATTTGTATAGAATGTAATTTTACAAATAATAGATGGTCCAGGATAAATTGTTTTTATTTTATCCATAATCATACAAGGAACAATTGCACAGAAATTGTTTTAAAAATCAACTCTGAGTTGTGTCATTCCCCTAATTATCCACACTTTATTATTTCAGGGAGACAGGCATGTGAGTTTGTTGCTTAAATGCTTAGGGGAAAAGGCAGTTTCCATAAGCAGATCAAACATTTTATGAACTGAACCTTGCACCCATATATGTGCTACAAGTGGAATAGCATGCCCTAGGCATAAATAATTATTTTCTACTTGTGGCATGTCAGGCACTGAAGATCACATGGATTACCCAAACATCATCCCATCTTGTCTGAAGAGCAATAAGCATGCACCCATCAGACTGATGTATTGAGGCTAAAAAAAAAAAAATCATGTTTATTTATGAGTTCAGAACTGGATGACAAAGCAAGATTTATAGGGCTAATTTTCCACATGTATTCTGCCGACAGGAAACTTTGCCTGGCCAGTGCAATATCAGGAATTGGAAGGCAATCTGCCAAGGCTTTCTTGATAGTTATAGTGCATACTCAGAAAATTGAACCCATAAGATATATTAGAATGCAAAAAAAATTACCAATCACTTCATAGAATGTCTCTCTTAGATAGCTTGATAGTCAGCCAGATCTCTGAATGAAATAGTCTTCCATAAATTGTTACGCTGCAACTCTTTGCTGACCAATGGATTTAGATAACCCATTAGAGTTTTTAATGTACAGGTGATCTGTACAATGATTTACATCATGGAAATACATTCATGCTACAGTCAAGTCTTTAAAATTATTCCTCGTGTTGTGAGGTAGGATATTGCGATCCACCGGCCACGCTGAACCGGTAAAGTCAGCTTGCCGCTGCACAGCATGGCCTTTGAAAGCTGGGAGACCCCGTTCCCCGGGGACTACCCGGCTCACAACACCTCATGCGATTCAACGCAATCTCGTGAGACGTTGCAATGTGAATCCCGCCCAAAGTGGGATCACGTTTTGGTAAATCTGCATATTGGAGGGAGGCAGTAAGCCTTACTCTAATGTACAGATTCCCAAGGTAGCTGAAGCTTTGGAATTCAATCCCTTTGCCTTAAAGTCCTCGGGCGACCGCTGTTTGGTACTAGTCCCCACAAACAGGGACCAGACGGAACAGCACTCATTGGAGTCTCCAAGGGCCTCGGAAGATCAGCACACCATTTAAAAATGGCATCCCGATCTTTTGCTATAACGGGGAGTTCCGGAGAGCGGAGCTTCCCATTGTACAAAACAGGGCTGAGTGTGGCCTCGGCTACGCGTTCCCCGTTCAGGCCCCTTATTCAAGGCAAATCGCATTGAATAATCACGTGTTTCTCGTCACTGGGAGTACCGGGAAACACGTGGCTTAAGGCACTCCCTTAGGGGACTAGGGCCCGAAGTATAATTGGTCTTCATACAAATGTCTGTTAATCATTTTACTTTTGCTTTCTTACAGCAATTGAAAGCACAATGTTGTCTGATTGGTATGATTTGGCATCATTATCTTTGCATTTTTACTGAACAGGATGTCAAATTTTTGCATGGCCTGATTAATATTGAGAGAATGTAATCAGTGGGATGGCTGCAGAGTTATAAACAATGGTTAAAGCTCTACTATGAACCTTCATAATATATGTCTGCCATTTGAAGGATATGGCAATGTGAGGATAACTTAGAATCCAGGGAACAAAAGGTAATTTCTTCAGCCTTGTTCTATGACATCATTGAGACAGACACATCTAACAGAGTGAAGAGGTCATCTGTATCATTACCAAACCACTTATAAGCATCCTAAAGCACTACTTTTGTCTGACCAAAACAATTAATAATAATAATCGCTTATTGTCACAATTGGATTATAGCAGGAGTATCCATTTAGTTGTCTTTTTGGGCCACAGAACTGTATACAGCCTTTAAATTTAAACAAATGTTCCCATTAATTTGTAGATATCTGCTTCTAAAAACTATGCTCACATTAGAATTCATGAGGCATAAGGTATAAGTACTAAAAGTGGCCTAATCCTCAGACTCAAAAATATAAACAGGATAAACTGTCACAATAAGAAAGACAAGCACAAATCGAACTGAGTTCCCTGGATTTGCTACCCAACTTCACCATCCGGAGAGATCTAACAGTGAAAGAGGGGAAGATCTACTTGTAGTTTAGGGAACTTCATGACACCGACAATTAGCCACACATTATTTGCTGAAATGCAGCTGCGAGCAACCAAGAATCATACAGGGGGCCCTAAGCTAAGTTCCACATTTCCCCACGAGTTAAGGAAAAAGAAAAAGAAAATGAATTGAAATTACCAGTCCTGAATGCTGGAGAGGACTTTAGAGAGTTTGATCCTGGGTGAACCTAAGTTCTGAAGCCTCAAAATGCCAAGCAGAGCCCGTTCAAACGGAATCTCTAGTCTAAAGTTAGGAGACCAACCTCTCTTTTGCACCACTGTAGCCACCTTGACTTGGAAGGAGAAAAATGTGGAGCAAAAGTAGGATTTCTGCAGTTTCTTGCAACAGGTCCTATGCATGCTAAACCAGGATCATGTTGCTGACAAAGTCAGCATATCCATGAACTTTTTTGCCACTGACTGAATTCCAGGCCTCTATCAGGGATTTTTGTTGTGTATTCCAGTCTGCATCAAGCAAGCCACTGCTGCCATCTTTAACAGAGCCAATCAGACTATCATTCTCCATCATATCACTAGGACATCAGCCAGCAGCTGCATAATATTAAAGGCTACCAATCCATTAACTTATTTCCAGCTCATTTCCAATCATAGAAAAAGGATAATGCATATTTGGGCATGGTTCCCAGGCAGCAGTCACTGGGCAGATTTTTTTCTTTTTCTGATTATGCATGATAAGTGGCAAGTTACATTTGCACCAAAGAAGTACCATTTCCAGCAAGAGATAATCTAACAATTGCCCCTTGACATTCAATGGCATTACTATCATTGAATCCCTTACTGTCAACATCCTGCCAATTAGCATTGACCAGAAACTGAACTGAACTAGCCATATCAATACTGCGGCTGCAAGAGCAGGTCAGAGGCTAGGAATCCTGTGGTGATCAACTCATCTCCTGATTCCCCAAAGCCTATCCACCACCTCCGAGGCACAAGTCAGGAGTGTGATGGAATACTCTCCACTTGTATGGATGAGTGCAGCTCCAACAACATGGAAATTGTTGACACAATCGAGGGCAAAGCTGCCCACTTGATTAGCACTCCATTCACAAGCATTCACTCCCTCCATCACCAACTCAGTGACAGCAGTATATACGATCTACAAGATGCATTGCAGGAATTCACCAAAGTTCATTAGGTAGCACCTTCCAAATCCACAACTGCTACCAAATAGACGAACAAGGATAGCAGACATTACCACTTGGGAACATTACCACCTGGAGCTTTCCCTCCAAGCCACCCACCATCCTAACTTAGAAAAATATTGCCATTCCTTCACTGTCGCTGGGTCAAAATCCTGGAACTCCCTTCCGAACAGCAGTATGGATGTACCTACACCAAATGGACTGCAGCAGTTCAAGAAGGTAGCTCACCACCATCTTCTCAACAGAAATTCAGGATGGGTAATAAATGCTGGCCTAGCCATCGATGTCTGGATCCCATGAATCAATAACAAAAAAACTTCATCAGTATGATTGTAGCATTGGCACAAGTAGCTTCCTCCCTGCTTCCTACTCATTGAAGTTGCCTGAAGACTCTCTACATAGTCGGAGTATTGTTGGCCAATCTTGTAGACCAGCCAATCTCTTGTAAAGATAGGTTGTACCTTAAAGGGAAGCTGCACCCTCATTTGCACTTGGGGGCAAAGCGCCTGAACAACCAACTCTTGGAGTCTGGATCCGAGAACCTAGCAACAATGCCACTAGAATCACAGAATTGTTACAGCACAGAAAGAGGCCATTCAACCCACTCTGTCAACCTGTCCTACCACCTTCAATCACTTATGCGCATATACACCCAGTTCCATCTGCTCCACATTTAGAATTGTACCTATTATTTTATATTATCTCTCTATATTCTTCCACCAAAATTAATCATTTCACATTTCACTATATTGAACTCTACCACCTGCCCACCCACCCCATCAACTTGTCTATATCCTTTTGAAGTTGTACACTACACTCACAGTTTACATGTTTTGTATCATCTGGAAACTTTGAAATTGTGCCCAATACACCACTGTCTTAGCCATTAGTTCATATCTGGAAAAGCAAGGATCCCAACACTGACCCCTGGGATATTCGACTACAAACCTTCATTTAGCCTGAAAAACATCCATTAACCATTAATCTTTGTTGCCTGTGACTTATCCAATTTCATATTCATATTGCTACTGCCCCTTTTATTCCATGAACTATAACTTTGCTCACTATTATGATCCCAGTCCAGACCCCAACAGTGGCTAGGATACTGGACAGAAACCGGAATATTTAATTTTAATTTTTTAAGACTGTGAGGAAAGGATATCTCGCTCCAGGAGCGATTTCACGCAAAATAGGGATATGGTATATTAAAACAAACTTTATTACTAACAGAGTATTAAATATCCTTGACATCACACAAGAAAATGACCCTCTTATTGACTGACCTCATTAACACTACACCCTGTATGCGTCATCCAATGCCAGTGCTTATGTAATTACATTGTATATCTTGTGTTGCCCTATTATGTATTTTCTTTTATTACCTTTTCTTCCCATGTACTTAATGATCTGTTGAGCTGCTTGCAGAAAAATACTTTTCACTGTACCTCGGTACACGTGACAATAAACAAATCCAATCCAATCCAATCCAATCCATCAATTACCCCTTAAACAATACTAATCAATACTGTGACACAATAACCTTTAACTGCTATCTTTATTCACACTCAAACAACAAAACAAACTCAGATCCCAAACCACTTTTAAATACAGTTAGCACTCAGAAATACCTGTTGTAAAGAGATGTTTAAATACTCCACTTAGAGAAAGAGAGATCTTTTGTACCTGCTTGGAAGAAAGAGACTGTGTCAGAATACTGCAGAATCTCGGTTGTATTTCTTCAGAAACCTTCTCACCTCACCTTCCAACCAAATACTTAAAATTCTGGAAAACCTTAACACCTGACTGCCTCAAACCATGGCCTCTCCTATTAACTGCACCATCTTACAAAACAACACAATGGGAAGGATTCCCTGTCCCGCCGGGCCTGTTTTCTGGCATGGTGCACCCATGGCCGCAGCGAGATCCTCCATCCCAGCAGCCGGCCAATGGGATTTCCTGTTGTGGCCACCCCATGCCATTGGGAAATCCGTGGGCATGAGTACGCTACCGGCGAAGTGGAGGATTGCTCCAATCGAGAATACCACCCAATGTCTCCAAGTAACTACTCTGCAGGGAACCCTCTGAATATAAATAAAAGTCCATTAGCCCGAACTTTTATGATGCTTTAATTGCACATCTGGGCCCAAAAAGCCCAGCTGTCTTGCAAACCAGGATTTTTTAAAGCACTACTGCACCAGCCATGCACACTAACCCAGGAGTTTAACCCTTACTGAATCAAATACATGTCGTAAAATATATCTGAAATTCCCACATTCATTGCACTTTGCCTCTTAAACAAATGAACCCGCAGGAAAAAAAATATGGCTTTCTTTCCCAAAGCCTCTCAACTCTAACCATTACACAACTAAACACAACTAATACTCCATAAGATACATATATTACAGCTCAGCATGCAAATTTAAACATGAATATTGTCCATTTCTTTTCCACCTTCGAAAGTTCCAGTCTTTTCAAAGTTGTGATAAAGCATCTGCAATCAGATTTTCTCTTCCTGTCACATGTATAATTTTTAAGTTAAATGACTGTAGCAACAAACTTCATTTAAACAGTCTTGCATTTCGATCCTTAAACTTTTCCAAAAACTTTAATAGATTATGGTCCGTATGTTCATTGTCTCTGGTGAATTATTAGCAACATAAATGTCAAAATGTTGTCATGCCAATACCAAACTCAATGGGCTGGATTCTCTGATTCTGAGGCCATGTTCTCACGTTGGCATGGGAACGGTGGCATTTTCTGCCTGAAAATTTGACGCAAAACGGCCACCGATCTTCTGTGTAGCTGGGGCTAGCATGCCGGCAGCGTAGAGCACCCAGCTCTAGCTGCCAATACGGCCTAGAGAATTGCCAGGCCCGTGGCCATGCATGCGCATGGCGGTGGCCTGCAGCGGCAGCGCCATGCAACATGGCACCAGCCCTCGTGTACCTGGCCTACAAAATAGTGCCCCCACTTTGGCCGGCTCATGCGCCCCGAACCACAAACCCAAAGTGGCCCCAGGCCCTGGTAATTTCCCCCCAGCCCATGGATCGGTCCTCCTCCAACTATGGTGCGCTGGACTGGGTCCGCAGCCCACCACGCCGAGTTCCCAACGGGTGAGACCATGAGAGACCCACGCCATCGGTAACTTGCTCGGTCCTGGATGGAGCAGCAGGGGCCGGGCCTCAGTCAATGTCATGAGGCCGTCGATGTGTCGCGCGCCGTACTTTCCGAATACGCTGCTTTGCATGAGGCAGAGCATCACGAAAGCGGCGCCACTCCCAATTTGGTCAGGACCTTTGATTCTCTGGCCGATCGCCGAACGCAATTTCGGCATCACCAACCGGAGAATCTCACCCAACGTCTCCTGCTTGATGGTAGAATATTTCTTTTAATTAACATTTAATTTCCAAGAAAAATAATCAAGAGGCCTTTCTATTCTTTCGTCATTTTTCTGCAACATTACAGCACAACTGGCCATATCACTCGCATCAATTGCCTGAGTCCCGAAAGTGCAGAAGGAGGCAATTTGGCCCTTCCAGTCTGCACCAATCCTGAAAGAGCAACCTACATAGGTCCAATTCCTCCACCCTATCCCCATAATCCAGGAACTCCACCTTAACTTCGGACACTAAGAGACAATTTAACATGGCCAATCCACCTAACCTGCACATCGTTGGACTGTGGGAGGAAATCAGAGCATCTAGAGGAAACCCATACAGACACAGGGAGAAAGTGCAAAATCCACTCAGACTGTCACCCGAGGTTGGAATTGAACCCGGGTCCCTGGTGTTGCTGCCCATAATTAGGTGTTGCCAACACTGGTGCCATGGTTAACACAGTTTTCAGATTGTCATAAGAACATAAGATCTAGGAGCAGGAGTAGGCCATCTGGCCCCTCGAGCCTGCTCCGCCATTCAATTAGATCATGGCTGATCTTTTGTGGACTCAGCTCCACTTTCTGGCCCGAACACCATAACCCTTAATCCCTTTATTCTTCAAAAAACTATCTATCTTTACCTTAAAAACATGTAATGAAGGAGCCTCAACTGCTTCACTGGGCAAGGAATTCCATAGATTCACAACCCTTTGGGTGAAGAAGTTCCTCCTAAACTCAGTCCTAAATCTACTTCCCCTTATTTTGAGACTATGCCCCCTAGTTCTGCTGTCACCCGCCAGTGGAAACAACCTGCCCGCATCTATCCTATCTATTCCCTTCATAATTTTAAATGTTTCTATAAGATCCCCCCTCATCCTTCTAAATTCCAACGAGTACAGTCCCAGTCTACTCAACCTCTCCTCATAATCCAACCCCTTCAGCTCTGGGATTAACCTAGTGAATCTCCTCTGCACACCCTCCAGCGCCAGCACGTCCTCTCTCAAGTAAGGAGACCAAAACTGAACACAATACTCCAGGTGTGGCCGCACTAACACCTTATACAATTGCAACATAACCTCCCTAGTCTTAAACTCCATCCCTCTAGCAATGAAGGACAAAATTCCATTTGCCTTCTTAATCACCTGTTGCACTTGTAAACCAACCTTCTGTGACTCATGCACTAGCACACCCAAGTCTCTCTGAACAGCGGCATGCTTTAATATTTTATCGTTTAAATAATAATCCCGTTTGCTGTTATTCCTACCAAAATGGATAACCTCACATTTGTCAACATTGTATTCCATCTGCCAGACCCGAGCCCATTCACTTAACCTATCCAAATCCCTCTGCAGACTTCCAGTATCCTCTGCACTTTTCGCTTTACCACTCATCTTAGTGTCATCTGCAAACTTGGACACATTGCCCTTGGTCCCCAACTCCAAATCATCAATGTAAATTGTGAACAATTGTGGGCCCAACACGGATCCCTGAGGGACACCACTAGCTACTGATTGCCAACCAGAGAAACACCCATTTATCCCAACTCTTTGCTTTCTATTAATTAACCAATCCTCTATCCATGCTACTACTTTACCCTTAATGCCATGCATCTTTATCTTATGCAGCAAACTTTTGTGTGGCACCTTGTCAAAGGCTTTCTGGAAATCCAGATATACCACATCCATCGGCTCCCCGTTATCTACTGCACTGG
This sequence comes from Scyliorhinus canicula, assembly GCF_902713615.1. NCBI lineage: Eukaryota > Metazoa > Chordata > Chondrichthyes > Carcharhiniformes > Scyliorhinidae > Scyliorhinus > Scyliorhinus canicula. The sequence continues at coordinate 92,115,216 of NC_052153.1, read as the reverse complement.
TAATGTCCTCACAAAATTCCACTAAATTAGTTAGGCATGACCTGCCTTTTACGAACCCATGCTGCGTCTGCCCAATGGGACAATTTCTATCCAGATGCCTCGCAATTTCTTCCTTGATGATAGATTCCAGCATCTTCCCTATTACCGAAGTTAAACTCACTGGCCTATAATTTCCTGCTTTCTGCCTACCTCCTTTTTTAAACAGTGGCGTCACGTTTGCTAATTTCCAATCCACCGGGACCACCCCAGAGTCTAGTGAATTTCGGTAAATTATCACTAGTGCATCTGCAATTTCCCTAGCCATCTCTTTTAGCACTCTGGGATCATTCCATCAGGGCCAGGAGACTTGTCTACCTTTAGCCCCATTAGCTTGCCCATCACTCCCTCCTTAGTGATAACAATCCTCTCAAGGTCCTCACCTGTCATAGCCTCATTTCTATCAGTCGCTGGCATGTTATTTGTGTCTTCCACTGTGAAGACCGACCCAAAAAACCTGTTCAGTTGCTCAGCCATTTCCTCATTTCCCATTATTAAAACTCCCTTCTCATCCTCTAAAGGACCAATATTTACCTTAGCCACTCTTTTTTGTCTTATATATTTGTAAAAACTTTTACTGTCTGTTTTTATATTCTGAGCAAGTTTACTCTCATACTCTATCTTACTCTTCTTTATAGCTTTTTTAGTAGATTTCTGTTGCCCCCTAAAGATTTCCCAGTCCTCTAATCTCCCAGCAATCTTTGCCACTTTATATGCTTTTTCCTTCAATTTGATACTCTCCCTTATTTCCTTAGATATCCACGGTCGATTTTCCCTTTTTCTTCCGTCCTTCCTTTTTGTTGGTATAAACCTTTGCTGAGCACTGTGAAAAATCGCTTGGAAGGTTCTCCACTGTTCCTCAACTGTACCACCATAAAGTCTTAGCTCCCAGTCTACCTTAGCTAGTTCTTCTCTCATCCCCTTGTAATCTCCTTTGTTTAAACACAAAACATTAGTATTTGATTTTACTTTCTCACCCTCCATCTGTATTTTAAATTCCACCATATTGTGATCGCTCCTTCCGAGAGGATCCCTAACTATGAGATCATGAATCAATCCTGTCTCATTACACAGGACAAGATCTAGGACCGCTTGTTCCCTCGTAGGTTCCATTACATACTGTTCTAGGAAACTATCGCGGATACATTCTATAAACTCCTCCTCACGGTTGCCTTGACCGACCTGGTTAAACCAATCGACATGTAGATTAAAATCCCCCATGATAACTGCTGTACCATTTCTACATGCATCAGTTATTTCTTTGTTTATTGCCTGCCCCACCATCTCGTTACTATTTGGTGGCCGATAGACTATTCCTATCAGTGACTTTTTCGCCTTACTATTCCTGATTTCCACCCAAATGGATTCAACCTTAACCTCCATAGCACCGATGTCATCCCTTACTATTGCCCGGATGTCATCCTTAAATAACAGTGCAACACCACCTCCCTTACCATCCACTCTGTCCTTCCGAACAGTTTGATACCCTCGGATATTTAACTCCCAGTCGTGACCATCCTTTAACCATGTTTCAGTAATGGCCACTAAATCATAGTCATTTACGATGATTTGTGCCACCAACTCATTTACTTTATTCCGAATACTACGCGCATTCAGGTAAAGTACACTTATGTTGGTTTTTTTACCTCTGTTTTGAATCTTAACATCTCCAGTTTTATTCCTTTTGTTATTACTGGGCCTATTCACTGTGCTCCCCTCAGTCACTGTACCTTGTACTGTCGCCCTTATGGATTTCTGACTATGTCTTCTCTGCCTTGCACTTTTCCCCTTACTTCCCATCCCCCTGCCACATTAGTTTAAACCCTCCCCAACAGCTCTAGAAAACACCCCCCCTAGGACATCGGTTCCAGTCCTGCCCAAGTGCAGACCGTCCGGTTTGTACTGGTCCCACCTCCCCCAGAACCGGTCCCAATGCCCCAGGAATTTGAATCCCTCCCTCTTGCACCATCTCTCAAGCCACGCATTCATCCTATCTATCCTGACATTCCTACTCTGACTAGCTCGTGGCACTGGTAGCAATCCTGAGATTACTACCTTTGAGGTCCTACTTTTTAGTTTAACTCCTAACTCCATGAATTCCGCTTGTAGGACCTCATCCCGTTTTTTACCTATATCGTTGGTGCCTATGTGCACCACGACAGCTGGCTGTTCACCCTCCCCCCCCCCCCCAGAATGTCCTGCAGCCGCTCCGAGACATCCTTGACCCTTGCACCAGGGAGGCAACATACCATCCTGGAGTCTCGATTGCGTCCACAGAACCGCCTGTCTATTCCCCTTACGATCGAGTCCCCTATCACTATAGCCCTGCCATTTTTCTTCCTGCCCTGCTGTGCAGCAGAGCCAGCCACGGTGCCATGAACCTGGCTGCTGCTGCCTTCCCCTGGTGAGCCATCTCCCTCAACAGTATCCAAAGCGGTATATCTGTTTTGCAGGGAGATGGCCGCAGGGGACACCTGCACTGCCTTCCTACTCTTGCTCTTTCTTTTGGTCACCCATTTTCTATCTCCCTCAGTAACCTTCACCTGCGGTGTGACCAACTCGCTAAACGTGCTATCCACGACCTCCTCAGCATCGCGGATGCTCCAAAGTGAGTCCATCCGCAGCTCCAGAGCCGTCAAGCGGTCTAACAAGAGCTGCAACTGAACACACTTCTTGCACGTGAAGGAGCCAGGGACAGTGGACGTGTCCCTGAGCTCCCACATCGCACACGAGGCGCATGACACGGGTCTGGGATCTCCTGCCATATCTTAAACCCTTGGTAAACTTAAACAACTAGAATTTCAAACTAAAAATAAATAAATTAGACAATGAAAAGAAAAAGAGAGACTACTTACCAGTCACTTACCAGGGTTAAAAAGCACCTCCTCACACTCTGCACCGAATTACCTCACTGCACCAAATTACCAAGTTTAAATCTCCCACTCTGTATGAGTCTCACTCCAGATGTGTCTCCTGGAAAAGTGCTCGCTTACTGTGTGCGCTCTCTGTCTGTCTTTTATACAGACCTCAGCTAACCGATGACTCAAAAAAAACCTTAACTTCAAAGAGAATAATACAATGTGCCCCTAAACAGGCCTCAACAGGCCTCAGGTGATTGACAGATAACTGCCTCTCAGCAATTAGGGTGGGGGCAGCTTCAACCAATCAGACACTAAGCTCCACACTGCACTTTTAACTGAAAAACAGCAGAATTAGATTTTCCACTTACCTTTGCTGATTTACCTCACTGCACCAAATTACCAAGTTTAAATCTCCCACTCTGTATGAGTCTCACTCCGGATGTGTATCCTGGAAAAGTGCTCGCTTACTGTGTGCGCTCTCTGTCTGTCTTTTATACACACCTCAGCTAACCGATGTCGAAAGCCTCCTGACATTTTAATGTCCACTGAAATCTCTTCTGCTTTTTCAGATGTTCAGTCAGTGGAGCAACCATACCGCTAAACTTTAGCATGAATTTCCGGTAGAAACCACCCATCCCAGAAATCTCAGAATTCCTCCCTTCATTGATGGTTTTCGAAACTCCCCAATAACTTTTGTTTTCACTTTCCATGGGCCATTCCACCATGTCCAATTGTATGGCTTAAGAATGTGACTTGAGCTTCTGCAAATTTACTTTTAGCCAAGTTTACCAGAAATCCTGCCTCCTTTAAATGTTCCAAATTATCTTTCCATGTTTGACTGAATACCACCATGTAGTCAATGTGCATTGTACGGTTGTTTAGTCTTGAAATTACCTTGATGGTTAAGCTCGCAGATGTTGCTGGCACATTCTTCATTCCAAATGGCATAACCTTAAACTGATACAGACCATTTGGAGTCATAAAAACCGAAACTTCCTTTGTCCTGTCTGATTAAGTAAGTCAAGTTTGGGAATAAAATTCACTTGTCCCGCCTTTTCAACACAGCCTTCCGAACAAGAAATAGGATACGAATCTGACTTTGTAATTGCATTGACTTTTCTATAATCGTAGAATTTACAGTGCAGAAGGAGGCCATTCGGCCCATCGAGTCTGCACCGGCTCTTGGAAAGAGCACCCTACCCAAGGTCAACACCTCCACCTTATCCCCATAACCCAGTAACCCCACCCAACACTAAGGGCAATTTTGGACACTAAGGGCAATTTGTCATGGCCAATCCACCTAACCTGCACATCTTTGGACTGTTAGAGGAAACCGGAGCACCCGGAGGAAACCCACGCACACATGGGGAGAATGTGCAGATTCCACACAGACAGTGACCCAAGCTGGAATCGAACATGGGACCCTGGAGCTGTGAAGCAATTGTGCTCTCCACAAGGCTACCGTGCTGCCCACACACAATCATTGTGTTCCATCTGGTTTTGGTGCCATCACAATAGATGAGCTCCAATCGCTGCAACTCACTTTGATTTCATCATTCTTGAGCATGCTTTCAATCTCCTTTGTATCTGTGCTAACTTTAGTGTATTGAACCTATATGGATGTTGCTTAATTGGAAGAGCTTTTCCTACATCTACATCATGTACAATTAATAATAATCTTTATTATTGCCACAAGTAGGCTTACATTAACACTGCAATGAAGTTACTGTGAAAATCCCCTAGTCGCCACACTCCGGCACCTGTTCGGGTACAGAGAGGGAGAATTCAGAACGTCCAATTCACCTAACAGCACATCTTTCAGGACTTGTGGGAAGAAACCGGAGCACCCAGAACAAACCCACGCAGACGCAGGGAGCACATGTAAACACTGCACAAACAGTGACCTCAGAGGGAATCGAACCTGGGACCCTGGCATTGTGAAGCAACAGTGCTAACCACTGTGCAATCATGCTATTTGTTCCCACATATAACTCTCTATGACTGTAATGTCTCTTTTCGGTCACATTGACTTTGCACCAGAAGGTAACTAAGTACTTGATCCCAATTTCATACCACCTCCTCATTGTCCATTCTAATTTGAGGAATGTCAAATTCAGCAGCATCTGGATTTATCTCATTATGAGTTACACCGAATAACACTTCTTCCTTCTTTCCTTCTCTATCAAAATACGTTTTGAGCATATTACCGTGATACACTTTGAATTTTCGTTCTATTGGTGTTCTAATCAAATAATTTACCTCACTCAATTTCCTTTCAATTTGATAAGACCCACTAAATTTTGCCTTTAATGGTTCACCGACCATTTGTAATAATATTAATACTTTCTCCCCAAATAAAACTACAGATTTATGATTTTTTTATCTCCCTCCTTTTTCAACACATGTGACAATTTTAAATGCTTTCTTGCCAATTCACCAGCGCTAGTTCATCTCTCCCTAAAGTTTGACACATAGTCCAACAATGTAGCCTCAGAATGAGGATGTGAAGCAAGGGTTAATAGCTAGAACGAGCCAGAATGAATGGGATACATTAGTGGAAAATCACCAGTAGAGGAGTTTGTTATTGAAGCCATTGACGGAGGATTAACTTGTTGAGGTAAGGGAGTTGATATCTGAATTCATGAGCCGACTCATGATTGTAAGCCGAATAGCCTTGAGAAACAAGGAAGATGGCCGGATGACGGAATATGAAATGTGGGAGCCGATTGCAACTATGGCTAACACCTGCAGTTTAAGCTAATACTGCTATATACTCATGTTCCAATAGATAACCTCAAAGTCTGTAAAATCATGTGTTGAAACTATGGCAATAACAAGTTTATGCTTTGTAATGGGGGCGAGCTCAAGTGAATGTAAGGGACAGCCCCCTAATAATACATATAAAAAAGGGATGTTTTGAGCAATACTTTGGCACTCTCCGAGGTGGTTCTCCGGAATACCTGGAGAGCTGCCCCGAACGCAATAAAGAATATTCTGAAGTACGGACGTGTTCGAGACAGTTTCTTCCGGACTGAGAGACAAGTGAATTAGAGACGCATGATGAGCCAGTCTAAAAGCTCAAAAGGCAAGTCTCCCTCTGAAAAACCAATGCCGACCATTACTGACGTAATCCAGCTACAGGAGGACGCTCCTTCTAGCGATAAAAAGTTATGGGAAGAATTAGGATGCACATATGATAAAGAAAATAAGCTGTGGGTCACCCCGGCAGGGCAGACATGTATGCCCGATGCTTTGGCAGCCTGGGTGGCCGAATGTGTACACTTTGCAACTCACTGTGGTGCATGTGTTACAGGTGATATATTGTTAAAAACCTGGTGGCATCCTAGGTTGCAGGAGATAGCCCAATGAATGAGCAGTCGCTGCTTGATATGCCAGCAGTATAACCCTGGGAAGGCTGTCCCCTGCGAGCAGGGGAAAACACCATTGCCCGAGGGTCCCTTTGAGACCCTGCAACTGGACTACATTGAGTTGGAAAGATGCCAGTGTTATAAGCATGTATTAGTGATTGTTGATGTGTTTAGTAAATGGATAGAGGCCTATCCTACTGTAGATAATAAGGCTTCAACTGTAGTAAAAGTTCTTATGCGTGAAATTGTACCAAGATTTGGAATTCCATATCGTTTAAGCTCTGATAATGGACCTCACTTTGTGGGACAGATCAATAAAGAATTCTGCACTCAACTGGGAATTAAACAGCAGTTACACTGTGCCTACAGACGCCAGGCAGCTGGGATAGTAGAACGAGCTAACCAGACTCTGAAAACCAAACTTGCTAAGCTACAAGCAGAGACTGAAGCCACCTGGCTCAAACTTTTACCTGTTGCACTTTTCCAGATCAGAACCACCCCTGCGGGAAAGACTCGATTGAGCCCCGCTGAAATCTTGTATGGAAGACCCCTTCGCACCCCCTGGGACTGTCATACATCCCGAGACATTCAGTTCCACCACATGACTACAGAAATTGCTAATTATATAATAGGCCTCACTAAAGTCTTAAAGAGTCTCCACTTTCAAGTACGTGCCACGCAAGACGAAGTGCCACCCTTGGCCAGCTCCAATATTGTGCAACCAGGAGATCATGTGATGATCCGCAATTGGACGCGGAAGGGGTTGGAACCACGTTGGGAGGGACCGTTCCAAGTTCTCCTAACCACCCCCACGGCAGTCAAAGTTGAAGGACGCAATGCGTGGATTCACACCCACCACTGTAAACTAGTGAAGTTTTCGTGATTATTAACTCTCGTTTTAAGTTTTAGGAACATACGACCTTACTCGGACTGGGAGCAGGACCCCACAATGAAGCTGCTCTTTTTACTAGTGATCCTCGCCAGCGCCATCCAGTTTACATTCACTAGCGGCCGGCGATGTAGACCCGGCGGACAAATTCTGCACCTTTGTCGTGAGGACACCTTTAGCTGTGCCAACAGCACCACAGATGAGACCTTGTGGACGGTGACCCTGGTAGATACCTGCACCACCATCATTCATCAAGACGAGCAGAAGCCTCGGTTCCTGACTACCCGCGGATCCCTGACCTGCGATCACTACGCTTGCCGGTGGGACTTACGAGGAAAGGCAAGCCATGAGTTCTTGAATGTAACACTATCCATACTCACCCGCCTACCAGGAGGAAGCGGGCAATGCACCATGTGGCTGCAAATTCATTTCTGTTTATGTCTTATACTTATGCAAAGAAATTGAATGTCTCCTCTTGTTGGGTATGTACGCATGTTCCCAGCCATGCCCATGGGGGTATTCCCTTGGTCCCTCTTTCTTATTTGATTGAGGAGGTTGCAGAATGGGCTCTGACGTAATCGCACCGACCCTGATAATGATACTCAAGATATGATAGATTGGCGATCGGCCGGGTTCAATATGAGCAGATTTAAAGGAAGGTGGTGGCCGAAATTTACTGTAACCCATCAGCCACCCTATCTGATCCTCCCCAAGTATGCTAAATTTCCAAAAGGCAGTTTTAAAAAGGATCATGCCAATGGGACCCACCTGGTAGGTACCAGCCAACGCAACCAGATCTTGATTTGGTAACCACCCATAACTAACCTTACGCAAAAAGGCTTGTTCCCTTTAATTGGTCAGCAATAGAAAACCATACAAGTGGCGGCCCCTGGAGGGGGGAGCCGACTAGAATCATGATGACGGATGCCATGGGGAACTTGACCTCGTACAATGATACCTATTTTATATGCGGACATAAAGCATATCCCTGGTTGCCGGAAAATTGGTCGGGTTCTTGCTATATGGGCTTTGTAGTCCCTGGTATCGCCCATTATACAGACCTATCCAAACATCCCCATGCCCGAACCACTAGGTCCCTTGTGCCTTGGGAGGCGATAGCTACTGTCCTTTGGCCGCAGTTCGGCAGTATTAGATCTCTCCAAAAAGTCACCAAGCTCCGGGATATATTGGAGCAAGTGGCTAATGATACCGCGGAAGGACTCAGCGAGCTCAACGTAGAGTTAGTAGCTGTTCGGACGGTTGCCTTACAGAACCGCATGGCTCTAGACTACCTCCTCGCCAATGAGGGAGGTATGTGTGCTGTAGTGGGTTCTGAGTGCTGTACTTATATCCCTGATAGCTCGGAGAACATTACTCACCTAGTGGACCACATTAGGGATGGGGTAAAGAGACTCCACCAGTCCTCCTCGGACTGGTGGGGATGGCTGTGGTCTAGTTCCTGGACCAACTATCTGCTTCATGGATTTATCAACTTTATCATTATTTGCATTTTGCTATGTATCATTGCAACCTGCGTGAAATGCTTTTGTAATCGTTTAGGCTCCTCTGTGATGCCACAGATGCTGCAGCGGCTTTCCCAGTTAGACAAGCAGGACTTAGTAGGTGCTGAAAATGTGTATGCGGATGTTGAACCAAAGGATGATTTCCCAGAGGAATTCCTCAGACTCTCAAGGATCAGCCCCTGAGGACTGTGTGATCATGGAATGATCAAAGGGGGAATGAGGATGTGAAGCAAGGGTTAATAGCTAGAACGAGCCAGAATGAATGGGATACATTAGTGGAAAATCACCAGTAGAGGAGTTTGTTATTGAAGCCATTGAAGGAGGATGAACTTGTTGAGATAAGGGAGTTGATCTCTGAATAATGACTGTAAGCCGAATAGCCTTGAGAAACAAGGAAGATGGCCGGATGACGGAATATGAAATGTGGGAGCCGATTGAAACTATGGCTAACACCTGCTGTTTAAGCTAATACTGCTATATACTCATGTTCCAATAGATAACCTCAAAGTCTGTAAAATCATGTGTTGGAACTATGGCAATAACAAGTTTATGCTTTGTAATGGGGGCGAGCTCAAGTGAATGTAAGGGACAGCCCCCTAATAATACATATAAAAAAGGGATGTTTTGAGCAATACTTTGGCACTCTCCGAGATGGTTCTCCGGAATACCTAGAGAGCTGCCCAGATCGCAATAAAGAATATTCTGAAGTACGGACGTGTTCGAGGCCGTTTCTTCCGGACTGAGAGACAAGTGAATTAGAGACGCATTCACAAGAATACTGACTCACCAATTTCACTTTGATCAATTTAAGTGATCTTCTTACCTCATGATCAAAAATCAATTTGAATAGATTAAATTTAGCTGATTCATTAGGTGCATCACTAATTGCAAATAGTACAATGGAATTCCTCTATCGAAACTTCTGGATAAACCTGACTATAGGCCCTCAACATGGTCTTTAAAGTTTGATGCCATCTTTCTAACGCTCTTTGTGATTCTGGATGATACGCAGTTGAGTTAAATTGCTTTATTCCTAAACTGTTCATAACATCCCTGAATAACTTTAACATAAAGTTGGTTTCCTTATCTAATTGAGTTTCTTTTGGTAGACCATATCTGGTAAAAAAAAATATGGTTAACTCCTCCACCACTCTTAGCTGTAATGTTTCTTAATAGAATGGCCTCCAGAAATCTAGTTAGATGCATTCATTATGATCAACAAATACTGATTCCCACTTTCCATTTTTGGCAGAGGTTCCATGCAATCAATAGGTTCTTCAAATGGTGGAATCGGTATGCAGGGTGCTGGTTTGATTACCGCTTGAGGATTACTTATTACCGGACATGCGTGACATGTACGGCAAAATTCAATTTCTTTCTTATGCGATCCATGCCAATAAAAAGAAAAATCCTATGTTTTCCTTACTCCTAAATGACCCCCGACAAGAACCTCATGCGATAACTGCAAAAGCTCCTCTCAATAGCCCTGCAGCAATACCATTTGATAAACTTCTGCTGACTTCTTATCTGCCTAGATAAGTAAAGCTCTCAGTTTTCTCATTAGTGCATTATCTTTCATGTAATAACACTCTGGAATACACTCAGATACAATTTTTGTATATGCTTTCTAATACAACTGTTTTATCACTGAATCGTTCTGCTATAATTCTACCAACCTTGTTGAACTAAATTGAACTAGAATAGGGATGTACTTCTGATGCTGTATAAGGCTCTGGTCAGACCCCATTTGGAGTATTGTGAGCAGTCTTGGGCCCTGTATCTAAGGAAGGACGTGCTGGCCTTGGAAAGGGTCCAGAGGAGGTTCACAAGAATGATCCCTGGAATGAAGAGCTTGTCGTATGAGGAACTTTTGAGGACTCTGGGTCTGTACTCGTTGGCGTTTAGAAGGATGAGGGGAGATCTTATTGAAACTTACAAGATATTGTGAGGCCTGGATAGAGTGGACGTGGAGAGGATGTTTCCACTTGTGGGAAAAACTAGAAACAGAGGACACCATCTCAGATTAAAGGGACGATCCTTTAAAACCGAGATGAGGAATTTCTTCAGCCAGAGGGTGGTGAATCTGTGGAATACTTTGCTGCAGAAGGCTGTGGAGGCCAAATCACTGAGAGTCTTTAAGACAGAGATAGATAGGTTCTTGATTGATAAGGGGATCAGGGGTTATGGGAAGAAGGCAGGAGAATGGGGATGAGAAAAATATCAGCCATGATTCACTAGACTCTGGGGTGGTCCCGGTGGATTGGAAATTAGCAAACGTGACACCACTGTTTAAAAAAGGAGGTAGGCAGAGAGCAGGAAATTATAGGCCAGTGAGCTTAACTTCGGTAGTTGGGAATCTTTCATCAAGGAAGAAATAGCGAGGCATCTGGATAGAAATTGTCCCATTGGGCAGACACAGCATGGGTTCATAAAGGGCAGGTCATGCCTAACTAATTTAGTGGAATCTTTTGAGGACATTACCAGTGCAGTAGATAACGGGGAGTCAATGGATGTGGTATATCTGGATTTCCAGAAAGCCTTTGACAAGGTGCCACAGAAAAGATTGCTGCATAAGATAAAGATGCATGGTATTAAGGGTAAAGTAGTAGCATGGATAGAGGATTGGTTAATTAATAGAAAGCAAAGAGTTGGGATTAATGGGTGTTTCTCTGGTTGGCAATCAGTAGCTAGTGGTGTCCCTCAGGGATCCGTGTTGGGCCCACAATTGTTCACAATTTACATAGATGATTTGGAGTTGGGGACCAAGGGCAATGTGTCCAAGTTTGCAGATGACACTAAGATGAGTGGTAAAGCGAAAAGTGCAGAGGATACTGGAAGTCTGCAGAGGGATTTGGATAGGTTAAGTGAATGGACTAGGGTCTGGCAGATGGAATACAATGTTGACAAATGTGAGGTTATCCATTTTGGTAGGAATAACAGCAAACGGGATTATTATTTAAACGATAAAATATTAAAGCATGCCGCTGTGCAGCGAGACCTGGGTGTGCTAGTGCATGAGTCACAGAAAGTTGGTTTACAGGTGCAACAGGTGATTAAGAAGGCAAATGGAAGGCAAATGTTGTCCTTCATTGCTAGAGGGATGGAGTTTAAGACTAGGGAGGTTATGTTGCAATTGTATAAGGTGTTAGTGAGGCCACACCTGGAGTATTATGTTCAGTTTTGGTCTCCTTACTTGAGAAAGGACATACTAGCACTGGAGGGTGTGCAGAGGAGATTCACTAGGTTAATCCCAGAGCTGAAGGGGTTGAATTATGAGGAGAGGTTGAGTAGACTGGGACTGTACTCGTTGGAATTTAGAAGGATGAGGGGGGATCTTATAGAAACATTAAAAATTATGAAGGGAATAGATAGGACAGATGCGGGCAGGTTGTTTCCACTGGCGGGTGAAAGCAGAACTAGGGGACATAGCCTCAAAATAAGGGGAAGTAGATTTAGGACTGAGTTTAGGAGTTAGGGTTGTGAATCTATGGAATTCCTTGCCCAGTGAAGCAGTTGAGGCTCCTTCATTAAGGTAAAGATAGATCGTTTTTTGAAGAATAAAGGGATTAAGAGTTATGGTGTTCGGGCCGGAAAGTGGAGCTGAGTCCACAAAAGATCAGCCATGATCTCATTGAATGGCGGAGCAGGCTCGTGGGGCCAGATGGCCTACTCCTGCTCCTAGTTCTTATGTTCTTATGTTCTTATGATTGAATGGCGGAGCAGACTCGATGGGCTGAGTGGCCTAATTCTGCTTCTATGTCTTATGGTCTTATATTCGCTACATCCACCACCTTTTCTTCTTCTTTATCAACCGTCAAGCATTGTTTCTGGAATCTGTACCTCAGCCTCCCTATCTATGCTCCTCGAGTTCTGTTTCTCCTGTGGCTTTGTGATCTTGTCACCACGCAATCAGGAAACACCCCAGGATATGCTTGCAATATTTCAGTTCTCTGACTTGCCACCAACTTTTCAACCACATTAGGCATCACTTCCACTATGATCCAGCTATATCATTGCCCAGGATAAATTGTACCCCTGAAGAAGGTAATTTTTGTATTACACCTAACACCACTTCACTTTTCACCAAACTCTCTAATCTTACCTTACAAAGTGTAACATTATTCCTTTCACCACTAAGTCCACATATTGTCACTTTTTCTGGCAATACACCTTCCAAATTTCAAATCACCTTAACTAAGATTGACTTGCTCTTGTAAGCCTTCAGATCTTCGCCCCCTTATCTACTCCACCATGTACACACGAGTAAACCATACCCTCACAAATAAAATCTTTCAAAAGATCTGGCACCGGGTTAGGTGGATTGGCCATGCTAAATTGCCCGTAGTTTCCTAATAAAAGTAAGGTTAAGGTGGGTTGTTGGGTTACGGGTATAGGGTGGATACGTGGGTTTGAGTAGGGTGATCATGGCTCGGCACAACATTGAGGGCCGAAGGGCCTGTTCTGTGCTGTACTGTTCTATGTTCTATGTTCTATGTTCTGCTTATCCACCAACCTCTGAACAGGCTATGTACTTTGTTGCACCTCTTCCACTGGAACCATGTTTTCCCCCCACTGCAATAACCTTTTTTGCTTATCTTGTTTTAATGAGTCTGTCTTTCCAGTATTTTTCTAAAGCCATCAACACTGTGACTTCATGTGTTCAACTTTGCAACAATGAAAACATGTAAGTTTTCTTATCTCTCTTCCACTATTATCCTGAGGCAAATTCGGGCAGCACGGTCGCACAGTGGTTAGCACTGCTGCCTCACGGCACCGAGGACATGGGTTCGATCCCGGCCCCGGTTAATGTCCGTGTGGAACTTGCACATTCTCCTTGAGTCTGCATGGGTTCCACACCCACAACCCAAAAGATGTGCAGGGTAGGTATATTGGCCATGCTAAATTACCCCTTAATTGGAAAAAAAAATTGTGTACTCTAAATTTACTTTTTTTAAATCCTGAGGCAAATTCTCCTTAATATCTCCAACTAGACCTCCTTTGCCTTGACTACCGGTGAATTTCTCACTTTCCCAGTTTCCATCTTTCACAGATTAAAATTGATGTCAAAAACCAGACTTTGTTTCGTGAACTAATTCAAGATTAACTGCCATTTCTGCTGCCAGTCAAGCAGTTTTAATCCTTTGCTCTTCCATGTGAGTTATCACAACTGCTGAAAGTGAATCTTTAAATTCCTCCAAAATAAACATTTCCCTAAGAGCATCATATGTTTGTTCTATTTGTAATGTTCTTATACACCTATCAAAATGATTTTATTTTATATGTGCCTGACCTGGTTCTTTCCTTAAATTTCTAAATTTCTCTCTGTAGGCTTCTGGTGTTGCACGTTTTACTTGAGTGTATTACGCGTTTTATTGGTGTGTATTAACACGCCTCCGTTTAAAGGCCGTGTGCTTAACACTACTACAGGTCTGTGTATGTAATTATGCTCGGAGTCACCAGGTGCCGTATTTAGACACCTCGCAAGTATATCAAGGTCAGGTTCAAAGTAATAAATCTGTACACCGATTAGTAAGTTCAAACGATTGATATTTATTATAACAAATATAATAAATACACATGCATACGCTAAAGAGACTAAGTTACTTCTAAACTAAACGACTAAAATACTTATCTAAACAGGAACAGGCAAGGTCAGGGAGCGAGGCCTTCGTCCCGTTCTTGGTCTGCAACTCTCAGAGTGTTAAAGGTCGTCAGGGTCTAGCAAGTCTGGCTCACGTAGTGATCGTTGTGGTGAAACTTACAGTTCGATGGCTGGTGGCTCAACGGCTGGTGATGGAACTGGAGTCAGGATGCGATGTATCAGCAAAGCGATGAAGACAGCAGAGAGCCGGAGCCAAGACAACAGCAAGCCGGAGCAACAACAGACCGGACCATGTGCGGGGTCTACTTTTATAGGTCCCCCCAAAGTCCGTGCCTCTTCGGGGCGGTCTCTACCTGCTGTATATCGATTGGGTCTTCTCCCAATCGATATTTTCCAAACCCTCCAATCTGAGGGTCGCTTCTCGATGGGTGGGGCGGTCTCTATGGTGCTTTGTGATGGATACTTATGGTGCCGTTTCGTCTGGGCGTCTACTCAAAGTATCCATTCAAACCTAAATGTTTCTATTGTGTGGGCCTGGATCCAGATCACCTCATTACTATGCAAATCGTTGTTGCCATTTACACCTTTAGCTGAGATTCTGCACCTGGCCATAAACTGGTTTCTGTACGTGCAGAATGCTAATTAGCCTTCTGCAAACTGCTTGTCCTTGCTAAGACTGTTTTCTCCCTGCAGCCTTAGCAGTTCTCCATTTTGTAGCCCAGTGTCCATCTTAGGTGGCTACACTGGCACTAGTTCATCTGCAGTTAATATGGCTTTTCGCACTTCAGCATAATCCCGAGATACCTCCTCTGATAGTGATGCAAACACTTCACCAGCTCTCCCTACCAACTTTGTTTGAACTAACACTTCCCACATGGTCTTTGGCCAATTCAATTGCTTGGCCACTTTCTCAAAGGAGATAAAAAGACTTCCACATCTTTCTTGTCAAATCTTGGCAATGCTTCAACATATTAAATATATTTAAACAGATCTCTACTAGGCTTTTGACGAGGAGGAATTTCTCCTTCCTCTAGACTTTCCTCAACTGCTGCTTTTAACTCCAACATTTCAAGTTGATATTCTCTTTTCCTTTCCAACTCCCTCATTCATTTCCATTTTGTGAAGTTCAAATTCTCTCTCTTTACTCTTTTCTCCTGCCACTGCCTCTCTCCTCTTTTCCTTTTCTTCTGCCATAGTCACTCTTCCTTTTTCTGTCATTTTCAATTTCTTCAATTCTATTTCTTTTTGTTTATCTTTTTCCTGCATTTTTAATTGTTTCATTTGTAAGTTAATTCTAGCTAATTCTAATGATTCTGGCTGTGTCTCTGGAACATTTAAATGCTGAGCTATTGTTTGTATTATCTCTAACTTCGTCCCCCTTCAGGTAAAGTCAACTGTAGCTTGTTTGCCAAATCGAAAAGCTATGTTTTAACGATAGAATAGAATCATAGAATCCCTACAGTGCTGAAGGAAGCCATACGGCCCATAGAGTCTTTACCGATCCATGTCCCACCCTGTCCCTGCAACCCCATATCCTAACCTTCACAATCCTGGACACCAAGGGGCAATATAGCATGGCCATTCTACCTACCCCTTACATCTTTGGACTGTTGGAGGAAACCGGAGCACCCAGAAGAAACCGAAGAAGACACGGGAAGAATGCACAAACTCCAAACAGACAGTGACCCAAGGCTGGTATTGAACCCCGGTCCCTGGCGCTCTGAGGCAGAAGTGTGCTACCGTGCTGCCCATCCTTTGTTAACCAGCCCAAGTGACCTCTTCCACACCAAGGAACATTTTTGTAACTGAAGGAGCCATTTTCAGCACTCCAAATTTAAATGTACCACTTAAAAGAAAGTGCCCATTCCACACACACTCAGAGCAAGATCTAACTAAAGAAAAATAGAGTCCATTCTGGGCAGGTTTTGCAGGGTCTTACTCTGCACTTGTAGTGCTGGAAATGACCCTGCTATTAAACAGAACTCTGTTTGTTCTTAATGTCCCAGTGGGGAATGCTGCCGGGCCGTACTAAGCGTAATTCCTTGCACTGAGGCAGCCTGGAGGGTGAGCGCATCAGTGCAGGAAGAGGTCAGGAGGTCATTATTAAATGGCGTTCCGATCTCTCAACACCCGAAGCAATCCCCGGACCACCCCTCCATGCTCTAATTCAAGGGGTACATTGAGCTGCCCCCCTCCAGGACTCCACCTCTCACATGGACAGGGCATCCCCAGGCCTGATTCCGGCATGGAGAATTGCCAACCTGGCACCTTGGCAGTGTCCCTGTCAGCCTGACAGTGCCACCTGGGCACTCTAGATTTTCCAGGCAGGAATCCTGGTGGCACTGCCATGTGCACATCTGGCAGTGCCAAGGTGCCTGGGTGGAATCAGCTCTGCCTGGGTGCCACCCTGTTTGAAGGCTGACCATCAGGGGATCTCCCACCACCTGGGGGTCCCCTCCAGGTACCATTCCACCTGGTCCCTGTTTGTGGGGACCAGTACTGAACAGCAGTGGGGGCTCCTCGGCGAGGCCGATAAATACCGGATGGCATTAGGTCCAGCACGAGTGAGTTCTTTAACTCACTTACCCATTGTGGGTGGGAAACAGGTCACGATGTCTCGCCAGATCTGGTTAGATCTCATGAGGTGTAATCATCCTCCCCACTGCAATTAAGTTAAGTAATCCCAAGGCAAATAGGGAATTATACTTTTAAATCCCAGTGAAGAGCATCCAATTTTATTACGATCCTGGACCAGACCTCAACAGTGGCTAGGATACTGGGTAGAAACCTCAATATATTCTTTTAATTTTGTAAAACTGTGAGTGAAGGATACCTCGCTCCAGGAATAATTTCATGCAAAATAAGATATGGTATATTGAAACAATTATTTTACGAACACAATATTAAAATATCCTTAACATTGCACAAGAAAAAAGCTTACAATTCCCCATAATGCTAATCAATACAGCGACACAATAATCCTTAGCTGCTATCTTTACTTCCATTCAAACAACAAAATTAACTTGGGTCTCAATCCACTTTTAAGTACAGTTAGCACTCAGGAATACTTGCTGAACAGAGATGTCTTAAATACTCCACTTCTGGGAAGAACATGAACATGGAACATACAGTGCAGAAGGAGGCCATTCGGCCCTTCGAGTCTGCACGGATCCACTTAAGACCTCACTTCCACCCTATCCCCGTAACTCAATAAAACCTCCTAACCTTTTTGGACACTATGGGCAATTTAGCATAGCCAATCCACCTAACCTGCACATCTTTGGATCTCAGGAAAGAGGGATCTTTTGAAACTGCTTGAAAGAAAGAGATCTGACACCCTGCCAGGATAATCCAGAATCGGCCAGCACGGTGGCGCAGTGGGTTAGCACTGCGGCCTCACAGCGCCAAAGTCCCAGGTTCGATCCCGGCTCTGGGTCACTGTCCGTGTGGAGTTTGCACATTCTCTCCATGTCTGCATGGGTTTCGCCCCCACAACCCAAAGATGTGCAGGCTAGGTGGATTGGCCATGCTAAATTGCCCCTTAATTGGAAAAATGAATTGGGTATTCTAAATTAAATTTTTTAAAAAGAATAATTGAGAATCACTGACTGTATTTCTTCAGACTCTTTTCACCTCACCTTCCTGCCAAAAACAAAATGCTGAACAACCTTAACACCTGACTGCTTCAATCCCTGGCTCCTCCCATTAATTGTATCATGTAACTAAACTGAACACAATCGGCCATATTCTCCGCCCCTAAGACTAAGTATTGATGCTGGGCCAGGATTTGTGGAGTTTTACGACAGCAAAACCGGTAATGCACTTGGATCAATTTACTGACCGTTGAGGTGCTAGCACTGGTGCCACATGGAACATGATCAATTCCAATGGAAAACGGTGTCAGATTCGCTGGGGTCGGGATTGTAACTCAAGAGGCTGACAAGCTGCAGCCGCATATTAGCACTCCACTTCCCACACTCACTCATCCCAGCCAACAGGATGGCATTGGTTGTGCTAGATTGCACCCATCCCATTAATGGGTCAGCTGGGCCAAAGGGTACATCAGGGGGTGGCCTGGGGGGGTACCCACATGACCCAGGGCGCTAGGTTCATAGCGGGCAGTCAGCCACATGGCTGCCTGGCAGGCTGCAGCAATGGTGTTCCGTGCCCGTCCAACCCGACCCCACAGCCCACCTTCTGGCCACATCCCACTGCTCCCCCCCGGCTCTGGCAGAAGTCCCCCAGCCAGCTGCACAACTGTAAGCACACTACGGCGATGTTGGACATTTCCCACACCCCCTCTCTCCCCCTCATCAGGCATGCCGCCTGTTTTATGATTTTTGAAAACACAAGTAAACCTCGCCATCAGGAATTCCCCCGGTGAAGGCGGAGGATCGTGGAGGCCTTGGAGAAACCGGGTCAAGCCGCTAATTGATATGCCAGTGGCATTTAATGTATATGTGGAGTGGAACGCATTGATGCCTCAGTTGAGGCACTGGAGAATTGCGACTTGGCGTGAAGCCGACTCCCGCCATTATTTTGGTATCAAAACCGATTCTCCGCCCAATCGCATTTCACTATTCCGGCATTGGCTTACGGAGAATCCCGCCCAATGTCTTTAATTAACTACTTCACAAAGATTCCTCAATATAAGTCCATTAGCCCAAACTTTTACGATGCTTTAATTGTACCTCAGGCTCCAAACATCCTAGCTTCCTTGCAAACCAAGATTTTAAAAAATACTACTGCAGCAGTCATTAACCCTTCTGCAACAAATACATCAAATACAATCAAATGCCTTTTGGAAATCTAGGTACACCACATCAGCACCATTTTCCTCATAAATCTTCTTTTACCTCATCAAAATTTTCAGCAACAATTAGTTAAACATGATTTCCCCTTAATAAATCCATGCTAGTTTCCTCAATGAACACACATTTGTCCATGTGCCATTAACCATTACTCTTTGTTTACTGTCACTCAACCAATCTTGTATAAATATTGCAACTGTCCATTTTATTCCTTGGCCAGAATTTTCAGGCTGTTCACACCGGCGGTCCCGCCAACGGTGCACCCGCAGGTTTCCTGGCGGCCAGGGGTGCATTCAATGGAAAACCAATGTGTGTTATCTCCGCCGGCGTGAGACACGCGCAGAAAATCCCATCCCATGAGTTGTAATTTTGCTCACAATTCTGTCATATGGCACTGTATCAGACACACTTTGGAAGTCCATATACACCACATCAATGGCATCACCGTCATCAAACCTCTCTTCCTGTTCGGAAAACTTCAGGAAGGTTAGCTAAACACAATTTGCCTTTAAAGAAATCAATGCTGGCTTTCTTTAATTAACTGGCATTTGTCCAAGTGACTATCAGTTTTATTGCAAATTATTACTCTCGACATTTCCCTACCACCAAAGTTAAACTGAGTGACCTGTAGTTGCTGGGCTTATCTTTACAACCTTTTTTGAACAAGGGTGTAACATTTGTATTTCTCCAGTCCTCTGGCACCACCCCTAACTCTAAGGAAGACTCAAAGATTAGCCAGTGCCCCTCAATTTACATGCTCACTTATGGGAAGCACGGTAGCATAGTGCTTAGCACAATTGCTTCACAACTCCAGGGTCCCAGGTTCAATTCCAGGCTGGGTCACTGTCTGTGTGGAGTCTGCACGTTCTCCCCGTGTGTGCGTGGGTTTCCTCCGGGTGCTCCGGTTTCCTCCCACAGTCCAAAGATGTGCAGGTTAGGTGGACTGGCCATGCTAAATTGCCCTCAGTGTCTGAAATTGCCCTTAGTGTTGGGTGGGATTACTGGGTTATGGGGATAGGGTGTGGGCTTGGGTAGGGTGCTCTTTCCAAGAGCCAGTGCAGACTCGATGGACCGAATGGACTCCTTCTGCACTGTAAATTCTATGATTCTATGATTCCATCAGTATCCTTCTGCAGCACGGTTGTACAGTTAGAGGTGGTACACTACTGCCTCACAGCGCCAGAGACCCGGGTTCAATTCAGACCTTGGGTGACTGTGTGGAGTTTGTACTTTCTCATTGTGTCTGTGTGGGTTTCCGTCAGTTCCCTCCCACAGTCCAAAGAAGTGCAGGTTAGGTGGATTGGCCATGCTAAATTGCCCCTTAGCATCGAGAGCTGTGCAGGTTAGGTGCTGGGGTTACGGGGATAGGGCGGGGCAATGGCCCTAGGTAGAGTTAGGCTCTTTCAGAGAGTCGGTATAGACTCGATAGACCGAATGGCCCCCTTCTGCACTGTAGGAATTTTATTCTGTTTCTATCTCGCCCAGTCCTGGTGCCTTATCCACTATAAGTACAGCCAGCCTATTCAATAGCTCTTCTGTATCGATTTTAAACTTTTCTAGTGTCTGAATTACTACCTCTTTCACCATGGAGTGGGTAGCACCTCCCTCCCTATTAAAGACAAGTAATGGTTTGAGACTTCAATTATGCCCTCAGCCTCCACATGTAAATTTATATTTTGGTCCGTAATTGGCTTTACTGCTCCTTTTATGACCCTTTTACAATTTATACAGAAGACTTTGGGATTCCTTTATATTATTCACACCAGTCTTTAATCATACTCACTCTGTGCTCCCCTTATTTTACTTTTCACTCCCCTGCTGAATCTTCCATATTGAGCCGAGTTTACCATTGTATTTTCTACCTGACTATCTGTCATAAGCACACTGTCTCATTTTTATCCTAATCTCTGTCTCCTCGTCATCCAGGGAGCTCTGCTTTATTTGCCTTACCTTTCCCTTTCAAGGGAATACACCATGACTGTTCCCAAACAATTTCTTCTTTGAAGCCAGCCCATTGATTACCTACCTTACTGATGGTATGACCATGGACCTCTTGCTTCCCACTTCATCTCTCAACAAACTTTATTTTTCGGAGCTCCTGATTTCAAACGTCCAAGAACTGCTATCTGCCGAGCCACAGGAGCCCAGAAGGAGGATGAAGAGCAATAGCTTAGCATTAAAAAAGAGGTCCGGTAACCTGATCGCTCAAATACTGGCACTGTATGTGGTGAGTCATCTGGGCACAAGTAGCCGGCACCCAGGACAGAAGTAATGGAGTAATGGATGAATCATTTACCAGATCACCAAAGGGTGAAGTCCAGAATTTGCGTTGAGTCCCATCAAAATTAATCTAATCTCAATGTGATTAGTAGTTAAGGATTTATGTTAACATGGGAGGTTAGTTGGAACTATAAATTTACATTACAGCCAACCAGTTGTCACCTTGGGCGGGATTCTGCCGTAATCAGTGAGGCGGGCAACTCCGGCAGGACAGAGTGGCGTGAATCACTCCGGTGTTGGGCCACCCCAAAGGTGTGGAATCCTCCGCACCTTCAGAGGCTAGGCCTGCACCGGAGTGGTTTGCGCCCCGCCGGCCAGCAGGAAACGGGCTTGACGCCGCGCCAACCGGTGCCGAAGGGCCTCCGCCAGCCGGCACGAGTTGGCGCATGCGCGGGAGCGCCAGAGTGTGCTGGTGTCATCCCCGCGCATGTGCAGAGGGTTTCATTTCCGCACCGGCAATGGCGGCTGCTACAGCCGCCGGTGCAGAACAATAGAGTGCCCCCACGGCACAGGCCCACCGGTGGATCGGTGGGCCCCGATCGCGGGCCAGGCTACCGTGGGGGCACCTGCCGGGGCCAGATCCCCCCGCGCCTCCCCAAGAACCCCGGAGGCCGCCCGCGCCACCAGGTCCCGCCGGTAAGGGACCTACTCCAATTTATGCCGGTGGGACTGGCAAAAAACGGGTGGGACATCAGCCCATCGCGGGCCGGAGAATTCGGGCAGCCCCGGGGCCCATTGAGTGGCGTCGGTCCCCGTCATTCTCCAAGGCGGGTGGCGCGATTCACGCCGGGCCGATTTTTGGGGGGCCGGAGAATTTGGAGGATGGCGGGGGCGGGATTCATACCGACCCTCGGCAATTCTCCAACCCGCCGGGGGCCGGAGAATCCCACCCCTTATCTATCTGGGTTGCCGTGAGCATCTCCTGTTCTCTCGTATTCAGTCAGGAGACGTGGGGTTAAACTGATGAGCGTCAATCTATCAAAATGGCCATTATGTCAGTGTCTGAATGTTTGCTGTGAAGGAACTGATGTGTTGGGCAGGCTGGGTCGATGTGGACTGCATTTGATGCAGTGTAGCGAGAGACAGACCTCCAACACTTGATAAGATGCAACACGATTTTATTCAACGTCTAAACTATTATACATGTTCAACTGTGGGTTGACACTATGCTGACTTGACTGGAGACCTGATACTAGCCTAACCAGACTAGCTACCACATGGTGTTTGCACTGGGTAGCTCATGAACTCTGACTGTCTCAGAGGCTGGGTCCCGAGAGAGCGGGAAAACTGGTGCCCTCTGGCTTTATAGTGGTAGTGTCCTGTCTGGTGATTGCCAGGTCTGTTCTGTGTGCTTACTGGTCATCCTCTGTGTCAATCACTGCCTGTCTACAGTCCATTATACACATTGGTGTATATTATGACATCTCCCCTTTTTTTTCTGTTTGTGTTTAGATAATAAATATTAAGGTGCATGTACATGTGGATGTGTATATGTGCGTGACTATATACAGAATGTGCTAAAATGAACTTATATACATTGGAATGTGTTGCTAGTGCAGATATAGGGCAGATGAAATGGTAAATACGCTATTTACAGAGGTCAAAACGATGAGGTAACAAAATTGTGCAACGGTTCAGTCTATAAGTTTAGTCTTTGTGGCGGGCGACAAATTCTGGTTGATTGCCTCAAGGGTGGATCAGGCGCCATCTGCACTTGGATAGGCAGAACCGCCACCAATATGGTGGTCGTAGGGCTCGGCAGGATTGCTGGTAGATCAGTGGCCTCGTGGTAGGGGACGTTCGGAGGAAGCATTGTGTGAGGCGGGACATCATGGTTTGGTGGCGGGCGAGGAACTCTACGCAGTGCCCATCTGTTGCGTCGCAAAAAAGAGCCATCAGCCATGCGGATGAGGAATGATCTCGGGGCCACTTGCTTGACCACCACAGCTATGGCTGACCAGCCGCTGTCAGGCAGCTGTACACGAACATGATCAGTTGGGACCAGCTCGGGGAGATCCGTGGCATGAGCGTCGTATGCTGATTTCTGTTGGGCCCGAGACTGCTGAATCTTTTGTATGACCGTGAGGTGGTCAAGGTCTGAAATGTGGATGGCTGGAACTGTGGTTCGCAGAGTGCGATTCATGAGCATCTGCACTGGAGACAACCCAGTGGACAGCGGGGTTGCTCTGTATGCCAACAGCGCCAGGTTGAAGTCGGAGCCTGAGTCTGCAGCCTTGCATAGCAATCTCTTGACGATATGGACCCCTTTTTCGGCCTTCCCGTTTGACTGCGGGTAGTGGGGGCTGGACGTTATGTGACGGAAGTTGTATAACTGGGCAAAATCAGACCATTCCTGGCTGTAAAAACAGGGACCGTTGTCACTCATCACCATGCCTGCCAAACGTTTCTTTGCAGGCTTTAATCACCACCTTCGACGAGAGGTCGGACAGTTTCACCACTTCTGGGTAACTGGAGAAGTAGTCAACCAGGAGGACATAGTCACGCCCCTTGGCGTGGAAAAGGCCGACACCGACTTTGGATCATGGGGAGGTCACTATCTCATGTTGCTGAAAAGTTTCTTTGGGTTGAGCTGGAATTTCTGACATATAGGGCAGTTGAGGACCGTGTTGGCAACGTCCTGGCTGATGCCCGGCCAATAGACTGCCTCCCGGGCTCTGCGTCGACATTTCCCGACCCCCAGGTGACCCTCATGGAGTTGGCCAAGCACCATAGCTCGCATGCTCTGCGGGATCACGATCCTATCGAGCTTCATGAGGATGCCGTCCACCACCGTCAGGTCGTCCTTGACGTTGTAAAATTGGGGACACTGTCCCTTCTGCCATCCATTTGTAAGGTGCTGCATCACTCGCTGTAGCAGAGGATCCTTGGCCGTCTCCTCACGATTTGAACGACCCTCTCATCAGAGGCCAGAAGGTTGGAGGCACACAATTGCACCTGCGCGTCGATTTGGCAGACAAAGTCAGTTTGTTCACATGGTGTGGTGATAGACCTGGAAAGGGCATCTGCAACAATGAGTTCTTTGCCTGGTGTGTAGACAAGTTCAAAGTCGTAGCGGCGTAGCTTGAGAAGGATTCGTTGTAACCGAGGCGTCATGTTATTTAAATCCTTCTGGATTATGTGGACTAATGGCCTGTGGTCCATCTCAACCGTGAATTTTGGGAGGCCATACACATAGTCGTGAAACTTGTCGATTCGCGTTAGGAGGCCCAGGCATTCCTTCTCAATCTGAGCGTACCGTTGCTCAGTGGGCGTCATGGGGGCTCTGGAGGCATACGCAACTCGGGCCCAGGAGGTTGAGTCATCCCATTGGAGGAGCACCGCCCCAATACCGTCCTGGCTCGCGTCAGTGGATATTTTTGTCTTCTTGGTAGGGTCGAAGAAAGCCAGAACCGGGGCTGTGGTGAGTTTTGCCCTCAGCTCACACCATTCTTTCTCATGAGCGGGCAGCCACTGGAATCCCGTCGACTTTTTGACGAGATAGCGGAGGGCTGTGGTGTGGAACGCCATGTTGGGAATGAACTTCCCAAGGAAGTTGACCAACCCGAGAAAGCGGAGGACCGCCTTCTTGTCCTCTGGGGTCCTTATGGCGTTGATCGCCGAAACCTTGTCAGCATCTGACCACATGCCTTGTGGTCACCAAGGAATTTGATTTCTGATTGACCGAACGAGCACTTAGCCCTGTTGAGTTGGAGACCACGCTCAGGTGGACCTTGATGAGGCGCTGCAGAGTATCTCCCAGTCTCGGGTGGGCATTACCGAGGCACTGCAGTGCATGTCTCAGTCGCTGTGAAACGTGTTCCAGTCGCAGGTGCGCATTAACCAGGCCCTCCAGAGCACAAACCGGTCGTTAGGCGAGGTCTCTCAGTCGGGTGTGGACTTAGCTGAGGTGCTGTGGGGCACTCCAGAGGATATCTCAGTCACTGAGAAGCATCACGGAGGGCGTCGATATCCTGCTGTAGACACTGGGGAGCCGCCAGGCCTGGCAGAGCCCGGTGATGCAGGGTTAGCCGGAGCGCGATCCAGATGTCCCTCCGACCCCAGGTGAACCCCTATAAGGCAATGATCGGGAGGAGGGCACACTGGGTGCCAACCCAGAGCCACACTATGGAGTGGCGATGGTGACCACCCGCTCACCCGAGACCCACCACAATGACAATGGTGCATCTCGGAGTCCGCACCCAGAACAGAGCGGCAGAGCGGGGCATGTGCCGCCGGCCAGTGCGCCGGGGCCCTCCGGCCCCAGAGCCCCGCAGAGGCACCCGCCATGGGCACAGAAAGCCAAGGGATGTGGTAAGAAGCAGGCTGCCTCCACCTTTGATGTACATCCTGGGGAAACACCTTGCCGTAGCGGTAGAGAACGGCAGGTCGAGGATCACTGACAGGGCACTGGGATGGGCTGGGAGCAGGGGGGGATAAGGGGGTGCATTGTGTGGCGGAAGTGGAGAGGTGGGGAAGGTATGGGAGGGGAGGGGAGGGGGTAGGACCATCGGGGGATTGGGGCAGTTGGGGTTAATTGATGGACTATCAATTACGACGAGATGAGAGTAGAGAGTAATCGAGGCTTTATTACGCAGAGATGTGGAGCCTGTCATAATATCCACTCATGTATATAATGAGATGCAGACAGGCAGTGATTAACACATAGAATGACCAGTAAGCATACAACACAGTGCAGCTAATCACCAGTCAGGACACTACTACTAGAAAGCCAGAGGGCACTAGGTTTCCCGCTCTCTCGGGACCCAGCTACTGAGACAGTCAGAGTCCACGAGCTAGCAAGTGCAAACACCATGCGGTAGCTAGTAAGTCTGGTCAGTTTACTACATGGTCACCAGTCACATCAGTATAGTGTCGACCCACAGCTGAATATGTATAGCAGTTCTATAGTTGAATAAAACAGTGTTGGATCTTCTCCAATGTTAGACGTCTGTTTCTAACTTCCCTGCATCAAGTGCAGTCCACATCGAACCAACCTGCCTATCACATCAGAGCCTCCGGCAGCTGCTGCTGAAATGGCTGCAGCTCGGAGAGCCCACACATTTATACTCCGCCTACTGGGCGGAGCCAGCAAGCAGGGATCTACCCCCGTACCTGTAGTACAGGAGCCTTACCGTAATACGCTCGTATGCAGTATACGCAATACAACAGTGGTGACTACCACATTCACCTCCTGTTAAAAAAGAGTCCAGTGGGGGTGGTGGAAACTATTTACATACAGGTTGATTAAAATTTAAGAAAGAGGTTACAAATTTAGACGGTCGGGCGCCTTGATCCGGCGCTGCGAGCACCGCAGTTGTGGTGGCGATTCAGGCATCAGTTCGGTCGCCGATGACTCCGGGAGGGTGGCGACCTCATCTTCATCCACGGGTGGGACCAAGGGGAGGGCAGATCATCCTGGAGTGGGGGCTGTGGTGGGGTGCGCCGGGGGGAGGGAGGGTGACGCCGGGGCAGAGGGGGGTGTGTGTGGGGACCCAGCTGGTGCCAGATCCCTGAGGCAGACTGTGTCTTGGCAGCCGTCAGGGTATGCTACATAGGCGTACTGCGGGATCGCATGGAGAAGCTGTACCTGCTCAATCAACGGGTCTGCCTTGTGGAGCCGCACGTGCTTGCGGAGGGGAGCGGGTCCTGGAGCTGCCAGCCATGTTGGGAGCGAAACCCCAGAGGTGGACTTCCTAGGGAAGGCAAAGAGACGTTCATGGGGAGTTTCGTTAGTCACAGTGCACAGGAGCGACCGAATGGAGTGAAGGGCGTCGGGGAGGACCTCCTGCCAGCGGGAAGCCAGGAGACTTCTCGACCGTAGGGCCAGCTGGACGGCATTCCACACTGTCCCATTCTCCTGCTCCATCTGCCCGTTTCCCCGGGGGTTGTAGCTGGTCATCCTGCTCGAGGCAATGCCCTGGCGCAGCTCATTGCTCATAAATGAGGATCCCCGGTCGCTGTGGACGTAGACGGGGAAACCGAACAGAGCGAAGATGGTGTTGAGGGCTTTGATGACGGTGGCAGACGTCATGTCGGGGCATGGGATAGTGATGGGATGTACTCGTCGACCACATTGAGAAAGTATGTGTTGCGGTCGGTGGAGGGGAGGGGCCCTTTGAAGTCCAATTAATCAGTTAATCATCATCATCGATTGGGACAAAGATGTCGTGCTGAGGCGTTCAAAGGTGATAGCTCTGAATTCCTCGATGGAATAGGGCAGATTGCAGGCCTTTATGAAGTGATAAAAGCAGGTGACCCCTGGGTGACAGAGATCATTGTGCAGGGTGCGGAGCCGGTCCACTTGTGCGCTGGCACATGTACCTCGGGATAGGACATCGGGGGGGCTCGTTGAGCTTACCGGGGCGATACAAAATCTCGTAATTGTAGATGGAGAGCTCGATCCTCCAGCTCAAGATTTTATAATTTTTGATCTTGCCCCGCTGCGTATTGTTGAACATGAAGGCAACCGACCGTTGGTCAGTGAGGAGAGTGAATCTCCTGCTGGCCAGGTAACGCCTCCAATTCAGCACAGCTTCAACGATAGTTTGGGCCTCCTTTTCAACAGAGGAGTGCCGAATTTCGGAGGCATGGAGGCACGGTCCTGCCTGCCTGGTTGAGGGTGGCGGCCAGAGCACGTATGATGCATCGCTCTCGACTTGGAAGGGGAGCGTCTCGTCGACCGCGTGCATCGTGGCCTTGGCAATGTCGGCCTTGATACGGTTGAAGGCCTGGCATGCCTCGGTCGTTAGTGAGAAAACGGTGGAGTGAATGAGTGGGCAGGCTTTGTCCGCATAGTTAGGGACCCACTGGGCATAATACGAGAAAAACCACAGGCATCGTTTTTAGGGTCTTGGGGCAGTGGGGGAGGGGGAGTTCCATGAGGGGGCGCATGCGATCGGGGTTAGCCCCTAGATCTCCGTTCTGAACCACATAGCCGAGGATGGCTAATCGGTCCGTGCTGAACACGCACTTCCCCTTGCTGTAGGTTAGGTTGAGGAGTTTGGTGGTGTGGAGGAATTCGGAAAGGTTAGTGTCGTGGCCCTGCTGGTCGTGGCCGCAGATGGTGACGTTATCCAGGTACGGGAAAGTGGCCCGCAGTCTCCACCGGTCAACCATTCGGTCCATCTCCCGTTGGAAGACCGAGACCCCATTAGTGACGCCGAAGGTAACCCTAAGGAAATGGTAAAGGCAGACGTTAGCCTCAAACGTGGTGTCCAGGTGGTCCGCCTTGCAAATGGGGAGCTGGTGGTAGGCAGATTTCAGGTCCACTGTCAAGAAGACCTGGTACTGTGCAATCTGATTGACCATATCAGATATGCGAGGGAGGGGGTACATGTCGAGCTGCGTGTACCGATTGATGGTCTGACTGCAGTCAACGACCATCCTGTTTTTCTCCCCAGTATTCACCATGACCACTTAGGCTCTCCAGGGGCTGTTGCTGGCCTCGATAATACCTTCCCGCAGCAGCCGCTGGACCTCAGACGTTGGACCGCAGACGTGATGAAATTCCTGTCCTGGGCACTGGACCGTCTGCTCCTGGTGGCGACGGGTTTGCAATCCGGGGTGAGGTTCGCAAACAGGGAAGGTGGGTCAACTTTAAGGGTCATGAGACCGCATACAGTAAGGGGTGGTAGGGGCCCTCCAAATTTCAGGGTTTGACTCTGTTGCACTGGATGTCCAGGCTGTGTAGCAAGGCAGCGCAGAGGTTGGGAAGGACATAGAGCCGGAAGCTCTGAACTCTATGCCCTGGATGGTGAGGGTGGTGGTGCAGTACACCCGGATCGCCACGGAGTGGGATCCGGAGACCATAGAGATTCCCTGGTTGGTGGGGTGGCCCATGAGGGAGCAGCGCCTTACCGTATCAGGGTGGATGAAGCTCTCAGTGCTCCCAGAGTCCAGAAGGCAGGAAACTTTGAGTGTTGTTGGAGCTGCACTCATCCAGGCAAGTGGAGAGTATTTCATTACATGACTTGTGCCTTGTAGATGGTGGACATGCTTTGAGGGGTCAGGAGGTGAGTTACTCTCTGTAAAATTCCTAGCCTTTTGCCTGCTCTGGTAGCCACAGTATTAATATCACTAGTCTGTCATGTTGTTCACCCTGGGGTAACACGGATTGCACACGATGCAGTTAACTGATCAGGTATACACCAAACGTGGGCGTTGGTTCAATATAAGATTTATTGAACTTCAGTAACGAAGCACACAGCTGCCTGTGAGTTGACTCTCTACTTTGGGGCCTCACGGTAGCATGGTGGTTAGCATCAATGCTTCACAGCTCCAGGGTCCCAGGTTCGATTCCCGGCTGGGTCACTGTCTGTGTGGAGTCTGCACGTCCTCCCTGTGTGTGCGTGGGTTTCCTCCGGGTGCTCCGGTTTCCTCCCACAGTCCAAAGATGTGCGGGTTAGGTGGATTGGCCATGCTAAATTGCCCGTAGTGTAAGGTTAATGGGGGGATTGTTGGGTTACGAGTATGTGGGTTTAAGTAGGGTGATCATTGCTCGGCACAACATCGAGGGCCGAAGGGCCTGTTCTGTGCTGTACTGTTCTATGCTCTATGCTCTATACTCTAAGTAAATTAACATTAACTATCTAGACCAGGCTAGCTCTGATCCACGTATAGAAGGTGTTGAATGATTTGTACACCCTGACTGTCACTATAGTTGTCACCAATGGAAAGAGGCAGAGTGCTGATGCCTCGTGTGTTTTATAGTTGGAAGCCCCCCTCTGGTGTCCTGTCTTGTGATTGGTCGTGTTCTATTCTGTATATTGATTGGCTCAACTGGTGTCTGTCACTGCCTGTGTTTACCTCATGATGTGCATGGGGACATATTATGACATAGTCCAGTTCAGTTTCTGATCAATGGTAACCCCCAGGATGTTGATTGTGAGGGATTCAGCGATGGTAATGCCATTGAATGTCAAGGTAGATGGTTAAATCCTCTCTTGTAGGAGATGGTCATTGCCTGGCACTTGTATGATGTGAATGTAACTTGTCAGCTCAAGCCTGAATATTGTCCAGATCTTGTTGCATTTGGATATGGACTGCTTCACTATCTGAGGAGTTGTGAATGATGCTGAACATTGTGCAGTCATCCGCAAACATCCCACTTCTGACCTTATGATGGAAGGGAGGTCATTGATGAAGCAGCAGAAGATAGTTGGGCTTAGTGGGCCATACTGGCGTCATTTGCCACATCCTCAGCGGCTACCACTTATCCACCAAGAGCCAATTAGCCATCCTGGGTTGGTCCTCGAAGAAGCCGGGGATGTCTGACTGCCATGCACACCCCCTGGGAAGCGTTCACACATATGCGTGATTTTCATGTAGTGGTTGCACATGAGCTCCACAGATTCTCGACCCTATGAGAGGAAATTCTTCCTCATCTCTGTCTTAAATGGGTGACCCCTTACTCTTTGATATGCCCTCTGTCCTAGAATCTCCCACAAAAGGAAGCACCTTCTCCACATCCTCCCTGTCAAACCCTCTTAAAATCCTTTGTGTCTCAATAAGTTCACCTCTCGTTCTTTGAAACTCTAATGAGTACAAGACAAATCAACTCAGCCTCCAGCCTCTCCGCATAAGAATAACTCTCCATACGGGGATCAGCCTAGTGAGCCTTCTCTGGACTACAACAATGCCAGTATACCTTTTCTTAGATAAGGGGACCAGGTGTCATTTAACTACTGCCTTATTTTTATGCCTTTGAAATAAAGACCAACATTCCATTTGCCTTCCCAATTACCTGCTGAACTTGCATGCAAACTTTGTGATTTATACGTGAGGTTCCCCCAAATCCCTCAGTGCTGCAGTTTTTTTGCCGTCTTTCTCTATTTAAAAAATATTCAGCTCCTTTATTCTTCCTACCAAAGTCCCGAGACTAAGTGTTGACGCCGGGGCAGAATTCATGGAGTTCTACGACAGCAGAACTCGCGCCGCAGCTGGACCGATTCAATGACTGTTCAGGGGCTAGCACCGGCGCCACGTGAAACATGGTCGATTCCGGTGGGAAATGGTGCCAGATTCACCAGGTCCGGGATTGCCATTCAGGAGACTGACAAACTGAAGCCATATATACACACTTCACTCCCCACACACACCACCCCAGCCAACAAGATGGCAGCAAGACCCGCGGCCCTGAAATTCATCGACGCAGAACTGGAGACCCTACTGGATGCATTAGGGGAGAGGCAGGCAACCCTATACCCCTTGGTCGGAAGGAGGCTGCCACTGCCATCGTTGGCTGGGCCTGGGCACAGGTGGCAGAGGTGGTCAGCCGGCGGAGGCTCCAGAAAATATCGAGTCAGACCCGCTAATGATATGCAAACGGGTTTACCGTACGTACAGAGTGGAATGCATTGGCACCATTGTCGAGATGACGGAAAATTGTGGCACCTGCCACGATTTCGGCATCAAAACTGATTCTCTGCCCAATCGTCTTTCCCAATTATAGCGTCAGCCAACAGAGGTCCCACCCCATAACTTCACTTTTTCCTACATTATATTCCATCTGCCAAGTTTTTTCCCACTCACCTAACTTACCGATACATAATCTTTATTGTCACAAACAGGTTTACATTAATTCTGCAATGAAAAGCCCCTAGTCTCCACATTCCGGTGCC
Organism: Scyliorhinus canicula; assembly: GCF_902713615.1. NCBI lineage: Eukaryota > Metazoa > Chordata > Chondrichthyes > Carcharhiniformes > Scyliorhinidae > Scyliorhinus > Scyliorhinus canicula. The sequence continues at coordinate 92,083,227 of NC_052153.1, read as the reverse complement.
TGTTCGGCCACATGGGGGAGGGAGAATTCAGAATGTCCAAATTATCTAATAGCACGTCTTTCGAGACTTGTGGAAGGAAACTGGAGCACCCGGAGGAAACCCATGCAGGCCCGGGGAGAACGTGCAGACTCCGCAGAGACAGTGGCCCAAGCTGGGAATGGCACCTGGGTCCCTGGAGCTGTGAAGCAACAGTGCTAACCACTGTGCTACCGTATCCTTCTGTAGACTCTTTATGTCAGCATCACCACTTTCCTTCACACCTATTTTTGTACACAATGATCTATGATCATTGGGCGTACGTAGTACAAACCCAATGGCCCACTTTCATAGTCTGTGCCCCTTGTTATTTTCCACAAAAGTCGGTTACCTTGACCTGCCTGGGTATTCAAAGAACAAAGAACAAAGAAAAGTACAGCACAGGAACAAGCCCTTCGGCCCTCCAAGCCTGCACTGACTATTCTGCCCATCTAAACTAAAATCTTCTGCATTTCCGGGGTCCATATCCCTCTATTCCCATCCTATTCATGTATTTGTCAAGACGCCCCGTAAAGTCACTATTGTCCCTGCTTCCACCACCTCCTCAGGCAGCGAGTTCCAGGCACCCACTACCCTCTGTGTAAAAAACATACCTGTACATCTCCTCCAAAACTTGCCCCTTGCACCTTAAACCTATGCCCCCTAGTAATTGACCCCTCTACCCTGGGGAAAAGTCTCCACTCTGTCTATGCCCCTCATAATTTTGTAGACCTCTATCAGGTCGCCCCTCAACCTCCTTTATTCCAGTGAGAACAAACTGAGTTTATTCAACCTCTCCTCATAGCTAATGCCCTCCATACCAGGCAACATCCTGGTAAATCTCTTCTGCACCCTCTCTAAAGCCTCCATATCCTTCTGGTAGTGTGGCAACAAGAATTGAACACTATACTCCAAGTATGGCCTCGCTAAGGTTCTATACAGCTGCAACATGGCTTGTCAATTTTTATACTCAATGCCCCGGCCAATGAAGGCCAGTATGCCGTATGCCTTCTTGACTACCTTCTCCACCTATGTTGCCCCTTTCAGTGACCTGTGGACCTGTACACCAAGATCTCTCTGACTGTCAATACTCTTGAGGGTTCTACCATTCACTGTTCATCCCCTACCTGTATTAGACCTTCCAAAATGCATTACCTCACATTTGTCCGGATTAAACTCCATCTGCCACCTCGCCGCCCTAGTCTCCAAACAATCTAAATCCTGCTGTATCCTCTGACAGTCCTCATCGCTATCTGCAATTTCACCAACCTTTGTGCCGTCCGCAAACTTACTAATCAGACCAGTTACATTTTCCTCCAAATCATTTATATATACTATTAACAGCAAAGGTCCCAGAACTGATCCCTGCGGAACACCACTAGTCACAGCCCTCCAATCAGAAAAGCACCCTTCCATTGCTACTCTCTGCCTTCTATGACCTAGCCAGTTCTGTATCCATCTTGCCAGCTCACCTCTGATCCTATGTCACTTCACCTTTTGTATTAGTCTGCCATGAGGGACCTTGTCACAGGCCTTACTGAAGTCGATATAGACCACATCCACTGCCCTACCTGCATCAATCATCTTTGTGACCCCCTGAAAATCTCTATCAAGTTAGTGAGACATGACCTCCCCTTCACAAAACTGTGCTGCCTCTCGCTAATACCACCACATGCTTCCAAATGGGAATAGATCCTGTCTCGAAGAATTCTCTCCAGTAATTTCCCTACCACTGACATAAGGCTCACCGGCCTGTAGTTCCCTGGATTATCCTTGTTACCCTTCTTAAGCAAAGGAACATCATTGGCTATTCTCCAGTCCTCCGGTTATCACTTGAAGACAGTGAGGATCCAAAGATTTCTGTCAAGGCCTCAGCAATTTCCTCTCTTGCCTTTTTCAGTATTCTGGGGTAGATCCCATCAGGCCCTGGGGACTTCTTCGCCTTAATATTTTTCAAGACATCCCAACACCTCATCTTTTTTGATCTCAATGCGATCTAGGCTATCTACACACCCTTCTCCAGACTCAACATCCACAAATTCCTTCTCTTTGGTGAATACTATGCAAAGTATTCATTTAGTACCTTCCCATTTCCTCTGGCTCCATACATAGATTCCCTCCCCTGTCCTTCAATGGGCCAACCCTTTCCCTGGCTACCCTCTTGCTTTTTATGTATGTGTAAAAAGCCTTGGGATTTTCCTAAACCCTATTTGCCAATTACTTTTTGTGACCCCTTTTAACCCTCCTGACTGCTTGCTTAAGTTCCTTCCTACTTTCCTTATATTCCACACAGGCTTTGTCTGTTCCCAGCCTTCTAGCCCTGACAAATGCCTCCTTTTTCTTTTTGACAAGGCCTACAATATCTCTCGTTATCCAAGGTTCCCAAAACTTGCCATATTTATCCTTCTTCCTCCCAGGAACATGCTGGTCCTGAATTCCTTTTAACTGACATTTGAAAGCCTCCCACATGTCAGATGTTGATTTACCCTCAAACATCTGCCCCCAATCTAGGTTCTTCAGTTCCCGCCTAATATTGTTAAAATTAGCCTTCCCCCAATTTAGCACATTCACCCTAGGACCACTCTTATTCTTGTCCACCAGCACTTTAAAACTTATTGCATTGTGGTCACTGTTCCCAAAATGCTCCCCTACTGAAACCTCTACCACCTGGCCGGGCTCATTCCCCAATACCAGGTCCAGTACAGCCCCTTCTCTGGTTGGACTATCTGCATATTGTTTTACGAAGCCCTCCTGGATGCTCCTTACAAACTCTGCCCCGTCCAAGCCTCAAGAACTAAGTGAATCCCAGTCTATATTGGAGAAGTTAAAGTCTCCCATCACAACATCCATGTTGCTTTTACTCCTTTCCAAAATCTGTCTACCTATCTGCTCCTCTGTCTCCCACTGGCTGTTGGGAGACCTGTAGTAAACCCCCAACATTGTGACTGCACCCTTCTTATTCCTGACCTCTACCCATATAGCCTCACTGCCCTCTGAAGTGTCCTCCACACACAGCTGTGATATTCTCCCTAACCAGTAGCACAACTCCTCCGCCCCTTTTACATCCCCCTCTATCCTGCCTGAAGCATCTAAATCCTGGAATGTTTAGCTGCCAATCCTGTCCTTCCCTCAACCAGGTCTCTGTAATGGCAACAACATCATAGTTCCAAGTACTAATACAAGCTCTAAGTTCATCTGCTACCTGTTATACTTCTTGCATTCAAACATATGCACTTCAGGCCACCAGTCCTGCTGTTTTCAGCAACATCTCCCTGTCTGCTCTTCCTCAGAGCCATAGTGGTCCTATTTCCTAGTTCTCCCTCAATTTCTTCACATTCTGACCTATTGCTCCGATACCCACCCCCCTGCCATACTAGTTTAAACCCTCCCGTGTGACACTAGCAAATCTCGGGGCCAGGATATTTATGTCTCTCCAGTTTAGATGCAACCCATCCTTCTTATACAGGTCACACCTGCCTGGAAGAGCTCTCAGTGGAGCCCAAATTTGGGACCCTGGCATCTGATGCACTATTAATTACCACAAAGACGAGAGTAGTGGAATAATCGAGGCTTTATTGAGCAAAGATGTTGTGCCTCCTGTAGCTGCTACCAGAATGGCTGCAGCACTGGCGAGCACACACATTTATACACCGCCTACTGGGCGGAGCCAGCAGGCAGGGATTTACCCATGTACCTCTAGTATATGTGTCTTACCGTAATACATATAATACTGCTAGTGGTGGCTCAGCCAGCAATTATTGTCCATCCTTTATTGCCCTTGAGAAGGTGGTGGTGAGCCACTGCATAAACCTCTGCAGTCCATTTGGTGTAGGCTGTGCGGAAAGGAGTTGCAGGATTTTGTTCCAGTGAAGGAACAAGCTTGGTGCGTGGCTTGGAGAAAAACTTGCAGGTAGTGGTATTCCTATGTATCTGCTGCTCTTGTCTTCTGGGTGGTAGATGTTGTGGGTAAAGATTATGGATTTGGAAGAAGCTGTTGAAGGAGTTTCGATAAGTTGCTGTGGGGCATCTTGTATATCATGCACACAGATGTCACGGTGCTTCGATGAGGAAGGAGTGAATATTTAAGGTGATGTTGAGCTTCTTGTGTGTAGTTGCAGCTACACTCATTCAGCTAAGTGGACAGTATTCCAGCACACTCCTGACTTGTGACTTGTTGATGGTGGACAGCTTTGCAGAGACTGGAGGTGAGTTACTTGCCGCAGAAATCACAGCTTCTGACTTGGTCTTCTAGTCACAGTATTTATATGGTTAGACCAGTTCAATGATAACCCGCAGAGTGTTGACAGTGAGGCATTCAGTGAGGTAATGTCAGTAAATGTCACAGGGAGACAATCGAGGAGGATCCTTGTTATAACCTGCCTGCTTACCACTGGCTGGGGACTAATGGCAATCCCACAATCCTTTGAATGTATGAGCTTCCCAAGTGAGGGGGCGGAGAAATCATGAGCAGATTCCCTGCATAAATAAAGCTGGCCAGTTTGGAACCAGCTAGAAAGGAGTGAGCAGCAAGGGAATTGCTGCTGCTGCTGTATATATATGTTATTGTAAATAAATGTTATTTCTTTCTATCCTTCAACTCGTGCTGGATTCTTCATGGCTCTCACAAAAATCCTGTTGATAACTCCAAAGTATGCTTTAAATTGTATGCTCCACAGATGTTTTGTATCTAGGATATCACAAAAAGTGTGCAACTCCCTGTGGGATTAAAAAAATAACATATTTTTGCTTAGAAAATCAAACTGTTGGATATGTATATCCTTAAAGGCACAGCTAGTTCCTAAATTAATTGGATTTCATGTTGAGACGATAGGTGCCAATATAAATCTCCAACAATAAGAAATTAAACAGCTTACAATGTCAGAATTTGTGAGCTAAATTTAAGGCTCAGAAATGGACACAGCTAAACAAGGTTTTATCCAGCAGTCTTCAGGACTGATTTGAAGTCCGAGATTGAAATACAGTCTTGCAAGTGACTGGCTGTCCAGGATTGGCAGTGGAGAGATCCACTTGATTAGAACAGTTGGATCCAATTAGTAGTGATTGGTTGACCTCTTGACCAACATGGACTGGTAGTTTACAGAAAACAGTTGCCCAGCTGCTAAAATCAAATGGCAGGAGGCTACTGCTGCAGATAGAAGTGAATAGTACTCAGAACTAATGTAGGTGATTGGATCGGTTTCCACAAAGGTCATGGTTGAGGAAGAGAAGAGCAACTTGAGACGGGGGAACTCAAAGTTTTATTTTTCACGTACTTGACCTGTCTGCAACCTTTGGACACAAAATGCTCCTCTAACACTTCTCACCTAGCTGAGCGGGATTGAACTCCCTGGTTCCATTCTCACCTATCAAATTGCAGAAAGAACTAAAATAGCTTCTCTTCTGTCTCCATTGCCACGAGTGTCACCCAAGAATCTATCCTTGGTCCTCTTATTTTACATCTACATGATGCCACTTAACAACATCACCCAAAACCAGAGCATTAGTTTTCACATGAGCACTGATACACCACCTCTCTCAACTCCTCCACCTTCTCTAACTTGTCAGGCTGTTTATCTCACATCCAGTACAGGACAAAAAGAAATTCCTTCCAATGCTGAGTGTCAGCCATGGCTCAGTTCGCAGCACTCTCCCCTCTGGATCATAAGATTCTGCTTTCAAGTCTCATTCTCAGACGAGAGCATAAAAATTAAGGCTGACATTCTAGTACAATACTGAGGGAGCACTGCACTGTGGTCGGTTCAACCCTTCAGGTAAAATGTTAAACCAAAGTCTCAACCACCTGCTCTGGTAAATGTAGACAAAACCATGGCACTATTTTGAAGAACAGGGAAGATATCTCTGGGTTCTATTTATTCCTCATGGCATGATAAAAAAAAAATCTGGTTTTAATCAGATTGTTCTTTGTGGGTGTTTGCTGTGTTTCCTACTGCATTTTTTACATTGCAACAATCATCCCACTTCAAAAGTATTTAATTGGCTGAAGTATGTTGAGACATCTGGTGGTCACCAAAAGCACTATATAAATGCAGGTCTTTGTTTCAGTTGGGAAACTGAAATATGTTTTCTGCAGTCACCACCAAACTCCAATCTCTAGGCAGCAACTACATTGCTCTTCCTGAGGAAACTGAGGCTGAAGCAGACCAGTCATGACTTTAGTTTCATTTCTGATTGTATGTCCATGCCATCAGTCAGCCCACCCAAATAAAAGCAAAATACTGCAGATGCTGAAAATCTGAGATACAAACAGAAAATGCTGGATAAACTCAGCAGGACTGGCAGCATCTATGGAGAGAGAAACAGAGTTAATGGCCGGAACTTTCCAGCTTTCATGCCGGCAGGATCTTCCGGTCCCACTGATGGCGCAGCCCCGTTGCTGGTTTCCCGGTGGTGAGGGGGTGCATTCAATGGATAACCCCATTGTCAACAGCAGGACTGGAAGATCCTGCCAGCGGGCAATGGTGGGCCGCCTCTGCTAGCGCGTGTTTCACGGTGGGTTGCACGGACTATCCGGAAATATTTTGGATCTAAATGATCCTTCAACAGAACAGAAGCAAGGTAGAAATATACCTTATATGATTGGAAAGGGAGTGAGTAGGTGGGGCAGAATAGAAGACCAGGGATAGGTCAGGGCAAAGGAGATATAGACAAATTTATCCTGGACATAAGACAAAGGATTGTTAATGGTGCCAATAAGGGATGATATTTAATAAGACCACCTGCAACATCTGTAATATGGCCCAACTTCAGTTCATTTGTTGCTGAAACCCTCATCCTGCCTTTGGCATCTCTAGACGTGACTATTCCAGCATTCCCAAGACTGGCAACCCATCCCTTACCTTTAGTGAACTTGAAACTACCCACATTTCTACAGCCCATGTCATAATTCACACTAAGTACTGTTTGCCCATCATCCCTGTGCTCGCCCCTGGTTGAGCAACACCTCAATTTTAAAATTCTCACCCTAATTTTCCAATTTCTCCATGGCCTCAGAAGTCCTGATCTCTCCAATCTCCTCCAGGTCCACAATCTTCCAAGATATATATGCTCCTCTAATTTTGGCCCGTGAGAATTTCCAATTTTACTCATTCCAACATTGGTGACTGTGCCTTCAGCTACATAGGCCTGAAGCTCTAAATTCCCTCCCTAAACCTCCCCTTCTCTTTAAGGTGCTGCTTAAAACCAAATTCTTTGGCCCAGCTTACATTAAAGGCGCTAGTTGTTGTTATTGTAGCTCCTGGAGGAGCGTTCTTACTATCCTGGCATAAATAGAATCCTATCTATTTTTAAAATCTTATTTGCTGGGCCTCTTCATGCACATAGGTGGGAGGGAACGGTGGTGGGAGGGTTTTTTTTACAGTGCCCATCCACGTGGGCCAGAGATTGATATTGCATGCAGGCCTCAATGTTGACTTTGGAATCCAATCTGTAGAAGGACCACACAGCTTCAGATTGTCATCCTTGCCACCTGCAAATGAAAATTGTAGTCAACCAAATTCAGGCAGGAAGCCAATGAATAATTTTACTTCTCTATAATAACTTTCACCACCCTCTGTACCCCCCACTCCCCCAACAATTCGGTCTGGTTTCCAATGCGTGTGACGTGTTAAAATTCTCCCTGAGGTATTTATAGGCTTGCGTTACTGTTAGTCAGCATTTGTAATACCAATTCCATCTTTGGTCTGTTACTATAGCAATTCTTCTTGTCAGCTCGTCCAAATCTACAAAACACTGTTTTGTTTACAGCAACAGGCCCTTTTTCCATGCCAAATTCCAAATTAAACTCTGATCTGGTATGATTTGGATGCCTCACACAGCTTGCCAAGTGTAAAATTATTTTTGGGCTTCTAACTCATCTTGTGCTTTTTGACAGTGGTGTACATATTAGGAAATTGCTAGTGTGCAGTAGGTTGTCAAAATAGACCTTACATTTACTGTGGTATCTCAGTGATCTCATTCTTTGAAAAGTTAACAACAATGTAAAAAGCAATAAAATCACCCAAATTGCATGATACTATACTTCTCTTTTAAACTAGAACCACAGTCCAAAATAGAGGAAAAACTGGAACTTTATTCTTATTATTTTTCCACATAAAGGATTTTTTTGGATTCCAAGATTGTATTTATAATCACAATGGTACACAGAAAGGGGCCGGGATTTTCCGAGTCTCTGCACCAAAATCGCGCTCGCCGTGGGGGCAGAGAATGGGGCATCAGACCCGCGATCGGGTGCGACACCTTCCCGCGATTCTCCGCGGACCGGAGAATCACCGCCAGTCACACGAGCGTGGTTGACGCAGCGCCAGTCGGGGGCCATTGAAAGAGGTCCCCGCGCCGATTCTCCGCCGGCAGTTGGCCGAGTTCCCGCTGGCGTGGTTCTAACATGGTTCCACCCGGCGGGCACTCGGAGTGGCGGTTGCCGCGGCTGTCCTGGTGGGGGACGAGGGGATCCATCATCGGGGGGGGTCCTCCAGGACGGCCAGGGTTCCGATCGGCGGGTGTACGCAATCTGGAGGGAGGGCCTAATATTGTTGGGGCCTGCTTGCTGTGTGGGTCCAGCATGTTGTGCCGGGCCGCCGCTGCAGGCAGCCGTCGCGCGCATGCGCGGACGCGCGGTTGGAAGTGCAGGGCACCATATCGGCAGCTGGAGGTGTGAGGAGCACTCCGGCGCCCTGCTGGCCCCCTTTCAGGTAAGTGAACCGCTGGGCCAAGGGGCCCGTTGACCCCCGTGAAACACTCCGGTGTTTACGCCGGTGTTAACACTTAGCCGGCATTTTGGAGAATCACACCTAGGATATAGTAAAACCGATGAAAACATATTGTGTCATCTCTGAAAACTGGTGGCACAAAACTAGAAGTTGACAGTCACTATAATCTGGTGATCAAAGTTTAGGATTACTGTGAACTGTCATCCGGCAGTGCCAGATACATTAGAGTGAGCAGCAATGACTGCATTTCAAAAATAATTTAATTACCATTAAAGCAGTTTTGGGATGTTCAGAAGTTGTGAAAGGTGTTATATAAATGCACTGTTCCCTTTCTTTGTTTCAGTCGGGAGTGTGACACAAACATTTTGTAACACATGTACCTAAGGCCAATCAAATTGCTGCAATAAAATATTTACATTGTGTTGATATGTTCAATTCATGTAGAACAGCAATTAATATGTCAGATTAAGCAATAAGAGGGATGTGCCCAACATTGGAGCAGCAAAACTTTTTTGGGTTGGTGCATTAACTCTGTCAAGTGGAACAAGTGTTGTAGGTGAAGCTGCAATGAGATATCTGGAGTGGGGTGGGGTGGGTGGGTTAGTTAAATTGGATAAGTCCCCCAAAAGCAGATGTGGGGAGCACATGTGTGCTGCCAGCGATTTCCATGATTGCTACATGCAGTCAATGCTACCTGCACTGTTCATCAGCTGCATGCATCAGCAGGAGGCTGACATCTTGAGTGGTCAGCTTGAATGAAAGGCAGCCTGCACCCCTTAAAGGGAGGGACATTGTGTAACTGCTAAAAGTGAATTGATTTTGGAGAATCCTTTCAAGAAAGCTTAATCTGTGAGACTATGGGACCAGGATTTTCTCATGATGCACTGGAAGCCTTGGTATACAAAGTGGAGGGTAAGAGACATAGAACATAGAACAGTACAGCACAGAACAGGCCCTTCGGCCCTCAATGTTGTGCCGAGCCATGATCGCCCTACTCAAACCCACGTATCCACCCTATACCCGTAACCCAACAACCCCCCCTTAACCTTACTTTTTAGGACACTACGGGCAATTTAGCATGGCCAATCCACCTAACCCGCACATCTTTGGACTGTGGGAGGAAACCGGAGCACCCGGAGGAAACCCACGCACACAGGGGGAGGACGTGCAGACTCCACACAGACAGTGACCCAGCCGGGAATCGAACCTGGGACCCTGGAGCTGTGAAGCATTTATGCTAACCACCATGCTACCCTGCTGCCCCAAGAGACGTATCCTCTTTCCATGGGGGAGTTAGTGGTGGTGGTGGTGGGGGGGGAAGGGGGGAGGAATGGGTAGTAGGAACCCAAGACATGTGCAGAGGAATCAAAGGGAACAAATAATAGTGAACGATAATGCCTACAGTTAAGTTCCTAGAACATGGAAATAGTGCTGGAAGAGGTAGTGTGATCTAACATGCTTTGTTAAAGTCAGTGAGTTCAATCTTCAAATAGCATATCCTACAAATTGCGTCGCGAGCGTCAATCACTATATTACATTTTTAAAACCCCAAAATTAATTAAAACCTGAAGGAATGAGACTCCACACTTATATAGCTAGTTTGCAGGGCCAGAGAGGTTGACTGACCTTAATTAACATTTATCATGTCACGCCAAGACAAGCCGTGGTACAGTCTTTAAATGGTGCAGGGGGATTGCGATGCTGATTATTCAAGGTGTTGCAGACAAACTTCATGCTGTCTGCTATTTATAAAGATTATAAAGTGTAGCCCATCATTGAAGGTGGTGCTGAGTATCTGCACACCCCAGCAGGGGACCCAATTTCATGCTACACAAGTACTACTTAAAGCTAACCTGCATTACCTAAAGCCAACCGTGCACCTTATGAGGTTGAGGTGCATTCTGGCTAAAGCAGGGACTGTTAGTACTTAAATAAGTTTGCAAGAGCAAGAGAAATCTACAAAACTGGTTGAACAGACTAGAGAGCATGCCCCGTGGTTCTCCAATGCGGCCCCAGAGGCCTTAGTACAAAAAGTAGAAAGAAGGACAGAGGTCCTCTTCACTGGGGTGAGGAGCCCCTGCAGACATCCTGAGAAGGTGATGGGAGTAAGTAGTCATTAGATTAAATACCAGCAGCCTCACTCCTAAGGACCTGGATGTCATGCAATGAAGCCGTATGCTCACATCTCAGTGTTTGTGCACATTTCCAGCTATTTGACCATAGCAGATACATCACCCGAACACATTAATCGCACCCACTGACAAACCTTCTTCCCTTTAGCAGTACAAGGTGTCCCATACAGTCCCATACAGTCCCATACCAGTACTCCTGGTGGCACTGCTGGGAGGGAAGAGCTGCTGGTTATTTGATTGGCAGGCAACTTTCTGAGGCAGGATCTCCTCCCAGATGGGGGTGGGATTCTCATCCTGATCAAATTAATATTGCATGATGATGTTGAGAAGTGTACCCTGGGCGGGATTCTCTGATCCTGAGGCTAAGTGTTGACGCTGTCGTAAACGCCATTGCATTTTATGAAGGCGTCAACAGGCCCCTAAGAGCGATCCTAAGCCCTACAGGAGGCCAGCACAGCACTGGAGCGACCCATGCGCTCCAGCTGCTGATACCAGCGTCAAATGGGTGCCATGGGTCTGCGCATGCGCCCTTCAACCGGCGCGAATGCACACATGAGCGGTAGCTCCCTTCTCCGCTCCGACCCCGACGCAACATGGCGTAGGGCTACAGGGGCCGACGCGTCGCAATAGAAGCCCCCACCACGAGAGGCCGGCCCACCGACCGGTAGGCCCCGATCGCGGGCCAGGCCACGGTGGAGGCCCCCCCCCCCCCCCCAGGTCGGACCACCCCACCACCAGGGCGCCCCACCCCCCCTGCAGGATGGATGCCGAGGTCCAGCTGGGTAGATGTGAACGGCACCAGCGGGACTCAGGCTTTTTTGAGCGGCCACTTGGTCCATCCCGGGCGGAGAATCGGCGGGGGGGGGGGGGGGCAGCATAGAGCGGCCCACAACCGGCGCCGCGCCAACCGCGCCGGCGCTAATGGCACCGATTCTCCACTCACCGGAGCATCAGTGGACCGGCGTCGTGCGATTCGCGCCCGGACCGGCGATTTTCCGACCCAGCGTGGGCTGAGAAAATCCCGCTCCCTGTGTCTGTTTACATGATTTTACACACGTCCAGTTCAGACACGCGTCTGACTGACCAATGTAAATTTCCAGTCCAGGTGTTCATGATATTTTTGTTTCTGAGGCCCTATTTCTTCTTTCATAAAAATTCCAGGGACACTCTGTAATGCAGCACCAGTACAAGATAAAAATGAGTTATACAATTGAAGATCTGTATTTATTATTTGTGTTTTTTTACTAAATGTGAATTCTTTCTGATGCTGAGCAACAATTCTGTCAAGACGTTGAGGTGTCTTCAATAAGCACATGTGAATATCAAGCTTAATGTTCATCTTGGTTCAGTTCTGTTTCCATTGCCCGTGAGGTAGGCAGCTGCGAGGCACAGCGACAGTCCCTGAGAGGTTGGTAGATGGTTACTGTGAGACTGCCAGACTGTTGCTGCAAAGGTGGGAGACTGTCACTGTGATGCTGGTAGACTGTCATTTTGACACTGATAGGCTTTCACTGTGAGACTGATAGATTGTATATGTGAGAATGGTATTTTGTTCTTATGGTGGAGCTGGTAGACTGTCACTCTGTGGTTTATGCACTGTCACTGTGAAATTGTCAGACTGTCACTGTCATGTTGGTGGACAGTCACTGTGAGGCTGATAGAAGATGACTGTGAGGTGATAGAGTTTCACTGTGTAACTGATAGGACTGTCACTGTGAGAATAGTCTTTTTTTCTTATGGTGGGGATGGTGGACTGTAACTGTGAGGCTATTATGCTGTCCCTGTGAGACTGATAGATTGTTTCTGTGAGACGAGTAGGCTGCCCCGGGGGGCTAGTAGACTGTCACTGTGATACTGATAGACTGTCACTGTGAGGCTAGTAGACTGTCCCTGTGAGGCTAGTAGACTGTCCCTGTGAGGCTAGTAGACTGTCACTGTGAGGCTAGTAGACTGTCACTGTGAGACTGATAGACTGTCACTGTGATATTGATAGACTGTCACTGTGAGGCTGATAGACTGTCACTGTGAGGCTGATAGACTGTCACTGTGATACTGATAGACTGTCACTGTGAGGCTGATAGACTGTCCCTGTGAGGCTAGTAGACTGTCCCTGTGATACTGATAGACTGTCACTGTGAGGCTAGTAGACTGTCACTGTGAGGTTAGTAGACTGTCCCTGTGATACTGATAGACTGTCACTGTGAGGCTAGTAGACTGTCACTGTGAGGTTAGTAGACTGTCCCTGTGATACTGATAGACTGTCACTGTGAGGCTGATAGACTGTCCCTGTGAGGCTAGTAGACTGTCACTGTGAGGCTAGTAGACTGTCCCTGTGAGGCTAGTAGACTGTCCCTGTGAGGCTAGTAGACTGTCACTGTGAGGCTAGTAGACTGTCACTGTGAGACTGATAGACTGTCACTGTGATATTGATAGACTGTCACTGTGAGGCTGATAGACTGTCACTGTGAGGCTGATAGACTGTCACTGTGATACTGATAGACTGTCACTGTGAGGCTGATAGACTGTCCCTGTGAGGCTAGTAGACTGTCCCTGTGAGGCTAGTAGACTGTCACTGTGAGGTTAGTAGACTGTCCCTGTGATACTGATAGACTGTCACTGTGAGGCTGATAGACTGTCACTGTGATACTGATAGACTGTCACTGTGATACTGATAGACTGTCACTGTGATACTGATAGACTGTCACTGTGAGGCTAGTAGACTGTCCCTGTGATACTGATAGACTGTCCCTGTGATACTGATAGACTGTCACTGTGAGGCTAGTAGACTGTCCCTGTGATACTGATAGACTGTCACTGTGAGGCTAGTAGACTGTCACTGTGATACTGATAGACTGTCCCTGTGAGGCTAGTAGACTGTCCCTGTGATACTGATAGACTGTCACTGTGAGGCTAGTAGACTGTCCCTGTGATACTGATAGACTGTCACTGTGAGGCTAGTAGACTGTCACTGTGAGGCTAGTAGACTGTCCCTGTGATGCTGATAGACTGTCCCTGTGAGGCTAGTAGACTGTCACTGTGAGGTTAGTAGACTGTCCCTGTGATACTGACAGACTGTCCCTGTGAGGCTAGTAGACTGTCACTGTGATGCTGAGTAGACTGTCCCTGTGAGGCTAGTAGACTGTCACTGTGAGGCTAGTAGACTGTCCCTGTGATACTGATAGACTGTCACTGTGAGGTTAGTAGACTGTCACTGTGAGGTTAGTAGACTGTCCCGGTGATACTGATAGACTGTCACTGTGAGACTAGTAGACTGTCCCTGTGAGGTTAGTAGACTGTCCCTGTGATACTGACAGACTGTCCCTGTGAGGCTAGTAGACTGTCACTGTGATACTGATAGACTGTCCCTGTGAGGCTAGTAGACTGTCACTGTGAGGCTAGTAGACTGTCCCTGTGATACTGATAGACTGTCACTGTGAGGCTGATAGACTGTCCCTGTGATACTGATAGACTGTCACTGTGATACTGATAGACTGTCACTGTGAGGCTAGTAGACTGTCCCTGTGAGGCTAGTAGACTGTCCCTGTGAGGCTAGTAGACTGTCACTGTGATACTGATAGACTGTCACTGTGAGGCTGATAGACTGTCTCTGTGATACTGATAGACTGTCACTGTGAGGTTAGTAGACTGTCACTGTGAGACTAGTAGACTGTCCCTGTGATACTGATAGACTGTCACTGTGAGGCTAGTAGACTGTCACTGTGAGGCTAGTAGACTGTCCCTGTGATACTGATAGACTGTCACTGTGAGGCTAGTAGACTGTCACTGTGAGGCTAGTAGACTGTCACTGTGAGGCTAGTAGACTGTCCCTGTGATACTGATAGACTGTCACTGTGAGGCTGATAGACTGTCACTGTGAGGCTAGTAGACTGTCCCTGTGATACTGATAGACTGTCACTGTGAGACTGATAGACTGTCACTGTGAGGCTAGTAGACTGTCACTGTGAGGCTAGTAGACTGTCCCTGTGATACTGATAGACTGTCACTGTGAGGCTGATAGACTGTCACTGTGAGGCTAGTAGACTGTCCCTGTGATACTGATAGACTGTCACTGTGATACTGATAGACTGTCACTGTGAGGCTAGTAGACTGTCCCTGTGATACTGATAGACTGTCACTGTGATACTGATAGACTGTCCCTGTGAGGCTAGTAGACTGTCACTGTGAGGCTGATAGACTGTCCCTGTGAGGTTAGTAGACTGTCACTGTGAGACTAGTAGACTGTCCCTGTGATACTGATAGACTGTCACTGTGAGGCTAGTAGACTGTCACTGTGATACTGATAGACTGTCTCTGTGAGACTAGTAGACTGTCACTGTGAGGCTGATAGACTGTCCCTGTGAGGTTAGTAGACTGTCCCTGTGATACTGATAGACTGTCACTGTGAGGCTAGTAGACTGTCACTGTGAGGCTAGTAGACTGTCCCTGTGATACTGATAGACTGTCACTGTGAGGCTAGTAGACTGTCACTGTGAGACTAGTAGACTGTCCCTGTGATACTGATAGACTGTCACTGTGAGGCTAGTAGACTGTCACTGTGAGGCTAGTAGACTGTCCCTGTGATACTGATAGACTGTCCCTGTGATACTGATAGACTGTCCCTGTGATACTGATAGACTGTCACTGTGAGGCTAGTAGACTGTCTCTGTGATATTGATAGACTGTCTCTGTGATACTGATAGACTGTCCCTGTGATACTGATAGACTGTCACTGTGATACTGATAGACTGTCTCTGTGAGGTTAGTAGACTGTCACTGTGATACTGATAGACTGTCACTGTGATACTGATAGACTGTCTCTGTGAGGTTAGTAGACTGTCCCTGTGATACTGATAGACTGTCTCTGTGATACTGATAGACTGTCACTGTGAGGCTAGTAGACTGTCCCTGTGATACTGATAGACTGTCTCTGTGAGGCTAGTAGACTGTCACTGTGATACTGATAGACTGTCACTGTGAGGCTAGTAGACTGTCACTGTGAGGCTAGTAGACTGTCTCTGTGATACTGATAGACTGTCACTGTGAGGCTAGTAGACTGTCTCTGTGAGGCTAGTAGACTGTCTCTGTGAGGCTAGTAGACTGTCACTGTGAGGCTAGTAGACTGTCCCTGTGATACTGATAGACTGTCCCTGTGATACTGATAGACTGTCACTGTGAGGCTAGTAGACTGTCCCTGTGATACTGATAGACTGTCCCTGTGATACTGATAGACTGTCCCTGTGATACTGATAGACTGTCACTGTGAGGCTAGTAGACTGTCCCTGTGATACTGATAGACTGTCTCTGTGATACTGATACACTGTCACTGTGAGGCTAGTAGACTGTCACTGTGAGGCTAGTAGACTGTCACTGTGATACTGATAGACTGTCACTGTGATACTGATAGACTGTCACTGTGAGGCTGATAGACTGTCACTGTGAGGCTAGTAGACTGTCCCTGTGAGGCTAGTAGACTGTCCCTGTGATACTGATAGACTGTCCCTGTGAGGCTAGTAGACTGTCACTGTGATACTGAAAGACTGTCACTGTGATACTGATAGACTGTCACTGTGAGACTAGTAGACTGTCCCTGTGATACTGATAGACTGTCTCTGTGATACTGATACACTGTCACTGTGAGGCTAGTAGACTGTCACTGTGAGGCTAGTAGACTGTCACTGTGATACTGATAGACTGTCACTGTGATACTGATAGACTGTCACTGTGAGGCTGATAGACTGTCCCTGTGAGGCTAGTAGACTGTCCCTGTGAGGCTAGTAGACTGTCACTGTGAGGCTGATAGACTGTCACTGTGAGGCTAGTAGACTGTCCCTGTGATACTGATAGACTGTCACTGTGAGGCTAGTAGACTGTCACTGTGATACTGATAGACTGTCACTGTGAGGCTAGTAGACTGTCACTGTGATACTGATAGACTGTCACTGTGAGGCTAGTAGACTGTCCCTGTGAGGCTAGTAGACTGTCCCTGTGAGGCTAGTAGACTGTCACTGTGAGGCTGATAGACTGTCACTGTGAGGCTAGTAGACTGTCCCTGTGATACTGATAGACTGTCACTGTGAGGCTAGTAGACTGTCACTGTGATACTGATAGACTGTCACTGTGATACTGATAGACTGTCACTGTGAGGTTAGTAGACTGTCCCTGTGATACTGATAGACTGTCACTGTGATACTGATAGACTGTCACTGTGATACTGATAGACTGTCACTGTGATACTGATAGACTGTCCCTGTGAGGCTAGTAGACTGTCCCTGTGATACTGATAGACTGTCACTGTGATACTGATAGACTGTCACTGTGATACTGATAGACTGTCACTGTGATACTGATAGACTGTCACTGTGATACTGATAGACTGTCCCTGTGATACTGATAGACTGTCACTGTGATACTGATAGACTGTCACTGTGATACTGATAGACTGTCACTGTGATACTGATAGACTGTCCCTGTGAGGCTAGTAGACTGTCCCTTTGAGGCTAGTAGACTGTCCCTGTGATACTGATAGACTGTCACTGTGATACTGATAGACTGTCCCTGTGATACTGATAGACTGTCCCTGTGATACTGATAGACTGTCCCTGTGAGGCTAGTAGACTGTCACTGTGATACTGATAGACTGTCACTGTGAGGCTAGTAGACTGTCTCTGTGAGGCTAGTAGACTGTCACTGTGATACTGATAGACTGTCCCTGTGATACTGATGGACTGTCTCTGTGAGACTGATAGACTGTCCCTGTGAGGATAGTAGACTGTCCCTGTGATACTGATAGACTGTCACTGTGAGGCTAGTAGACTGTCCCTGTGAGGCTAGTAGACTGTCCCTGTGATACTGATAGACTGTCTCTGTGAGGTTAGTAGACTGTCCCTGTGATACTGATAGACTGTCACTGTGATACTGATAGACTGTCACTGTGATACTGATAGACTGTCCCTGTGATACTGATAGACTGTCCCTGTGATACTGATAGACTGTCCCTGTGATACTGATAGACTGTCACTGTGAGACTAGTAGACTGTCCCTGTGATACTGATAGACTGTCCCTGTGATACTGATAGACTGTCACTGTGAGACTAGTAGACTGTCCCTGTGATACTGATAGACTGTCCCTGTGATACTGATAGACTGTCACTGTGATACTGATAGACTGTCACTGTGAGACTAGTAGACTGTCCCTGTGATACTGATAGACTGTCCCTGTGATACTGATAGACTGTCCCTGTGATACTGATAGACTGTCCCTGTGATACTGATAGACTGTCCCTGTGATACCGATAGACTGTCACTGTGATACTGATAGACTGTCACTGTGAGACTAGTAGACTGTCCCTGTGATACTGATAGACTGTCCCTGTGATACTGATAGACTGTCCCTGTGATACTGATAGACTGTCACTGTGATACTGATAGACTGTCCCTGTGAGGATAGTAGACTGTCACTGTGAGGCTAGTAGACTGTCCCTGTGATACTGATAGACTGTCACTGTGATACTGATAGACTGTCACTGTGATACTGATAGACTGTCCCTGTGATACTGATGGACTGTCACTGTGAGGCTAGTAGACTGTCACTGTGAGGCTAGTAGACTGTCCCTGTGATACTGATAGACTGTCACTGTGATACTGATAGACTGTCACTGTGATACTGATAGACTGTCACTGTGATACTGATAGACTGTCACTGTGATACTGATGGACTGTCTCTGTGAGACTGATAGACTGTCCCTGTGAGGATAGTAGACTGTCCCTGTGATACTGATAGACTGTCACTGTGACTGATAGACTGTCACTGTGATACTGATAGACTGTCACTGTGAGGCTAGTAGACTGTCACTGTGATACTGATAGACTGTCACTGTGATACTGATAGACTGTCACTGTGAGGCTAGTAGACTGTCACTGTGATACTGATAGACTGTCCCTGTGATACTGATAGACTGTCACTGTGATACTGATAGACTGTCACTGTGAGGCTAGTAGACTGTCACTGTGATACTGATAGACTGTCCCTGTGATACTGATAGACTGTCACTGTGAGGCTAGTAGACTGTCACTGTGATACTGATAGACTGTCACTGTGAGGCTAGGAGACTGTCACTGTGATACTGATAGACTGTCACTGTGATATTGATAGACTGTCCCTGTGATACTGATAGACTGTCACTGTGAGGCTAGTAGACTGTCACTGTGATACTGATAGACTGTCCCTGTGATACTGATAGACTGTCCCTGTGATACTGATAGACTGTCCCTGTGATACTGATAGACTGTCCCTGTGATACTGATAGACTGTCACTGTGATACTGATAGACTGTCCCTGTGATACTGATAGACTGTCCCTGTGATACTGATAGACTGTCCCTGTGATACTGATAGACTGTCACTGTGATACTGATAGACTGTCCCTGTGATACTGATAGACTGTCACTGTGAGACTAGTAGACTGTCCCTGTGAGGTTAGTAGACTGTCCCTGTGATACTGATAGACTGTCTCTGTGAGGCTAGTAGACTGTCCCTGTGAGGTTAGTAGACTGTCCCTGTGATACTGATAGACTGTCCCTGTGAGGCTAGTAGACTGTCCCTGTGAGGTTAGTAGACTGTCCCTGTGATACTGATAGACTGTCCCTGTGAGGCTAGTAGACTGTCCCTGTGATACTGATAGAATGTCCCTGTGATACTGATAGACTGTCTCTGTGAGGCTAGTAGACTGTCCCTGTGAGGCTAGTAGACTGTCCCTGTGATACTGATAGACTGTCCCTGTGATACTGATAGACTGTCACTGTGAGGCTAGTAGACTGTCCCTGTGAGGCTAGTAGACTGTCCCTGTGATACTGATAGACTGTCTCTGTGATACTGATAGACTGTCCCTGTGATATTGATAGACTGTCACTGTGAGACTAGTAGACTGTCCCTGTGATACTGATAGACTGTCACTGTGAGACTAGTAGACTGTCCCTGTGATACTGATAGACTGTCACTGTGATACTGATAGACTGTCACTGTGAGGCTAGTAGACTGTCACTGTGATACTGATAGACTGTCACTGTGAGGCTAGTAGACTGTCACTGTGATACTGATAGACTGTCCCTGTGATACTGATAGACTGTCACTGTGAGACTAGTAGACTGTCCCTGTGATACTGATAGACTGTCACTGTGAGACTAGTAGACTGTCCCTGTGATACTGATAGACTGTCACTGTGAGACTAGTAGACTGTCCCTGTGATACTGATAGACTGTCACTGTGATACTGATAGACTGTCACTGTGATACTGATAGACTGTCACTGTGATACTGATAGACTGTCACTGTGAGGCTAGTAGACTGTCCCTGTGATACTGATAGACTGTCACTGTGATACTGATAGACTGTCACTGTGATACTGATAGACTGTCACTGTGATACTGATAGACTGTCCCTGTGATACTGATAGACTGTCACTGTGATACTGATAGACTGTCACTGTGATACTGATAGACTGTCACTGTGATACTGATAGACTGTCCCTGTGATACTGATAGACTGTCACTGTGATACTGATAGACTGTCACTGTGATACTGATAGACTGTCACTGTGAGGCTAGTAGACTGTCACTGTGAGGCTAGTAGACTGTCCCTGTGATACTGATAGACTGTCACTGTGAGACTAGTAGACTGTCCCTGTGATACTGATAGACTGTCACTGTGATACTGATAGACTGTCCCTGTGATACTGATAGACTGTCACTGTGAGGCTAGTAGACTGTCACTGTGATATTGATAGACTGTCACTGTGAGGCTAGTAGACTGTCCCTGTGATACTGATAGACTGTCACTGTGATACTGATAGACTGTCACTGTGATATTGATAGACTGTCACTGTGAGGTTAGTAGACTGTCCCTGTGAGGTTAGTAGACTGTCCCTGTGAGGCTAGTAGACTGTCACTGTGAGGCTAGTAGACTGTCACTGTGATACTGATAGACTGTCACTGTGATACTGATAGACTGTCACTGTGAGGCTAGTAGACTGTCACTGTGATACTGATAGACTGTCCCTGTGATACTGATAGACTGTCACTGTGATACTGATAGACTGTCCCTGTGATACTGATAGACTGTCCCTGTGATACTGATAGACTGTCCCTGTGATACTGATAGACTGTCCCTGTGATACTGATAGACTGTCACTGTGAGGCTAGTAGACTGTCCCTGTGATACTGATAGACTGTCACTGTGATATTGATAGACTGTCACTGTGATATTGATAGACTGTCACTGTGATATTGATAGACTGTCACTGTGAGGCTAGTAGACTGTCACTGTGATACTGATAGACTGTCCCTGTGAGGCTAGTAGACTGTCACTGTGATACTGATAGACTGTCACTGTGATACTGATAGACTGTCACTGTGAGGCTAGTAGACTGTCACTGTGATACTGATAGACTGTCACTGTGAGACTGATAGACTGTCCCTGTGATACTGATAGACTGTCACTGTGAGACTAGTAGACTGTCCCTGTGATACTGATAGACTGTCACTGTGATACTGATAGACTGTCACTGTGATACTGATAGACTGTCACTGTGAGGCTAGTAGACTGTCACTGTGAGGCTGATAGACTGTCACTGTGAGGCTAGTAGACTGTCACTGTGATACTGATAGACTGTCCCTGTGATACTGATAGACTGTCACTGTGATACTGATAGACTGTCACTGTGAGGCTAGTAGACTGTCACTGTGATACTGATAGACTGTCACTGTGAGACTAGTAGACTGTCCCTCTGAAGGAGGTACACTGTCACTGTGAGGCTAGT
This sequence comes from Scyliorhinus canicula, assembly GCF_902713615.1. Taxonomy (NCBI): domain Eukaryota; kingdom Metazoa; phylum Chordata; class Chondrichthyes; order Carcharhiniformes; family Scyliorhinidae; genus Scyliorhinus; species Scyliorhinus canicula. The sequence continues at coordinate 92,061,542 of NC_052153.1, read as the reverse complement.
AGACTGTCACTGTGAGGCTAGTAGACTGTCCCTGTGATACTGATAGACTGTCACTGTGAGGTTAGTAGACTGTCCCTGTGATACTGATGGACTGTCTCTGTGAGACTGATAGACTGTCACTGTGATACTGATAGACTGTCACTGTGATACTGATAGACTGTCACTGTGAGGTTAGTAGACTGTCCCTGTGATACTGATAGACTGTCACTGTGAGGCTGATAGACTGTCCCTGTGATACTGATGGACTGTCTCTGTGAGACTGATAGACTGTCCCTGTGAGGATAGTAGACTGTCACTGTGATACTGATGGACTGTCACTGTGATACTGATAGACTGTCACTGTGAGGCTAGTAGACTGTCTCTGTGAGACTGATAGACTGTCACTGTGAGGATAGTAGACTGTCCCTGTGATACTGATAGACTGTCACTGTGATACTGATAGACTGTCACTGTGATACTGATGGACTGTCTCTGTGAGACTGATAGACTGTCCCTGTGAGGCTAGTAGACTGTCTCTGTGAGACTGATAGACTGTCTCTGTGATACTGATAGACTGTCACTGTGAGGATAGTAGACTGTCTCTGTGATACTGATAGACTGTCCCTGTGAGGCTGCTACAGTGTCACTGTGAGGCTGCTAGAGTGTCACTGTGAGGCTGCTAGAGTGTCACTGTGAGGCTGCTAGAGTGTCACTGTGAGGCTGCTACAGTGTCACTGTGAGGCTGCTAGAGTGTCACTGTGAGGCTGCTAGAGTCTCACTGTGAGGCTGCTAGAGTGTCACTGTGAGGCTGCTAGAGTGATGTGGAGATGCCGGCGTTGGACTGGGGTGAGCACAGTAAGAAGTCTTACAACACCAGGTTAAAGTCCAACAGGTTTGTTTCAAACACGAGCTTTCGGAGCACGGCTCCTTCTTCAGGTGAATGGAAAGGCTTGTTCCAGAAATGTTTATATAGACACAGTCAGAGATGCCCCGGAATGCGAGCACCTGCAGGCAATCAAATCATCAAAGATGCAGAGAGAGAGGTAACTCCAGGTTAAAGAGGTGTGAATTGTCCAAGCCAGTTCAGTCGGTAGGCCTCTGCAAGTCCAGGCTTGTTGGTGGGGGCCGAATGTAATGCGACATGAATCCCAGATCCGGTTGAGTCCGCATTCATGCGTGCGGAACTTAGCTATAAGTTTTTGCTCAGCAATTTTGCGTTGTCGCGTCTCCTGAAGGCCTCCTTGTAGAATGCTGCTAGAGTGTCACTGTGAGGCTGCTAGAGTGTCACTGTGAGGCTGCTAGAGTGTCACTGTGAGGCTGCTAGAGTGTCACTGTGAGGCTGCTAGAGTGTCACTGTGAGGCTGCTAGAGTCTCACTGTGAGGCTGCTAGAGTCTCACTGTGAGGCTGCTAGAGTCTCACTGTGAGGCTGCTAGAGTCTCACTGTGAGGCTGCTAGAGTGTCACTGTGAGGCTGCTAGAGTGTCACTGTGAGGCTGCTGGAGTCTCACTGTGAGGCTGCCAGTGTGTTACTGTGAGGCTGCTAGAGTGTTACTGTGAGGCTGCTAGTGTCTCACTGTGAGGCTGCTACAGTGTCACTGTGAGGCTGCTAGTGTGTCACTGTGAGGCTGCTAGAGTGTCACTGTGAGGCTGCTAGAGTCTCACTGTGAGGCTGCTGGAGTGTCACTGTGAGGCTGCTAGAGTCTCACTGTGAGGCTGCTAGAGTGTCACTGTGAGGCTGCTAGAGTGTCACTGTGAGGCTGCTAGAGTCTCACTGTGAGGCTGCTAGAGTGTCACTGTGAGGCTGCTAGAGTCTCACTGTGAGGCTGCTAGTGTCTCACTGTGAGGCTGCTAGAGTGTCACTGTGAGGCTGCTAGAGTGTCACTGTGAGGCTGCTAGAGTGTCACTGTGAGGCTGCTAGAGTGTCACTGTGAGGCTGCTAGAGTCTCACTGTGAGGCTGCTAGAGTCTCACTGTGAGGCTGCTAGAGTGTCACTGTGAGGCTGCTAGAGTCTCACTGTGAGGCTGCTAGAGTCTCACTGTGAGGCTGCTAGAGTCTCACTGTGAGGCTGCTAGAGTCTCACTGTGAGGCTGCTAGAGTCTCACTGTGAGGCTGCTAGAGTCTCACTGTGAGGCTGCTAGTAGTGTCACTGTGAGGCTGCTAGAGTGTCACTGTGAGGCTGCTAGAGTGTCACTGTGAGGCTGCTAGAGTGTCACTGTGAGGCTGCTAGAGTCTCACTGTGAGGCTGCTAGAGTCTCACTGTGAGGCTGCTAGAGTCTCACTGTGAGGCTGCTAGAGTCTCACTGTGAGGCTGCTAGAGTGTCACTGTGAGGCTGCTAGAGTGTCACTGTGAGGCTGCTAGTGTCTCACTGTGAGGCTGCTAGAGTCTCACTGTGAGGCTGCTAGTGTGTCACTGTGAGGCTGCTAGAGTGTCACTGTGAGGCTGCTAGAGTGTCACTGTGAGGCTGCTAGAGTCTCACTGTGAGGCTGCTAGAGTGTCACTGTGAGGCCGCTTGAGTGTCACTGTGAGGCTGCTAGTGTCTCACTGTGAGGCTGCTAGAGTGTCACTGTGAGGCTGCTAGAGTGTCACTGTGAGGCTGCTAGAGTGTCACTGTGAGGCCGCTTGAGTGTCACTGTGAGGCTGCTAGAGTGTCACTGTGAGGCCGCTTGAGTGTCACTGTGAGGCTGCTAGAGTGTCACTGTGAGGCTGCTAGAGTGTCACTGTGAGGCTGCTAGTGTGTCACTGTGAGGCTGCTAGAGTCTCACTGTGAGGCTGCTAGAGTCACTGTGAGGCTGCTAGAGTGTCACTGTGAGGCTGCTAGAGTGTCACTGTGAGGCTGCTAGAGTGTCACTGTGAGGCTGCTAGAGTGTCACTGTGAGGCTGCTAGAGTGTCACTGTGAGGCTGCTAGAGTGTCACTGTGAGGCTGCTAGAGTCACTGTGAGGCTGCTAGAGTCTCACTGTGAGGCCGCTAGAGTCTCACTGTGAGGCTGCTAGAGTCTCACTGTGAGGCTGCTAAGAGTCACTGTGAGGCTCCTAGAGTCTCACTGTGAGGCTGCTAGAGTCTCACTGTGAGGCTGCTAGAGTCACTGTGAGGCTGCCTAGAGTGTCACTGTGAGGCTGCTAGAGTGTCACTGTGAGGCTGCTAGTGTGTCACTGTGAGGCTGCTACAGTGTCACTGTGAGGCTGCTAGAGTCTCACTGTGAGGCTGCTAGAGTCTCACTGTGAGGCTGCTAGAGTCTCACTGTGAGGCTGCTAGAGTCTCACTGTGAGGCTGCTAGAGTGTCACTGTGAGGCTGCTAGAGTGTCACTGTGAGGCTGCTAGAGTGTCACTGTGAGGCTGCTAGAGTGTCACTGTGAGGCTGCTAGAGTCTCACTGTGAGGCTGCTAGAGTCACTGTGAGGCCGCTTGAGTGTCACTGTGAGGCTGCTAGAGTGTCACTGTGAGGCTGCTAGTGTGTCACTGTGAGGCTGCTATAGTGTCACTGTGAGGCTGCTAGAGTCTCACTGTGAGGCTGCTAGAGTCTCACTGTGAGGCTGCTAGAGTGTCACTGTGAGGCTGCTAGAGTGTCACTGTGAGGCTGCTAGAGTGTCACTGTGAGGCTGCTAGAGTGTCACTGTGAGGCTGCTAGAGTCACTGTGAGGCTGCTAGAGTCTCACTGTGAGGCCGCTAGAGTCTCACTGTGAGGCTGCTAGAGTCTCACTGTGAGGCTGCAAGAGTCACTGTGAGGCTCCTAGAGTCTCACTGTGAGGCTGCTAGAGTGTCACTGTGAGGCTGCTAGAGTGTCACTGTGAGGCTGCTAGAGTGTCACTGTGAGGCTGCTAGAGTGTCACTGTGAGGCTGCTAGAGTGTCACTGTGAGGCTGCTAGAGTGTCACTGTGAGGCTGCTAGAGTCTCACTGTGAGGCTGCTAGAGTGTCACTGTGAGGCTGCTAGAGTGTCACTGTGAGGCTGCTAGAGTGTCACTGTGAGGCTGCTAGAGTCTCACTGTGAGACTGCTAGAGTCTCACTGTGAGGCTGCTAGAGTCTCACTGTGAGGCTGCTAGAGTCTCACTGTGAGGCTGCTAGAGTCTCACTGTGAGGCTGCTAGTGTGTCACTGTGAGGCTGCTAGAGTGTCACTGTGAGGCTGCTAGAGTGTCACTGTGAGGCTGCTAGAGTCACTGTGAGGCTGCTAGAGTCTCACTGTGAGGCCGCTAGAGTCTCACTGTGAGGCTGCTAGAGTCTCACTGTGAGGCTGCAAGAGTCACTGTGAGGCTCCTAGAGTGTCACTGTGAGGCTGCTAGAGTGTCACTGTGAGGCTGCTAGTGTGTCACTGTGAGGCTGCTACAGTGTCACTGTGAGGCTGCTAGAATCTCACTGTGAGGCTGCTAGAGTCTCACTGTGAGGCTGCTAGAGTCTCACTGTGAGGCTGCTAGAGTCTCACTGTGAGGCTGCTAGAGTCTCACTGTGAGGCTGCTAGAGTGTCACTGTGAGGCCGCTTGAGTGTCACTGTGAGGCTGCTAGAGTGTCACTGTGAGGCCGCTTGAGTGTCACTGTGAGGCTGCTAGAGTGTCACTGTGAGGCTGCTAGAGTGTCACTGTGAGGCTGCTAGTGTGTCACTGTGAGGCTGCTAGAGTGTCACTGTGAGGCTGCTAGAGTGTCACTGTGAGGCTGCTAGAGTGTCACTGTGAGGCTGCTAGAGTCTCACTGTGAGGCTGCTAGAGTCTCACTGTGAGGCTGCTAGAGTGTCACTGTGAGGCTGCTAGAGTGTCACTGTGAGACTGCTAGAGTGTCACTGTGAGGCTGCTAGAGTGTCACTGTGAGGCTGCTAGAGTGTCACTGTGAGGCTGCTAGAGTGTCACTGTGAGGCTGCTAGAGTCTCACTGTGAGGCTGCTAGAGTGTCACTGTGAGGCTGCTAGAGTGTCACTGTGAGGCTGCTAGAGTCTCACTGTGAGGCTGCTAGAGTGTCACTGTGAGGCTGCTAGTGTCTCACTGTGAGGCTGCTAGAGTGTCACTGTGAGGCTGCTAGAGTGTCACTGTGAGGCTGCTAGAGTGTCACTGTGAGGCTGCTAGAGTCTCACTGTGAGGCTGCTAGAGTGTCACTGTGAGGCTGCTAGAGTCTCACTGTGAGGCCGCTTGAGTGTCACTGTGAGGCTGCTAGAGTGTCACTGTGAGACTGCTAGAGTCTCACTGTGAGGCTGCTAGAGTGTCACTGTGAGGCTGCTAGAGTGTCACTGTGAGGCTGCTAGAGTGTCACTGTGAGGCTGCTAGAGTCTCACTGTGAGGCTGCTAGAGTCTCACTGTGAGGCTGCTAGAGTGTCACTGTGAGGCTGATAGAGTCTCACTGTGAGGCTGCTAGAGTCTCACTGTGAGGCTGCTAGAGTGTCACTGTGAGGCTGCTAGAGTCTCACTGTGAGGCTGCTAGAGTCTCACTGTGAGGCTGCTAGAGTGTCACTGTGAGGCTGCTAGAGTCTCACTGTGAGGCTGCTAGAGTCTCACTGTGAGGCTGCTAGAGTGTCACTGTGAGGCTGCTAGAGTCTCACTGTGAGGCTGCTAGAGTGTCACTGTGAGGCTGCTAGAGTGTCACTGTGAGGCTGCTATAGTCTCACTGTGAGGCTGCTAGAGTCTGACTGTGAGGCTGCTAGAGTGTCACATGTGAGGCTGCTAGTGTCTCACTGTGAGGCTGCTAGAGTGTCACTGTGAGGCTGCTAGTGTCTCACTGTGAGGCTGCTAGAGTCTCACTGTGAGGCTGCGAGAGTCACTGTGAGGCTGCTAGAGTGTCACTGTGAGGCTGCTAGTGTGTCACTGTGAGGCTGCTAGAGTGTCACTGGGAGGCTGCTAGAGTGTCACTGTGAGGCTGCTAGAGTGTCACTGTGAGGCTGCTAGTGTCTCACTGTGAGGCTGCTAGAGTGTCACTGTGAGGCTGCTAGAGTCACTGTGAGGCTGCTAGAGTCTCACTGTGAGGCCGCTAGAGTCTCACTGTGAGGCCGCTAGAGTCTCACTGTGAGACTGCTAGAGTGTCACATGTGAGGCTGCTAGAGTGTCACTGTGAGGCTGCTAGAGTCTCACGGTGAGGCTGCTAGAGTGTCACATGTTAGGCTGCTAGTGTCTCACTGTGAGGCTGCTAGAGTGTCACTGTGAGGCTGCTAGAGTGTCACTGTGAGGCTGCTAGAGTGTCACTGTGAGGCTGCTAGAGTCTCACTGTGAGGCCGCTAGAGTGTCACATGTGAGGCTGCTAGTGTCTCACTGTGAGGCTGCTAGAGTGTCACTGAGAGGCTGCTAGAGTGTCACTGTGAGGCTGCCAGTGTGTCACTGTGAGGCTGCTAGAGTGTCACTGTGAGGCTGCCAGTGTGTCACTGTGAGGCTGCTAGAGTCTCACTGTGAGGCTGCTAGAGTGTCACTGTGAGGCTGCTAGTGTCTCACTGTGAGGCTGCTAGAGTGTCACTGTGAGGCTGCTATAGTGTCACTGTGAGGCTGCTAGAGTGTCACTGTGAGGCTGCTAGAGTCTCACTGTGAGGCTGCTAGAGTGTCACTGTGAGGCTGCTAGAGTCTCACTGTGAGGCTGCTAGAGTCTCACTGTGAGGCTGCTAGAGTGTCACTGTGAGGCTGCTAGAATCTCACTGTGAGGCTGCTTGAGTGTCACTGTGAGGCTGCTAGAGTGTCACTGTGAGGCTCCTAGAGTGTCACTGTGAGGCTGCTAGAGTGTCACTGTGAGGCTGCTAGAGTGTCACTGTGAGGTTGCTAGAGTATCACTGTGAGGCTGCTAGAGTGTCACTGTGAGGCTGCTAGAGTCACTGTGAGGCTGCTAGAGTCACTGTGAGGCTGCTAGAGTGTCACTGTGAGGCTGCTAGAGTCTCACTGTGAGGCTGCTAGAGTGTCACTGTGAGGCTGCTAGAGTCTCACTGTGAGGCTGCTAGAGTGTCACTGTGAGGCTGCTAGAGTTCACTGTGAGGCTGCTAGAGTCTCACTGTGAGGCTGCTAGAGTGTCACTGTGAGGCTGCTAGAGTCTCACTGTGAGGCTGCTAGAGTGTCACTGTGAGGCTGCTAGAGTCTCACTGTGAGGCTGCTAGAGTGTCACTGTGAGGCCTGCTAGAGGTCACTGTGAGGCTGCTAGAAGTCTCACTGTGAGGCTGCTAGAGTCTCACTGTGAGGCTGCTAGAGTATCACTGTGAGGCTGCTAGAGTGTCACTGTGAGGCTGCTAGAGTCTCACTGTGAGGCTGCTAGAGTCTCACTGTGAGGCTGCTAGAGTGTCACTGTGAGGCTGCTAGAGTGCTCACTGTGAGGCTGCTAGAGTCGTCACTGTGAGCTGCTAGAGTCTCACTGTGAGGCTGCTAAGAGTCTCACTGTGAGGCTGCTAGAGTGTCACTGTGTGTACTGTGGCTGCTAGAGTGTCACTGTGAAGGCTGCTAGAGGGCTCACTGTGAGGCGGCTAGAGTGTCACTGTGAGGCTGCTAGAGTCTCACTGTGAGGCTGCTAGAGTCGCATGTGAGGCTGCTAGAGTGTCACTGTGAGGCTGCTAGAGTCTCACTGTGAGGCTGCTAGAGTGGTCACTGTGAGGCTGTAGAGGTGTCACTGTGAGGCGGCTAGAGTCTCACTGTGAGGCTGCTAGAGTGTCACTGTGAGGCTGCTAGAGTGTCACTGTGAGGCTGCTAGAGTGTCACTGTGAGGCTGCTAGAGTGTCACTGTGAGGCTGCTAGAGTGTCACTGTGAGGCTGCTAGAGTGTCACTGTGAGGCTGCTAGAGTGTCACTGTGAGGCTGCTAGAGTTCACTGTGAGGCTGCTAGAGTGTCACTGTGAGGCTGCTAGAGTCTCACTGTGAGGCTGCTAGAGTCTCACTGTGAGGCTGCTAGAGTCTCACTGTGAGGCTGCTAGAGTGTCACTGTGAGGCTGCTAGAGTGTCACTGTGAGGCTGCTAGAGTGTCACTGTGAGGCTGCTAGAGTGTCACTGTGAGGCTGCTAGAGTGTCACTGTGAGGCTGCTAGAGTCTCACTGTGAGGCTGCTAGAGTGTCACTGTGAGGCTGCTAGAGTCTCACTGTGAGGCTGCTAGAGTCTCACTGTGAGGCTGCTAGAGTGTCACTGTGAGGCTGCTAGAGTGTCACTGTGAGGCTGCTAGAGTGTCACTGTGAGGCTGCTAGAGTCTCACTGTGAGGCTGCTAGAGTGCTCACTGTGAGGCTGCTAGAGTGTCACTGTGAGGCTGCTAGAGTGTCACTGTGAGGCTGCTAGAGTCTCACTGTGAGGCTGCTAGAGTGTCACTGTGAGGCTGCTAGAGTCTCACTGTGAGGCTGCTAGAGTGTCACTGTGAGGCTGCTAGAGTGTCACTGTGAGGCTGCTAGAGTGTCACTGTGAGGCTGCTAGAGTGTCACTGTGAGGCTGCTAGAGTCTCACTGTGAGGCTGCTAGAGTGTCACTGTGAGGCTGCTAGAGTGCTCACTGTGAGGCTGCTAGAGTGTCACTGTGAGGCTGCTAGAGTCTCACTGTGAGGCTGCTAGAGTGTCACTGTGAGGCTGCTAGAGTCTCACTGTGAGGCTGCTAGAGTCTCACTGTGAGGCTGCTAGAGTGTCACTGTGAGGCTGCTAGAGTCTCACTGTGAGGCTGCTAGAGTGTCACTGTGAGGCTGCTAGAGTGTCACTGTGAGGCTGCTAGAGTGTCACTGTGAGGCTGCTAGAGTCTCACTGTGAGGCTGCTAGAGTGTCACTGTGAGGCTGCTAGAGTGTCACTGTGAGGCTGCTAGAGTCTCACTGTGAGGCTGCTAGAGTCTCACTGTGAGGCTGCTAGAGTGTCACTGTGAGGCTGCTAGAGTGTCACTGTGAGGCTGCTAGAGTGTCACTGTGAGGCTGCTAGAGTGTCACTGTGAGGCTGCTAGAGTTCACTGTGAGGCTGCTAGAGTCTCACTGTGAGGCTGCTAGAGTCTCACTGTGAGGCTGCTAGAGTGTCACTGTGAGGCTGCTAGAGTCTCACTGTGAGGCTGCTAGAGTGTCACTGTGAGGCTGCTAGAGTGTCACTGTGAGGCTGCTAGAGTGTCACTGTGAGGCCGCTAGAGTCACTGTGAGGCTGCTAGAGTGTCACTGTGAGGCTGCTAGAGTGTCACTGTGAGGCTGCTAGAGTGTCACTGTGAGGCTGCTAGAGTGTCACTGTGAGGCTGCTAGAGTGTCACTGTGAGGCTGCTAGAGTGTCACTGTGAGGCTGCTAGAGTGTCACTGTGAGGCTGCTAGAGTGTCACTGTGAGGCTGCTAGAGTGTCACTGTGAGGCTGCTAGAGTCACTGTGAGGCTGCTAGAGTCACTGTGAGGCTGCTAGAGTCTCACTGTGAGGCTGCTAGAGTCTCACTGTGAGGCTGCTAGAGTGTCACTGTGAGGCTGCTAGAGTGTCACTGTGAGGCTGCTAGAGTCTCACTGTGAGGCTGCTAGAGTGTCACTGTGAGGCTGCTAGAGTGTCACTGTGAGGCTGCTAGAGTGTCACTGTGAGGCTGCTAGAGTGTCACTGTGAGGCTGCTAGAGTGTCACTGTGAGGCTGCTAGAGTCTCACTGTGAGGCTGCTAGAGTCTCACTGTGAGGCTGCTAGAGTCTCACTGTGAGGCTGCTAGAGTGTCACTGTGAGGCTGCTAGAGTGTCACTGTGAGGCTGCTAGAGTCTCACTGTGAGGCTGCTAGAGTGTCACTGTGAGGCTGCTAGAGTGTCACTGTGAGGCTGCTAGAGTGTCACTGTGAGGCTGCTAGAGTCTCACTGTGAGGCTGCTAGAGTCTCACTGTGAGGCTGCTAGAGTCTCACTGTGAGGCTGCTAGAGTCTCACTGTGAGGCTGCTAGAGTCTCACTGTGAGGCTGCTAGAGTGTCACTGTGAGGCTGCTAGAGTGTCACTGTGAGGCTGCTAGAGTGTCACTGTGAGGCTGCTAGAGTGTCACTGTGAGGCTGCTAGAGTCTCACTGTGAGGCTGCTAGAGTTCACTGTGAGGCTGCTAGAGTCTCACTGTGAGGCTGCTAGAGTGTCACTGTGAGGCTGCTAGAGTGTCACTGTGAGGCTGCTAGAGTGTCACTGTGAGGCTGCTAGTGTCTCACTGTGAGGCTGCTAGAGTGTCACTGTGAGGCTGCTAGAGTGTCACTGTGAGGCTGCTAGAGTGTCACTGTGAGGCTGCTAGAGTCTCACTGTGAGGCTGCTAGAGTCTCACTGTGAGGCTGCTAGAGTGTCACTGTGAGGCTGCTAGAGTCTCACTGTGAGGCTGCTAGAGTGTCACTGTGAGGCTGCTAGAGTGTCACTGTGAGGCTGCTAGAGTCTCACTGTGAGGCTGCTAGAGTGTCACTGTGAGGCTGCTAGAGTGTCACTGTGAGGCTGCTAGAGTGTCACTGTGAGGCTGCTAGAGTCTCACTGTGAGGCTGCTAGAGTGTCACTGTGAGGCTGCTAGAGTGTCACTGTGAGGCTGCTAGAGTGTCACTGTGAGGCTGCTAGAGTCTCACTGTGAGGCTGCTAGAGTGTCACTGTGAGGCTGCTAGAGTGTCACTGTGAGGCTGCTAGAGTGTCACTGTGAGGCTGCTAGAGTGTCACTGTGAGGCTGCTAGAGTCCTTCACTGTGAGGCTGCTAGAGTGTCACTGTGAGGCTGCTAGAGTGTCACTGTGAGGCTGCTAGAGTGTCACTGTGAGGCTGCTAGAGTGTCACTGTGAGGCTGCTAGAGTGTCACTGTGAGGCTGCTAGAGTGTCACTGTGAGGCTGCTAGAGTGTCACTGTGAGGCTGCTAGAGTCTCACTGTGAGGCTGCTAGAGTCTCACTGTGAGGCTGCTAGAGTCTCACTGTGAGGCTGCTAGAGTCTCACTGTGAGGCTGCTAGAGTCTCACTGTGAGGCTGCTAGAGTCTCACTGTGAGGCTGCTAGAGTCTCACTGTGAGGCTGCTAGAGTCTCACTGTGAGGCTGCTAGAGTGTCACTGTGAGGCTGCTAGAGTGTCACTGTGAGGCTGCTAGAGTGTCACTGTGAGGCTGCTAGAGTGTCACTGTGAGGCTGCTAGAGTCTCACTGTGAGGCTGCTAGAGTGTCACTGTGAGGCTGCTAGTGTCTCACTGTGAGGCTGCTAGAGTCTCACTGTGAGGCTGCTAGAGTGTCACTGTGAGGCTGCTAGAGTGTCACTGTGAGGCTGCTAGTGTCTCACTGTGAGGCTGCTAGAGTGTCACTGTGAGGCTGCTAGAGTGTCACTGTGAGGCTGCTAGAGTGTCACTGTGAGGCTGCTAGTGTCTCACTGTGAGGCTGCTAGAGTGTCACTGTGAGGCTTCTAGAGTCTCACTGTGAGGCTGCTAGAGTCTCACTGTGAGGCTGCTAGAGTCTCACTGTGAGGCTGCTAGAGTGTCACTGTGAGGCTGCTAGAGTGTCACTGTGAGGCTGCTCGAGTCTCACTGTGAGGCTGCTAGAGTGTCACTGTGAGGCTGCTAGTGTCTCACTGTGAGGCTGCTAGAGTCTCACTGTGAGGCTGCTAGAGTGTCACTGTGAGGCTGCTAGAGTCTCACTGTGAGGCTGCTAGAGAGTCAATGTGAGGCTGCTAGAGTCTCACTGTGAGGCTGCTAGAGAGTCAATGTGAGGCTGCTAGAGTGTCACTGTGAGGCTGCTAGAGTCTCACTGTGAGGCTGCTAGAGTCTCACTGTGAGGCTGCTAGAGTCTCACTGTGAGGCTGCTAGAGTGTCACTGTGAGGCTGCTAGAGTCTCACTGTGAGGCTGCTAGAGTGTCACTGTGAGGCTGCTAGAGTCTCACTGTGAGGCTGCTAGAGTCTCACTGTGAGGCTGCTAGAGTCTCACTGTGAGGCTGCTAGAGTCTCACTGTGAGGCTGCTAGAGTCTCACTGTGAGGCTGCTAGTGTCTCACTGTGAGGCTGCTAGAGTGTCACTGTGAGGCTGCTAGAGTCTCACTGTGAGGCTGCTAGAGAGTCACTGTGAGGCTGCTAGAGTGTCACTGTGAGGCTGCTAGTGTGTCACTGTGAGGCTGCTAGAGTCTCACTGTGAGGCTGCTAGAGTGTCACTGTGAGGCTGCTAGAGAGTCACTGTGAGGCTGCTAGAGAGTCACTGTGAGGCTGCTAGAGTGTCACTGTGAGGCTGCTAGAGTCTCACTGTGAGGCTGCTAGAGTGTCACTGTGAGGCTGCTAGAGTGTCACTGTGAGGCTGCTAGTGTGTCACTGTGAGGCTGCTAGTGTCTCACTGTGAGGCTGCTAGAGTGTCACTGTGAGGCTGCTAGAGTGTCACTGTGAGGCTGCTAGAGTCTCACTGTGAGGCTGCTAGAGTGTCACTGTGAGGCTGCTAGAGTGTCACTGTGAGGCTGCTAGAGTCTCACTGTGAGGCTGCTAGAGTCTCACTGTGAGGCTGCTAGAGTGTCACTGTGAGGCTGCTAGAGTGTCACTGTGAGGCTGCTAGAGTCTCACTGTGAGGCTGCTAGAGTGTCACTGTGAGGCTGCTAGAGTGTCACTGTGAGGCTGCTAGAGTGTCACTGTGAGGCTGCTAGAGTGTCACTGTGAGGCTGCTAGAGTCTCACTGTGAGGCTGCTAGAGTGTCACTGTGAGGCTGCTAGAGTGTCACTGTGAGGCTGCTAGAGTGTCACTGTGAGGCTGCTAGAGTGTCACTGTGAGGCTGCTAGAGTCTCACTGTGAGGCTGCTAGAGTGTCACTGTGAGGCTGCTAGAGTCTCACTGTGAGGCTGCTAGAGTCTCACTGTGAGGCTGCTAGAGTGTCACTGTGAGGCTGCTAGAGTGTCACTGTGAGGCTGCTAGAGTGTCACTGTGAGGCTGCTAGAGTGTCACTGTGAGGCTGCTAGTGTCTCACTGTGAGGCTGCTAGAGTGTCACTGTGAGGCTGCTAGTGTCTCACTGTGAGGCTGCTAGAGTGTCACTGTGAGGCTGCTAGAGTGTCACTGTGAGGCTGCTAGAGTCTCACTGTGAGGCTGCTAGAGTCTCACTGTGAGGCTGCTAGAGTGTCACTGTGAGGCTGCTAGAGTCTCACTGTGAGGCTGCTAGTCACTGTGAGGCTGCTAGAGTCACTGTGAGGCTGCTAGAGTCTCACTGTGAGGCTGCTAGAGTCTCACTGTGAGGCTGCTAGAGTCTCACTGTGAGGCTGCTAGAGTCTCACTGTGAGGCTGCTAGAGTGTCACTGTGAGGCTGCTAGAGTGTCACTGTGAGGCTGCTAGAGTGTCACTGTGAGGCTGCTAGAGTCACTGTGAGGCTGCTAGAGTGTCACTGTGAGGCTGCTAGAGTGTCACTGTGAGGCTGCTAGAGTGTCACTGATCCAGCGACAGAAATAGGATGTGGACTCTGGAGCAAAACACTGAACATGTCCAATTCTACCTCCTATTGTGCAAGGTTAAGCCTCATGCAGCTAGAAGTGATGCATAGAGCACACCTGACAAGAACCCGAATGAGCAGGTTCTTCCAGGAGGTGGATGATAAATGTGAACGGTGCCAAGGAGGCCCAGCCAACCACACCCATATGTTCTGGGCCTGTCCCAGACTTCTCGGGTTTTGGACAGCCTTCTTCGAGGCAATGTCCAAGGTTGTGGAGGTGAGGGTGTAGCCATGCCCGAGAGTGGCAGTCTTTGGGGTATCGGGCCAGCCAGAACTACATATGGGAATGAGGGCTTGCCTTTGCTTCCCTAATCGCCTGCCGGAAAATCCTGCTCGGCTGCCGATCAGCAGCACCACCCACAGCTGCAGACTGGAATTTCTCTTCCTGGAGAAGATTAAGTTCACCATCCGAGGGTCTGAAGATGGCTTCCACAATGCATGGGAACCATTCATCAACCTGTTCCAAGACCTGTTTGAAGCCACCAATTGATAGGGGGAAGGGGGGGCACTGCCCACAGACAAACACCGAACAACCATCCATGGAGAAGTAAAGGGCCTAAGATAAGAAACGGAAAGTGAAAGAAGGGAGATGGGGGGGGGGGGGATACCAAAAACGACCAACACGTAATCTGTGACCTTCTCATCTATCTTTAACAAATGTACAGTGTGAAAATGTTAAACTTTAATTAAAATATTTTTTGAAAGGGGCAGCACAGTGGCTCACTGGTTAGCACTGCTGCCTCACTCGGGTTCAATCCCAGCCCAGGTCACTGTCCGTGTGGAGCTTCCATATTCTCCCCATGTCTGCGTGGTTCTCACCCCCACAACCCAAAGATGTGCAGGGTAGGTGGAATGGCCACCCTAAATTGCCCCTTCATTGAAAAAAAATAATTGGGTACTCTAAATTTATTTTAGAAAAAGAGAAAAAATATTTCTTTTAAGTAACTGAAGTTTCTCAATCCTGGAACCATCCTTGTGATCATCTTTTGCATTCTCTCAAATACTTCCACATCTTTCCTTTTTTGTTGCCCTACAACATAAATAACATTTGCACCACAAATTGCGGTTGACAATGATGCAGTGAGGTCAGTAATGCATCTGGGTGAATGATGGAACCGACAGTGTATATCCCTCATAGTATAATTTAAGGATAGAGAAAATAATATAGGAATGGCAGAGAGGGAAATTGGAGAATAAGAGTAAAATTAAATCCAGAAAGAGGAATAAAGTGAAAGAAAAATTAAATCAAGTGAGAAAAAAAGACGCAAAGAAAAATAAGCTTTTCTTTTTGACTTTAAAAACTGTCTCGGAACTGCTTTCCAGCTACTGGAATGAAACTCCACAGCTTCAATATTCATTTTCCTGGCTTCTGACATTGAGTAGCAATACAGGAATATAAATCTCATAATCAAAAGGATTCTTACATTGTTAAATACTAACCTGAACTTCCTGTAGTGAGTCTAATTAATTTTAACATTGCAAATGCAGTCATTTATTGAAACACATGGCTGTGAGCAGTATTTATTGGGAATCCTCCAGCAATTTATGGCTATTCATACCTTACCATGTTATCTTTTCCTTGCCATAAATAACTGGAATGAGTTACATACTAATAATAGTAAGAAGTCTTACAACACCAGGTTAAAGTCCAACATGTTTGTTTCAAACACTAGCTTTCGGAGCAGTGCTCCAAAAGCTAGTGTTTGAAACAAACATGTTGGACTTTAACCTGGTGTCGTAAGACTTCTCACTGTGCTCACCCCAGTCCAACGCCAGCATCTCCACATCATACATATTAATAATGGCATGCATATTAAACAGACACTCATTTTCCTAGAAATTTCTGGGCCAATGATTACAACTATAGTTTTCCCTTATTTGCCAATACATCTCAAGTAGCTACTTTGCAATTGTATAAACGGTTAAATATTAATGGGTAGTGTATGTTGTTCATGCTATTTCTCTTGGATTCGCAATGACCTTCCACCGAAATTATGGCAGACGATTGGAAGAACCCTCCAGAGAAATCATATTGTCAATGTCTTATATTAGTGATCTGCTGTAAATCATGCAATTTCTTTGTCAAGGAGCAATTCTCCACCATCAAAATGTGCTGGCAACACTGCAATACTCTGAGCACTGGGAATTTCAGAGCCTAATTGGAAAGTTGTGATTGTTTTTGCTGATATTCAATGCATTCTCTACAACAATTGTGCATTTTCCACAGCTGAATTAATAAACTTTAGAGCATTTATATCAGTTAAGTGGCTTGTTAACTGCTTGAGAAGAGTTAAAGGATTATTGTTGTAGTTGTGCTATGAATCACTGCTATTTCTTATTAACACTATAAAATTGCATTCTCAGGAATCACACGTTTCATTAGCACTTCATTACATTGACAGAAAAACAGGCCATATATTTCCCTTTTCGGGAAAATGAATGTAATTTTGCAAATTAGCAACTTGTGCTTGAAGTGTGGAAATATGGGCCTGATGGGGTGAATATTTCCGTTCTCTGTTGTATATTATGTACCTGAGCTTTTCTACACAACTAGAAGCCATGTCACAGAAAGACGTCAGCCAGCCTGAAAAGGCAGAATAGTTACTGCAAAACGCTAATCTATCCCTAGTGAGTTCCTAAAGCCCTGATGCAAAGATCAGGTATGATTTCTTGAAGTTTCAAATCTTTGTTTGATTTCATATTCTTCTCCTGTTTTCAATTTTTTTAAACAATGTGTGCTGTTTATAATATGTTGGCAAATTTACTAATGAGATCATGGTTTTTCGTGGATGTGTTTTAATTTGCATGGTACATGCCATGCCATTTTTCTTATCCCCTGTGAGTAGTGGAGTGATGCACCATGATATTTCTGGTATTCTATATCTAAGCATTGGCCTACTAACAAAATAATTGTATGGGGAAAAGTTTCCTGAGGATGACTTTATCATTACACTGGCTTCCTTCCAGTATTGTACAGATTAAGTGGGATAGTACAACTGTGGAGGTTTACATGCTGTTTGGAGTTGTGACTGGTTTACCCAGTTGTGCTCATGAACCATCCTCAGTTTCATTAGTGATCTTGATCAGAACTATGAAGCAATTTTGCAGAGCCTGTGTAAAAAAGAAGCACACATGCTGCCAGACCGTGCTCCCATAATATTTAATCAGGGTCCACTGAGGAAAATCAGCAGGGGTAAACTGGTGGACTGGACACAGGGACACTTCTGGCAGGAAAACCACTTTGAAGCAAAACTATATGCTTGTGCGCAGGACTGTTTATCCGCAATGTCTTGTTAATAAATTAATGTATATGCTAAGCACATAGTTTCCTCAGCAACTATTAAGTGAGATATCTGGCACAGACACAATGGGCTGAATGGCTTCTTTTTGTGCCTTAAATTGTCTGTATTTAGAGTGCCGCATGCTTAATGGAAAAGAGCAGATATGTATGATTGCACTTTTACCAATTCATGAGTGATGACCAAACTCTTCTCTTGTACCACAATCTTGTGAGAAAATGGACGGATGAAATTCCCACATCAAAGCATCTTACCATGTTCAGATTCTTTTTTTTTTAATTTAAAGTACCCAAGTCTTTTTTCCCCCAATTAAGGGCAATTCAGCGTGGCCAATCCACCTACCCTGCATATCTTTGTGTTGTGGGGGTGAGACCCACACAGACAGAGGGAGAATGTGAAAACTCAACATGGACCGTGACCCGGGTCGGGTTCGAACCGGGTCCTCAGCGCCATGAAGCAGCAGTGCTAACCACTGTGCCATCATGCTGCCCCCTAACATGTTCAGATCCTGTAGAAGCCTTGTTTTGCAGTTCCACATGGATATCAAAATGATTTTTTTATGAAGAGTAGCACTCTCATCAGAACTTCCTATGGAAAATAACACTTTCAATGAACGAAGAAATGACTGATTCTCACATTTTCATCAATGCCATGTTACTGCCTGGAAATCAAATGGTTCCCCCTTGTCAACAAGGGGATTGTCTCAGAGCTCCCTCTGGAGGCCATGTAAAATGTCAAGTAAATACTGTAGACACAGTTTTGGTTCATCAATTCTTGGGATATGAACGTGACTGGCAAGTGCAGCAAATTCAGAAAAAGTGAATGAGACAGGAGGAAAGAAAAATCACAAGGTGATATCACAGGACACGGAGACGTACTCAAGGTAGGTTACAGGTAAAAGTTAAATTAATCTACCTATAGTTTAAACTGGATCAAGTAATTCCAGTGGTTAGCATTGTCCAGAAACTGAATTGCATGAGGCATATAAATAACATAACTGCAAGAGCAGGTCAAGGCTGGGAATTCTGTGGTGAGTGACTCCCATCCTGACTCCTCAGTGCCCCATCCACCATCTACAAGGCACAAGCCAAGGTTATGATCGAATACTCCCCACTTGCCTGGAGAGGTGCAGCTTCAACAACAGATAAGAAGCTTCACACCATCCAAGACAAAGCGGCCCACTTGAGCGGCGTCCCATCTACCTCCTTAAAACATTTACTCCCTCCACCACAGAAGCACAGTGGTTCCAGGATGGGGCGCATACAAAATGCATGCAGCAACTCACCAAACCTCCTTCCACTGCCTCTTCCAAACTCACACCTCTACCACCTAGAAAGACAAGTGGAACGGGCAGATGGGGCAGAATTTTCTGGTCCCACCGAAGTTAACAACATTTTGAACAGTTTGCTGCATTTTATGGCTACAGCGCTGTAAATTTCCACGCATTGGAACACCACTGTGGTGATCTTTGTGAGGGGATTTCCAGGATGGAAGGCGTAGTGATCACAAAGATACACCAAGCTCTTTTGAAGAATTAAACAAATTTTATTAACAATACTACATTTGAGTTTGACACTTATTCTGAATAGCAAACACACATGTAAGAATTAAGCTACACTCACTAAAACTATCTCTATCTACTAATTATGACTATTATATCTTAACTAACTCTGCAATACACGATTAATCTTATCTTGTAGATGGTGGACAGGGCACTGAGGAGTCAGGATGGGAGTCACTCACCACAGAATTCCCAGCCTTGACCTGCTCTTGCAGTTATGTTATTTATATGCCTCATGCAATTCAGTTTCTGGACAATGCTAACCACTGGAATAGCTCCAGTCTAATATCCTCCCCTTAGTTTAAGAGCCAGTGCAATTTATAGTACTGTCCCTTAGCTCCCTCTGGTGTCTAGGCTTAACATAACATTAATTCTTCACATGCTATACATTTGTATAATGCCACAACTACCGCCTGCACGTTCCCCTCCAAGCCACACACCATCCTGACTTGAATCTCTATTACCTTTCCTTCACTGTCACTAGATCAAAATTGTGGATCTTCCTTCTGTCATAATATACATACAAGTATATGATGGTGCACAGACAGGCATTGATTGACACGCAGGATGACCAATGAACACACAGAACACAGCAGCCAATCACCAGACAGGACACGGCCACTAGAAAGCCAGAGGGCACTAGTTTTCCCGCTCTCTTGGGATCCAGCCTCTGAGATAGTCAGAGCCCCTGAGCAACAACTAGAACATACACCATGTGGTAGTAAGATAGTCTAGTCAGGTTAGCCTCAGGTCTCCAGTCAAGTCAGCATAGTGTCAACCCACAGTTAAAGTATTTAGATTAGTTAAGAGTTCAATAAAATCGAGTTGCATTTCTTCAAGTGTTGGAAGTCTGTCTCTCTCACTGCTACAGTAAATGCAGTCCTCGCAGACCCAGCATATCCAACACATCATGGTACCAGTGCGTCATGTTTGAGTTTGACGGACCTACCTTGAGATAATCTGCCTTTGACCAGCGATCAGCCACTGGGTAACATGGGCAGCGTCCGGCCTCCCCCGCCGCTCCGCATCGCCGGCAACCTCGGTGCTAACTAGAAGATTTTCAAGCCGAAGTTTCAGCTGTATCTTGAAGCCACCGACCTCAAAGCCGCATCGGATGGCAGGAAAATTGCTCTCTTCCTCTCTACAGCCGGGGACCACGCTATCCATATCATTAACTCCCTCACCTTTGCTGAAGGCGAGGACAAGGCAAAGTTTAAAACAGTCCTGCTGAAGTTTGACAGCTGCTGTGACATCGAAGTCAACGAGAGCTTTGAACGCTATGTGTTCCAGCAGAGGCTTCAGGGTAAGGATGAACCATTTCAGTCCTTCTTAACCCATCTCCGTATCCTCACGCAGTCCTGCAACTACGGCTCCACTTCCGACTCCATGATCCGCGACAAGATCGTTTTCGGGGTCCACTCCGATGCCCTTCGCCCGCAGCTCCTTAAAGTTAAGCAGCTCACCCTTACCATCGCCATCGAGACCTGCGTCTTACATGAGCACGCTAACAACCGGTACTCCCATATCAAGGCGGCAGAGACGGCGTAGCAAGGCCCCCACAATGCGGAGCGGGTGCAGGCCGTAAAACATCTCCGGAGCAGGAATCTGGATGAGGGTAGCCATTTTGTGCGCTTTTCCCGGGCTCCTGCGCATGCGCGCAGCAACCAAGGGGACGGCGAGGCCGACGACCGAACTGCGCAGGTGCGCACATCGTTCGACCGCACCGTGCATGCGCAGTGGCGCACGGAGCGTCCTGACGTCGGCGCCATTACATGCAACAACTGTGGCTCTGCCCACTTAAAGTGGCAATGTCCCGCAAAATCTTGACACTGTCTCCAGTGTGGCAAGCTTGGCCACTACGCAGCCCTGTGCAGATCTGCTCAACTGCCCAACACACAGCGATCCCAGCCGCAGTGCAGGAACGTCCGGTCAGTACAGCAACCCATTGCAGACTCCGACTCCGACATGGTTCCAGATCCCGGCACCGAGGGCTTCACATCCCCATTTTGGTGGGTATCATCACTAAGCATACGATGCTTACCGCCAAAAAGGTGAAACAACTCCCAATGATGAGCATTGATCCGGACGACGGGTGGTGTGCCACCCTTACCGTCAACAAGGCTCGCATACGCTTCAGGCTGGGCACCGGCGCTTCAGCGAACCTCATTTCAAAGTCTGACCTTGATACCATCCGCGTCTAGTCGAGCATTCTTCCATCGGCCTGCCAGCTTCCCGACTACAATGGCAATGCCATTGTTGCCAGTGGCCCATGCCAGCTTGCGGTATCCCATCGTTCTTCAAAGGCAACCCTGCGTTTTGAAATTGTAGGATCCAACAGAGCTTCCCTGCTCGGTGCTCAGGCCTGCAGAATTTTGAATCTTGTGCAGCGGGTTCACACCATGTCGCCCGCTGAGGCTACGGCCTTGCCAGATGCCAACTTCCAAACCCAATTAGATGACATCATAGCTCAATACCACAGCGTCTTCGAGGGTATGGGCACACTCCCCTACTGATACAAGATACATCTGAAACCGAACTCACACCTGTGGTTCATGCACCCCGCCGGGTGCCGGCACCCCTTAAGGACCGCCTCAAGCAGCAGCTGCAAGACCTCCAGGACCAGGGCGTCATTTCTAAGGTCACGGAACCCACGGACTGGGTTAGCTCCATGGTTTGTGTCAAAAAAACCGTCAGGGGAACTTCGCATTTGTATCGACCCCAAAGATTTGAACCGTAACATCATGAGGGAACACTACCCTATACCTAAACGAGAAGAGCTCACCAGCGAATTGGCTCATGCCAAGTTTTTCACGAAGCTGGATGCCTCCAAGGGGTTTTGGAAAATACAGCTGGACGTGTCCAGTCGAAAGCTGTGCACATTTAACACCCCGTTTGGTCATTACTGTTACAACCGGATTGCCTTTGGCATCATATCTGCCTCAGAGATGTTCACCGAATGATGGAGCAAATGATGGAGGGCATCGAGGGGGTGCGAGTGTACGTCGATGATATCATTGTCCGGTCCACAACTCCTCAGGAGCACATCCATCGCCTCAAACGAGTGTTTCATCGGATCCACGAACATGGCCTCCGACTCAACAGAGCCAAATGCTCGTTCGGTCAACCAGAATTCGTCGCCCGCCACAGAGACTGAATTTATAGACTGAATGTTGCTTGACATTGTGATTAGTTTACACATCTATACATATTGTTTCTTCCTAATTTGTTGTATGCCCTCTATCTGCACTAGACACCTTCCCATGTAAATACGTTCACATACTTTGTATGTAGTCAGGCTCCTACACACACTCACTATTTATTTTCCTATACACATTTTTTTTTAAAGTAAAAAAAAGGGAGGGAGATGTCATAATATACACACAAGTATATGATGGTGCACAGACAGGCATTGATTGACACACAGGATGACCAATGAACACACAGAGCACAGCAGCCAATCACCAGACAGGACACAACCACTATAAAGCCAGAGGGCACTAGTTTTCCCGCTCTCTTGGAATCCTGCCTCTGAGACAGTCAGAGCCCGTGAGCAACAACTAGAACATACACATGTGGTAGTAAGATAGTCTAGTCAGGTTAGCCTCAGGTCTCCAGTCAAATCAGCATAGTGTCAATCCACAGTTCAAGTATATATGATAGTTAAAAGTTCAATAAAATCGTGTTGCATTTATTCAAGTGTTGGAAGCCTGTCTCTCTCACTGCTACAGTAAACGCAGTCCTCGCAGACCCAGCTTACCCAACACATCACCTTCCAAACAGCACATTGGGTGTACCCACACCACATGGACTGAAGCAGTTCAAGAAGATGGTTCATCACCACCTTCTTAATGTTAATTAAGGATGGTCAACAAATTCTGACCTTGCCAAGGATGCCCATATCCCACAAAAGAATTTTCAAAAATGAGTCTAAACACTGAAAAATAATCCACTTAATTTAACATATAGATTCAATTAACTATAAAAGTTAAACGAGGTTTGATAGGTGTGGTGGCTCAAAGTGATACCAGTGAGATGTCCAATAATACAGAACAAGGGTTTATTGATAACAGGTAAAGGTAAACTATACACACACAGGCACAGAGTCACTAAACCAGTCTTCACTCTCTGGTTCCAGGATCCACTCTGGGACCCTGCTTCCAGGACCCTGCACTTTTCCCCCATTGGTCGGAGTTCACTTGCCTGCATGCGATAGGCCCCGAGCGGGTCACATAGACCACAATGGTTCACCCCTTAAAGAGGCCATGCTACCACATCCTTCCCCTCTTAAATCCCTTAATAACATATTTACAGAACAGGCCATCTACAGTAACTAGATAAGGCTGAGATATACAAGTAGAAAGAGTCCATAACAGTTCATCACAATGTCAATCTGTCTGGGGATTTTCTGGGTCGCGTAGCCCGTTTTAGACCCCCAACCAGCTCCTCCAACTCTGAGGTAGCGATATTGTCATCTGTGGAAAATTGTCAATGAGAGTTGACCATTTCATCAGGGGCAGTCTCTTCTCCAGCTCCCTGTCTATGGGGCCTCCTGAGAACTTATAGGATCCCTCTTGGTTGATGCTGAATCAAAGTGACTTGCTGCAACACAGGAGCATTGGTGCTGCCAACTGGCTTCAACTGTTCTGCGATTGGGGTTGTGATCCCCCGGCTATTTAGGTGGTCGATGTGCTTCCCCACTGTGCTGGAGTTCAAATCCACCATGCACGAGACTGGGCCTGACTTTGATACAATTCTGCCTGCTAGCCAAAGTGGGCCAGAGGCAAAGTTCCTGACGAGGACCAGGTCACCCAGATGAAATGGCCTGTCTCCTTTGTGCAAAATGAGCTGTTTCCTCTGAGAGGCTTCCGTGCCTTTATCCTCCCATCATATTCTGGAAAAGTAAATCCAATTAGGTCTGGAGGTGATGGCCTATAAGTAATTCTGCCGATGTGATGTCCATGGTGGCATGGGGGATCGTGTTATAAGAAAGAAGAATGTTGGCCAACCTAGGGTGTAGTGGTCTGCTGGATTGCTTCCTCATGACTGTCTTGAAAGTCTGTACAGTGACCCCCCTGCTAACCCATTTGAGGTGGGAGGATAGGGGCTGTTCTAGTGTGGTGAATTAAATTTTATCAGATAAAAATGCTCAATCGCTGCACTGAGTGCCATTGTCAGACACTATTACTTTGGGGAGGCCATGGGTAGCAAATGTCCACCTCAGGGCCTCTACTATGGGTGCCCAGGCTGTCGTTGCCATCTTTTGGACCTTCAGCCACTTTGAGTTGGCATCAACCAAGACAAGGAATATTCTGCCCAAGAAAGGGCCAATAGATCCACATGTACCCTCGTCCAGGAAACCTGGCTACCCCCATGTGTGAAGATTGGCGGTGGATCGCAATGTCTGCGGTGTCTGTCAAGGGCAGCACGGGCACACCATGTATCTGTGCTGGACCACCAAATGTAGCTTCAAGCTAGCATTTCCGTTTGGCCCAGAGGGACACTGCAATTCCTGCAACAGTGGCTATCTTGCTGGGGTGGGACCACCACTTGGGAGCAGAAAGGTATGACTCAGTCCTCGCAACTGAGTTTGTCTTTGCAAGTAATGTAAGGCCTTAACTGGTCAGATTTATCATGGTGCCACCTAGAGGAAATGCAGAGGAAACCCACGCAGACACGGGGAGAACGTGCAGACTCTGCACAGACAGTGACCCAAGCCGGGAATCAAACCCCGGTCCCGGCCGCTGTGAAGCAACAGTGCTAAGCACTATGCTTCCGTTCCACACATAATCTCTGCATATTCTAGTTGAGCGGTCTGGTTTCAGCATAGGGACAATGAGGGCCACCAATTCAGAAAACTGCACAGGCCTGATAATTCCCAATTCCTCCAGGTGTTTATAAATCCCTTTATTCGACCCAACTATTTCTAGCAATTTTTCTTTATATTCACATAAAACTTCCTGAAAGACTATCTGAAATTTTGAAAATCTCCAACCAGCTCAACTTGATTTGATGCAGCCAATCTTGTCCCATGAGACCTTTGCGATGTCCCTCGACAATGATTATAGGTAGCTGGACATCCTGTTGCTGGTATAACGCTGATGTTGTGGTCGTGTCCAAAATTTGAATGGTTTCCTCTACGTAGGTCACTGTTGTGCTATTGAGGTTTATAGGCTGAACTCCTCCTCTAAGATATTTAAATGTTTGTTCGCCTATAATCGTGGCGCACCCTGGTATCGACCTCCATCTTTAGTGGTCTTCTATTTACTATGAGGACTATCTCAATTGGGGCTGCTCTGCTCACTTTCACCACGTTTAATCTGTATGTTTCAGGTTCTTCTCCACTTTGTTCACTGGAGTTATGACTTACTGCTTTTTTTATTAGTTGGCGTGTTCTGACGGGCACAACAATATGCCTGGATAGGCCCATCATATTGCACTGAAAACAAATAAACTCTGCAGTGAGCGATTTCTTGAGGGTGGTCTCTCCCACATTGGTACCAGTTGTCTTGACTTCTGGGCTAACAACCCATTTTCTTCCCTAGCCACTGACTATGATCCTGTTCCTGAGATTGTGGCTGAACTTACTCTGTACCTGTCGACCTGGCTGCGCACCTTTCAGCCATACCGCCCCACAGCTGGTTCACTTCGCCCTCTTGCACTCTTTGAAGCTCCGATGCATCCCTCACGGCACAGTTCGTTGCCTGATCAATTTTGATCACACTATCGAGAGTGATTTTCGGTTCACCTGGAAGCTTCTTTTGCATACTTATGTTGTTAATACCGCATACTAAATGGTCACGTAACATGTCAGCACGCATTGAGCCATACGCACAATGCTCGGCTATTTGGTAGAGTCTGGCAATGAAGGCGGACGTCATCACTCCTGGGACCCCGACAGCACATTTGAACTTGTATCACTGCAGTATGATCAAGGTTGAAATGCTCCTGACCAACATCACTAACTGGTCTAATGACTTTGTGTTGGGAGCCTCCAGGGAACTCAAATTTCATTTAAAGGTTATTGGTTGATAGCCCACAAACTGTCAATAGGATAACCTTCTATTTATCCTTCCCATTATTTCATTTGTTGTAAAGAAGTAATGGAACCAATCAATATACTGGCTCCAGTCTTCAATCCCCTGAGTGAATGGTTCAAACTTCCTAATCATGGGCATTTTCCACTCACTCTTTTATGATGCCATTGACACTTTTACACTTTTTTGTTCGTTTTGGAGGTTTCTCCCTTCCCCCTCGAATTCTGAACTACTGCAGACTTGCAATCGATCCGGTTTACACTCGCCACCAATGTGGTGGCTTGAGGCAATACTCGAGAGATTTCCAGGATAGCGGAACAAGGAATTATTGATAATAAGTCAAGGTAAACTATACACAGGCAAAGAGTCACAAAACTAGTCTTCACTGTTTGGCTCCAGGGTCCACTCTACCAGGCCCCTGCTCCCATGGCCTGTGCTTTTTCTGCATTGGTTGGGGCGTATCGGGGTTCGCATGCTCTGACACGATAGGCCCTGAGCTAGTCACGTGGACTGCAAGGGCTCACCCCTTAAATTGGCTGCACTATCCACAATAGGAGTGGTTGGGCAAGTGTTGCAACTGCAGGATGTGGGAATTTGTGGAGAGTATACTGATATCTTCAGTAGATGTCTGCATCTCAAGGAATGTCAGCTAAGAGAGGAGGCAATTGAAATACTGGAAGGATTAAAAGTTGATTAAAAGTAGACATTAAAAAGGCTGTCTGTACTTAAAGTTGGTAAGTCACTAGGATTGCATCGGTTGTGCTAATGGAAGTTGGAATGAAAATTATGGAGTTATAGGCCACAATCTTCTGATCCTTCTCAGATTCTGGGGTGGTGCCAGAAGACTGGAAAATTGGAAATATTGCATCCTTTTTTAAAAAAGATTCTAAGGATTAACTTTTTATTAAAATTTAGAGTACCCAATTCATTTTTTCCAATTAAGGGGCAATTTATCGTGGCCAATCCACCTAGTCTGCACATCTTTGGGTTGTGGGGGTGAAACCTACGCAAACACGGGGAGAATGTGCAAACTCCACATGGACAGTGACCCAGGGCCGGGATTGAACTGGGGACCTCGGCGTCGTGAGGCAGCAGGGCTAACCCACTGCGCCACTGTGCTGCCCTTTATAAGGATAAACTAAGCAACTATAGACAAGTCAGTTTAATCTCCGTGATGGGAACATTTTTAGAAATTATAATTTGGGACACAATTAACATTCATTTGGACAAGGGTGAAAGCCAGTATGAATTTATTAAAGATAAACTGTGTTAAATAACTTGATTCAATTTGTTCATGAGATAACAGGGATGGTTGATGAGAGTAATGCTGTTGATATAGTGGATATGAATTTCCAAAATTGTTTGATGAATTGCCATATAATAGACTCATCAGCAAGGGTAGAGTTCATGGAATAAAAAGTACAATGGCAACATGGATACAAATTGGTTGAGTGACAAAGAGTGTGATTAGCCGGCCCTTAAGAGCAACGCTCAGACTTGTTTTTCACCCCAGAGAAAAATCTACTCATCCTCGCTTTAGTCAAATGTGCCCTGTGCACCATGTTGAATGATATCAGACTTAGCTGATCACACAAAGATGTGGAGTTGACCCTGTGAAGGGCCTCACTCCATAACTCATCTTCCAGAATGGGACCCAACTCCCATTTCATCTTCACCCCACTCAAAGGGGCTGACTCCGCTGAGAGGATATGGCCATATAAGCCCAAAATACCCCCCCCCCCCCCCCCACCCCCCCCCCGCCCCCCATCAGACCCGGCCAAAGACAAAATCCTCTTCAACAGGGAAGAGGGAGATGCCAAGGGAAAAACCTTGCGCGAAAAACACAAATCTGAAAATATTTGAAAAGACTGGAATCAGGTGGGTGGAATTTCTCCGCCAGCTTCTTAAAGCTGGCAAACCTTGCCTCCACAAAAGGTTTCCAGATCTCTCCAAACCCTTCCTCTCTCATGACTTAAACATCAAGTCCAAACCTGCTGGCAGGAAAAGGTGGTTATTGCAGATGAGTGCGAGCGAAAACAGGGATCAGACTTTAAAAGGCTACCGAAATTGCTTTCAGATTCTCAGTGTGGACACTACCACTGGATTCACGGAAGATTTTAACCAAAGAGAAAGGTAATGATGTGATTACTATTGTACCAAGGCTAGAAACTGTGCACGAGCTCAATTCCATTTGTCCCCATATGAATTTAGAATTTAGAACAGTACAGCACAGAACAGGCCCTTCGGCCCTCGATGTTGTGCCGAGCAATGATCACCCTACTCAAACTCACGTATCCATCCTATACTCGTAACCCAACAACTCCCCCTTAACCTTACTTTTTTTTTTTTTAGGACACTACGGGCAATTTAGCAATCCGCCCATTAACCTTACACTACGGGCAATTTAGCATGGCCAATCCACCTAACCCGCACATCTTTGGACTGTGGGAGGAAACCGGAGCACCCGGAGGAAACCCACGCGCACACGGGGAGGACGTGCAGACTATGGAACCAGGATCATTGAACCATAACAATATCTTCTGGATATTGGCTGCCCAATAGTAACACAATAAATTAGGTGGAGCAAAGCCCCAAGGATCCTTGGAATCTTACCCGCCTAAGTCAAGGAGGACATTAATTTCTTGACTTTGACAAAAAAGGACTTACAGAGAAAAATGGGGAGACATTGAAAACTAAATAAAAATCTCAGGAGTACGTTAATTTTAATAGTCTGAATCCTGCCCATCAAGGACACGGGGAGGTTATCCCACTTCTGTAATTCTGACTTGGAACATCAAACAGAATAGTGTAATTTAAATGATGAAGCAAGGCCCAATTGTGGGCTACCTGTACCCACAGAAATCGCTAGCCAGTCTTGGCAAGGCGAAAGGTTAGTGTCCCCAATTGGGCTCTTCTCCAGAGCTGGGGGAGGGAGGGAGGAGGGGGGGGGGGGGGTGTTGACCACAGAAAAATTACTATTTTCCAAGTTCAACTTGTACCCAGACAGGGAGCCAAAACTCCCAAGCAGCTTCAATTTCCCTATCATAGAGGGTACAGGGTCCATCATATAGAGAAGTAGGTCATCCGCATAAAGGGACACCCAATGCTCCACCCCTCCTAATTTATCTGCCTCCATTTAACAGAGGACCTCAGAACTATTGCAAGTGGTTCTGTTGCCAAAGCAAAGAGGAGCGGAGGTGGTGGACACCCCTGTCTCGTGCCCCTATTCAACAGGAAGTAGCCAGAGTTCAGGGCATTCATACCAACACTTGGTATGAAGCCCGATACAGTATTCGAATCCAGGAGATAAACTAGTGCCCAAACCAGAACCTCCCAAGAATCTCAAACAGAAATTCCCATTCCACTCTATCAAATGCCTTTTTGGTATCTAGTGGAAACAATCACCTCCGGCTCGGGCACCGATGAGGGGGAAAGAACAACATTCAGAAGGCGACATATATTGGCTGACAGTTGCCAACACTGAATGAAACCTGTCCGATCCTCCGAAATCACCTTTGGGAGGTAGGGCTCTAGCTGCAGCACCAGTGCTTTGGCAAATAACTTAACATCCCGCATTTCGATACAACCCGCACTCTGTTGAATTTTTATCTTCCTTGAGAATCAAGGAGACAGAGGCCTGTGTGAGGAAAGAGGGCATTGAACCCCAGAACAAGGAATCATTAAACATATCCAGAATTAAAGGCACCAACTAATCCGCAAACTCCTTATAAAATTTAATGGGATGCCATCCGGGCCAGGGGCTTTACCAATGTGCATCAACCCAATGCATTTCATGATTTCCTCCGGGCCAACAGGGATTTCTAGGCCTCGCTCCTCTGCACCTCCCCTCTCCCCACCTCCTCCCACACACACACAGCTGGGATGGATAAGTTGTCCAAACAAATCAGTCATAAACCCTCAGCTGAAGGTTCCGTTCTATAGAGACCCCAATAGAACGATTCAAAAGCCGCATTAACCTGAGGAGGGGCGGAAACCAGGCTGCTACTTCAGTTACCTACCTGTATGATCTCCCAGGAAGCCACCTGTTGCTTCAGCTGGTGAGCTAAGAGACGACTGGGCTTCTACGCATATTCATAAAACAGGCCCCTCAAGCGTCGCAGCTGGCCCACCGTTCTGTCCATTGACAATAGCTCGAATTGTATCTGCAGCTTTTTCCTACTTGCCAACAACTCGAGATTGGGACAATTGAGTACTGGTGGTCAACCTCAAGAAGGAGGTCCACCAGCCTCTGCTGCTCCGCCTTCGCTGTCTTCACTATGTGCACTTTGTAGGAGATAATCTCTCCGCCGATGACCACCTTAAGGGCTTCCCACAACGTAGAAGGTGAGATTGACTCCCTTTTATTAAATTTTATATATTCCTCAGTGGCAGTGGACATGCGTTTACAAAATTTCTTGTCCACTAATGTTGTGTCCAACCTCCATGGTGGACGCAGGGAGGGACATGGTTCCAGTGCCAAATCAACAAAGTGAGTGACAAGGTCCAAAATCACAATCGTTTAGTAACCAGCCATCACCATAGAAGGAAGGAGAGACCGATTCACCACAAAAAAATTGATTCGCAAGTATACCTGACACACATGTGAGAAAAATGAAAAGTTTTTATCACCTGAGTGCAAAACGCACCAAGGATCTACCGACCCCTCTCCCAACAGATTCATGAAAAACAACAAAGCTCTGGCCACCTGTGATAGAGTAAGAGATTTGGGCTTCGATCAATTGAGACTAGGGTTCAGAATATAATTTAAGCCCCCACCCAAAATAAACTGATGTGAATCCAAATCGGAGAGGGAGGCCAGCTCATTATTAATAAAATTTGTATCATCCCAGTCTGGAGTATAAATATTAACCAGAACCACTGGAGTTCCCACCAGAGAGTCACAGAGAATACCATGTCTACCTTTGGGGGAGGCTAAAATCTTAGCAGCCGCAAACTGAACACTTTTATTAATTAATATTGCCGCATCTCAGGCCCTACTATCATAGCCTGAATGAAAGACTTGTCACACCCACCCCTTCTGCAGCCTTTTCTGGTCTCTGACTTGCAAATGAGCCTCTTGCAAAAACACCATGTCGGAATTTAAACTCTCAAGGTGAGCAAAAACTGTCGGCCTTGTCACTTGGCCATTCAACCCCCCTGACATTCCAGGTGAATTGGGGGTCTCCCACGAACGCCATTTCCACCAAGAGAGATTGCCCAATAGACACATAACAGCTACATTAGCCAGGCCCACCCAAGGCGGCCATCAAACCAAATCACAAGACTAAACAAAGAAAAATATTTCCACACCGAAATACGCATTCAAATAGGCGAACATAAACAACTAAGATCTACTGCAAACAAACTAAACAAAAGAAGAACTCTAAGCTCATTATCTAAAAAATAACTATAATGAGCTGCAGTTAAGCCTTCAACACCGCTCCCACCAGCTAACTATTAGATTAGCAGGGAGGCTCCCAACTAAAGTGAAGAAAAATGGTTACAAACCAAAAAAAATAAAACCCCATAGACCATTGAGCTCCAACAGGGAGGCATATATTTTCATAACAATCAGAACAGAACCCCACACATAAACAGCCTCCATGGTGGATGAAGGGAGGGACATGGTTCTACAAAGTTGGGCAGCACGGTAGCATGGTGGTTAGCATAAATGCTTCACAGCTCCAGGGTCCCACGTTCAATTCCCGGCTGGGTCACTGTCTGTGTGGAGTCTGCACGACCTCCCCGTGTGTGCATGGGTTTCCTCCGGGTGCTCCGGTTTCCTCCCACAGTCCAATGATGTGTGGGTTAGGTGGATTGGCCATGCTAAATTGCCCGTAGTGTCCTAAAAAGTAAGGTTAAGGGGTGGGGGGTTGTTGGGTTACGGGTATAGGGTGGATACGTGGGTTTGAGTAGGGTGATCATGGCTCGGCACAACATCGAGGGCCAAAGGGCCTGTTCTGTGCTGTACTGTTCTATGTTCTATAAAACTAAACTCCAAACAGTAAAAATTCAATCTCAACAAGAACAGGCAAATGCGAAAATAAACATGGAGCCCCAACAATTCAATATGCCCGTGCCCAGAAACCTCAATCACGCGCACCCAACCCGTACTTCTTAACAAAGGAGTCCGCCTCTCCCGGCGCATCAAATAAATAGTCCTTTCCCTCAAAAGTCACTCTTAGGCATGCCAGGTACACCACAGCGAATTAGTGGCAACTGTTATTTATGGTGGCCTTGGCATTGCTGAACACAGTCCTCTTCTTCGTCAGCTCTGCTCCCACATTTTGATAAAACCTGATGGTGCGGCCTTCCCATTTAAAGTCTCGGTGGTCCTTTGCCCATCTCAGAACCCGCTCTTTCTCACTGAAGCTATAAAGCTTCAGTATTACCGCACATGGTGGATCCTCAGGATGAGGTCTCTGCCAGAATATACGGTGGACTTGGTCCAACTCAGGAAGATACATGAATCCACCCTCCCCCACCATCTTCCCGAACATCTCTGCAAAGTACTCCGTGGGCATTGGCCTTCTATCCCCTCTGGTAGCCCCAGAATTCAAACATTTTGCCTTCTGGACCAATTCTCTAAATTATTTACCTTGGCCTTCAGCAATTTATTCGCTTCGGCCACTAGAGGCATCTCTGCTTCCAGTGAGGCAATCTGATCACTATGTCTTGAAAGGACCACTTCCATGTCTTTTATCGTGGCTCCATGGGCTTTCATGGTTTTGTTGGTCTTCTCCAGAGCCACTCGGATGGGGGTCAAGGCCTCCTGCACAATTCCGGAGGTCCTCTGACACAACCTGCCTGTGTTTATCAAATTCATTCACCAGCGTACCCAAAAGCACCTGTCGTTAGTGGAGTGGCCGGAGCTCCAGAGGCTGCGTCTGCCATTTTATCTGCAGACGAGCTCTGAGAGGCCTCCGATTCAGTCAACAACCGTCTACTGACTGCCTTTTTTCTGCTGACCTTTCTGGGCATTTTACCTATGTAGGAACCTTATCCCATTAATTATGTGAGTTTTCAAAAGAAAATACCAGCTGAAACTAAGAAAAAAGGGCAAATATGATGTACTCGAGAAGGAACCAACTTGTGCATGCCTTTCCCTGACATTACTTCATCGGAAATCTCCATCCTTGATGTACATTCATGACTTCCACTTACGTGTGAGTGCATTTTTGTGAGGGCCACAAAGAAACTATTATGGGTTTGTCGAGTCAAACAGAAAGTAACTTTATTTACAACAATATGTATACAGTACCAGCAGTTTACTACTGGTTCTCTCTCTATCAGGTACCACACTGGCCAGCTCTACTTATACAGCTGCGCTGTTAATAAGTGCCCGCCCCCATCTCATTGGGGAGCTCATATTCCGCAAGGAACATGGGCAACCAATTGTCCATAGCCAATAGGATCCGGGCAGGTTATAATAGGCATAGTTTCAAAATTGGTAGACAACACAAAACTTGGAAGCATAGTGAACTATTGGAAGGGTAGCAATAGATTTCAAGAGGACGTAGGCTGGTAAAATTAATGAACAGATGGCGGGTAAATTTAATAGAGTCGTAGATGTTTATAGCATGGAAACAGGCCCATCAGCCCAGCTGGTCAATGCCGCCCAGTTTCTATCACTAAGCTAATCTCACTTGTCTGCATTTTGCCAACATCCCTCTATACCCACCCTGCCCATGCAACTGTTTAATTGCTTTTTAAAGGACAAAATTGTACCCGTCTGTACCACTGCCTTTGGCAGCCCGTTCCAGATGCTCACCACCTTCTGTGTGAAGAAATTTCCCCTCTGGTCTCCTGTATCTTTAGCTTCTCACCTTAAACCTATGCCCTCTAGTTCTAGACTCCTCTACCTTTGAGAAAAGATGTTGACTATCTACCTTATCGATGCTCCTCATCATTTTATAAACCAAATAAAAATAAATGTGAAGTGATGCATTTTTAGAAGAAAAATTAGGCGAGGCAATATAAACTAAAATGTATAATTCTAAAGGTGCTACAACAGCAAAGAGACCTGGGCTTGAGGTAATACACGTGAGACGTTGAGTATATTGGAACAAGGGTTTATTGATAACAAATCAAAGTAAACTATACACAGGGACAGAGTCAATAAACAGGTCTTCACTCTCTGGCTCCAGGGTCCACTCTGCCTGGGCCCCTGCTCCCAGGGCCCTGTACTATTTCCACATTGGTCTGGGTTTGCACACTCACGCGAGATAGGCCCTGAGCCTGTCACGTGGACTGTGAGGGCTCGCTCCTTAAAGGGGCCGCGCTGCCACAAAGGAATGGCAGGACAAGTGTTTAATCATTGAAAGTGGTAGAGCAGGTTGAGAAAGTGTTTAAAAGGCACAAGGGACCCTTGGCTTTATAAATAGAGACATAAGGTGCGATTTAATGGCTGTGTCGCGCCAGGTATGTATCCGCGCGGGCCGGTTAGATCACGGGTGAGACCGAAATTGGGAACCGCACTGGGCACCAATTGGTTCCCGATCCATCCAGTCCGCTCCCATTGGTGAGATCTGGATCCCGCCGCAATGTGGCAAAAAAAACAGTAATCACGAATGAAGGCTAATCTCCATCCCATTAATGGGTAGGACCCCCTACCGAATGCACTCCCAATGATCTAACCGGCTCCCCAGCGAGCCCACGCTTCAGCACATGTATGTAAAAACGTGAAACCAGCACAATGACTGCTGTGGGGAATGAAGGGGGTGAGTAGCCATCTTCGAAATCGGGCAATCAGTCTGGGACACCGGGGCTGCTGCCCCAATGCTCGGGATGGGTGGGGCACCCCCAGGGGGGACAGGCCCGGTCGGGAGGGTCGGCTGCCATCGGTGGGGGAGGCCGCCTCTGGGCTGGGGGTGGGGGGGGGGGGTGATGGGCTCAGCACCCGTGGGCCCAACATGCCACCCCATAGATCGTGTATACCCATAGCAGAGGCAACTTCAGCTGCTGCCCGTTGGTCCCCCAAACACCCCCAGGATGGAGCCCTGTCTGTGGTAATATGGTGCACATTTCTTTAACTCCCGCTGACCGTGGCGGCCTCTGGCTGCACAGCTGGAGGCTAAGAGGGAATTGGCAATGTTTGTTATGTGAGCACTCCACAGCTCCCAAGTGGATTCCGTGGATAGATGTGCCATGTGGCAGGTGAAGATTACTGCCTCGCATCCCAACCAGACTGTCAGGCTTGGAAACTTTGCCTGAACACCAGAGGCTGCAACATCACAGAGACAGAAGGCAACAATTAAACACCAAAGAGCTGGGCCACAGCACTGGGAACATCCCTGCAACCAGAGGATGGGTTTATTGATTGGAGTGGGAACCTGCGCCCAGTCCAGGTAATGTTCCCGTCAGGGGTCTGGGGTCCGGTGCCTAGCAGCCCTGCTGTGACCAGGTGTGTGTGTGCAGAGTGGGGTCCCCACCACAATCTTCTCATTGGATTGCACCCTGAGAGATGGCGGAGAATGTAAGGGTGTGGGAGGCCTGGAGGACTTGAGGGTACTGGGTGGAAGCTATAAATGGTGTCAGTCCCTCACCCTCCCCAATTCTTTACAGATATCACATGCTGGATGACATTGTGGACCCTGTAGCAGTTGCTCCCACAGTGGCAGTGGAAGCCCAGACGGCCAGATATCAGAGAAGACTGCGACATCAGCATTGACAGAGATTCAAAGTGGCAGCCCATGTGCAATGGACCCAGCTGCTCATCAGGCTAAGGAGCGATCCTTGGGGGTGCGGTTGTGGGGGGGGTAGGGTGGCGGCAATGGCCCAGGCTGTACATGCGTCGCTAGTCATTTGAGGAGCCGTAAGTCAGCATCTGCCGTCGGAGGCTCTGCCTCAATAAGGAGATGGTGCAGCACCCGTGCCATGTCCTTGTGGACTTGGCACCATGTGGGGGAGGAGGATACCGGCTCCAAGTGGCCGTCAAGGTCACCACAGCCCTGAACCTTTACACCTCGAGTTCACTCCAGGACTGAAGTGAGGACTTGTGCGGCTCATCCCAACCAACAGCCCACAAGTCACTGATTCCCTGTTTGCCCAGGCAGCTGACGATATAAACTTTGACCTGCACCAGGCTCATCAAGATGTCCGAGCAGCAGGATTCGCTGCTATCACTGCGATGCCCAAAGTCCAGGTAGTAACAGATAGCACAAATGTCGCCTTGTGTGCAGCGGGCGGTCCGGGAGTACCCTTCATTAACAGGAAGGGGTTCCACTCACTGAACATTCAACTTGTGTATGACCACTCACTTCAAGATCTACACATGTGTGCACACTTCCCTCCCTGGATATGAACCTCTACGCACAGACAAGCTCAACATTGGTGACCGTTCTGTCCTCATATGCCACAGTGCCTCAGCAAGGTTCGCCTATGACTGGGCCACATCCCCAGCGACTGGGACATGCTGTTGAGGCCCTCATCCATGGCTATCACTGACTGAGCAACGCCTTAGTCACCGCCACTCATGCTGCTGACGTCATGCTCCAGGCTTTCCACTGCGGCCGCCACACTAGCAGTGTTGGCCTCAGTGCCAAGTATTGCCAGCACCACCTCTGCGCCCACAGCCTTTGGAGCTCCTCCAATCGACTCTGGGCCAGCTAGAGTGTCAGTGACATTCCCCTCTGAATCTCATGGCCGCACCCTAGTGTCTGCATCAGTTCCAGGATAACCAGGTCCAGAGGCTCGATATCAGACTGGGGCCCAACTGGATCCTGGGATGCAGCAGACCTCCAACTGATGTCCCCCCCCGGATATTCCAGCCTCCACCTGATGTGCATCAGCAACTGTGTGGTTCTCATGAGATTGTGCCCAGAAGCCTGTCCACTAATGTCGCCCACCGAGGTGCGCTGGTGGAGGGTCAGGATGACAGCTGTAATGCCTCAATGGGGGCATCCTCGGAGTGCTCCTCCAAGGTGTTTTCTTGGGAGGCAGGGACCACACAAATGGGCTGGCATCATCGGATGGAGATCCTGTGGGAGCGGGGGCATGTGGTCAGTGGGATGGAAGGATCATTATGTCTGGCATGAACAACTCAAGTGTGACAGGTCACCTGGGGTGGGCTCCGATGGCTATGAACCTCTACGGTGCAGGACAAGCTCGACGTTGGTGACCGTTCTTTCTTCAGCCATGCCATGAACTCCAGGGTCCGTTAATCATAGTGAGGTGAGGACCCTGATGTCCGGCATGCCGCTACCCGTCTGGGCACTTTCCCATCTGTTATGGGCCAACTTCTCTTGCACTGTGAGCCACACGCTTCATGCATCGCGGGATGGTGGGTGATATGGCAGGGGACAAGCATGGGCAACGCTGATGGGCATGGGTGGGGTGAGCTGGTGGGTGCAAGGGTGTGCTGGGGCACAGGCGCAGTATTGAGCTGGGATGAGGGACACCAGAGGGTAATCGGAGGGGGGACCAAGGATGGCAGGTGGGAACGGTGGCAGAGTGCCGATGCCATACAGCCTGATGGAGCGCGTTGGCACTGAGTGGCAGACCTCCTGGTGACATTCCCCATGATGGTCACAGCCATTCCCTGCCAGGCAGCACTGGCTCCCCTGTGACTGACTCTTCGACCCCCTTGGGGGAATATGGTATCCCGTCTGGGCTCCACCACATCCAGCAGTTTTGTCAGGTTGGCATCTCCGAATCATGGAGCGGTGGCATGGCTGCGTGCTGCCTGGGTTTGCTCTGCAGGATAGGTTTACGAGCTGCTCCTTTTCATTAGTGGGGGGGGAGGGGTTTGCCGGGTGTGGTTGAGGTGAATCAGCTGGTGGGACAGTTATTTCCGAAGTGAGGCATCATTACTGGCTCTAATTGGTGTTAGATACCGGTGGCGGTCCAGCCGGATCAGCCGTTGGAAGCACTCGGCAATTTTCGCTTGCTACCGCACTTAGACGTTTTGTATTAGATCGCGCCCATACAGCACAAAAGCTAGGAAATAATGACTGCACTTAATAAGATACTGGTTTGGCCCTAACTGGAATATTGGGCTGGATTCTATGTTGCCCCATAGGACTTATTTTTGGCAAGAGAGGCACATTAAATAGGATAGGTAGCCAAGCCCACTACCTTACCACCCAACCCCCTCATAAAATGGGGATGGGTAGGTGCCGAAATAGGTAGCAATCCACCATATTTAAATAAATAACCAAGGGTCAATTGAGTTTGTTGTTAACAAGCCAATTGACATTGATAAGATGCTGCCTGTGCCATAATCATTGGAGGAGTTGGAGTTGTTCCCTTGAAGAAAAGAAGATTAAGAGGAGATTTGATTGTCATACTGAGTTTAACGTTCTTTGTATTGTGTGGCATTACTACCATGCTAAATGAATAGATTTAGAACAGATCTAGCAGCATCATTGAGGCATTGGGGGCCATCAGCAACAGCAGAAATGTATTCAACCACAATCTGTAACCTCATGGCCCAGTAAATACCTCACTCTCACATTACCATGAAGCCAGTTCAATGAAGACTGTAGGAGAACATACCAGGAGCAGCATGAGGTGTCAGCCTAGTGAATCTACAATACAGGGCATGAGAAACAGCAGAAGCAACATGTGATAGACCAAGTTAAACAATCCCACAATGGATGGATCAAATCAACGTTCTGCAGTTCTGTTACATCCAGTCGTGAATGGTGGTGGGCTTTTAAATAACTCACTTGAAGGGGAGGCTCCACAAATCTCCCCACTCTCAGTGATGAGGAATCCAGCACATCAGTGCAAAAGATAAGGTGAAAGCATTTGCAACCACCTTCAATCCACCTGAGTGGATTGTCCATCTTGACCTCCTCCTGAGGTGCCAGCATCATCGATGCCACGCTTGAGCCATTTCAATTTACTCCACGTGACATCAGGAAGTGGTTGAAAGCACTGGATACTGCAAAGGCTATCAGCCCTGATAATATCCTGGCTGTAATACTGAAGACTTATGCTTCATAACTAGCCACACCACTAGCCAAGCTGTTCCAGTACATTACAACGTTCGCATCTACCCAACAATGTAGAAATTGCTCAGGTATTTCCTGTACACAAATGTAGGAAAAATCCAAACCAGCCAATTACCATCCCATCAATCTTCTCTCGATCATCAGCAAAGTGATAGAAGGTGTTGTCAACATTGCTATGAAGCAGCACTTACACAGCGACAACCTGCTCACTGACACTCAATTTCGGATCCACTAGGGCCACTTGACTCCTGACTTCATTACAGCCTTGGTCTAAACATGTAAAAAAGGCCTGAATTCAAAGAGTGTGGTGAGAGTTATCGCCATTGACATCTAGGCAGCATTTGACGGACTGTGCCAAGGAGCCCTGGCAAAATTGACACCAAGAAGAAAACTCTCTACTAGTTGGAGCCATGCCTAGCTCAAAGGAAAATGGCTGTGCTTGTTCGAGGCTGATTGTCTCAGTCTCAGGACATCGCTGCAGCATTTCCTCAGGGTAGTGTCCGAGGCCCAACCATCTTCAGCTGCTTCATCAGTCACCTTCCGCAACAACTCATATATGGACGCAATCCACGACTGCGTGCAGAAAGACTTGAACAATCTTCTGGCTTTCCCTGAAAAGTGGCAAGTAACATTCATTCCACACATTTGTCAGTCAAAGACCTTTTCCAACAAGAGAGAGTCTCACCATCTTCCCTTGACATTCAATGGCATTACCATCTCTGAATCCTCACTATCAGCATCCTGGCAATTACTATTGACCAAAAACTTAACTAAACCAGTGGCATAAATACCAAGACGACAAGAGCAGGTGCAGTTCAGAAAAAAGTTCCAGGATTTTGGCACAGTGACAGTGAAGGAACAGCAATGTGTGTAAACATGGCAATGCTACTTTTTGAATAATAATTATTTGTGTTATATAATTTTACAGCACAGAATTAAATCATTGGCCCAATATGCCTCTGCCAGCTTTTGCAAGAGCTCTCAAATTAGTCCAATTTCCTTGCTTTTTCCCATACTCTTTCTTTCTCTTTCTTTTTCAAATATTTATTTACTTCCATTTATAGATTCTTCTTAAAACTTGTTCGGCATTCGATATACAAACAACTCTTTGCATTAAAACAATTCTGCCATCTCTCCCTTTATTATTCTGACGTTGGTCTTAAATTTATGCTCTTTATTTATCTTAATGCTTTTTTTTAGTTTATATTCTATTCGATTGAAAAGAGTCCCAGTTTCTCTTGTCTCTCCTCAAAACTGGAACTTCTGAGTCCAAATTTCAACTTATTGAATCTTTTCTGCACTCTCTACAGCACCTTGGCACCCTTCCTGAGTGAGGTAGCAAAGGTTGGCACAATATTCTAAATGCAGCCTTACAATTGAGTTGTATAGATTTAGCATTAACTCTTTGCTTTCAACTGTAATTTCATCTATGAATAAAACTCAGGATAGGATCCTATGATTTTTTTATTTATGGCTTTATCAACTTCTCCCTCTTTGAGTATCTGTTATAACCCTACAGGAGTCCCAGGGATCTGCAACATCAGAGTCCCTGTGGCCTCACGTGAATATGATCTACCCAAATAAGCAGGCGGAGATAACCACCCTTTTCCTAGGACTCCTGAGAAGGGGCGGCACGGTAGCCCAGTAGTCAGCGCAGTTGCTTCAAAGCATCAGGGTCGAGGGTTTGATTCCCACTTGAGTCACTGACTCCGTGGAGTCTGCACGTTCTCCCCTTGTCTGCATGGGTTTCCTCCAGGTGCTCCGGTTTCCTCTCACAAGTCCCGAATGACGTGCTGTTAGGTGAATTGGACATTCTGAATTCTCCCTCTGTCTACCCAAACAGGCGCCGGAGTGTGGCGACTACGGGACTTTCACAGAAACTTCATTGCAGTGTTAATGTAAGCCTACTTGTAACAATAAAGATTATTATTATTAAATACCCCAGCCCGGTGTGCGCCGGGCACAGAAGACCCTTTGAGGAGTAGGAGGAGTGTACAGTAACCAGAACAAAACTAAACTTTTCTACAGACATCGCACCTGAGTGGTCGCTTGCCTGAGACTTTCCAGCATCTGAACTCCTAAATCTATAGGTGCTTCAATTCCTGTTATAGATTGGCCATTTAGTGTGCATTTTGTTTTATTCTTCCTCCAAAAAATGTATCACTTTATATTTCCTTGCATTAATTTTAAATTTTTTGTATTCATCATCAACATGAACAAGTTGGGAAAGGAATAGTTTTCAGTACATCAAACAGAGATAGAAAAAGGTACAGTTTGATTAAGGCTCTAAAAATACATTTGCTCCAATTTACATAAGAGTACCTCCCCTATAATAGATATTTAATTATTTTCATTTCCTACACTAGCTATCTCCCTAAAGTAATGCCCCAGTTACCCTTGAACATGAACTGTCCATGAGTTGAAGCTGTGTAAACACATTGGACATATCTTCAGAGTAAGCAGAGAGAGAGTTCCATCCTGTCAGTTTGGACTGGAGTCAAATACAGATTTACATAAGCAGCTATTTAACCATATTTTATTTAGATTTTTGTGCATATGATGGAAACAGATTACATTTTGAAAATCCATGAGATATGACTGGTATCTTGCACTGCTGTGAATTATGCAGTCCAGCCTCAGGCGTAGATCATATTCTCTGGATCTTTGCACATTTTGAACTCATCCACTATACCATTGTTTATCATTTTTAGATCGGTTCCAAATTCAAAACAATTCAACACGTCATGCAATGAACAAGAACGATGAGTCAGTGCTTACTTTATCTATTTTCTACTCATAACTTAGGGTGGGAGTTTCTTTCCCCACCTGCCGCTGGAATCATCTGGTCTCTCTGAAAGTTAAGAAACGTTTGGCTGGGCTGCTAAATCTCCAATGGCAGGTCTCATCATGACAGGGATTGCTTCTACTCAGTGTGTCATGTGGCGTGAACCTTTATCTATATTCCAAAAGTTTATATTAATCTATAATATGCTGTTTTGTCGATCCACACTTCTGGTTAGTCAGTGGGTTGATTTGGCGGGCAGGGCTTGGTGCACATAGAGGCAAGTAGGGTGCATGGGGAACTGGTGTGAGTGATGCCAGTGGTTGGTGGCAGTGGCAGTGGCCTAGAGGGGGCAGGGAGGTTGGGGGAGTTGACAGAGGAAAGGATCAGTGAGGATAAAGGGATCCCAACAACACAGTAACTGTCTGGAGGGATTGGAGAGGTAGGGAGGAGGCATGGAAGAGATGGTTAATAGTGGCAGCAGCAGGGTGGAGTGGTGGGATTGGTGGTGCGGGGAATAAACAGCGAAAGGGAAGGGGAGCTCAATAGGAAAGTTACCCGGCTGGAGGGTTTAATTGTGGGGAACAAGGAAGGAAATGGTCTGGGCAGCTTTGGGGAACGCCATGGAGTAACCATATGGGGGCAGGGAACTGCAGGGGAGAGGGGTAGTTTGGGAGGTGGGATTAACTTGGGGGATGGGAATGGAGATGGTAAATGCATAGGAAGTAGGATAAGGATGAGAGATATGTACAATGTAATGTGTATGTCATGAGAGGGATACCATGAGGAGAATCAAATGGCATGGGATGGTAATTTGAGGAAGTGCTGTTGCAATAAAGGTACAAATACCGCCACAAATGTTGGAGGATCTCTTTATATCTTTATCACAACAACAACTTAGATCGACTTTTATGTCAATTTGAAAGTCATTCCAAGATTCTTCACAGGAGTATTATAAAACAAAATATTACTTAGGTCACATAAGGAGATTATGGGCGGGATTCTCCATTTCACCAGCCCCGTTTTGCGGCGCCACATGGTGCCCCATTCCCTCAGCCGGCCAATGGGGTTTCCCATTGTGGTCACCCCGCGCCGTTTGTAAACCCCTGGGTGTGGGTACGCTGCCGGCGATGCGGAGGATCCCGCTGACAGAGAATCCCGCAGATTAGGTCAGATGACCAATAGCTTGGTCAAACAGGTGGGTTTTAAGGAGTGCATTATATGAAAAGACATCAGGGGGAGAGGTGTAGGAGAGGAATTCCAGAGCTTGGGACATGTGCAACTGCAGGCACGACAACCAAAGGTGAGCGACTAAAATTGGGGATGTTCACGAGGTCAGAATTAGAGGAGCACAGATAACTTTTAGGGATGTGGGCTGAGGGAAGTTCCAAAGTTACAGAGGAGTAAGGCCATGGCGGGATTTTAAAGCATGAATGAGAATTTTAAAATCAAGTCATTGCTTGACCGGGCCCCTATGTAGGTCACAAGAACAGCAATGG
Source organism: Scyliorhinus canicula (assembly GCF_902713615.1). Lineage (NCBI taxonomy): Eukaryota > Metazoa > Chordata > Chondrichthyes > Carcharhiniformes > Scyliorhinidae > Scyliorhinus > Scyliorhinus canicula. The sequence goes on along the minus strand of NC_052153.1, from coordinate 92,019,159 downwards.
TTGTTGAACAGTATCAATTATGATATGGCAGTAGAGATTTGGATTACCTCAAGTTTATGGTGTGCCTAATGTGGGAGACCAACCAAGAGTGTGCTGAAAAGGTCAATTTTAAAGACCACGAAAGCATGAAAAGAGTTTCAGCAGCAGATAAACTGAGATGGTGGTGAAGGTTGGCCATGTTACAATGACAGAAATAGGCAGTCTTAGTTATGGTGGGGGATGTGACACCAAAGCTGTAAACAGACTGGCTGAATCTGAGACAGCTGCCAGCGAGAGGGATGGATTCAGGAACAGAGTTTAGAGCGGGGACCAAAACAATGGTTTCAGTCTTCCCAATATTTAATTGGAGGAAATTTCTGTTCATCGAGTACTGGCTATTGGATAAGCAGTCTGATAATTTAGCCGCAGGGGTGAGAGAGGTGGTGGTGATGTATTGTCAGTATACATGTGAAAACAAATAATTTGCTTTTGGATACTGTTGCCAAGGGACAGCATATGGATGAGAAACGCATTGGGCCCAAGATGTTTGGGGACCCCAAAAGTAATGGTGCAGGGGCAGGAAGAGAAGCTATTGCAAGTGATACTCTAGCTACGATCAGACAGATAAGGATGGAACCCGACGAGAGCAGTCCCACCCAGCCGGAAGATGGTGGGAATTTGTTGCAGGAGGATGGTGTTGTCAACTGTGTCAAAGGCTTCGAACAAGTCGAGAAGGATGAAGAGAGCTTTACTTTTGTCATTCGTGACTTTAATAACAGTAATTTCAGATTGTGGCAGGGGTTCAAAAATTAAGTTCCAAGAAAGCTGGGAATGGAGTTCAAAAGTCACAACATGATGAAGGACTTTTTGGAGGAAAGAGAGGTTGCAGATGATAGTTTGCAAGGGTGATGGGGTCAAATGTTGGCTTCTGAGGAAAGGTGTTTGATGCAAGATTTAAAGAAGTTGTGGTAAATGTGTAAATACGGTTAATTCACCAGTATACTGTGTTACATTATACCATGTTATTAATCCTATGGGCTCCATCTATGGGCCACTGAGTGGCTTCACCCACAGGGAGAGATGTGGAGCATATACGGGCTCTGCCCATGGCTCTGCCCCTTATAGGAAGTATAAGAGCAGCAGACCTGCGGGAACGCCTTCGGTATTGTACCGGTCGCAGGCAGGCAAAGTTGTAAGCTGATTACAACCACTGTTTACTTCGACACGAGTCTTCGAGTTAATTGATGGTCGCATCAATTTAATCAGCTTAAAGAACTACGATGGAGTCAGCCCTCAAACCTGACAGACTGGAACTCGAACCACAGGCCGCGGAGGCGAAAGATATTTTTTCACATTGGCTTCGGTGTTTCAAGGCCTACCTGGCCGCATCGTCAACATCATCCGTCACGGATGAACAGAAATTGAGTCTCCTCCACGCACGGGTGAGCCATCGCATTTCTGCCCAACTCGACGAAGCCACCACCTATACTGAGTTACTAGATGACTATCTGCACGACCTCAAAGCCCTCGCACGCGACTGTAACTATCAGGCTGTTACAGCCACTCAGCACATGGAACTCACCGTCCGAGACATTTACATTGCGGCGGTCCGATCGAACTATGTGAGGCAGCGCCTGCTCGAAAAAGGGGCCCAGGACCTGGAGGCACAGTAAAACTGGCAAACTCGCTGGAGGTCACTTTTCAGAGTCTCACTGCGTTCCCAGTCGATCACGCGACTCCCTCGTGGGCCCCCGACCAGAGACAACCCAGGCCTGCGCCGCGCGGCCACCCACCCACCACGGGGGGCTATCTTGCCATTTTTGCGCCCAGCCTCAACACCCCCGGCAACAATATCCGGCCCGCAATGTGAACTGCAGCAGCTGCAGGCGAAAAGGACACTTCGCAAAGGTCTGCCTGGCCAAGCCTAAACACTCGAACTCGAACACACAGACTCGATCCACCGACTCTCAGGCCCGCAGACCCCGTAATGTGGCAGCGTGTCTGCCGACTCCGACTCCGCACAACACGTGTGACTCACGGGGGCCGCAATCTTGGCCATCCTCCCCCACGCTGAGGGTCACATGCGATCCATGGCGGCCGCCATCTTGGGCGCCATCTTCCTCGCCGCCCGCCATGTGCGATCAACGGGGGCCGCCATCTTGGCCACCACCCGCTACACCACTCAACGCGTACGACCTGCACGGACAGTCATGAGGGTGCCGCACCAGCACCGCCGACCATGCCGCCGACTACCCTCAACTCAGTGCAGTCACCTTGGACCAGTCAGGACCCAAGCACCTAAGGAGCTCCATGATGGCCGTCTGGGTTAACGGATACGAGACACCTTACCTGTTCGACTCTGAGAGCTTTGTTCACCCGGGTCTGATAAGACGCTGTTCGCTCCCGATATTCCTGACGCAACAAACAATCTCCCTCATCTCTGGGTCGCACTCAGTACAAATCCAAGGGTGCACTACTGCAACCTTAGCGATACAGGGCGCCGAGTATACTAATTTTCAATTGTACATATTCCCAGACCTCTGCGTCCCTTTCCTCTTAGGACTCAATTTTCAGTGCAATCTCAGGAGCGTAACTCTTAGTTTTGGCGGACCCCTACCCCCACTCACCATATGCAGCCTCGCAACCCTAAAAATAGACCCCCGTCCCCTCTTCGCTAACCTCACCGCGGACTGCAAGCCAGTCGCCACTCGAAGCAGAGGTATAGTCTGCAGGACAGGGCATTTATTAGGTCTGAGGTCCGGCGTCTCTTGCGGGAAGGAGTCATAGAAGCCAGCAATAGCCCCTGGAGAGCTCAGGTGGTGGTCGTCAAGACCGCTGAAAAGTTCCGGATGGTGGTTGATTACAGCCAAACCATTAACCGGTTTACGCAACTTGATGCGCACCCCCTTCCCCGGATTGCAGACATGGTGAATCAGATCACGCACTACCGTGTGTTCTCCACGGTGGATCTGAAGTCTGCATACCACCAGCTCCCAATCCGCCCGGAGGACCGCACTACACAGCGTTTGAGGCAGACGGCCGACTTTTTCATTTCCTCTGGGTTCCTTTTGGCGTCACGAAAAGGGTCTCGGTGTTCCAACGAGCAATGGATCGAATGGTGGACCAGTACGGGCTGTGGGCCACGTTTCCGTACTTGGACAATGTCACCATCTGCGACCATGATCAACAGGACCACGATGCCAACCTCTACCGATTTCTCCAAAACACCCAAAAACTTAACCTCACTTACAAGGAGAAATGCGTTTTTCGCACTACCAGGCTAGCCATCCTCGGCTACGTCATGGAAAATGGGGTCCTAGGGCCCGACCCTGACCATATGCACCCCCTCCTACAACTCCCTCTCCCTCACTGTCCCAACGCTCTCAAGAGGTGCCTTGGATTTCTTTTCCTATTACGCCCAGTGGGTCCCCCAGTATGCGGACGGACAAATCCCGCCCACCATTTAAGGCCACCCTTTTCCCAATGTCAGCCGAGGCTCGCTAGGCCTTCAACTGCATCAAGGCGGACATCGCCAAAGCCGCCATGAGTGCGGTGGACGAGTCTGTCCCCTTCCACAGCCCTTAACCAAGCAGGCAGGCCGGTAGCATTTTTTTCATGCACCCTCTCCACCTCTGAACTTCAACACACCTCGGTCGAAAAAGAAGCTCAAGCCATCGTGGAAGCTGTGCGGCACTGGAGGCACTATCTCGCTGGTAGGAGGTTTACCCTCATCACTGACCAAAGATCAGTTGCCTTCATGTTTGATAATTCACAGCGGGGCAAGATCAAAAATAATAAGATCTTGAGGTGGAGGATCGAACCCTCCACCTATAATTACGATATAGTATATCGTCCTGGGAAGCTCAACGAGCTCCCAGATGCCCTGTCCCGCGGCACATGCACCGGCATGCAAGATGACTGACTACAGGCTATCCATGATGACCTCTGCCACCCGGGGGTCACACGGCTCGCCCATTACATCAAGGCCCGCAACCTGCCCTTCTCCACCGAGGAGGTCAAAGCTGTAACCAGGAATTGCCAAATCTGTGCGGAGTGTAATCCACACTTCTATTGACCAGATAAGGCCCACCTTGTAAAGGCTTCCCTGCCCTTTGAATGCCTCAGTATTGATTTCAAAGGGGATGGCACAGTGGCCCAGTGCTTAGCGCTGCTGCCTATGGCACTGAGGACCCGGGTTCAATCCCGGCCCCGGGTCACTGTCCATGTGGAGGGGGAGTTTGCACATTCTCCCCGTGTCTGCATGGGTTTCACCCCCACATCCAGGGATGTGCGGGCTAGGTGGATTGGCCACGCTGAATTGCCCCTTAATTGAAAAATAAAATAATAATTGGGTACTCTTAAAATAAAAAAAATAAAAAAATTATTGATTTCAAAGGGCCCCTACCCTCAAATAATCGCAATACCTATTTTCTTAACATTATAGATGAGTTCTCCCTTTTCCCATCCCATGTCCTGACATGACCACCCCCACCGTTATCAGAGCCCTGCACAGTGTCTTCAACCTGTTTGGTTTCCCCAATTATGTCCACAGTGATAGGGGCTCGTCCTTCATGAGTGACGAACTGCATCAGTACCTGCTCAGTAAGAGCATCGCCTCGAGCAGGACTACCAGTTACAACCCCAGGGGTAACGGGCAGGTGGAGAGGGAGAACGCGACGGTCTGGAAGACCGTCCTACTGACCCTACGGCCCATGAATCTCCCGGTTTCCTACTGGCAGGAGGTCCTCCCCGATGTTTGACTTCCCTAGGTGAACTACCACGGGGGCCTCGCTTCCATCCTGGCTGAGGACACCGGTTCCTGTCCTCCTTCGGAAACACGTTCGGACCCATAAGACTGATCCCCTGGTAGAGAGGGTCCAGCTCCTGCACTCGAACCCACACCATGCATACGTCGAACACCCCGATGGCCGGCAGGATATCATCTCCCTCCGAGACCTGGCACCCGCAGGTTCCTCCACCACTACCACTAATATACCCCCCACATTATACCCCGCCCAACCTCCCATGTCCTGTGCCCCCGCACCTATTTGGTTTCCGTGCTCCCTTCCACCTGGCACACCAGTCCGCAGGAACGAAGCTCTGGAAGAACCGCCCCCGGAGTCTGCCCCTGGGCCTGCACCGGACCCACTTCCACAGCCACCCAAAACGGCTGTGACACCAGTGCTTCGTCGGTCGCAACGTACGATCCGGGCGCCGGACCAACTGAATTTGATAACCCGTCACCCCTGCCGGACTTAATTATTTTTAC